>NC_087572.1:2872500-3575000 GCF_036250125.1 Pseudopipra pipra
GCAGGGAGCGGAAGCGGAGCCATTCCCGCTCCCCCCACCACCGGACCAAGAGCCGCAGTGCCACTCCTGCCCAGGAGAAGAAAGAGGCCACTCCTGAGCCAGAACCCTCCGTGAAACCAAAGGAGACCATCGTTCAAGAGGCAACTTCAAACAGGTGAGTGGGAGAACTCTGGGTGTAGAACTGTGGGTTGCCTTTGAAAAATGAAAGTCAGCTCAGTGCCTCAGTGGGACTTGACTTGGGGTCATGCTTCTCCCTGTGCCCCTGCAACAGCCAAAGAATTCATTTAATAATCTTCACTTAATAATCTTCACTTAATAATCTTCTCTTAATAATCTTCATTGAATAATCTTCATGTAATATTCTTCAGTAATATTTATTTTCCCTGTGTAGAATTCTAAGGGCAGTGTGGCTTTGCTGCCACTGTGGCTTTGCTGCCACTCTGGTTTTGTTATCCTGGTCATTATTTTCACTTCCTGACAGTACCACCTTGTCTCCCAGCACTTAGCCTGTGTGTTACCTTTTCTTCTCTTGGAATCCTTGTACCATGTTCTAACTCTTTTTACAGTTTTGGAGCATCTTGTCAGAGGATGGGCAGGAGAATGTTTGTTGTAGGGGAATATCTGGATACTCTCTGGGCTATGGTTTGTATGTGCTTATAAAGAAAATATTTATTTTTAACAGTGATATCCCAAAAGCTCCTAAACCTGAACCTCCTGTACCAGAGACTAAGGAAACTTCACCAGAACGTAATTCAAAGAAGGAGAGAGAGAAGGAGAAAGAGAAGACTCGTCAAAGATCCCCAACTCGGTCCAAGTCAAGGTCAAGGTCTCGATCCCGTTCTCCATCTCATTCTCGACCCAGAAGGCGTCATAGGTCACGGTCAAGGTAGGACTTCAAGTGACTGTGAAGGTTGAGAATGAATATTTTCTGCTGAAGGGGCCACTTAATGTTCTTGGTTAGTGATGTTTGTAGAGATGTTGAGCTGTGGATGTTTTAGGCCAAATAAGAAAGATGCATTTGATGCATAAATGTGTTTGGGAGTGTTTTCTTTCTATCAATTAATGAGAAGCTGCTTACAGTGACCAACACTGGCTGGAGAAGGAATTGGGCTACTTAATACTGAATATGGCATTTGATAGATAATGGGAGTTGTGTAACCTTTCTTTAGGAGACGGGTTTGCTGCTGAAGATGTTGTAAAATACTCGTGTGTGAATGTACACTTTGCATCTTAACCTAAATGCTGCCTTAAAATGATGCACTTGGAGAAAAGCAACTCAACACTCGGTGCCCTGAGGATAAATTTCCTCCAGTCTGTGAATTAGGTAGTTGCTTTTCATTGGAATTTCTGATCATGACAGGTCTTACTCCCCTAGAAGGCGACCGAGCCCCCGCCGACGGCCGTCCCCGCGGAGGAGGAGCCCACCCCGGCGAATGCCTCCCCCACCCAGGCACAGAAGAAGCAGGTCCCCCGTGAGGAGGTAAGATTCCTGCTTTCTGAGACAGCTGGAAAGTGTTAAACTTGGAAAGCTTGAAGGGAACACTAGTTGTGAGGAGGAGGTGTTAACAGAGTGGCCTGGTTCGTCTCACCTTCGTGCTGTCAGGTGCAGGATTAGAGGGACGGAAACGCTGCAGGGTCACATTTCCTGAGTGTGTGGTGGGGGAACACAGTTGGAGCTGTGAAATGATTTCTTCTGACTGAGGTGGAGTTCTCAGCACTGTTCTTTTTGAAAAGTGGCAAGTTCAGAACTGTTACTTCTTCAAATGGCTCTGGGTAGCTCCCAGCATAGATTGACATGACATCTCTTAAGACTTCTTTTGCTTGAGTCTTAATATTTTCTTCCCCCTGCCTGGGAAAAAAATGAGAACAAGTAACTGGAGTTTAGTTTTAGAAGTTTTTTAATTGTTTAAATTTCCATCACGTAAAATTGAAACCAAAATCAAATTTGGACTTGAAATGTGTTTCTTCTTCATATTATTTTACTTAAAAAACCTTCAAGGTCTGCTCTCTGGTGTTGGAAGTTACAGTTTTGACAGCATAAGCAGTGGTTCTAGTAGCAAAGCTCTCAGTTGCCTTGCAGAGTAAATTATGTGGTTGTGGCAATGGCAAAACAGACATTTGTCTTCATGGGGAGAGAACAGATTCTTATCCTCCTCATAGTAGGAAGAGAATTAAAGTGATGCTTCCTGTGTACAGCAGTTGTTCTTTTTGAGGAAGGAACACTTCTTCCTTTTTGTGACAAGGTGTGACTGTTTCCTGAGTTTGTCAATATGTTCATTTCACACAGTTACTGGGAAAACTGTGAACAGTATCAAACATGTATGTTGCAAGATGTACAAGAGCTCCCTTTCAGCAAATGTTTATCTCACTCAAGGTAGGGTTTCTTTTTTCCAGGTTCTCAGGAATTCTGCAGCCAAAGGTGGATTCTGCAGGTACACAATTGCAACAGAACTTGCCACAAATTTTGCCGCAGAATTCTGAGGCCCTACCTTTTAAAATTTGCAAAGTAAAGATGAAAGACTAAAACATCAGGATGGATAGATTGATTCTGAATTGTTAAGTCCTTAAGTTGTCTGAAATTTTTACCTCCTGGTATTAAGCCATTTCAGTGTGCTTGCACACTAAACTCTTATACAGATCTGTCCTGAAGATCGTTAAATCACACGTGCTAACACAGAGAATTCTCTTAACCATCCAAGAGTTAGAGAGCCCAAACAAAACTAATTGTTCCCAGGGGAGAAGCTTAGTGGTAGCCTGTAGATGGACAGAAAGCCAGCGAAGGTGACACTAACAATTTTTAGCTCACTATGTAGTTTAAGAATAACTATGAAAGATTGGTTGTTATTCTCCTCTTCTACCAACCAAGTGTTGAAGGCTGCCCACCGTGTTTTGGAAGTGCTGTTGTCTGTGGCTCAATGTCTGTGCTTGCAAACAACTGCAGTTCTGTGTTCGTGCTGCAATGCCCCCAGTCTGCCTGCCCCGGGCTCTAACGTGGCGTTGGATTTGCAGGAGACGACGTTCATCGGCCTCCTTATCCGGCAGCAGCTCTTCCTCCTCCTCCTCGCGCTCCCGGTCTCCGCCAAAGAAGCCTCCCAAAAGAACCGTGTCCAGCCCTCCTCGGAAAACCCGCCGGCTCTCCCCTTCCGCCAGCCCTCCTCGGCGGAGGCACCGGCCATCGCCGCCCCCCAGCCCCCCGCCCAAACCCCGCCGGTCCCCGACGCCGCAGCAGTCGAACCGCGCCAGGAAGAGCCGCGGCTCCGTCTCACCGAGCAGAACTTCAGGTGAGGGGACCATGTTTGTGTTCTCCTGGCTCGGCCACGTTCTGCCTCTGTGCAGTTTGTAAGGGCAGCAAAGCGTGGAAGGGTGTAATGAGTCACAGCTGAGTGATTTGATTCTTGTCTTGTAGCACCCAAACATAAGAGTACTGAGAAAAGAGAGTCTCCCTCGCCAGCACCAAAGCCAAGGAAGGCAGAGCTGTCGGAATCAGGTAACGGCTCTCGCTTTTCAGCGCTGCTTTTGGGTGGGGTTTTTAGTCAAAAATGCACGATAGTAAAGGGCAGTGAGGTGCTGAACCCAATAGTCTGGCACTGAAAGCGAGAGTTTTCAGAAGGCTAAAGATAATCACTCACACTGCCTCATTCTAGATAAGATTTCTTGGAAAAAAGCTCAACCAAAGCATATTCCAGCCTTAATGTTATCTTAAGATTTGGGGGGGGAAACCCCCGTGCTTGATGATCTGCTGTACGTGACTTTGCTTCTGCCTGAATGAGGCACAGTTGTACCTTTTGGTTTAAATGTTCTGTCCCTGTGTGTCCTTTCAGAAGAAGACAAAGGAGGTAAAATGGCTGCAGCAGATTCTGTCCAACAGAGGCGCCAGTACAGGAGGCAAAATCAACAGTCGTCATCTGGTATGGAGGACAGAAATTTCCTAAAACTGGACTGTAGTTTGCTTTTGCAGGAAGTAATTAAGGTTAAGTTCAAATGCCCATAAAAATTATCTGCAGTGCTACTGTAAACATAATTATAGATTTGCCACTCATGGTGAGGTCCCTTTAATTGTTTCTCAGGAAGAATTAAAGTTTAAAGGTATCTTTTATTAACAGGTTTGCATCTTTAAGAGTTGCACTTTTAAACTCTTAACATCACACACAAATACTGTGTGCTGTGGATTATTTTATCTGTTCTTGTTGTAGGTTACTTCCTAATATTTCTAATATTTGGGACTCTTTTATTTTTGAGATCATTAAATTCACCTGGGCCTGGCGTAGGTTTTTGTCCACGCAGTGTTTTATAAGTGACTGCAGTTCACCTTCTAAATTACCTGGTTAATCAAATTTTATGGGGACAGTTGGGTTGCTGCAAGTATTTTTACCCAGCTCTGATGAGTTTATTTATCACTTGACTTCAGCCCACATTTTTCGTTGAACCGCTTTTAGACAGCGGCTCCTTGTTTTGGGGGAGAGGAGGTCGGGGGCTGGAATGTCAGTGACTGTGATGAGTGTAACGAGGATCACTTCCCAGAGAGTGATTCTTCTACGTTTATAGATTCTGGTTCTTCATCTTCCTCTGAAGAGGAGAGACCCAAGAGGTCCAACGTGAAGAACGGGGAGGTCGGCCGACGCCGGCGCCACTCGCACTCCCGCAGCCCCTCGCCGTCTCCACGGAAGCGACAGAAGGAGTCCTCCCCTCGGTAATTCCTTCTCAACTTGAGCATAACTGACATCTTTTTCTTCTATTTGTTGTTGTTTATCTCCTCTGCATCTGTCAGAGAATACATCACAATTAAGTCATGTCCAGCTCGCCCAATCTCGTTTCAAGATTTCATTCCTCATTTGGCAAAAATGACTCTGACCTTTCTTTGAGTGTGTTGATTTTTTTTTGCCTCAGATACCTGGCAGATAGATTTGTTTTGTTCTGTTTTTTTCCTCCACTGCTCTCAGGATGCAGATGGAAAAGAGGTGGCAATCGCCAGTGATGAAAAGGTTGGTTAGAAATTCATCTGTTAAATAGGATTTACATCTAGAAAATCATTTAGGCTGGCTGTCATTTATACTGTCATGGATAAGCACTTGTTGTCCTTTGGGTTTGCACACTCAAGGTGGTAAGGTGAGGAAAATTCAGACTGATGGGTTCCTTGGGTAATAAAAAAAAAGAGGAGCAACACCTGCTCTGTCTCCTTCCCTGCTCACTACTTGTTAATTCCCATCAGCCTGTGACATTAATAACATTAGTGTTTCTGACATCTTACTGATACCTGCAAACACCTGAACACTTGTGTTCTTTGGGGTTCCTCACCCCAAATACCTGGTTTGAAGGATGGCTGAGCAGGACTGGATTCCTGCTGCCACTGACTAAAGCCCTCCAGGCCCATTGCAACGAGCAAATGAGATCTTGATGTTCAGGGTCCCAGATAATTGGAGTTTTCAAAAGTCTCATTCCTCAGTTCATTAGATATTTGAAACCACTACTAGCAGACAATTAGTAGACTGGTAGTGAACACCTCCTTTATTTCCTTTTGTGTAGGCAGTATTGTCAGCACTTTATTTGTGATATTGTTTTCTCTGTGTTGATCTGGGAATACAGGAAGGTGCAGGAAGCTGGGTGTTTGATGGGTTTATTAATCTGTTGTAATGACCCTTGAGCAAGCTGTAATTAAGCCCCAGCTAGAAGATACTCACAGCACACATCGTGATGTAAGAGATAAGTAGGACAACTACCATTCTAATGATGGATCTTGTCAAACAATTCTGTGTAAAACAGGTTGCAATTCAAAGGGTTTGATCTGTTTTGTAACATGCTGAATTCTCCAACTGCCTATTGCATAAATGTATGTTTAATTAGGATAATTAGCACCTTTGAAGGCTGAGGTTTTTTGGAATCATAAAAGAACATTGTATTTTGAATCTCAGTTTATGTAGATGAGCTGCTTTGCTTTATAATTGCTTTCATTTTTCCCTTATCCAGTCATTTTATCTTAATTGCTTTTTTTAAAAAGAACATTTTACCAATATTCCCCTCCTTTAAAATTCCAGGCAAGTATGTGTTGCATTAAAATTTCCCCTCCCAGAAGTCTGTTGTAAACCTGGCACAGCAGAAAATGGCTCATTTCGTGAATAATTTTAATCCAGATAGCTACAGTTTAGCAACAACTGTGATTTTTTTATTTTTTTTTTCCCCTCTCTGCATTTCAAGAAAAAATGATTTTGGATTTCAGATCTGTAGCTAAAAGCTGGTTTTGGGGGTGCAGTTTCACACTGTGGAGAAAATTAACTCGGCACGTTATCCATCAGTCATTCCAAACATTTGGAATATCTTTGGCCACATCTTTGGCCACAAGATGGTGATGCATCAGGTGGTGCAGAGTGTGGGATTGTCCCTGGTGGGCTCAGAGTTACAGTAAAACCCGTGTTGTCTCACACTCTTCACAAAGACTCCACTCTGCTTCTCCCCCGTGGTTCTGGTTTCGTTTCAAACCGTGCGAACGAGGTGATTTTGTGTAGCGAAAGCAGAGTAGAGAAGAATCTTTTGGAGGTTTTCTGGAGGTTTTCTGGAGGTTTGCTGAGCAGTGCCTTTCTCTCTGCAGCAGGAGGAGGAGGAGTCCCTCTCCGCCCCCGGCGCGGCGGCGACGCTCGCCCTCCCCGGCCCCCCCTCCCCGGCGCCGGCGCTCCCCGTCCCTGCCCCGGCGAAGGTAGGGCCCTTCTCAGGGAGGGTTTGTTCCCTTCCCGCTGGGACATGGGAAAAGAAATGCCCTCTCACCAGTTCCTTGGCTCCCAGCTTGCTGGGGAGAGTGTGGGTGGTGGGTGCGTGGCCTGGATGGCGCTGGATGCCTGGAGCAAATCCTGAATCGCGGAATTGCCGATCGTGGAGTGGTTTGGCTTGAACTGAACGACCTTAAAGCTCGTTCAGTTCCATCCCCTGCCATGAGCAGGGACACCTCCCACTAGCCCAGGTTGCTCCAAGCCCTGTCAAACCTGGCCTTGGACACTTCCAGGGATGGGGCAGCCACAACTTCTCTGGGCAATGAGTTTTAAAGGATTTTAGTTTGAATTTTTAGAAGCCTTAAAAGAGTTTCCTTTTAAATTTCTAGACCTTTTAAAGGATGTTAGTTTAAATTTTTAGAAACCTTAGAAGAGTTTCATAAAGGATTTTAGTTTGAATTTTTAGAAGCCTTAAAAGAGTTTCCTTTTAAATTTTTAGAAGTCTTAAAGGATTTTAGTTAAAATTTTTAGAAGACTTTGACGGAGTTTCCTTTGAAATTTTTAGGAGTTTTAAAGGGTTTTAGTTCGAATTTTTAGAAGCCTTAAAAGACTTTCCTTTTAAATTTTTAGAACTTTTAAAGGGTTGTAGTAGAAGTTCTAAAGGATTTTAGAAGAATTCCATTCCCCCTCCCTGGGTGAACCTCAGGACTGATTCCCAGGCCTGGCTGGCCCCTGACTGTTGGTTCTCTCCGCAGGTCTCCATCCCCGCCCCCTCGCCGGCGCTCTCCCTCTCCCCGGAGATACTCCCCCCCAATCCAGAGGCGATATTCTCCATCACCACCTCCCAAGAGAAGAACAGCTTCCCCTCCTCCCCCTCCCAAACGAAGGGCCTCCCCTTCCCCGCAGTCCAAGCGCAGAGTCTCCCACTCGCCGCCGCCGAAGCAGAGGAGCTCCCCGACGGCCAAGCGGCGTTCCCCTTCCGTGTCCTCCAAGCACAGGAAGGGATCTCCTCCCAGCAGGTCCAACCGGGAAACACGTTCCCCACCTCAAAACAAAAGGCATTCACCCTCGCCACGGCCTCGAGCTTCCCACCCCTCTGCCAGCCCGCCGCCGCCGCGGAGGGGAGCGTCGGCGTCGCCCCAGAGGAGACAGTCCCCATCTCCCAGCTCCAGACCCATCCGCAGGGTGTCCAGAACGCCCGAGCCCAAGAAGACAAAGTAAAACAATCCATCTTTGCTGCTTTGGGTTTCACGAGGGGTTTTGGTTTTGTTGTAACGCAGCGGGAATAGCCAGGGGGTCACGGAATCTCATGTTGGTTTGGCCTGGAGGGGACCTTAAAGATCATTCAGCTCTACCCCCATGCATGGTCCACTATCCCAGGTTGCTCCAAGCCCTGTCCAACCTGGCCTTGGACACTTCCAGGGATGGGGCAGCCACAGCTTCCCTGGGCAACCTGTGCCAGGGCCCCACCCCACCCTGAGTAAAGAATTTCTTCCCAGTATCCAATCTAAGCCTGCCCTCTGTCAGTTTAAAACCATTCCCCCTGTCCTGTCACTGCTTGCCTGCATAAAAAGTCCCTCTCCCTTTTTCTTTTAAGCCCCCTTGAGGCACTGGAATGCTGCCATGGGTTCTCTCTGAGCCTTCTCTTCTAATTGCTGGCTTTAAAGAACAATGAACTTTATCTTTAAACCTAGCTGTGGAAGGGAACCAACACTTCTCATTAGCTCATAAATCATTTTGCAGGTGGGCATCTGAGAGAAAGTATTAAAATTCGAAATCTTTTTGTCCTTAGTGTGATGCTGTTCTTATGAGCACATAGTCAAAAATATGGTGCTGGCTTATTGTTTTGGGAAGATGTAGCTGAGTGGAAAGCCTTGCACTCTTCATTGGGTGATCCAATAGCATTGCTGTTCTCTTGACTTTTAATGAATTAGTGATATTAGGAAGGGAGCAATCACTCCTGAGCAGCAGCAGGATTGTTTAACAGGCTCTCAGGCTGCATTATCCTCCTGCATCACAGACCCACAGTGCTACTGGATTGTTTGGCCTTTTGTAACGTGCCAGCAAAGCAATTAATAATCTTCTAAGTGGCAGCTTGACCAAGTTATAAGCACACATCTAATTTGGCTCTTTGGTTAGTTTTTACTTGTGTCTCATCTCTGACTGTGACTCTTCTGTTTTTCAGGGCTTCCACCCCCAGCCCCCGGCGCGTGTCCTCGTCTCGCTCGGCCTCGGGGTCCCCCGAGCCAGCACCCAAAAAGCACCAAGGACCTGCATCTCCTGCTCGCTCTCGTTCTCCCTCTGCCAACTGGTCACCTGCAAAAAAGGCCAAAAGCCCAACTCAGAGCCCCTCACCTGCCAGGGTATTTGTTTGCTCATAAAGCCATGCTGGGTCACAGGGCAAGTTGTGTTCCTGAAGGTTGAGCTGCTGAGCAGCTCTGAGGTTCTTCACACAGGAGGGGGAAGAAAAATCCTTGGGGTGTTTTTCGTAGTTAAAAACATAAATTTTTCAAATTTAACATCTCAGAGTGTGAATACAAGTGCTATTTATATAGAAATTCTGGAAGAAAAGTCCCATTTTATGAGTCTGCATGAGTTTTGTGATGTCAGGTGGTGTGGGCTTATTTGTGCTCAGTAATCTTGCATGCAAACTTTAGGCTGTTCCTAGCAGGGAGAGAACAGATTGTTTGGCATCCTCACCTGAGGTGTTTCCCAGGGACACTTCCACTCTTTGCCAGAGAATTTGGAAGCCTTAGGGATGAGTTGTAATACGTTGCATTGTTCGTTACAGAATTCAGATCAAGAAGGGGGTGGCAAGAAGAAGAAGAAAAAGAAGGATAAGAAGCATAAAAAGGATAAAAAGCACAAGAAGCACAAAAAACACAAGAAGGAGAAGGCGGCTGCGGCCGCAGCAGCTGCTGCTGTGGCTGCAGCAGACACCACCTCCACACAGGAAGACCAGGAAGCAGAGACAGAACCCAAAAAGGTAGGAATTTGGTGCCTGAGCTGCACTTTGTGAGGGTCCAGTGTAAGAAGCAGGTGGGGGTGGACGTGCACTGCACTGCTGGGACTGACAGCCGTGATTCCAGGAGGAGCCTTGGTGTGTTGTGGGTTTCCCTTCGGGATTTGTGGGGCCTGGCTCGGTTTGGGTGTTTGAATCAGGGCTTTGTCTTTGTTTGAAGGAGACAGAAAGTGAACCTGAAGACAACCTGGATGACCTAGAGAAGCACCTGCGAGAGAAGGCCCTGAGGTCCATGAGGAAGGCGCAAGTATCCCCCCCATCCTAGGCCCGGCCCTTTGATATAATGTACATTTTATTTGGTTTGTACTCAGAATTCAATTTCAAATTGCTAAATGTGTTTGAGCTTTAGAATATAACATTTGTTGTAATAATTGCTAGGTTGAGGTTCACCATGTACAAAAGGGCATGGATTTACATTACAAAAGGTGTCCACAGTGTACTAGTGACATTCTTTCATTGACAGCATAATTTCATTTAGAGTGAGACTTCTTAGAAGCAGTAGGAATTTTGTTTTGAAGGTTTGAAACATGACCGTCAATTCCCTTGTTTCTTTGAACTCCAACAAAGCCTTGAGCATAATTTGTGAGGGTCTCATTTGACTTCTTTTGTATCCACTTACATGATGCTACTAACCTTTGTGGTTTGTAAGCTTGCCCAGGAGTAAAACCACTGCAGAATTCCAAGGAAGTACATCTATATTTTAATGCTTTCTACTGTTGCCTGTATAGTCTCCATTAAAGCCAATCAAGAATAGCAATTTAGAATGGTACATAAATGAAAGCATGTTGTTTACCAGGACACTGTGGGTTTATATTGATGTTAACATGTTGATTTGGAACACTGGAATTTCATTTGTATTTTTATGTTCTTTTTTTAAAGGGCAGTTTCCATGATCAGCAGTCCCAGAAAAAAAACAAAAAAAAAAATAATAATTCCTTCAGTTCCATAAATTTTATTTGTGAGCTGTCGTTGCCCCAATTCATAAATCTTGTCTCGTTACGGTTCTTCGGAATGGTCAGAGCAACTTTCAGAGATGTGGGTCTTTGAAAGTTTGAGGAACCTGAACTTTGGATATTGTCATGTTTTCACTGTTCTTTGTTTTTGTTTTTTTAACTAAAGCTATATAAAGCTTGTGGATTAAACAAAATAAATTTCTAAATTTAAACAGATGTTGGCTATTTTTATATGGGCATTTACATTTGCTAATCAGCTTTCTTTTGTACGAGGTTCATGAATACTCAGAGATGAAAAAGTATTTGATCCAGTATGCTGGCTCTGGAAAAATTGGGGCTTTTAACTGTCCTGAGGGAGCAGGAAGAGCCCTTTAATTAGTGATGCTCCTGTTGTGTTCTTGCAAAGCAAGAGTCAAACAGCCTTATCTGGTCAGCTCTGATAGGATGGAGAAGCTTAAAGCAACCACAACATGTGCTGTGGAAATGGCTTGTCAGAGCAAGTAAAATGTTTCAAGGTCCTGCAAAAAATGGACAGCAGGTTTAATTAACTTAGTGAAGGAGTTGTAGTTGTGTGAGGAATCTGAGGAATCCTGGGGGCTCACTGCCTTTCCATAATCATGGAATCACAGCGTGGTTTGGGTTGGAAGGGACCTTAAAAGTTACCCAGTTCCAACCCCCATATCATCATACTGGAAACTTGCTGGATTACTGCTGTTGAATTCTTTTAAAAACTCAAGCTGTGCTTCTGAAATCAAATCAGTTCTGAAGTCTGGAGTTCCTCTGGAAGGAGGAATGGAACATATTTTGAATTTTTTTTGTCCTGCATCTGAAGTAGATGTGATGTGTACAATGAAGTGTAGATATTTGATGAGTCTTTTTACTTGCCATCATGTAGGGTTTTGAACTAAAGCAGGGCTGCTGTAGATCTTGGGTGGAAGGGGATATTTGAAAGTAGCTCCTGCACTTCCTTATGTGCTGCATCTTTGTTTCTTAGCATAAGTATCATTGTATGCTCAAGTGCTTGTAAACCTACTTCAGCAGCTTGAATGTTGAGTATCATCTGTTATTAAAATGTGTATAATAAATTCCAAGAAGCTTCTGGACAAAGACATTTTTAAAAGTACATTTGAGTGGATTTGGTGCTTACAAAGCCACAGACCCTGGATCTGGGACATGCTGATCCTGGGCTCCTTCAGCTGGATTTTCCCTGGGATGTTCCTGGGCAGCACAAATGACTGGGAGGCTGCAGAGCCCTGGGCTGTGCAGCTCCCAAGGGTTAATGCCTCCTCCTTTATCATCCCAATCTTGCTTCCACATGGGTTTGGTGACCTCCCAGTGCCTTTTAATCTTAGCACTAATAGAAGTTCTTTAAATATGTTCAGTACCTGAGTCACTGCTTATCTTCCCTCACACCTATTTCCATCTCCTGCCTCCAGGACTCTGATAAAGGGCCTCACTGCTGGTTTTGGATGTTCCCCCACCTCTCTCCTTTGGAGCTTCTATTGTTGGTGCTCCCTCCTCTTATTTCATCTATCCATAAAGGGTGGTTTAGGTTTAAAAAGAGCAATTAAATGTGCTCTTTAAGAGGAGTGTAACTTCTAAGTTGTGTTTAGCTGAATATTTTAATTCCTTCCTACTTAAGCCATTCAAGTACTAACGTTATATTTAAATACCAGTCAAGGGATAAACCAGCCTTCTCCTGTCCTCTCCTGAGCTCTCACTGTTCTTGCTGCTCTCAGTGCTGTTGCTTGGATGTTTTTTAGCACAGAATCTCTTCTGGGCTGATTTCCATTTGTGTCTGTACAGCAAAGCTTTGTCCTGGGAAGCTGTTGACTGACATCACCGAATTCACTCCTGATCCCCTGATTGAGATCCCATCATCCAAACCCAAACTTGTCTGATCCCTTCACTGCTCCAGCTTCTTGGTTAACCTCTTCTCTCTGTTTTTCATCCTTTTATTTGTAGCTGCTGTAGTTCAGACAGTGACTGTGCAGGTGCCTGGTGCGACGGGGTGGAAGCTGCATGGATCTCACTTGCTCTTTTTGTGGTGGATCTGCTAGTGCTGAACGTTGGGGTTTTGACCCAGGCCATCTTCCTGAAGTGACAGGTACAGGGTTTAGAGAAGGGACTTGCTGCAGTAATTATATCTAACTGCACAAAATGGCCCCACTCAAGTTTAGTTGGCTTAAATAATTTAACTGAAAATGAGTCTGCTGGAGTGAGGCTGGAGTGAGTCATGGACAGGCCAGTCTCTGTAGCTCACACAAAAGAAAGATGTATTTGTTGTGTCAACAGGTGGGACAATGGCAGGTGTGTGTGTGTGTGTGCAAGGGTTCAAAGTTTATAGAAACTCAGTGCTGGATTATTAAATTTTTCCACTTGTGTGACTTTGGCAGTTTGCCTGGGAGTCACCATTGGGTTTACATTGAAACTAAGCAGTGAATTGCCTCAGGGGACAGAACTGTTCTGCTGCTGCTCTGGACAGGGCCTCGTGCTCCCTGCTGTGATCCCAGAGATAAATGCCAGCACTGAGGCAGAGTTCTGTGCTCAGAGCCATCACTAAACCTGGCTCATCAGAGCTCCCTCGTGCTCAGCTCTGCCGTGTCTGACACAAATGAGGCTCCCGAGCTGATGTCTGGCCAGGGAGGGCTGGAGGGAGGGCCCTGGGCTGGGAGGAGCAGCTCAAACATCCCCGTGCAGTTTTGCACTCTGACTTCATTCCTCAAGCACCAAACCTCCAAATAGGTGAGTTTTGGTATAAAAAGCAGCTCTTGGAGGAGCAGCTTTCAGCAGGGCATAGAGCTCTATTTTGATTGAGTTTCATTTCAGCTGCTGTGTGTGGTAACTTATGATTTAGCACAGGATCATCCCATAAACCCTGGAACTGTCTGCCTAAAGTCCATTGTTGGTGTCACCAACGAATCCAGCAAAGCAGTCACTACCCTGACAGTTCCAGTGGAATTCTGTTTCCCTGGGTCAGGCCTTACTCATTCCAATTAATTACCTGGGTATTTCCTCGAGGACAATAAAAAGATTATTAAAGCTGAGCACAATGGAACAGAACAGTGTGTATGTCCAGACTTTAATCAACAGTTTGACTTTTGAACGGGTGTTGTGTGGATCCTGCCTGTCTGCCAGGGAGGGAAGATCCTCTGGAATTCTTCCTTAGCTGGGAGTGTCGGATTTTGCAATGGGACCCGGCCAACTCCCGGGGCAGGTGAGTCAGCGTTTGACACCCCAGTCTGGGTGAAGCTGGATTAGAGGGCAGGTGACTCATGGGGATGGCAGCCATGCTGTGCCATCTGTGCCCTTTGTGCTGCAGCATTTGGCCACAGGTTTGGCTAATCCCAAAAATCAGCACTGCAAGATGCTGGCTCCCAAACCAGTGCTGGAAGCACAGCTCCCTCAGGTCAGGGTTGCCAGAGGGGGGGAGATGACTGAGCCTTCAGTGCAAGGTGTTTTCATCATCAGATAACTACCTATAGAGTTCCTATTGTGGCAGATTCTGTAAGAACAGTGGGTTTGCTCATTTGGGATCAATTCCCAGGGAATTGTGTAGTGAACACCTGCCAGAGCCAGTGGTGCAGGACTTGACTTTTGGGCCACGAGCCAGGACTGGGGGAGGCCACCCAGCCCAGGACAGGGGGTCAGGAATCCTTTTTAACTCCCCCATCTTTCCCCAGCCAGGCCGGGCTGTGTGTGGTGGGATGAGCCGAGCACAGGAGGGATGTGGGGTCTGGAGCCTCCATCCCCCCCCCAAAGGCAGGATGTGGCCACCCCGTGGGTCCCCAGCGCTCACAGCATCAGTGTGGCCTTGGGATGGAGCTGGAGCTGCATGTCTGAGCAACGGCCACGGCTGGAGAAGGGACAGGAGACGGGAGCAGGGGCTGCCTGGGATACCGGCGATACCGGCGATACAGCGATACCGGCGCCTGACAGAGCCCCCGGAGCCAGCTCTGCTGCTGCAGTAAGGTAATAAGTCCAGGGAGCAGCAGGTGCTCATGGAGAAATGGAGAAGGACGTTGTCCACCAGATACTGGAGAGCTCAGGTTGCTCTTTCCAGCTGCGGGAGAGGAGCGGGGCTGGTCCCTGCGTGTGAGCCGCGGCCGCTGCTCCGGGCAGGGTGGGTGAGCTCTGAGTGCTCGGCGTGGGAAGCTCGGGATCCTTCTGTCTCACTTAAAGAAAACACGGAAAACGGCTGTCTTGGGAAAGCAGCTCTGGGGGGAAGGGAATTGCTGGTTCCTCCACACAAAGGCTTTGTGTTCGGTGCAGGGGCAGAGCTGCAGCTTGTGTAAATTGTTGTGGCTGTGCTGAAAGGAGCGGAGCTCTGCTGCCGACTCAGCTCGGGGATGGCCCCTGGAGAGAAGGGTCAGCCCGTGGGGCCGGACTCTCCAAGCACGTGCATCACTTATCTGCTCAGCCACAGCTTCCTTTTGGGATTTCTCCCCCCCCTTGACCTGTGCCCTGCTCCAGGTTGTCCCCAAGCTCACAAACCTCGGCTGCCTCTGTGGTGCCCCTGCCCTGACCCAGCACATGTGGTGGGAGAAGGGAATGTCCATGATGGGACAACCTGGGCCTGGGCTCCGGGTGCTGCCTGGGAAGCTCATGGAAGGGTATTTGCCCAGGAAGGGAATGGTTGTAATCCCTCACTCAGGTTTATAAAGAATTGCCTACAAACTTCACATGAAACCGAAGCCAGCGGAACGTTGGTGAGAAATGCTGATCCCTTTTATGAATAACCCCCACATGCTTCCCCTTTCCAGGAGGGAGGAAGCTCCCATTAAAAATGGATAGTCTCCCTGTCAGCTGGATTTTAATTCAGCAAGTGGATTTGACTACTGATGTGAAAAAACTACCTTTGTCACCGTGCTGATATTTTTTTAATGAGACAGAAATGGTTTGGCACCTTTCCAGCTTATTAAAATCTCTGTGAGTCCACAGGCACTGGCACAAGGGGATGAGAAAGGAAAATTACATTGAGTGCATGATTGGCAAAACAAAATCAAGCACTTTTTTATTTATTTATTTTTAATCTGTTACAAGCCTGTGAATGAATCCTTCTATTATTTATGGGGGAGGATAAAGGGAGCTGTCCCTGTGGCTGCAGGAGGAGGCAGACTCTGCTTTCAGTTCAACTCTTCTTTCCAGACGAGGAAAGTGAACACCTCCCTGTTACCCAGGGCAGAGAGAAGTGAAGGTAGTTGTGTGAAAATGGAGTAATTCACATGTTTTGTGGGAGAACAGGGCATTACCAGGAGGGGAGGATCTCCACAGGGACAGGGCTCGTGTCAGTGGTCTGTGGGTTCCCTGGGTTACCGCAGGGGAAATCTCTCTGCTGAAAAAAAGCCTTCCACCCTCCCCAGGGGCTGAGACTGTTTCAGCCCTGCATCCCAGCAGTTAAGTCACCCCAGGGTCTCCATCCTGCACTGGATCAGCTGAGGGAGCTGCTCTCCAGTGACAAGGCTTTGCTACATCCTCACCCGAAGGGCAGCGTGTGCAGAGCACCTCGTCCCAAGGTCGGCCGCGTTGCCAGTGGGGATTTGGCCCTTCTCCAGCTGCTGCTTCCTTCCTCCCTGCCCTCAGCCCAGCACAGCAGCGTGGAGACACTGCAGCAAACGTTAATCTAATTTCCTGCTCGGTGTCCTTTCTGGGTGATCTTTGCTGGGGGAGGAGGGGGATGAGCTGGGTCTGCTGACACTGCTGTGTAAAGCCGGGCAGCTCATGGGACCAGCCCCCTCCTGCCTCAGTGTCCCCAGCATTCCCCGGTGATGTCATGAAGATTCCTGTTGATAAAATGCTTGATGAAACTCATGTGATTCACATTGTGTTCTTTTGGCAGTTTAGGAGGAGAGTTTTGCTGCAGAGAGGCTGAGGAGCAGGAACCTGCCAGTACCACTGGGCTGTGCCAGGGATACCCCAGGGCTCTGGGATGAGTTTCCTCCTGTAAAGCTTTTCCTAATGTTCCTCGAGGCACCCCATGGGCAGATCCCAAAACTGGATGAAGTTCTGACCTGGGGAGGGAAACAGAGGAGAGAAATGAATCTTTGCAGCTGGAGGGGTAAGAGCAAGTGGCAGAAGAAATGCCCTCCTGGCCAGGCCATTCACCCCCAAAAAAGTGTGGGACAGGCCATGCCCAGGTCCTTTGCAGCTCCCTTTGCCCCACTCGGCCTGGCTTTGGCACCAGCTCTGCTGGGACCTTCCCCAGGTCCCTGAATGCCACTGTTGTGAGCCCTGCAGGTGCCCAGCTCTGACAGGGAAGGGCCCCCAGCCCCCTGGATTTTTGGGTAAGCCAAAATGATGCTGCAGGTTTAAATTCCCATGATCAGGCAACGATGCCCAGTCCTGCATCCTCTGAGCCCCACACTCCCACCTGCCCTGAAGGTGAACATCTGCTCTCCAGGTTATAAAAGCTCTACTTCCCCCTGTTGTAACCCCTGGATGGAGCCAAACCTCACACAGCTTTGCTGTGTCAGAAACAGGGACTTGTCCTGCTGGGCTGAAGCTGTGCAGGTTGAATCTCCCCTGGATCGTGCCCATGGATGCAGAGCCTGGTGGATTCCGAGGTGCCAGGTGGGTGAGCAGCATGATGCCAAGGCAGATGGTGGGCACAGGGCTGCAGGGACCTTCCTGAACAAAGCAGGGGGGTTTGCCAGGATGCTCTGGGAGCCCCTGGGATGAGTCCCCTGAAACCAGCCCAATGTTCCTGAGCAGATCCCCCCATCCTCCTGGGAGAAGGGGATTTCTACCTTCTGCTAAGAGAGGATTTGGGTTTATCCTCTGGAGCTGCACATCCTGCTATTAATGAGCAGCCAGGGTATCATTTGAATTTAAATGACATCACAGATGCAGCTCTGCTAATTGCTCATTTGCTTATCCAGGGTTAGTGGTAAATCAGTAAAGGAAACCTGAATCACAGAAAGCTCTTGTGCAGCTCATTAGGATGGGTCTAGGAAAGTGTGTTAACCCCTTCCATGGCAATGCCTCCTTCATGGGTCCACTTCCATCCTGTTGCCCATCTTGCTGCAGGGATTAGCTGGGGAAATGATGCAGATCACCTAGAAATTCTGGGATTTGTGGCTGGGACAGAAGTGAAGGATTTAAAAGGGGAAAATCTCGGCAGTGTTGGTGCTCAGTTGCTGTGCAGAGCCTGGGTGAGTTTGCACAGCCCTTGTCCTGGGCTGGGCTGTGGGGCAGAGGGATGGCTCCAGTCCTCTGTTATCTGTTTGGTGTTGTGCCTAAACTTTTGGCTCTAAATGGCTCTTATCGTTACCTGGTAGGAGCCTGAAGAGTGTCTCGGGGTGATCATTGCACAGAAACGCCACTGGGGTAAAGAGGTGATAATTAAAATTGCAAAATCAAATACCCAGTGATCTGAAATACCAGAATTTCAGCCTGAGCAGGTAGAGCTTGTGCTGCAGATAACCAGGAAGGTGGGAAGATTTGGGAAATCTTTGGTCCTGCCCCGCAGGATTGTTGTTCTCCCCGTCTGCAGGGCACAAGTGGCTTCACTGAGGGCTGCAGCTGCTTTTTTAATGGGTGACTCAGGAGGTTTGGGCTCAGTTCTCTGTCCTGCTGTGGCCACACCAGGGCTTTGGGACGTCATTCCCTTGTCACTGCCTCAGGCTGTGAGGTTTGGAGAAGGTGGAGGAGTTTCTGTGCCCATGTTTGGAGGGCTGGAGCGCTGGACGTGCTGCTGCAATGCAAACAATTTTATCGAAGAGATTACTTCTAAATCCTGGTGGAACTGAGAAATCTTGGCTTCTTGTCCTGATCATGTTTCCTTTTCTTTCTCGGGTCCTTTGAAAAAAAAAAAAAAAAAACTGGCTCCTTCCCCTGTGACTCAGATAGGAGGAGATAAACCCCTCATTCATCATGGCCCTGCTCGAGTCAGAGCAGCGCTTACGCCACCAGTCCGGAGCAGGTTGGCTCAGGGAGGGGTGTTCACTTTGTTCCCTGTGATGAACATAATTCATCTTAGACATGGACTTTGCCCAGAGAACCACCTGGAAAGCTCCAGGGAGCTGGGATGCCTCCTTGGTGGTGCACAGCTTGGGCACGAGGCCCCTCGGTGGAGGTGTGGGGCTGAGCTGGGGGAGCAGCAGCCCGGGAGGGACTCGTGTTTCTGAAGGAGGAATTCCACATTCCCACTCCAGGACCACGCCTGGTGCTCCCTGAGCCCTCATCCATGGGCTTTGCCTGGGATTTAAAGCCTCCCTTGCAGGGCTCCAACAATCCCGCTGTCCTGATGTGATAAAAAGACAGTTAAAAAGCCCCATCAGTGTCTTGCTGCCTGCCAGGCCTCGAGGGGCAAAGGCACCCAGGGAGGTAATTTGGGGCCTTCAGTGGTTCTCAGAGCTGCCTAATCTGCAGAGGGATTTAGTGGGTGCTTGTCTGATGTTGGAGGCTCAGTGCTGGGAGCAGCCAGAGCCCGGGGAAAAGACGGGAGAGGCGGCTGCTGGAACAGCATCACACCACAAAGGGCTCCTGTGCCCAGGGCAGGAGGGTGTTCACCCGGTGTTCAGCCTCACCCTCAGGTCTGAGTCTCAGAGCAGGGGGAGGAGGAGGGCAGGGAGGTTTTCCTTACCTGGGGCAGGACACAAGTGACAGGGACTCATCTTCACCTGAGCTGTTGGCTTTGTTCTCTCCCTCCTCTTGCTGGTGTGAGGTAGCACCACACGCCCTCATCAGCTGCCTGTGTTTGGGAGCCCCTCAGGAGCAGAAAGCAGCCCCCTCCTCTCCTCAAAGGCTTCTGCCACGCCTGAAGCTTTGCTGTGGAGCCAAGAACGTGAGCAGTGAGAAGAAAACGTGGTTGGTATTTCTGAAGGTGAGAGTCTTGCCATAAATTGGGATGGGTTATCAGGTGCCTACACTGATAGAATCCGAGAATCATGGAACAGTTTGGGATGGAAGGGACCTTAAAGCCCATCTCGTTCTGCCCCCCTGCCATGGGCAGGGACACCTTCCACCTGACCAGGTCACTCAGAGCCCCCATCCTTGGACACTTCCAGGGATGGGGCAGCCACAGTTTCTCTGGGCAACCTGTGGCAGGGCCTCCCCACCCTCACAGGGAAGAATTTTTTCTTAATATCTGTGGGTTTGGATCAAGCCAGTCTGGGGATAAAGAGATTTGGGTGTTGGATTTGGGGTTCTGTGTTGGGTTTTTTTGTCTCTGATGTTGCCCTGCACCCTGCAGAGCTGATACACCATCTCAGTGTCATTCCTGTAATTGGAGTGATCCCCTGCAGATCCATTTATGGGGGATGAAAGCTGGGAAGGAGCTGGTGCTTCCCCTGCCTGTGCACACACAAAGGAACCCCAGGACACAGAGGCTGTGCTGCCTTTGCACCCTGGGGTCAGACAGAACCTTCAGACCATCAAACCCTCACATCAAACAGCGTCTCCTCCACTGAAGCTTCGTGACAGAAGCCAGTCCACGGGATTGAAACCCAGCTGGGATCTAATGGACTGAGTTCATTAGGGCTCCAGCAACTTCCAGGCTTTTCAGATGGTGGAAATTCAGCAGGAAACCTCGCTGGTGGCATCTGATTTCTGCACTTCAGGGTGGCGTGGCTGATTTAACCACTTAATGAACCAAGAGCCAGGCAAGCCTGGCATTGTCATTTTGGGAGAAGCAGATTGTGTAGGGTTTTTTTTTCTAAGCAAAATCACCTTATCAGTCCAGGTGTTTGAATCACCTGGAGACAAACCTTAAAAGAAAACAACCAATGCCTTAATTTATTTACTTTCAGGCAACTTCTATACATAAAGGTGGGGAAATAGAGATTTTAATCAGGCACGGGAAACTTTTCTTTCTTTTTTTTTTTTCCCCCCAAATAACTTTTCAAAGCAGAACTGCACTGGATTTTGGGTTTTTCTTGAAGGAACTTCTTGTTCATGTGCATCTGCACAGTGATGCAGGGACACTTTCCACCTGACCAGGTCGCTCAGAGCCCCATCCTTGGACACTTCCAGGGATGGGGCAGCCACAGTTTCTCTGGGCAACCTGTGGCAGGGCCTCCCCACCCTTGCAGGGGAGAATGTTTTCCTATTTTGGGGATGTGTCCCAGGGAGGTTTCCCAGCACCCAGACTCAGCTCCCAGCTCCCTTCCCAGCAGCTGAGGCTCCAACTCTGCCTCTTGGTCCTTTCCAGGTCGCTTTTTACGAAAGGGAGAAGCCAAACCCTTTGTTTGCTGGTGCTCCCAGCGGGGAACAGGCCGGTGTCTGGATTTGGAAAGTAGGGCAGTGAGAATCCCCGGCGAGGCGAGCAGAGCCTGGCAACAGCCTCCTGCTGAAAGGGCAGAGTGGGGCATTCAGCCCCTCCTGTTGTCTGGGTGGCCCTGAGAGCCAAGTTTCCTTTGCCCTTTCTTGGATGCCACCTCCAAACACGGGGAGGTGACGGGCAGTGAAACTTCCCCGGGGTTCCAGCGGCACTGAAGGGAGCGAGGGGAAAGCTCTGCCTGTGTCAGCGTTCCCACAAACCTGCCCCCACGGTGCCTCCGTGGAGAGGACCCAAGGCAGCAGACCCAAACCTACAGACAATGCCTGCTTTGTCCACCTCCCTTCTCCTCGGGCGCCGTGAGATGCTGAGTCCAAACATTTAACCACAAAATGCATTAATTACCATCCAGCTCCCCGGGGCAAGGCCCATATGCCAGTAACCAGGGAAGGGGAAAAAAAAAAGGCATGGAAAGTACATTGATTGTTAAATGACTCTGACTGCAATTACTGCCACTAAAAGTTCTTGATGAACATTTCCTAGAAACATTCAGTTCTCCAGCCCCTGTGCTTGGAGCGGCGTTAACTTGGACCGTGCAGAAGAGGAGCGACCCAGAAAGTGTGGGATGAAGTCAACTTCCCACATAACAGCATGGGATGTGTCCTCTGCTCCTGTAATTCTGCCTCAACCCACAGCAGAGAGCTGTTTTCCACGGGGTTTTTTCACCCGTGGCAGATGTCAGGTCCGATGGAACACGGTGTGTCCTCAGCTGCTCACTCCAGCTCCTGAGCCCGCAGCTAATGCTGGAGTTTGGCATCTGCCCCAGATGGAAATGAGCTACCCAGGGACAGCTGCTTGGGAATTACAGCAAACTGCAAACAGTCTGACACCAGCAGAAGTTTGATTTCCCCCACGCTGCCTGTAGATCTGTCGGGCTCACACCTCCCCAGCAGCTCCAAACCCAAACTCTGCTCTGAGCAGGGTAAGAAAACAGGAAGGAGCAATGACAGAGTGGCCAAGGTGGCAGGGGATGGATGGAGCCGAAATCCCGCTCCGTGCCTGGATGGGGGAAGGAAATGGGAGCTCGTGGAGTTGCTCTGCTAAGGGGGCACCCCCTCAGCAGAGCCTCTGGGACACTGGGACACTGGGACTTTGGGACACTGGGACACTGGGACACTGGGACATTGGGACACTGGGACATTGGGACACTGGGACATTGGGACACTGGGACATTGGGACACGCCGTCCCCGGGCCTGCGGTCGCTGCCCTTCCGCTGGAAGTCTCCAGGGAAGGACTTTGCAGCATCCCAGCCCAGGATCCCGAATTAGCATTGGAATGAGAGTGCTGGTATTTTTAAACCGGGGTGTGTCATTCCTGCCTTTCTCTTAATAGGTGTCCGTGGGCAGGTTCTTCTCAGAGCCTCATCCAACGCTGCTTTAAGGAGCTCTGATGAACCCCGGAGTCAGGACAGGCTCTCACTTCCAGCTGGCAGGGGATGGTCTGTGCCTTTCCAAACTTCCTCAGCACCTTTCTTCTCAAAGCTCTTTCATTATGCTTAAAAGCCAGGATGTTCATACTGTGTTCCCACTGACCTGTGTGCTGAGCTCCTCCAGTGCCTGAAAAATTCCCTCTAGAAATGAAATCCCATTTTTGAGCCCCCGGGGTCAATGTGGCAGCGAATTCCACCCCTGGAACAGCGAGGGCCAGGGCAGGAGAACGCCTGCTTTGATATCTTTAACATCTGATGCCTCCACTTTCAAAAGCACTTGGAAAGTCTGAGATGGAAAATCGCTGCAGAAAGGCCAAAAGTGCTGGAGAAGTGAAACAATAATAAGGTTGTTTTGCTGCTCTGCCAAATGGAAATGAACCTCCTCAATGCAGCATGAAATAATATCGAGGGAGTGACCCACTGAGCACAGGTAGGGGGCCAGAATTGCTTTGTTCCGACTCCCTGGCTTGGTGCAAATTTAGCTTTGAGTAAGTCACTTAACTTTCCTGACTCATTCCTCACCACTGTTAAGGTGGGTGATACTCATTCCCCTCTGGGTTGTTAGGAGGACTGGTGGTTTGTTATGTAAAGCTTGGACAAATTAAGTCTAAGTATTATCAAAAGAAAAAAAAAATAAACCTTCCAGAATAGTATAAGCAGTGATTACTGATCTGGGAAAGAATCGAGAGCTTTCAGTGTTCAGAACTGTTCTGGGCATCGTTAGGGGGTTCCTTTGAATGGGGACTGTGAGGGGTTTGATAGGTGGCAGCTAGAAACCAGGCAAATGTCATCTAAAAGTGAAATAATTGAAAAGATATTAAACAAGAGCCAAGGCTGGTGCAGCTGGGTATAAACGAAATAAGCTATTAGCTGCTCTGCAAGAGAACAGCATGGGAGCGCTTTTGTTAGAGGAGAAATGCAGCGGTGGTGAGGGAAAAACAGCCCTGGCAGCTCCTTTGTAGGGCTGGTGAAACATAAAAAGGCCCCAAGCACCTCACAGACCTCAAATTTGTTGCTCTACACCCACCTTTATGGGCACTGTGGGAGAGCTGTTTCTTTGTGCTGAACCGCTGCCTTTTCACGGGGAGGTGGGTCTGTGCTTCAGGGAGGCTTTGAAAGGGTTTAAACTTTTACAAAAGCCTGTGATTTTAAAACTTTTGGTGGAGGAGGAGGGCGAAGCAGAGAGGAAGGCTGTGGTGAGGAGTACCTGGCTCAGTGTTCCTTATCCTGGAAAAAGGACTCAGCTCCTGCCCTTCCCACCAGACAGAGGGTACAGCTTTCCCTGCCACGTGCTGCAATGGCCTCGCAATAAAAGCCCCTCATTAAACCAGTTCCTGAGGCTACTGGGGGCATTTGGCCCAGCTGGTGCAAATTTCTTAGCCTGCCATGCAGCAACGTGAATGGAAAGCCCAAGACTGATGGATGAATGGATTGAATGTTTCTGTGACAATCCCATTTAAGGAAAATTTTTTTCACCCATGTTCCAAGGAAGGTGGGGGTGCCCTTTGTGGTACAGGCTGCAATTAATTAATGGGCAATTATGGAGGGAGGTTCCTGGCACGGTCCTGCCGTGCTCCCACATCGCTTTGGTTACAGTGACACGCCGATTTCCAGCTTACACTGTCCCACCCCGTGAATCAGCGAGATTCCTTGGACTCTGGAAAACAAACAGAAACGAATATTCCACTGGCTCCCGGGGAGCCGAGGCTGTACAGGAGCTGCAGGAACGGGAATGAAAAGGACTTTGTCACATCGGTGGCCCAGTCCTATCAGCTGCGGAGAGGGGCCGACAGCAGTTTTTCCTGCTCCAGATGAATTCAAGGGCATTCAAAGCTGATATTTGCGTAAAGACATCCGGTTATGCAGAGCCGAGGGCAGAAAAACGCCCTGGAGAGTAGGAGGTTTTATTACCAGCGAATCCTCCGTTGGTAACCATTCCATCCGGAGCCATTCCTGGCTGCAGGGATGGATTTGGGTACAAATTACAGGGATGGTTCATCCCAGCGCTGCGTCTCCAAGTCACCGCGGGCCACCTCGGGGGATCCCACAGCCCCGTCCTGCCCTGGGAACGGCTCTGCCCAGACGTTCAGGTGCAGCTGAGCTCAGACTATTAAAAACAGAGTCTGGGCTCCCGGAAAAAAAAAAAAAAAGGAAGGACTGGGAGCGAGGGTGGAGGTGCCGGGGAATAAAAGCCGCTCTGTTCCCGCGGCCCGGGCTGCGCGAGGCGCGAAGCCGCATGGGGAAAATGTGATCCCAGGCCGTGCTATTTTGGTGAAAAGACTGGGGGGGAAAAAAAAAAAAAGCTCGGTTTCGTTTCATCCCGATGTTTCGCCCAGTTCTCCCGCACTGATTTTCTGTCCGGCTCCTCAGCCCCTGACCTTAATAGTGAGGGAAAAACCAGGCTGGAAACTCTGCTGCCTCTTGGAATGGATTTTCCCCGCAGCCAGGAAAGCAGCTGTTTGTGCTGCTCTGGCGTGGCGGGTCCATGAGTGGGGGAGTCTCTACATTTTACAGTTTTCCCTGAGGGGGAGGTGGGCTGAGGCGACGGTGGGGGGAAACACACACACACAGACCCCGACCACCTCCCCGGCGCGGGCAGCGGCACCGCCAGGGCCGCTCCCAGACGTGAGGTCATCGGGCACCGCCGGGGCCGTTCCGAGCTGACAGGGAGGTGTCCCCGCCGCTATGAGGGGGAACAGTGGGGACCCCACGTCCCAAGGGGGAACCCCCGGCCCTGAGGGGACTCTGCGCCCGCCATGGCCGGCGGCGCCCCCTCAGCGCTGCCCCCTCGGCGGGGCCACGCCCCTTTCGTGCAACCACGCCCCTTCACGAGGAGGTCACGCCCCTTTCAGGGAGGTCACGCCCCTTCAGCCCAGCCGGCCCAACTGCGCTCCCTTAGGGAGGCCCCGCCCCCTCGAGGAGGCCACGCCCACCCTCGCGCGGCCCCGGCGGGCTCCGGGCGCGGGGCGGGGCCGCCCTCAGTCGCGCGCAGGGCGGGCGAGGGGAGCGGAGCGGCGTCGCTGTCCCGGCTGTGGCAGCAGCGGCGGCGGCGGCGGGCGAGGCTAAGGCGGGGCGGGGGCTGCAGGAGCGGCGGCGGCGGCAGCGGCGGAGGAGATGGCGCTCTCCGTGCCGGTCAACGGGCTGAAGGAGAGCGACAAGGAGCCCGTCATCGAGCTCTTCGTCAAGGTACGGCCAAGGGAAGGGAAGGAGCGGAGGGGAGGATGGGGGGGGTCCCGTGCGGGCGCCGGGCGCGCGCGCGCTCCGACCGTTGGGCTCCGCCGCCCCCCCTCCCCTCAGCCCGCCGCTCTCCCGCCCGGGGCGCTCCGAGTCCCCTCACGGCTTTCTGGGCACCCCCCGAGGGCGCGGGGCTCCCCTGAGGTGCGGGGCGGCCGCGCACAAAAGCGGGGAGCGAGCGAGGGAGAGAGGGAGGGAAGGAAGGAGGGCGTGTGCCCGGCGCCGGGAGCGGGGTGCGGGAGCCGCGGCTGAGTCAGTGCGCGCAGATGGAGCGGGCGATAGCGCGGACCCGGCGGAGGGGGGGAAAAAGAAAAGTCACTCCGGGAAAAAAAGTGGTGTGCGTTTTGCTGGAAGATTCTCTGCCCGGCCCGTGCGTGGCAGGACCGCGGGCAGCGGCGGACGGGGAGCGACGACCTCAGCTCGCCACAAAAGCATCGCCCCCCGCGGGGTCGTCGCCCGGCATTGTGTGCCCGGAACGCGGCGGAAAGGGGCAAAAACACCGAGTTACCGCTCGCTCCCCGCCTAAGAAAGTCTACTTCTGTGTCGGAAACCGACCGCCAGTTTTTTATCCGAACCAGAAGAATGAGCATGTGTTGTACTGCCCTTATCTGGCGGAGATACCATATGGTATCTCCACATGTTTTGCATTCATTTGTTGCTGTATGATGCAATATTTTGCATCCTCCGGGGCTCTGGTGATGCAGCATCTTACTTTTGACTTCGTATCAAAAGTGCACAGAGTAATTGGTGTTAATCTTCTCTTTTCTGTGCTCAAACGCCCTTTAATGAAAAGCCTCTGTAGAAAAGTATTTAAATTCTTCGGGTGAAGTTTCTTTCTGTTGCAGTGAGAAAATCGGAGATCTCTTCATCTGAGATCTTGGGAATTGCTTTGTATGAAAGCCACGATGACAAACATGGAAATTTCCAGCAGATTAGGTAGAGCTTTGAAAATAAATTATTCAGTATAGATTTTATTTATGCTCTAAAAGTGTCGAATTTTTCCCCCTTTCATAGTTTTGAATAGTGTCAAGAGGCAGTAATGGGACCAAGGGAAAGCAGTGGAGGATTCTAGACCTGATTTTAGTCAGAATATTTAGGCTCTTAGTGTAGAGGTTAGAACTTACAACTCCATCAATTAAGTTACAGATTACTTTGCATTATTTATAGCAGTGCTACTTTAATATAACATGCCAACTTATCTGTCCTAAAGTTTGCTGGCTGATTTTTTTCTTATTTTTAAACAACTTAGAGCAGTGATTGATGGCAGAAGGATTTGGGGGCAGGGGAAATAACCTTTGTGGGTGTGTTTAAAGAGAATATTTCATGCATGAGGAGTGGCATGGAAGAAGTTGTAAAAATAGTTGTGAGAAAGATGTGTTCATTCTGATTTAATCTGGACTAATAAAGGTTGAGACTGTATGAAAGGGGATAATCAGTGACATTTTTCTGTCCCTCTCAATTCTTTATTGGCATGGGTTTAAGAAGGCTAAATTTGGGATTGTCAGTGAGTTGTTTCTCCCTCAAGGAAACCTTTTCCCAGTGACTGCTGCACACTGTCTGCCTTTAGGATGAAGTTCAGGTTAAAAAAAGAAGTTATTCTTGTCTGCCCTCATGATGTTCAGGTAAAGGTTATTTCCCTGTAAAATCCTTCAGAGGAAGAACAACCCCCCTGCCCCAGCAGACAGACCAAAATAGTTGTTTCACCTGGGTGTTGTTGCCTGTCCCACACGTTATTGAAGCTGTTAAGCATTATCAGGGTAGTGTTTTTGTAAAGCCTATAAAAGTCTCGTTTTCTGACTCATTTAGCTGGTCACCTCAGCAAATGCAAGCAGAATATGGTTACTGAATGGGATGTCTGTAGAGGGGAGCACTAGATTTGGATTTAGTCATTTTTTCCCCTGTAAATGAGGAGCTCGGTGTCTGCTGCAGTTTTTCACCTGGTTGTGGCTGCAATGTAGAAAAAAAAAACAAATCTGAATTTACCGAGTGTTTCTCGACGTGGCCGATCACTTTCCAGGCAGTGTCTGGGCTCTCGGTTGGGCAGCGAGGCTCTTCAGGCAGAGGTAGTGGAAAGGCTCCTGGACCAAAATCGAGCTCTCTGCCAAACGCCCGCGGCCCAAGGGCGGTAACTGTATGACCTGAGCACAAAGGATTGTAGCAGCCCAGACTGAGATGAAACAAAGGTACGGATTAAAGCTTGAGAAACAAACCTGTGAAGCAGGAGAGAAAGGGTTTGGCTCCGAGCCCAAGACGTTGGGTTTGAACCTCATTAAATTGTGATCAGTAACAAAATAGGCCGGGCACAGCATGGGGAGGAGCACACACATGGCTGGGGTTCAGTTATGAAGAACTACCTGGGGCTGTTTGTCACCGGCAAAGCGATTTTTTTTTTCTCCAAAGACACTGTATCAATTACTGTTACTTGTATTTTCGTAGCCTGTGATGGTAACTACCCTCAGAATTAGGGTGCTTAGGTAGGAAAATATGTTACAGCGCTGAAAGGGAGGTGATTGATCTGTTCCTTGGCCTCACAATGAGTAGTTTCAGCAGTTTTTCATTACAGAGCCGGTGGGCTGCCTGTGGTCTCTTTTAGACCAGCTGTAAATATTTTTCAAGTCTTTTCTCCTGAGAGCTGATTAGGAGAAACCAGTGATGTATCTGATTTCATTTAGTTTCCTTGTATGTCTCCATGTTTTATTCATGAGGGAGGCCCACTTCCATTGTCTAAGAGGAATATTTTTCTCTGCCCTAGTGGCATTTCGGGGTAGTGAAGGCTGCATTGTGGTGAGTGTGCTCACAGAAACTTGAGCGCTGTGATCTGAACACAGCTTGTGTAGGTCACTTGGAATAATAGCTGCAGTTCAGTTGATCGTGTGTGGAATTTTATTGTAAATAAAAAGCGTGGGGACTGACCTGGTCAAATAGAACAGGGAAGTCACAGGACAGAGTTACAAAACTCCTTGTGCAGCTCCTTCATGGGAGAGTGCAGAGGACACGGGGATGGAGCTGCTGAAAGCCCAGCCCTGGTGTTCTGGAGGGCAGTCAGGGACTGCACCCTCCTGTAACAGCGAGGTGAGGACACCCAGGGTCAGCAAGTTCAGTGTTAAAGGCAAAAAACAAGACTCAACAAACAAGGATTTCACAGTCTACTGGCACGAGATGGGTCAGAGGATGTAGGTAACTGTTGAGGAAGGTGCTCTCCTCTCCCCGGGTGACGTGTGTATACTTGCAAATTAATTAGACCTGGGATTTCTGGCAGCTTTCAAAGATCATTGCGAAACTGGGCACCTGCTTTGAAAATCAGATAGTGTCTACTATTTGTTTACCTGTGAACTGTACTCTCAGGAGAAGAAAACCCTGCTATTTCACATTTCATAAATACCCCACTCTGAAACGCTCCCGGTGACTGTAAGAGAAGCTTGTCTACATTTTTGTATATCTGAATTAAACAGAGATTTGGCAGGTGAACTGTTTGTCTTCCGGGACCTGGCTCTGTTTTGTTCAGCTCAGGAAGGGGATGTGTGGATCCTGCATCTCCAGCAGCAGCTGGATGGGAGCTCAGGGCTGGGCTTTGCCTGGATTCAGGTCTGCCTTTGTCTCACTCTGCTCATTCCCTTACGTAAGCTCTGATGTGTCAGTCTGGAGCCCTATAGCTGCTGTATGGTGCTTTATAACAAACCATCCCATGAGCTTGTCTGTCAGCAGGTTTCTTTCCCTTTTTTCACCTACAATGTAGCTGTACAGTTTAAAGGCACGTTGATACAAGGAAATAACAGGACTGGAGACATGCAACATTGCTTCTCAGAGATAGCCTTGGCAGGGCTGTTGCTTGATAATCTCATTAGATAAGTCTCCTCCTTATGTAGCAGATCATCCTTTGGAGGGTTTGATGTAATAACCTCAGCACCTGAGAACCTCCTCAGCCTGCCTTTGATAAGTGTCTGGTATAGACAGCAAAGTCTTATTTCTTGTGAGCAAACCCTGGGGTGTTGCAAAGGAGCCCTTTATAAACTGAGGGGTAACCATCTTGTCTCCTGTGCTCAGGGGCCAGCAAACTGTGTTCCTTTAAACTCTGCTTGGGGAAGTTCTCACAGCCACAAACATCCTTGGCTTTCTGATTGGAATCTGATTGCTCAGACAGAAACTGGTGCACTTGGTACAGCATTGTTAAAAGTACAGAGTTGGTCTCGAGTGTAAATGTTAATTTTTTTGCAAAACATTGGTATGGAAGCTTAAAGCCTGCTAGCAATCATTTCCAAAGGGATTACACAGATGAGTTAGCTTTCCTTCAGTCAGGAATTGCTTCTGAGCACACTGAGCAGTAATGGTTGTATTCCCTGGGATCCATCCTCCCCTTTCCAATGATTAACATCTACACAGCCCTGATTGTCAAGAGAACTTGTGTTTTACTTTGCAGCTGAAATAAGTCTTAAACACTTAGTGCACTTTTCCTCCTTTTCCCCTCAAAGGAGTCTGAAAGCTGTCTGAGTTGCCAAATTCCAGCTCCTGGCCCTTGGCAGGCTGTGGATCATCCTGGGCTGTGCAGTCATGGGCAGTGGTGCTTGTGAGTCACTCACTCCGTGCATCAGACAAGTGCTCTGTGCCACAGATGCATTCTTGGAACACAGATACTGCTGTAAAAGACAAATCTGTCCCCAGTTTTCCCAGCTGGGATTTCTCAGGGTGTGTATGGAAGGCTTGAAGGGGAAGGAACAGCCTGTGTGTCAGAGCACTTGGTGTGGGACAGACTTCAGGGCTGTGGGGGATCCAAGCCCTGTCCTGATGCTTTTGTGTGTCAGTCACTGACTGGGGGGGTGAGCAGGGGGGAATCCACAAAGCAGGGGAGACCTCACTGAACCCCAGCATTCTTGGGAGAATGTAGGAAGAGAAGGAGAATCCTCCTAAAGAGAACCTTGTCTGTAGGTAGAGATAGATGATTGTTGAGCAGTAACAGGGGGGTATGAGGAACACTTACATAAACTGGGTTTCACTGGTAGGAAGTGGGTGGGAGGTCTGGGACAGTATTAGCATCCTAAGAAGTTAGTAATCATCCCCCTCCCAGCCTGAAGTGACTCAGTGTCCCTGTCTACTCCTTCCCTGGTTAGCCTGACCTCATCTTGTGGCAGGAAAGGCAGTTCCTGATGGGAGCAGTAAGACTGTCTTCAGTTGGAACAGAGTGAGCAGAGAAGTGATTGGTTCTGGAGCTGCACTTGGGGATTTTTGAAGGCTGAGTTGTCCCTTACAGAAATCTGTGTTTGGAAGAATCTAATTTGGGAATTCCTTGAACTTCTAGCTAAACAGTAAGCTATGTACTCTGGGAAGTGACTTTTGAACTCTGAGGGTTGATTTTTAAAGGTGTTCATTAGCTAAAAGGGACAAGAAGAGCCCTGGACTGTTATTTTCTCACCAGTGTGTGTTCAGATTCTCTTTAAATGAGGCATTTCTTGTGATGTGACAAACACAAGGCCTGCATGCTTTTATAGCAGTGCCTACACCAATTCCAAGCTCTGGCTGGGCTGGACATACCACTTAAAAATCCACAAGAACTGCTTTTAAGACTGGATAACTGTACTTGTCAGTAATTGGATTTGTTGCCTTTTCTTGGGAGTTGTTCTCTTTTTCCCTGGAACTGAGCAGTGGAATTCTCTAAAGCCTTAACTGGACAGCGTGGGAGAAAACAAGGTGGTTTTTGTTTGCCACTGCAGACACTGAGTTTGTCTAAGACAACGAAATTTAATTAAGGTGGTGGTTGGTTGCAAATTGACGGTCCGTGGAAAAATAATTTACATCTGTATCTGTCATCCATCTAATTTGATTTTTATCTTCAAAGTTCTTTGTAAATAACCCATAACAAACAGCTTATTGTCCTAATCAGGTTTGGGTTTTTTTCCTCCATATTCTTCACTGTGGAATAATACAGTTTCACTCTTAAAAGAGGTGCTAGGTGCTCGTTTGTGGTATTAAGTGTTTGTGCATATTTTAATAGAACACCCAAACCCAGAATGATTGTCTTCATGGGAGTTTAAACAGAGGTTTATTTAGAATACTTTTCCCCTAGAAAAAGATAACACTTAATTTTTTTAAACTTGTTTTGAGTAGTTGGAGTTTTTTAATTCCAGTCAAACACATTTGTGGCACAATCTGATTTTTAGGGCTCTGAATGCTGTGTTTGTTTATGCTGCAGTGAAAAACAAGCTAAACTCTATTAATTACAAATGTCTTTGTGTGCGAGTTCTCTGAGGGTTCAAACTTATTCCTTGTATTGTTGGGCAGACAAAGGGCAAGGAACTTACACGAGGAAAGGAAATGACTTCGTTCTGAACACTGAATGTCCATATTAGGTATAAACTAAATATAGGAGTGTAATCCAGGAGTGAAGTCATATCTGTATATTTTCATGGGAAGAGCTAATGGGATCAGTCAGAGCTACTGGAGCAGCTTCAGGCTCTTTTGGCTCTGCTGAAACATTACTATTTTGGCTGCAGTTTGCTGCCCTGTACTTTGGGGAGCTGCTTTGCTGAAATAAAGGAAATAGTTTTTTACGTGGTTTTCTCTAAAAATAAAATCAAAGCAAAGCATCAGTCCATTTCTGTAGCCTTTCAGAGGGATGTGTTAGCCACCCTGGTGAGCCAGGCTGTTCTGGAGATAAAGCAAAATGTCCCAGAGGAGGAAGTTGTGCTCTGGAACAGCAGAGCTGGGATCTCATCTCCCAGGGGATGTGGAATCCGGGCAGGGAGGTGCCTTTCACTCACTGAGTTTCACGGTGCTTGTGCTGTAGAGGACCCTTCGTCCTGCAGCTGCTCCAAAGTAAAAATTCCAGCCCCAGTTTTGGTCTTTGATAACATTTTTCCTTCCAGAGCTTCAGAACGTGCTGTTAGCAGGGAACAGGCTCAAAACTGCTCTGATTTTTGAGGCCCTTTGGGGACTTTGGGCAGGTTCTTTGTTCCTTGGTGCACTGCTCTGTGGCTGTTGCTGTTTGCAGTGGGGTTTGGAGGCAGTTGTGGTTTCTGTATTCCTCATTTTTACCAGCACATCGAAGCTCCCAGGTGGTGGCTTTTGGGCTGACATTTGGACTTGAAGCTCCTCTGGGCTCCCCTGCTCCTCTCTGCTCACCTTTGCTCTGTGAATTAGGTTATAAAGTACCACAAACACAGGTCTTTGTTTTTCTGACCTGCAGAAGTGACACAGATTCAAAGGTTTATTTGAAAAACTCTTAAATACCAAAGATACAAATTTTAATTGTCTTCTGAGCCCCAGTGACAATGTTTGCAGTTCTTTGCTATAATTTTGGTGCTTTGTTATTTGGTGGGGGGTAGATTTTGAAGCAGGTCTCTTGGGCTGTAGCCAAAGCACACACTGTGCTTCATTAACAAATTTAAGAAGTCTGGGGAGAGAGAGAGAGAGAGAGGGAGAATCATGGTCATATAAAATGCCCATTCCAGGGTTATATGCTGGATACCCAAAACCAAGTTTCAGGCATTATAAAAGAAACCCTTAGTGCTGTATAGTTAATTGTCTTTCTCCAGTTCCCTGCTAGAATATGGCAAGAATGTGTCAAGCTGTTACACAGCAAATTGTAGTCAGTGTAGCCCTGTTGATCATTTAGAGATTTGTTACAACATGATCTCTCTGTTAAAGGGGCAGCAGAGTTGCCAGGCTTCTGCCACTGGGGAATAATTTAATTTTCCTGGGCCAGGTCAGGAAGTGTCCTGTGTGTGTCTGTCCTCAGTAATCCCAGGGTTTTGTATTCATATCATTAAGCTCATTTCTCCACTGAAGGAAATGGGGGTTAGTATTTAATGCAGGTTTTGGTTCTGACTCTTCATCTGATTCTCCCAAAGGATGAACACGGGATAATTTCTGTTCTCCAAAGGACTAGAAGTGCTTAATTAATTAATTTCTGCTGAGTTGTGAACTTACTTTAATACATCATGGAGATCCCAGAGCTTTTCCCAAAAGCTTTTCAGTGAGAATTGGGTAGCAATGAATGAGAGTTGTAGGGAAGTGAGACAAGTCTGCTAATTATTTTGTCAGGAGCAGCATCACAGGGCTAAAAATACCATCATCCCAAAATGGGCAGCTGCTGTTCCAGTCAAATGTCTGACACAGTGGGGGCTTATCAGAAAGGTAAGAACTTAAGAGGCTGCTTGAATGGGCTGATAAACATTCCTTTCCCTGGTGTAATTGCCACATCTCAAGTAAATGCAGGGACTTCAGTTAGTTTTTCTTTTTAAGCTTGTTGAGTTTAAAGGAATTTCAGCTGATGTGGAACTCGGTGCACAAAGGTGATGGAGCTCCTGAGGGGACAGAGGGAACTCAGGTTGGTTTTCCCCAGGGTGGTGTTGATGTCAGTCAGCTCATGGGAAATAGAGACTAATTATCCTGGGCATTTTGTGTTTCAGGGAATTCCAGGTATAAGCACTGATCTGCTTTTCTTCTCTATTTTTCCTGTTTTGCTTAAAGGCCTGGCTCTTTGATGGCCTAAGCTGTTCAATATTGTAACTCTTTAAATTTGGGGGGGTGTGTGTGTGGAGGCTGTGATTTGAGAATTTAAGTCTAACTTGATATAGTGTTACCTTGATACAGTATTCCCTTTTAAAAGTCAAATAAAGGGGTTACACTGCTCAGTGGAGTCCATGTGAAGATCAGACTGAGAGATACAGGTGCTGGAAGCTTAATTTGGAGCTCTCTGAGGGCAGCTGTGCAGTTTGGAAGGGAATGTTCCCTCTCTTCCTGAAAGACATTTTCATGGGTTTAGATGGCACATAATGAGGGATTTGCTCATTTTGTCACTTTTTTAATGAGAAAAGTTGCCTTTTTCATAAAAATATTGGGGAAACACGTTGGAGTTCAGTTCCAATGGCAGTGAGAGAACAAGATCACACAGAAAAGACACAGGAGTGGTGCCAGGGGCTCACCCACTGACAACACACCAGGAGCAAAGGTGGTTTTGAAGTAACTGATATGAGGGGCCAAACTGCTGCCCTTTGAGGGGAGGGGAAAGGTGTTGGATGTTTTATTTAAAATCTTCTTAAGGTTGTGAAAGAATTACAGGAGTTAGCTTGCTTGTCAGAGACCTTAATAGTGTGAATAATCTTCTTAATGGGTGCTTAAATCTTATTTTGCTCTCAGACTGAATCTTTAGTGACTTTTTAACTTACTTTAGCAGTAAATGTGTAGAATAGGTCCCAAAGTGCTTAAGAAAAGCTCTGCTGTGGTATCAGCTGGAACACTGAGGGAAAAGCAGCCTGAAGCTGTCTGGAGACTTGCCTTTGCTCCTGTTTCCTTTGAAGAGGCTGACATGGAGCTTTCAGTGTGCCATGGGTTTTTCTCTATTAAGAACAATTTTTAGAGGAGAGTTGGTTCCTAAACATGACAAATGTCAGCTGTTAATGAGCCCTTGGGACTGATGGAGTATGTTAGATATTGAACAGCTCTGCCAGATGGGAATTCTAGTGGAAAGATGAGGTCAAGAAAAACAAACTCCAGGGGAAATATTGAAAATCTTCGTTATTCTGAGCTCTTTGTGTGTGGACATTTTTCCTTTACCTTTACAAGGTGGTCCACACTCTTCAGCTGGGAGCCACCCCACAGCTCTGGGACACCACCCTGTTGGGCCAGGGCTGTGTGGTGGGTGCTTTCCAGGCCTTTTTCATTCACCTTTCACGTGCATGTGCTGATAGCAGCTCCCACTGGCTAATTATTAAAGCAAGAGGATGTTTTCACCACGTTTATGGAATGTTTATTGCTGGAACACTCCTTGGTGTGTCTGGTGGCAGAAGAACAAACATGCTGGCGGGAGTTGTCCAAGGTTGCTCTTGGGTTTGTGCTGGCAGGGCTGCCCTGTTGAGGTGTTTGGATAGCACAGAGCCTGAGATTGTGTTTACTTCCATTAATTTATGCTTATGATACTTTAAATTGTCTATTTTAATGTGGTTTTTCAGTGCTCTGGTTTACACTCACCAGGACAACTGAGTTAGAAAGGAAAATCCCACAGCTCAGGTTTCTGCACAGAATCTTTGCAGGCTGAGGTTGGAGTCAGTGTTCCTTGCTCACCATCAGTGCTATGAAGTCAATGAAAATGGGTGTTTTAAGTTCCTGTCTGTGCTGCTGCTACTGCCTGTGGGTTTCCAGTACCAGCAATGAAATGTTTGATCTGTGTTACACATGCCACAAAAGTCCTTCTGATACTCTGAATCTTTTGCAGGATGTGGTTTTGGGTTCTGTTTATGGGGCCAGGAAACTTCTTTGAGCTGTCAGCAGTGTCAGGCCTGTTTGCTGCACTGTGCCACTCCTGGGTGCTGAAGTGTCCCTTCCATGTTCCATGTGCCTGGTGGCACAAGGAACCTCTCAGAGGGAAAGGCTTGCCCATGGGAGTTGTGGCACCAGCTGTGCCCTGTCCTGGAGGGCAGAGGGTGAGCTGAGAGGGAAGGTGAGTGACAGGCAGAAGTGTGGCCTTGTCATCCCTCGGGATAAAGCTGGTTGGACTGGATTTAGTGGCATCACCATTCAGGGCCTGAGTCTCCCTTGCTCCCTGACCTGTTCCTGCTGTGAAAACACAAACCAGCTCCTTCCTCAAACCACAGACCTGAGAGGGTGAGCAGGGATTGAACACCGTGTGCTGCAGACCCTCCCGTGCTCCTGCTCTCTCCCCTCACTGCCTTGTCACCTGGTCTATTCTTTGATGCTTCATCAGTATTTGGGACACTGGGACCCTCTCAGAGATGGTTTGGTTTGCAGGGGGAATGTTTGCCCAGAACATCCCAGAGCTCATCCATCCCCAGCTGGAACAGCAGCTCCCTGGGGAGGTGTTTGATTGCTGTGCCATCAAACACTGGCACATCCTTCTATGGGTGTCACTCTTTACATCTTATCTGAAACCCCTCAATGAGCAGCACAGAATCCTGTTTATTCAGCTTGGCAGAGCCTGAAGGATTTGGACAGACAGTACCAGCCCCTTTGCAGTATTTCATGTGTGGAACATCAAACCACTCCTTTCTGTATTCTCTAGTCCTTTATCTCAGGAGTTTTGAATTGCTGCAGGTTTTGCACTTGAATCACTTTGTTACCTTAAACCATTTCCTCTCAAAACAGTAATCCTTATAGGATTATTATTAATTACTCAGGTTTTGAATGAGCTTACTGCTCATTAAACATGCAAGGCTGATTGTTATCTGCTGGTTTGAGGCCATGGGTTTGCATCACTCTGGTTTGCTCATGCAGTCTTCTCAGCAGATTTTTTTTTTATTATTGTTAAAACTGAGGCATATTTCAAGATTTTTGAGTTCTAAATATGAATATCCCCTCTCATTTAGTTGTCTGTTCCCCAATCTGTTTATTAGTGGAACATTATTCTTCTAGACTTTGCAGAGGGCAGATTTCTTAGCTGGGGGAGTGGGGACTTCCTTGGTGGGGTAATCAAATGGCTCCAGTAGTTGTCTCTGGTGAAAAGCATTCTATGAGATACATCTAAAATGGTTTTTTTTCCCCCCTTTTCATCCAGACTTTATTTTTTACCACTTCTTGTGTGACAGTTCTGGGAGAGATTCCCTTGATAGTCTTGGATAAATGAGGAAATGGTCTTGAAGTGCTCTGCCCTTTTGTTTTATTTTCCTTACACTGCTCTGTATTACATTGCTCACAGATGCACTTTGACTTTACTATTGTTTCTGCAGTCACTTGATCCAGTTTGGGAAACTTTTAGAGGGTGCCTTTTCCCTTGTTGCTCTTTGGAACAGTTTTGCAGGCCCTTGGGACCGAAGATGTCTGAATTCTGGTTTGCTCTGAGGCTCTCAGCTCTGTACAGCACAGACCTTGGTGTCCCTTTGTGTTTCTTTGCTTGTCTGTTTTTCCTGTTAGTCTTCCATAAACTCCAGCACCACCTTGGTAAAGTAAATCCAGGCAGGTTCTTGTGTTAGGAGTCAGGTTCATTTTTATGCAGCTGCAAAGACAAACATTTCACAGTATAAAGGGATTTTTTTTTTCCTTCACTTAGCTTGTTTAGCCACTTAAACGGATGTATTTTTACTTGTACTCTCTGGGGGTTTGTTTTTGGGTTTTTTTTTTGAAAAACAGTCTCTTTTGAATGAAATCACTGCTCCAGGGGAAGAGAAAGGGAGGAGGTGACTTCCTGGGCTGGATCAGCTCAGCTCAGACTTGCAGACAGTGGGATAAGTAGATTTTTTTCTGTTTTTTTCCCTTTCCCAGTCTCTGGCACTCTTCCCTGGGCTGAGCTGCCTGGCATTGGGAGTTGCCAGTAGTTTTACTGTGGCTGTGATAAACCAGGGGGACGTCTCAGTGAGCAGACTGGTTTGTTTTACTGCCTTGTAACTCTCTCCTTCTTATTGGAACTTACTTTCTTATTTAAGTTTCCTTAAAAAGCAGCTTTGTTTGTTTATCATGTGACACTGGGGGGTGAGTACCCTGCTGTGTTTTTGCTCAGCTCGTTCTGTGCCACATTTTACAATTAAGGAGGTCAGGTTTGCACCCTTTTTGGAAGTGTTTTAATTCCAGGCAGCTCGTAGAGGGTAACACAGGAGGTAAAACGCCCTGTTTGCTTCCCGTGGGATGTGTGGCACTTTTTCCTGCCTGATCCTAATCCCTACTGGTGAAAACCTGGCAGAGAAACACATACATGATGAAGTTCTTGAGTGTATATCCTTCAGTGGGCAGTGGCAGAACTGAAAAATTAGCCTAATTGTGGGCAGGTTGGCATGATTTAGTGATGGAGATTTTTAGACTGGTTTTAGAGGGAATTTGAAATAAAAACTCAAAGCTTCTCAGAATGAGCATAACCTTGTTGAATTAACAATACTCTAGGCTGACATCAGTGTAAAGAAGTCAATGTTTAATATTTACTGTGATGGTGATGAGGATTAGACACTGAAGATATCCTGGAATATTATGGCCTGGATTAAAAGACAAGGCCATGACAACTTTCTGCCTTCCAGTGGTGGGCTCAGGCACAACTGTTCCGTGATTAACCCCTGCACCACAAGCTGTGTGGAATTCCAGGATATTCCTGCACTACTGAAAGCTTTAGAGTTCCCTGCCAGCACAGCTCTGTTCCAGTGGAGACAATGAGAGTCTTGCAGGAACATCCCCAGCCTGGTGAGCCCGTGAAGGTCCTGAGGGATCCTGAGGGATCCTGAGGGATCCTGAGGGTCCCAGTGCTGTGTCCCAGCACGGGGCTGCTCGGGCTGAGGGGCTGCAGCAAACCCGGGAGAAAACGGGCCTCTCTGCAAACAGTTACATAGCAGAATTCCTTGGCTCAAGAGCACTGGAGCCAAAAGTTTCTTGGCATTCTGAGTGCATTCCTTTTCCAGTGTGTGCTCAGAATAACTTGGGACTTTTTGGAGCAGAAGTGGGACAAACGTTTGACTGGAGACAGAGGCTGTGCTCGGTTCTGCTGCTCAGGTTTTGTTCGTGGCCCTGGATGATATTGGGCTGTAATCCTTTATTTCTGAGTCAAATCATCCAAAAAGCCTGTCTTGCCTAAACAAAAGCAGATGCTCTTCGTTGTGTGTTAATTTTGAATGTTAAACTTGCATTGGGACAGAAGGAAAGTTTCGGGACAAGTTGGCTCTGCACCATAAATGCATTTGACCTTTTTTGGACCTCACTGGCCACTTTGGCTGAGGAGGATGGACCTGAATGAAAGCCACAGCTCAGTGCTGTGCCTGAATTTTTAAACACTTTTCCGTTCAGTTCCGTGATTTTCAAGTAGCTTTGCTTTGGGTTCCAGTAAAGCTCAGCCTGGGCTGTTACTGGGGTGTAACCTGGGGGACTTTGCTCTGAGTACCTTGGCTGAAGTTGCTATAAAACTTGAAGATCGAGATAATTTCTCAATCAAAGAATTGTTTCTGCTTCAAAATCTGAATTAGCCTGGGCAGTACCAAATGTATATTTTCCTTAGATGGGATGAAGTGTTGTCTTTTTTTCAAAGGTAGATAAGATCTTACACGTGGCAAAGAAAAAAAAAAGAAGGTAGATGAGTATAAATCTATAATTTCCCTGTAGGAAATGTCTGTTCAGTGTAAACACAGCAATGTGACTGTGGTGGGAATTGCTGAAATGCACCCTGCTATCTGCAGGACAGCAGTGTGGTTAATTATTAACATCCATAAAACACAGCTGCTGGACATGCAGTGCAGAGTGAAGTCATCCCTCGTGGAAGTGTCTGCTGAGGGGGGAACACACAAATCCATGGAGCTGGAACCTTTACAACAGCTACCCTACCTGTTGTGAGGTGTGGGCTGAGCTTCTGTAGAGCAGAGTAACCAAAGGGACTCTGTTTTATCCTTTCTGAGATGCTTTTGGAATTTGTTCTCCTGAGCATGAGAAGTCTCATGGCAGCTTTTAAGACAATCATTAATCTGCTACAAGTTTTATGCTTTACTTTCCAAAGATAAAGGAGGAAATTAGTAATTTATGGCAGAAAGACAACTTCCTTTTTCTTTCAAGTCTTCATTAATGACACTGATAAAGGTTTGAAGGAAAACAGCTCTGTTTGTTGTCCACAACAAAGTGTAGGGAAGGAGAGTCAGAGCTGACAGGAGGGACAGGACACTTGTAGAAATGAGTCCATAAGCTGCAGGAACATAAATGAGTTTGAATCCTCATGTCCTGGTATTTATTGACAACTATTAAAGTAGACTCAGCCTCATCTGCAAAGGCAACATGAGTTTTCAAAAAAAAAAAAATAAAAGCTTTCTGAATTTAAGACAGTTTCATTGAAAAACTTAATGTTTTCCTGGTCTTTGAAAATCCTGCTGTTGCTCTTAATTTACAAAGTCTTTCTTCATTCTCCCCACTGTGATGATGAAAGAACTGGCCAGGTTTTGAGAGTTGTGCTCATTAAAATTACTCTTGGAAGGACTCTAATAACAATAAGCAAAATCCATTGAAACTCATCTGATATAAAGTACATGCTAAGATCTGACATATGTGGCTGCTTTAACTGCTGAGCCAGTTTTCTCTTCAGAGGATTGAATTTTATCACAAGATTCAAGGTTTCCAGTGCCTGATCCCTGCCCACTGCCCACTCAGATTCTCCAGCTCAGCCATACACCCCTCGTTGTCAGAGCAATCATGAGATCCATGCCATCACTGCCTGCCCTGGGGGGCTACTGCTGCTGTCTAATGGCCCTTTGTTGGGGCAGGACAAAGGCTTATTGATGAATTGTCTATAAAAAAATGGGTTTGGAATATTACTTAATTGTCAGTGAAGTCTCTATGTACTCACAGTTATGTCTTTCCTCCCAACACCTGCAGTACAATAAAGGTTCTCAGTTCCTGGGTGCAGTTGGCTCCCTGGAGCACTGCACAGGGGCTGACAGGGGCAGGGAACTGGAAGAGGACTCCAGTGAATTAGCAGTGCCTTGGAGAAGAAGGAAAAAAGGATAATAAAGAGCAAAGAACAATATTGGTGTTGGGAAACTGCCATCCAAAGGTGTGGCTGCTCAGAGGAAGATGTTCAGCTGCTGGGGCAGTTGGATCATCTTCAGTGAGAGAGAGCTTGTGTTGACTGAAATATGGTTTGGGCACATTTCATGAGGACATGGCAAGTGAATGGGTTACTTGGCTTCATAGAAGTGCAGATTTCAGTTGCTGTTTGGTTTGCCTTGAACTAAAACCCTTCAGTAACTGTGAGCACGTGGAGATGGCCCTGTTCTACCCCCTGATCCCTGTGTTCTACCCCCTGATCCTTGTGTTCTACCCCCTGATCCCTGTGTTCTACCCCCTGATCCCTGTGTTCTACCCCCTGATCCCTGTGTGTTCTACCCCCTGATCCCTGTGTGTTCTACCCCCTGATCCCTGTGTTCTACCCCCTGATCCCTGTGTGTTCTACCCCCTGATCCCTGTGTGTTCTACCCCCTGATCCCTGTGTGTTCTACCTGATCCCTGTGTGTTCTACCCCCTGATCCCTGTGTGTTCTACCTGATCCCTGTGTGTTCTACCCCCTGATCCCTGTGTGTTCTACCCCCTGATCCAGGTGTGTCCTACCCCCTGATCCAGGTGTGTCCTACCCCCTGATCCCTGTGTGTCCTACCCCCTGATCCCTGTGTCCTACCCCCTGATCCCTGTGTGTCCTACCCCCTGATCCCTGTGTGTCCTACCCCCTGATCCCTGTGTGTCCTACCCCCTGATCCCTGTGTGTCCTACCCCCTGATCCCTGTGTGTCCTACCCCCTGATCCCTGTGTGTCCTACCCCCTGATCCCTGTGTGTCCTACCCCCTGATCCCTGTGTGTCCTACCCCCTGATCCCTGTGTGTCCTACCCCCTGATCCAGGTGTGTCCTACCCCCTGATCCAGGTGTGTTCTACCCCCTGATCCAGGTGTGTTCTACCCCCTGATCCAGGTGTGTTCTACCCCCTGATCCAGGTGTGTTCTACCCCCTGATCCAGGTGTGTTCTACCCCTGATCCAGGTGTGTTCTGCCCCCTGATCCCTGTGTGTCCTACCCCCTGATCCAGGTGTGTTCTGCCCCCTGATCCCTGTGTGTTCTGCCCCCTGATCCAGGTGTGTTCTGCCCCCTGATCCAGGTGTGTTCTGCCCCCTGATCCAGGTGTGTTCTGCCCCCTGATCCAGGTGTGTTCTGCCCCCTGATCCAGGTGTGTTCTGCCCCCTGATCCAGGTGTGTTCTCTCCTGCAGGCTGGCAGTGATGGGGAAAGCATAGGAAACTGCCCTTTTTCCCAGAGGCTGTTCATGATCCTTTGGCTGAAGGGAGTGGTGTTCAGTGTCACAACAGTCGACCTGAAGAGGTAAGAAATACTGGATTTATGGGGCAATGCAGTGCACTTGGTGTAACAAAGCTTTGAGGGGCTGATTCCCTGCAATTAAAAAGAAAAATCTGTCCTCAAATACTGATTTAAATGGTGCATTCATTGGTGGTTATTGATAAGTGTCTGTAGCCAAAAAGAAGGGGTCTGGTAATTCCTCTTGAATTTGTTCAATGATGCTCCTGGAAAACTTGACATGAATATTATAACTTATATATAAATTTTATAGCTGAATATTGAATCTTACTTTAGTAACTTCCCATCAAGTGAAAACTGCTGTTTTGGTCAGATCTCCAGTGCTTAGTGGATAACTGTCACAAATAATGTGCACCCTCCTCCTCTTCTTCAAGACTTTAAGATAATTTTGCTTATTTTGCAATAATAAAAATAATGAAAACAACGAGAAAATATCTGCCCTGGTGGTAAATATGTGTGAAATGGGTAGGAATAAAATGTGGGATATTCTGCCTCTGTGCAGTGCTGTGTGTCACTTAAAGCAGCTTCTCCACTTAAAAAACAAATCCTTCAGTGGGTAAGAAAGGTGAGAAGTGAATCCAGGAGTCTTAATTTCCTAAAGTTGGGTGTTCTTTTTTTAAAGTGGCAATGCTAAATTCAGCAGAGGCTTTTGTGTTTGCTTTTGGTGTGAAGTAATGTTTTCCCAGCACTAATGTAATACAATGTTGGTCACTGAGCTACAGACAGAGGGGGGAGGCTGCCAGTGCTTCCAACCCTGATTGTCAGGAATGAAGCCAATGGAAATAACACCCTGGTCTCCTCTGAACCCAACATATAAGGCAGAAATCACCCTGCTGGACTTAACCTCTTAATTTTTACATTTTTTTTTGAAGGAGGTGGTTTGTTTGGATTTAAAAAAAAAAAAAAAAATCACTGGAGTTGCTGCTTCAGGGCTGGCAAGGGGTGTTAAAGACTTCCATGTGTGGTGGGGCTGAGGCAGGAGGAGAAAGCAGCTTTTGTGGGCTGTGTGAGCATCTGTAGCTGCTCAAAGACCTTTTCTGGCCTCTGCAAATCTTGTTGCTGCCAGCACCACAAAGCAACTGGAGCACATCTGCCAGCTGTGGTTTGGGGAACCTCAGGAGCAGAACTTGTGCTCCTGAGCTGGCTGTAGCTTTGGGCTTCCTTTACTTGTAATGATGGGGTTATTTAACTTCCTGCACTTATTGGGGTGGGGGGGATGAGAGGAAGGTGGAAAGATATGTTTTAGGCTTGGAAGCATTTTTACTGCTGAACCAGTCAGAGATATCATTAAAATGCCAAATATGGCTGATAAATTGGCTTTACTTGTGTCCCTTTGGCAACTTGGAGTTAATTGGATGGGGGAATGGGGTGTAAGAGTAACTTGTAGTGTAGAAATTGGTTGCAGATGTTTAAAGTTGACCTTCCTTACACAAGGAGAGCTTTCTTTCAGGTTTGGGTTTGGGGTTTTTTAAATACTGGGGAGGAGAAAACGCAAAATAAGTGCAAAATTAAGGAAGTGCAGAGGAATAGGTCAAATAAACCACCTCTTTGTTGTGCTCTGGGGGCATCTTCTGGTAAAGGAAACAGAGGACCACTGAAGCTAATTCACATTTTTTAATAGATGTTGATACAAACTTAATTCCTTTTAGACTTCAGTAAATACAACTTCAATATCCAGTTGAAGAATAGCAGCATGTCAAATCCTGCTCAATAGGAAATGTTTGGTACCAGATGGGATTGCTTTCCCTTGTCATTACCAGAGTGATAACAGGTGTTAGATGTTGCCTTAATACTTCTAATATTGTCAAAAGAAACTGCTTTTCAAGGACATTATTAATTCAATTATCTTCTCTGCTTTTCGTTCCTGCTAAAAACTCTTGTTGAAGAGCACAGTAGTAATTGTTTTAAGCATCTGAATTTATTTTCTTAGCAAAAAAAAAAAAGGCTCTACTTGCAAACCATGTCTCTGCCTCCTGCCATCATTTGTGCACAGCAGCAAGGCCAGCTCTGTCTGTTTGTGAGGCTGAAAAGGTCATGGTTGGGTACAAAAGTTCACCAGTGGGGAACTTGGGACACTGGAAAAGCTGAGCCTGGCTTGGCTGACCCTGTGGTGGGTATTTTTCCCCTCCAGTAGTTGCACTGCCCGTCACACTGTGCCAACAAAAGAACCTTTTGCAGTTCTTAGTTCTACTCTTGACACACACAAAAATATGCACATGGGCAAACAGAGTGGCACATCCCACCCTTCCCAAGGAACTGGGCATCTCCTGCTCCTGTTTGGGCAGACAGAGGCTTTATTCTTCCCCTTCTCAGCAGCAGCAGCATTTCAGAGCTCTGACTTGTTCTGGTGGCCAGAGCAGAGCTGCAGCACAGAAACCATTTGTGGGGCCTGGACCAACACCCCAGGCCTTCAGCTGAGATCTGAAATCCCCTTTTAAACATCTCCCTTGGGTGGTTTCACAGTTATGTTGACAGACAAAGTTTAAATAACAACATTAGGAAATATTAAAAGGTGAATCCACCTCAAGCAGTGTGAAAACTGCTGTGGAGCTGGGCACAGGGGGAGTTATTGCTGATTTTTTCCTCCCCACTCCTTGCAGTACATGTGTCATTTATAAATCACTGCAGCACACACTACATTTGGGGGCTGGATTTTGTCTGATCTCCAAGAAATGATCTGCATGCTAACTGCCATTCTGGTTTGTGGCAAAGCCAGGAAATGTTTATACCTGGTGTTAAAGAACCTGCCCACCTAATTAGGCAGTGACAGCCAGATCCTTAATTATGTGGCCCTGCCTCCAAAAACCCTGGTAAAGTTTGGGACAGGTACAAACCATCATGGAATTGTTTGGAGTGGTCATTCAAGGTGGTTTTTTTTTTTTAATTTTAGTTTGGCTTTTTTCTTTTTAAGCTCTCCAGTTTTATCTCTGAAGTAAAACTTCACTGTAGTATTTTTAATTGCCTTCTAGTTTGGCTGTTAAGGGAATTTGTACTGTCAGCCTTTTAAGGATATTCCTGTGTGCTGCTGCTCTAAAGGCTGTGGCTCCTCTGTGGTAAACCAGGGTTTGTTTGTGATCTCCAGGCAGGAGAAGCAAACTGGAAGTTAAACCCTGTGTGATGTTTGGGCCTTGGCTGGGGGATGTTAATCTCTGCTTTCTTTTTCTTCCAAGATAGAGGTGGTCTGGCTGGATTAATAAATTGCTCTGGGGTCCCTGAGGTGCACTCTGGTTCTTTGGAACACTTTTTTTGGTTAGTTCCTCAGACCAGTCTGCTTCTGAACTAAAGCCTTGCCTTTGATAGTATTGTTGCAAATCCGGTGGTCTTGCCTGTGTTTGTTTTTAAAATAACATTCCTTTTGAGGAATTTTATCTCTCTAACATGCAAAATTGGAAGTGAGCCACGAGGACTTCCTGTAATTGTTGGGAGTTACAAAGCTGTATTTAAATGAAGTGTTAAGCTACTTAAAGCATTAACCAATGACAGACTTTAAATCCTAAAAGTGAGAGAGTGATGGCAACTATTAGTGAGAAATAACTTCTCTGAAGGTTAAAAATTGAAAATAGTTGAATTCCTGTATTAATAAGACTTCTGTCACCTGGCTTAATGCAGTGTCTATAATATTCTAAAGTATGAAAATCAGTTTTCTCATTCAGTCCCACATGTAGTGCCAGGTAAGTACACTTTGGCACTGTGAAAGGATCAGCAGTGGGCAGGACATGAAATTCTGGCAGGGGATCTTCCTTTTGTGAGAAATGGAAAACCATGTTTATATACAGGATGGACTTGTAAATGGGGCTTAGTTTACAGAGTGCCCCTGAAAGCTTTCTGGGGCTGCCCTCCATGGCTGTGTGGATGTTCCTGATGTGCTTTCCCTGCCCAGCACAGCCAGGAGGGTTTCCTGAGCTGCAGTTCCTGTAAATCCAGTGCCTGGGGCTGGCTCGGAGACGTGGCCACGTCGTGCAAGGCACAGACCCAGTCCAAGGGTTATGGTCCAGTTTGCATTAGTTCAAACAGTAACCAAGGGGCAGCTTTACCTTGGCACCCTCTCTGCTGGGGCACTGGTGGTGGTTGGTGCTGGGGCAGCAGGAGGGGGTGGTCCTGCTCTGCCCAGCCTGGCAAATGTCACTGCAGCTGTGGCTCAACCTGGAGTGTCAGGTTGGGTGTCAGCCCCAGGGGTGGTGCAGGGACTGGGAACTGCAGCCTGTCCTCTGGAACATGGACATGGGGAAGTCAGACTGTGTCCTCTGAGCAGTTGTCCTGGGGCTGCAGCCAGTGCCTTCACCAGGGGAGGTTCGAGTGGTGCTGCTGCACAAGTGCCAGGCAGTTCTTAATTCTGTTTCTGCTGCCACTGGTGTGGGACCAACTAATGCCCAGGTGATTTACTGGGGAAATCAGCTGCAGCTCCTTAGATGGTGCTTTGGATTTTATAGCTTGTGATGGATCCACATCTCATTATTGATTTCACCTTTAAATCTGACTCTGCTGACAGGGCAGAGGGGAGAGCTTGGCATGAAGGGTAAGTTGGGTGTTCTGGGGTGCCAGGGAGCTGGGGGTGTGCCCAGCTGGCACACAGGCTTTAAAGGAACGCCTGTGGAGCTGGGCCTTGTCACTGCAGCATCAAGGCACAGCCAGAGGAGAGAGAAGCCAATTGCTTATAAAATAGAGTGGCTTAGCTGGATAGGGATTACTGAGCACGGAGCTGGAGTGAGCAGTGAGATGTGCTGCCAAAACTGACATAGAAGTTAGAAACGTGCATTTTATCTTGCTGCTGTTTCTCTTGTGTCTACTCACACTAATGTCCAGGATTCCTCTCCCAGGTGTGCTGCTCTTATTTGTAAACAGTTCTTTTACTGGATGAAACCTTCAGCATAATTTTAAACGTGATGTTTAAGCATCTGTCAGTTTGTCTAAACCAGATTCCCTGGGCACGTGATAAATGGTTTGTACACACTGCTCTGTATCAGAGTTGCTCATTTCCAGAGCAGGTCTGTGTGAAGGGGGGAAGATTATCACTGAGCACAGATTATGCTATATATAAACTGGTCTGCAGAGCTTGGGAAAGAGAGAGTGTGTTTGTGTGTGTGTATATATATCCCCCTGGTAGTCAACATTGTATTGATTTGAGAATAAACACAGCCAGAGGTAGGAGGAAGCAGTTGGCTTTAAGAGTTTTAAATTGTTATGAAGTATATTCAAAATGCTAATCAGGTTGTAAACTCACTTTTTTAAAAAGAAAACTGGTGATATCTTTTTTTAAAGCCCTAAGGATGTGAAAAACTCTGGCTTTTGTGGTTGTGGCAGTGGAATGGGTGTCCCCTGCTCACTCTGGTATTGGTTTGTATTTCACCCTAGAAAACCAGCAGACCTTCAAAATTTGGCTCCAGGCACTCACCCCCCCTTCATCACATACAATGGGGAAGTGAGAACAGATGTGAATAAGATTGAAGAGTTCCTGGAAGATGTTTTGGCTCCACCCAAGTAAGTGTTAAAATGGTGATTTGTCCCTTAGATAAACACTGTTCTCACAGGGGTTTCCTGCACCAACGAGGATGTTCTTCAGCATCAATAAACTGAAGAGAAGACATGGAAAATAGTTTGGAGTTCTTGCTTGTCATACTTTCTCCTCTCCAGCTCCCTCATCTTTATATTAAGAACTGTTTTTCTCTTAAAGATTATTTTTAAATTGTCCTCTGTGGAGTCCTGTCATCCTTCCTGCAGTTCCAAACTCAGTGACTCCCTTTTGGTGCCAGGCACAGGCTGTTCTGGTGGGGTGTCCAAACCATGCAGGTGAAGATGAGTCTGCTCTGCAAAACTTAGTCCTGACTTGTAACAAACTGCAGTGGGGAGCTGCTGGGATGTGTCCAGGCTTTCCCTAAACTGTTGGCTTTCTTCTCCTCAGCTGGCAGGCAAAGGCAAAATCCAGACACTGCCTTTAACAGACTGTTTTGTCTTTTTAGTGTGACTAGACTTCACTTTTTTGTTAAAAGATTTGGAATCCACAATATGCTGGAACAGCTGATATTAATTTAAATGGAAAAAGACTTTTTTTTTTTTTTTGGTGTGTACAGGGAACAGACAAGTGTATTTTATTTTTTACCTGCTTGATCCCTGACTATGAACTGTTTGTTATCTGCTTGAAACAAATGCCTGATTCAGAAAGCAGGGATACACTTTGGTGATCTTCTGAAAAGTGATTTAAAAGTGGGTTCTAAAATCTTAACTTAAATGGAAGTGTGTGATATTACATTTCAAAAGCAACTCTGAAAATGGATAAACTGGTAAATCTACATTATGTAGATGTTTTTAAAAAGGGCCATTTTGTACTAGTTAATATATATGATGATCATCATTATGCTAAATGTGCTGTAGATCTGCTCCTTTCTGCTTTCCAGATACCTAAAACTTTCACCAAAGCATCCAGAATCAAACACTGCTGGGATGGATATATTTGCCAAATTCTCTGCATTTATCAAAAACTCTAGACCAGAAGCTAATGAAGGTGGGTCACCTGGGGGGCAGTGCCTGGGCACACGTGGGTTCACTGGCTTGTGCTTTGCAGAGCAGCTTTGCTGTGAAGTGTCTCACTGACAAATTCAGCTGCGTGTTGATGGACTCTTGGGAGAGTCTCAGGAATTCAATCTGTGGTTTAATGTCAAAGATTTCAACACTTTGAGAGAGAACTTCAGTTAGTGTTCACTCAGAATTTCAGCAGGGTGTGCAGGGTTTGTCAATACCACTGGTATTGGATATTTACAGCCAGTCCAAATTATGGAATGAACTATAAACATTTTAATATCCAGAACCAAATTTCATGCAGTGTTTGTGTCATACCCCACTGCTTGAGTTTCTGTGCATCTGTTGCACTTGATTATTTACCCTCTGTAGGACTGAGGGCTCTCATTCAGAGTTCTGAGCTGAGCTTAGTCCCTGTTGCTTTCTTTAAAGCATTAAGACCTTTGTGTGTGGAGGGAAAACAGTCGATGCAACACAGAGATCAATAAGTGATAAAGAGTTCACAGCTGGACCTTCAAATAGTTTAGCACAAATCTTTCATCCTCAGTGTGCTTTGAGGGAAAACCAAAGGAGGCCTTTGTGCTGCATTTCAAACAGGGAGATGCAAAATGTTTGTAAACAGCTGAGAAACAACTGGGGATTTTGTGGGGTGTGCTGCCCTCTGCTGATGCATTCCCAAAACCTGCTGTATTCCAGGAACCTCCCGGGTACTCTGAGTTTGGTGGTGGCTCTTTGCTGAGCATGTGATGTTAAACAGATTAGGTTTAAATGTATACAAACCCCAGCATAGCTTAATTCCAATTCTAATTCTTAATTCTAAGCCAGTTAGGCACGGTCTTAACAAACTGACATAAGCCACTTTTTAAACCAAAAATAAACCCTTGTGGACAGTCTTAGAGTGTTCTAAATTAGTGTAAACTCGTGTATTAACCAGCTTTTAAATAACCTGTGTGTGTGGGATATTTAAAGGGGTTCTGGTTCCGTTCCAGTGTTACTGGTGACCATCAAGCCAGATCCAGCAGTGCTGCTGCCACCAAAATTGCTCAGGGGTTACAAATCCTTCAGAGTAGGGGCTGTCCTGGGGAGCACAGTGGTGAGGGGTTTATCAGATCTGTGGCTGGCATCAATATTGTAAATGAGGATTTGCTTTGTTCCTAAAAAAAACCACCTTAAAACTCCCTCTGCAGCCTTAGAACGTGGCCTCTTGAAAACCCTCCAGAAACTGGACGAGTACCTGAACTCCCCCCTGCCCGACGAGATCGACGAGAACAGCATGGAGGACGTGCCCCTGTCCACGCGCAAGTTCCTGGACGGCAACGAGATGACGTTGGCAGACTGCAACCTGCTGCCCAAGCTGCACATCGTCAAGGTAGGGCCCTGGGGGGCTGGGAGAATGGGGGACAAAAGGCTGATGGCCTGGGACATTCCAGAGCCCAGCTAATTCCAGCTGTGTGGGGCATTCTGGAGCCCAGCTCATCCCAATTGTGGGACATTCCAGAGCCCAGCTAATCCCAACTGTGGGACATTCCAGAGCCCAGCTAATCCCAACTGTGGGACATTCCAGAGCCCAGCTAATCCCAACTGTGGGACATTCCAGAGCCCAGCTAGTTCCGACTGGGTGGGACATTCCAGAGCCCAGCTAATGACTGTGTGGGACATTCTAGAGCCCAGCTAATCCCAATTGTGGGACATTCTAGAGCCCAGCTAATTCCAGCTGTATGACATTCTAAAGCCCACCTAATTCCAACAGAGTGTGACATTCTAGAGCCCAGGTAATCCCAATTCTGTGACATTCTAGAGCCCAGCTAATCCCAATTCTGTGACATTCTAGAGCCCAGCTAATTCCAACTGTTTGTAGACTCCCATGTAAGTTTAACTACAGCATTAACAGTACCTGAAGCAGGATTTGGGGCTTGCACAAGGCCTTTGGGGCTGGAGCACTGGGTTCAGTGGAGGTGTGAACCTGTAGGCAGAGGATGAAATGGCAGAACCCAAACCCCTCTGACTGCCCTGACCCCCGTGGGCACAGTCAGTTTTAGTGCTCAGATCAGTGGAAGAGGGAAGGTGGAGATCAGGTGAGCAGCTGATGGCTGAGGTGGATGTCTGCTCACTCCTGTAGGGAAAACTGCCCTGGGTGCAACCAAGGAAATGACACAACGTGAAATAAAAGGACTGTATTAAAAAAAAAAAGTTGGAAGTCCGGGAAGAGGTGGCCTGGGATAACCAGAGGAGTGCAGGTGTGTCTGTAGGACCGTGGTTTGGTTTCTCTCCCTGTCTCCAGGGATCTGTGTCAGTTCTGTACTGCAGATGGAGCCACAGATCCAGCTTCTGCCTGGCTGCAGGAGTGTTTCCTTGGCTGAGGACAAACCCAAAGGGAGCTGCCAGGGCCGGGTGTATCCCTGAGGAACAGCTTCTGCTGCCTTTAGGAATGACTCTGAGTGTCCTGCTTGGAAGCACAACCTCACAAGAGAGTGACCAGCAGTGGAAAAGTGCTTTAAAGTGTAAGGATGCAAATTCATAACCCGATTCTTTCGCTTTAGGTGGTGGCCAAAAAGTACCGCAACTTTGAGATTCCCAAGGAAATGACAGGGATCTGGAGATACCTGACGAATGCTTACAGCAGGGATGAGTTCACCAACACCTGTCCTGGAGACAAGGAAATCGAAATAGCTTACAGTGATGTAGCCAAGAGACTCACCAAGTAACCAGCACTTGCTGAAGGATGACTTCCTGCATATTCCATAACAATGCTTCTAACAGACTGCTCCTTCCACATAAGATATAGCAATTTTTTTTTGCATGAACTCGCAGTTATTCAAAGTTACGGTGGATAGACCAGGTACAGTAATTACCTAAAGTTTGCAGGGTTAATTATAGGCTTGTTTTTCCTTACCTCCTTTGAATATCATTAGTGCAGTCGTGTTGCACTGGGGGAACTCTGGATTCTTCAGTGTGAAGGATTGTCTTGCCCCTGATGCTTTCCTCTGTAAACATTTGGTCCCTGTCCATGAATTGGTTTAGGACACTGTCTCGCTGTATGGTACAAGGAATATTTATGTATTTTGGAATTTATTGCTTTTCCAGAAGATCTGTACACAGTTGTCATACCTGTGACACGTTGAACTGTACCTGCTTGTCTATCCTATTTACATAGAGAAGGGAACTTATTATCCAAAAGAGCCATTTGCAGAATATTTGGAAATGTTTTTTTTTTTTTTAATTAGAAAAAAAGAAATCTCTTGGATTGGAAGTCACAGTAGTGGTTGAGAATGGACTCGATGTGGAACTTGGATTTGAAGGACCTCAGCATCAGGGAAGTTTGAATTTAGGCTTGAGTGCTGTAGCAGGAAGTTCAAAGCTCAGAGTTGGTTTTTAGTTGTGTCTTCAGGAGCTTGATGAGATCCAAACACCTACTTCTGTCCCGAATGCTGAGTTGCAGCAGACAAATACTTGTCAGGATGCCCTTGGCCATCAGGAAACAGCAGAATTGGAAGCTGCCACCTGTTCACCTGAAAAACTGCAAGTGGTTTCTTTTTGGTAGTTAAGAGCCTTTGTTTTGTATAGGTCTTTTTGGTGATATTTACTTAAAAAAAACAAACCCTGTTCTGTCATAAACCAAGTCCATGTAACCTGTAGTGTCCTAGTTGGTAACGTGTGAATAGCAGTGCAATGATTAGTGATGCAAAATGACCTGAGAGCCATGAAATGGGAACCTCTGGGGAACTTTTATATGCTCTTTCTTTCCTGAAGAAAGCTAAAGTGACCTTGAAAGAGAACATTTGCCTTAAATTTTAGTATGCAGGTTGGTTTGTTCTTTTTCTTTTTTCCTGAAAGGAAATCTGTTGATGACTTTAGTGAAGAAGGGGGTGTGTGGAATCCAGTCCTTTCCATTGAATTTATCCCAATTTGCCTGGGTGTGCACCCAGACTGCAGTTTTGCATGATCATAATCATTGCACTACTATACATAACCTTTTTACAGCAACGCTGAGGAATAGCACTACAATTTTTTTAAAAGCAATTTTCAAATATTTCTAAACCAGGGAATAGTTTTCTTGTTTAAAATTAATGAGTTTGACGCATGAAGTGAACTGTTAGGTTATTTTTAAAAGACCATCATAAACAACTCCAAAGAATGCTAGACTTATATGCCTATTTTTTTGTAAAGATACTTTTATATTTAACTGATTTTAGAAGCTGGAAAGTGCTATTCCTGCTAGGTTGTTCTTGGAATATTTAACATTCTGCAATAACGTGGAAAATGCTCACATAAACACTTTTATACACTAATTTTTTTGGTAAGCACTGGCTTTCTGAAAACCAGCCTGACTTTTACAGGCGTCCTGCTTTTGCTACTTTATATACCCATGGAGTTAGTTTGACATAGAAGAGGTAGAGAACCAGATCCATATTTGTATACATGGCTTGTGGTGCCTTGTCTTGCCTTCCTAGAGCTAGAATTCCAATATAAAGGCAGTTAGTAAATCCTGTTACTTGTCTTTCAAAGGCAACTGTGTTAGATACACTTAGTCCCTGTTCTGATTTATTGCAGAGGTGTTTAGGCACAGAAAGGAAATGCTGCAGAGTGACCTGGTCAGGAAAACCTAAACTGTAGCCTTTTAATAATCACTGTATTCTAATGTCACGTTCTCCTCCTGAATAAAGTTTCTCAGCCATAATAATCCTCTGTAGGGGCTCAGTCTTTGCTACAACGTGACATCTAGAAAAAAATCTTTTTTATTTAGATAACAACATTTTAGTGACTATAGAGGGTAAAAAAAAACCTCCCCAGCCCTCACTGGTTTGGTGCTCTTTGCTATCGTAGCTCACCTTTAAAAACAAAACTGTAGGAAGCAACGTGACTGTGGGCATGTCCTTTAAAGTTCTGAACTCCCCTTTAAAAAAAGCAGATGAGGTGGCCCTTGGCAGCTGTAGGGATGGAGGTTTAGGAGCCCTTTTCCAGGCAGATCAGCCCTGCTGTGCCCGCTGTGCTGCACAGGCCCCGGGGGGTGTGAGCACCAAACTCTGGGATGCAGTTTCTGGGGTGCAGCTGCTGCAAACAAATCCCCAGCTCCTTAAACACCACTTGATAATAAATCCTCTCTGCTTTTTAGGCAATCTCCAAACCATTGTAGCTCGTTCTCCTCGGTATTTTAACGATTGTTGTCTGAGAGCTTGTAAACAAAGGCAGAGCTCTGGCTGTAACTAATGCATTTCTTATCTGAATCCCAGCGAGGCCCCGGTTGTGATGGCTGGTAATTGTCCTGTGTGAGAGCACTGCTGTCCCTCGGGCTTCCTGCTGCACAGTTTTGTTGTGGCAGGAGCTGCCCAGCCCCTCCTGGCTTCGGGAGAGCCCAGGAATGTCCTGGAGAGGAGCTGCTCTCACCTCCGGAGGTGATCCCTGCAGAGCACTGGGGGAAGGCTCAGCGTCTGGTGTGGGCAGAGCACTTTCATCTGGCCCCAATCACCAGCTCCACATTAATTAAAAAAGCCCTTTCATAACTATGTAAATTCTTGACTTCTGTCAACTTGTTTACAATCTGATCTTTAAATGCATTTTTAATTTCATCAAACAGCAATTAATCTGCCCCCTGTTTAAATTTAAAATGCTGCTTCAAGCCCCTTCTACAATTTAAAAACAGCAGTTACCCTTTCAAGTTGGCATTCCAGTTTGCAAGTTGGTTGCATGTATTAGCATGCTGAATAACTTACTTTATTCTCAAGCTGAAATATGCTTAAATTCACATTAAAACAGGTGACTTGTGTATTTCCTGAACACAAAGGGAAAATCCATCATCTGCACCCTGTTTTTGTGTGGGAGAACAGATTATCCTATATATGCATGAGTAGGGTGTTGTTTTTTTCCCCTTCACAAAGCTTTCCTTCTCCAAGAGATCCCTTCTGTGGAAGAGCTGCCTGTTGAACAAGAGGCATGTGAACTTCTGGAGCAACTCCATGCTCTCCAAAGCTTCCCTGTCCAGCTCTTCCCTGCTGCTCCCCGTGGATGTCCCACACTCACAGTCCCTCCCTCGTAGCATTTCCCCCCCCCCATTTGCATTTTCCCATAAAATTGCTGGTTTTTTCCACAGTGGGCATGTCTGGACCGATTGAGAGCTGCGTGCAGCTCCATGATAAGAAGAGAGATGTAATCAAATTTTTATGCTAAAGCAGCAAATTAGCATTTGGTATCAAAGGAGCACAGACATGAATAAGTGGAAGAGGCTGGAGCCAAACCCACTGATGCCTATCTGGGCTCAGAACAAAACGTGGCGAAGCACAGTCAGCTTTGTTGTGCTCCTTGCCACTCAGAACTATCTGAGCACGTCCAATTAATATTTTCCAGGAGGAGGCTTTATCCCAAGTGAAAAAAAAAATATTTCATCTGCCTCAGAACCTGTGCCACCAACTCCTGACACTTCTGGAGGAGGTGGGAGCAGAATTGGGATCCCGAGACGGGACGTCAAGGATGGGAGCGTTGTTTGCAGAAATACTTGAAGAGTTGATACAATTTATTGTAGTTTGCTTGTGTCTTTCACTCTCTGGAACATCTTTTACAGATATACCAGTATACTGCTGGCAGCTATTGTTAAATAAAATTATATTTTCACTACCAAGCAGATCTTTCTCTCGTTTCTGAAGACTTAAGTGTGTCACCTACGTCTGCAGCGTGGTACTGAACTGTACAACACAGCCTTGTGGTAATTATAATCTCCATTTTTGGCCTTCAGGGTTGTTGTTCTTTTGGTGGTGGTGTGATTTCAGGCAGAATACATGTTATTTCTAACATAACTTGCTGTTGTGCCCCTTAAAGTCAGAACTTTCTTAAAACTAAGAATGAGTTGAGAAATAATTTTCCTAAGGAAATTATGAAAAGTGTGATTTTGTTCAGATTTTGAGTGGTAGCTCATCAGAACAAATTCTGGTAGCCTGCTCACCTAAAAACACCAAAATTCTCATGTTTGCTTCAACTTGTCTCCACCCAGGTAACCCATTAAATGGCCATTCCATGAGCTGAGACTGGATTGATCCCACCTACAGAATCTGTGGATTTATTCTGAGTTTCAGACGTGTTTCTTTACTGTCTTTTCCTTTCAAATATGTCTCAACCAGCCCTGGCAAACCCCAGGGGTTTTTAAGCCTTGGTTTAATTGGGGGTGTCAATCAGGCCCTGGGTCTGCAGAGCAGAGACCACCAGCCACTAGTGGAAGTTTTCTTCCAAACTTCCCAAGCATTATCACCTCAATCTCTTGTCTGGTGAGTGTTTGAGGTGTAGCTGGGCTCTGATCCTTGTTTTTGAAAGGAAATTTGTGGAATTCAGGAGACGTTCCCGGGGCCTGTAATCTGGGATGCCATCACCTGACTTTGAGCTGGCACAGGAAGGTGTTGGTGGGAGCTGCAAATCCAGCAATTAAACCCTGGGTAGGATTATGGACTTGGATCCCTGTGTGTGTCCCTGGGACTGGATGATCCTGAAGGTCCATTCCAGGCTTTTACTGACTCGGGGCTGAGGTCAGAGGTGGTTTGCAGTGAGGTTTGCAGTCACCTGGTCTGAGTTTGGTCACACACATCCCTGAGAGGTGACAGGGTGGACAGGGAATAGTGCTGAGCTGGGAAGAGGATGCTTGTCAGTAGTCTTGGGATATCTGATATGTGTTGTGTATAATCATGATTTGCTGCAAGAGCTGCTTGTGACTCGTTAGTAACCTTTACATTTTTTGCTAGATTTTGTTTTTATGACCCCCCCAGGTGATTAAGGTTCCTCCTGGACATCCCAGCAAGAGACCAGCTGGATTTTGGCTCTGGAGAAAGCTGTGGAGCCCAGTGGCAGACAGTGGTGTGTAGCTGCTGATGTGAGCAGTGGAAAGACTTTCAGAGGTCGAGGGGAGCTGCTGAGCCTGAACATTTCTGACCTGTGCCCAGGGACTGATCCAAATAATCCTCAGCTTGGCTTGAATCCAGGTTTCAGAGCTCTGGCTTACCTCTCCCAAACATGTTGCCACATTCCCAGGGAAAACTAGTCTGGAGATTTGCCATGGACTCCAGTGGTTCAGGCTCTGGACCACCCGAGCCGGGATTAGTGGTAGTTGTTGGTTCACCCTGGTGTGAGACCTGCAGTGACTGAAATGTTGGGCCACCTCCCTCCTCCCAAAGGAGAAGGCTTCAGTTAGACCACAGGTGTATTTGTGATCCATTTGCCTGCTGTCTGTCCTGTCTCTGAGTCTAAGCCAGTCTGGAAGGTGCTGTCAGTCCCTGGTGGGGTTGAGCAGCTGGTTCACCTCGAGATCTTTCCTATGGCACTGTGTTTGGAGCTGTTATTTCAGATACTCATCAACTTAATTTTGTGATGTTTCACTGAGAAGTTCCTAGAAATAAACCAGGACTTTGTACATAATTCCATGTTTTACAGGGATCATTCCAAGATGTGGGCAATGCCCTGATTTACCTTCATTCCTTCAGCAGTTAGCACACTTTATGGAGCTCCAGTTTTCTTATTGCAGAGGCACAGTGTTTGCTGAAAGCTTCAGTTGTGTTAACTGTGCTGTGAAAATTCCAGAAACAATTTTCTAATTGTTTTCCCAACTCTTTTTTTCTTTTTTTCTTATAAACAGCAGCAAAAGGCTGAGGAGACCCTGGAAGTGACTCCGAGGGTGGCACTTCCTGGCATAGGAAGGAACCAATTTGTCAGAGGGTAGTGGAGATTTTTATGAAAGGAAGAAGAAACCTGGACAAACCTTTGTTTTCAGTGGGATGGAAAGGGAACTCATTCAAGGTGGTTGCCTGAGGGCTCTTGGACACTGGTTACAATGAAAGCTGAGTATGGGCTGAGTGTCTGAACGGTTTTCCTGCCTCTGAAAGTCTCCAGGAGAAAAGGTGGATGCAGTGACTCATTGATCAAGTGTTTAACTGCAGTGGTTCCCAAACTCTTCTCAGTGGATCACAGGAGGCCAAGGAGAGCCTTTGCTGGACTTACAGATCAGGGGATGGTGTTAACAGGGTCACTGGTCCATGAGGAGCAACTGAGGTTTTAATCACAAACATTTAGGAGCTGCTGCTCGAGGCCTTTGCTTCACTGAATTCACTGCAAAGCAAGATTCCCTGGATCTGGTGACTGGTTCCCTCCCAAGTGCTTGGGTTTGGGGGGGTCTCCTGAAGTCTGTAGGCAGAGTGGTGGGACTGAAAACAGTTTAATCTCCAGTGAAACAAAACACAGCAGCTCAGGCAGTAACAAAGTGTTTTAGTCCGGGTTTTTTTCCAAGACTCCCAAAGGTTGTGGTGGCTGAGCAACTCGGGCTGTGATGGCTGTGTTCAAAATGAGGGAAATTAGTCAAGTGTTGTAACTCCTGGAAAGTCTTAGCTTAAGGTGACAACCAGAGCCTGGCTGGTTCCTGTGAGAGATGAGCAGTGTGGAGCTGAGCAGCCCTGCAGAGCCTCCTGCACTTGGCCTGGCTAAATTTGGGATGAGCTCTCAAAGCTGATGCTGGACAGTTTCCAGAGCTGGGAGAAGAGAACTCATGATTCTTTGACTCAAGAGAAGAACTGCTGTGTTCTTACCACCGGCCAGAGAGATGAAAACAGTTGCTAAACGAAGATCAAACATGTGAACTTTATAAATAAACAAACAGAGTTGATGCTAAGGGACGTCTCAACTGCTTTGCCTACGGCAAAGGGCTTGGCAGGACCCAGGAGAATGACTTTGTCAGTTTGCACACGGAATTCTTATTTCAAGGAGCCTGATTGAAGTGATACTGCTGCTCTTAATGAGTCTCTGGTTAAAACACCCTCCCCTGTCCACGCGGCGGCCGGGGAGAGATCACTGACGGTGCTGAGCTCTGGGGGCACAACGTGGCAACGTTTTAAACGATGTGTGATCAGAAAAGCTGATTGTGAGAAGCTTCTGTGAGCAGTCAAACACTCAAAGGCAGCAGGTTTGGGAGCGTGCCAAGCAGGGAGCTTAGTCAAGGGCGAGCGGCGCCTGCCCGGCCGAGCGCGGCAGCGCAGGGGTTCCTTTGATCTGCTGTGCCTTTCAAGCCTCCTGTTCCAGGCCTTCCCACTGGGAAGAAGGGACTGTGGGTCACGGAAGTGGGATTGCTTGGAGGGGGAGCAGAACCCAGAAAACACCTAAAAATACCAGCTATCAGGTCTGCAGGGGGATGTGAGCTGGGAACAGGAAGCTCGTTGGTCAGACTGCCCAGGGCAGTGGTCACAGCACCAATCCTGCCAGGGCTCAGGAAGAGTTTGGCCAACACTGTCAGGCACAGGGTGTGACCCTCAGGGATGTCCTGGGCAGGGTTAAGAGTTGGACTGGACTGCTGTGGGTCCCTTCTGTGACTCTGTGACTCCTGCCCAGCACTCAGGCTGGTCAGTCTTGACTCTGCATTCCCAGCTGGATCCCCCATCCTTGACAGCTTCTCCTGCTGTTTCTCCCTTGGTTCCACACCCCCCTGCTGCAGCCTTTGCTGTGTGATGCCTTTATCCAGCTGTGGAGCACAGCTGCAGCTGGTCCTGTTTTCCTGCAGAGCAGCTCCAGCCTCCTGCAGTCAGTGCCCGGTAGCGCCGAGCTGCCTTTTCCCAGCTGCTCCGGGAGGTCCTGCTGTGTGCACACAGCTCTCCCGGGAGAACTCCAGCTCCTGGATGCTCCTGCAGTTGTTGTGGGATGGTGGGAAAAAGACAGAGACCCCGGTTGTCTTCCTGAACAATTTACTGCCTGAGGCTTGAGCCTCATTAGAGACTTTGCTGCTTTTAGACACAAAGCTGGGCCCTGTGAACAGCCACGTTGTGCTACTGCTCTGGAGCTGCACAGTTGTTGGAGGTTGTTTTTGGGGATGCAATTCTTGTTGGGAAGAGTCTAATGAGGAAGAAAGATGATCTGGGCAACAGTTCCCTGGAGTTGACTCTGGAGGCCTCCAATTCATTTCTTGTCTGTGTCAGGCAGTTTCCATTTGTAGCGAAAATGTAAATTAAAATGTAGGGCATATGATTCCCCCCCCCTTTTTTTTTTCCATGTAAATAATTTCAAAAATTCAAAGGAATAATTTCCTTTGGAAGATTTTTGGTAGTACTTTCCATCCATAGATACCAACAAGGAGACTTAGAAGTATCAGGGGCGATCCTTTGAGATCCAAGCGAAGACCCTTTCTGGGGGCAGAGCTTGGCCAATGAACCTGCTGTGGCAGCAGAACTGGGGCCTAAACACACCCATGTAGCTCCAGACAAGCCCCAGCCCTGCTGCACCTCGGGAGCTCCCAGGGTGAAGGGGGGAGCTGAGGCTGCTGCCCCAGAGGGGGTTTGCTTGAGGACAAGGGCAGGTGCCCTGAGGAAATCGGCTTTTATTGGCTCTGCTGGTCCCGGGGACTCCAGTTTATCAGCTTTGTTGGCAACTGGGAGTGACGTTCCACGAGCGTCACAAAGCCCTGCGAGGGCTCAGCCCCGTCCTGTGGCTCCGTAGCTGAGTTTTTTCGTTTCCCCCGGGTGGGTTGATCCATCCCTGGGTGGGTTGATCCATCCCTGGCTGGGTTGATCCATCCCTGGCTGGGTTGATCCATCCCTGGCTGGGTTGATCCATCCCTGGCTGGGTTGATCCATCCCTGGCTGGGTTGATCCATCCCTGGCTGGGTTGATCCGTCCCCGTGGGCTCCTGCTCGTGGCTGGGTTTGAAATGCAACTGAACGATGGAGCTTGTGCTGTTCTTTCTGTCCTTCGGGGCACTTGGACAACTCAAACTGCTCTTTGCCCTCCAGGTGCCATCCCCTGTGACACCAGGCAAGGACAGAGGGGAGGGAAATGCTGGCAGTTTTTGCAGCTCCTGCTCGTGTGTGTGGGCAAGGCATGTGCTGCTTCAGCTACTTCTGAGTTTTAATTTCCCCAGGCAGTGTTTCTTATAGGGACTGGGAGTTCCTGCAAGTCTGTGTTTTGTTGGGTTTTAAGGCAGTGGTTGGCTCTTCATCTCGCTGCACCCACTCACCCAGCACTCAGGTCCACAAGAGCACAGGAGCATTTACTGCAGGCCAGGGGGGTTTGAAGGTTCACTGTGGGATTTCTTCAAGGGGCTTTAATTTCTGAGCTTTTTGTGGGCTTGGAGCCAGAATGAGCACACAAGGAGCGTGAAATAATGCTGCTCTGACCTTTGGGTGAATTGTTCTCTGTTAGATTCCTTGAGGAAGGAAATTTTGCACACCAGCAGGGAGCTCACAGGGTGGGGATTGTCTCTGGGTCCCTCCAGGCACCGGAGTGTGACAGACCAGCTCAGTTGGTCTGAGATCCTTTTGTCCCAGTGGGCAGTGAAAGATGCTCATGAGCAAACTTTCTCACAGTGGGACTTTGCCCACAGGGCAACGTGACACAAAGATCTGTGTCCAAATCCCTTCTCAGGCTCCCTCTGGCCTTTCCCTCCAGCCCAGACTTCCCTTATGGCCAGTTACTCCTTACAGCAGAGCTTGCTCAGCTTTCCCATGAAACTTCCTGCTCCAGACTGGATTTGTGGTGGCCACTGTGCTGGTCTGAGCCAGCTGGCACTTCCATTTTCTTTGGGAGTGAAGTATTTGGAGGGGGCTGGGGGCAGGAGGAAGGTGCTGCTGTGCAACGTGCTGTGGGTGAGGAGGAACTTGCTGGGGGCTCCTGAGGGCAGATCCTGCCCCTGGAGAGCTGAGCTACAGGTGCTTCACTCCGGGTCCAGATGGTTAAGCCGGTGCTTAAGGAGGGAGAGGCTCCTGGAAGTGCTGGATGGCTGTAAGAGAAGGATCCCGGGTATCCTAACGCGACTCAGAGCACCGGGAGCCTTTGAAGTGCTCTCCTGACATCCCTCCCCGAGCAGCAGCTTTCATCCTCCGCCAGCGCTTCCCCAGCTGGGCCGATGAAAGGGAAACTACAGAAGCCATAAATCCTGGCTGGTAACGTCTCCAGTGGGGAGATTGCACAATGAGCCCGAGCTGCTGCACAAGATAAGAGAAGGCCTTGAAACCCAGGCAAGCCGTGACTGGTTCCCAGGAATAGCTGAGCTCCACAGCTTCGTTGGGGGTCCCTCCGGGTTACCCAGAGCAGGAGCTGCCTCTGGGTGCCCTCCTGTGAGTCACCCAGTGCGTGTCTGGGGCAGAGATCCCCGGCCCTGACCCGGCCCAAGGGGTGAAGCTGTATTTTGGGTGCCGTGTGTGGGTGACACCGCCCTGCTCAGTTGTGCTGCTCCCAAGGGCTGATCTTATCACCCGAGCTGAGCTCACAAAGCCACCCACCCCAGTGCAGTGGGGACACATGTCCGGGCCCCCCTGGGCAGAAGGGCCAGGAAGGAATCCGGGAGTCCTGATTCTCCAGGGTTGGCCACGCTGAGTGGTTGGAACAGGCGATGAAAGGCGAGGGCTCTTTGTATCCCGACGCTGAGGGAGCAGCCGGAAGGCTCCCGGCTTTATCAGGAGTGTTGGTTCAACAGAGGGGAAAAACACAGCCTGGATTGCCAGACAGCAAATAGGAGCAATTCCTGGGAATGTTTCCTTGAGTGAATGGGAACGCTGTTAGTGGGCAAACTGGAATCAATGTTGGACTCCTAATTTTATTTACACCCTTGCTGTGGTGCTGATCCCTGCCCAGCCTGGGAGTGATTCTGTGCAGAGTTCACTTGGGAATAAACACTTGGCTCTGCAGACAGTGCATCAAACTGGCTGCCAGGCTTTTCATGGGACACTTTTCCTCATGTCTCCACAGCACTAGTCCAGCGAGTCTCCCCTTGCAGCAGCAGAGCAGGAAGGAGTGCAGGGCAATAAGTCCAGTGACCCACGTGAGAGGGCTGGTGGCATCGTGGCACAGCACTCAGAGAAGGTCTTGTGGCTCCATGTCAGAGGCTCTGTTTTCCCACTGCTTGTTCCTGCACTTCCCACCTGCAGTGGCACTGGGAGAGAGAAAACCTGCCCCTTGGAGCACTGGATGTTGTGCCGTGGATGCAGCTGCTCCAAAGCCCTTCGAAGGGGGTTGTTACATCCTGGTGGAACAACTTTGGCTGTGCAGCTGTGGGGGAACCTGCCAGTGCTGGAACACAGGCTGGGCCCGAGGGAGAGCAGTGGGGTGGGTTCAGGACATGGAGCAGCTCCTGTCACATCTGGCCAGAGGCCTCAGACCTGCAAACCACTTGCTCAGCCCTGCCCATGTCACTGACTTGGCTCTCTCTCCCCCAGGCTCTGACCAACCCTCCTTTTGATTTCCTTGCTCTGGAGTCCCGCTGGCACCACCAGCTCCAACTGCCCCTCTGGGGGGGCCTTGCCCCTTCCCGTCACATGCTGGGCCGTGTCTGGGGAGGGCAAAGCGGATCCGCCGGGACGCCGGAGAGCTCTGGAATTTGGCACTGACACCCAGACAAACCCGAGGCTTTGAGGAGGCAGATGCTGTGTCTAGGAATTCAGATCAGCAGCTGTTAGTGGAAACCTCAGTCAGGCAGGAGGCTCCGGAGCTGCTGTTGCCCTCCAGGGATGACTTGGCTCAGAATGTCTTGGAAAAGGAGCCTCAGTATCAGCTACACCCATGAGATATTTTCCTCCCTTTGAGCTGAAAACCAAATCCTCGGTGTTAACTGAGTGTTAACTGCCCTACTGTTAACGGGGGATAAACCTTTCCAGGCTCTGTGTCAGTGCAAAGGTGTGAACAGTCCTGTTTGAGCAGATGATTCTGGGGAATCAGGACTCCTGTGTCTGCTCCTGGCCATGAAGTTCTATCTTCTGTGCCCACAGGGCTCCTCAGGGCATGGAAAGCCCTGTTAGACCAACAGCTTCATGAACTGTGAATCTTCCCTTCCTGTAGCATCCACGTCTCTTGCAACCTCCTAATTTCTGGAACAAGGGAAGGCAGCAGCAGGGGAGATGCGCAGGAAGAAGCCCTGGATGTATCAGGAGAGGAGAAACAAGCCCGGGAGCTCCTGTGCCCCGAGCCGGTTGCTGGGACACGAGGGAGGCAGTCCCAGATCCCGCAGCTCTGGTGGCACCGGGGCAGTTTGGTGGGGAAAGGGCGCTATTCCTGCTTGCACTGTTTGGGAATATTTTCCAGGTGCTGCTGGTCCCGAGGAGCAGCGCGGGGCTGTCATGATCCAGGCGGCCTGTGGAGGTCAGGCTCGGCCCAGGGAATCTTCTGGCAGCCCAGGGAATCTCCTGGCAGCTCCGGGGAGCAGCCCTGGGCTCCGGCTCCTGCCCCAGCCGGGGCCACCCCGGAGGCTGCACCTTCCCCACACCGGGGTTTGGTGGGAGAATACAGAGACACCGGGGAACGTCTGAGAGCGAAGGAAGCCGAAATACTCTGTTCTGGCCCCATTTTAACAGCGTGAGTGTGTTTGGGCTTGGCTTAGAGAAACGTTTGTCCCTGTGTTCCAGGGTCTGCAGCACACCTCTGATGTGCTGGCCTGTGTCACACTCTGGGGGTGCAGGTCAGAGATGGCCACAGATGGACAGCAGGACTCCTTTGGGTGCTTTTCTCTGCTTTTGTGGTTTTTTTTCCAGATCCCTCCTCATCCCACAAGAGCAGAATGCTGGGAATGGATGAGAGTTTGCTGCTGGAGGAGCCTCCATTCTCAGAATGCCCCAAAGCACTGAGGCAGCTCTGCAGCCTGCACAAAGCCTTCAATGTAAGGTAGTTTTTAAGGACCCTGTGGAGCTGAAGGCTGGGTGATGCCTCTCTCCAAACCCTGCCCAGCAGCCAGTGGGACAAGCACGTCCTATGATGCCATTTAAGACCATTTCTGTCCCACAAATGGTCCCATCTCTGGCCCATCCCTAATGGATCCCCACAAGGATCCCAAGCATGGCTGGATCCCAGGGAGGTTCCTCCTGCTCTGTGCTGCCTGTGCAGTGCCCAGTGCTAATTAGAGCTGAGTTCAGGCTCCTGAAATGACCTTTGCTGCTGGATTCCTGTGTCCTGCCCATGGGATGTGGCTTTGGTGCCACCTCAGTTACCAGTGGCCATTGTGGGAAGCTGGGTCACTGCAGCTCTGACACAAAGGTCCTCACTGCAGGTGGGGTTTAGGCTGAGCTGAGAAGAAAAGCCCCTCTCACTCCTTCATCTCTCCCACAGGACTTGTCAGCCCCTTCCAGGAACACTGTGACAGTGAGAGCTGAAGGCTTCATGTCCCTGTTTTCCTGTAGTAGGTGGGACACAGGTATCAAACCCAGCTTTCCCGAGTTCCTGGTGCTGCACCACAAGCCCTTCCTGCCTCCTTCCCCTTTCCAAGGGCCATGTGGGAGCCTCTTCCATGCTGAACTATGTATTTTTTTCCTAATATTGAATTAGCCCTGCCTAAGGCCATACAGGATTATCTGACAGAAGGAGTTTGGAAAAGCCAGGGACAAGGAGCCTGTCGGGCCTTCCTTGGAATGTGCCCAGCACAGGACACTGATGGTGCCCTCCAGGGCCATTTTGTGGGGGACACAAGCTCTGTTTAGGACAGTGGGAAGGTCCTTGCCTTGCTGTCCCCTCTGGCAGAGGTTGCTGCTGATCCCTTTGCTCTGGCCCCAGCAATGATTTGGGATACCGGGTTTTCCTCTTGGGCACGTAGGAAATTCCCGTGGTGAAGTTCAGGAGTTTCCCTGGAGCTGAGACTTTGGGTGTTATCAAAGCAATAATCCTTCCCATTTCCCAGGGAGTCAAGCAGGGAGTGTGGATGCTGCTGGTGACACAGCAGATGCTCCTGGGCCCTGCTGCTCCCTGCCTGGGTAACTGTCCTCCCTGGTGCTCCCCACGCTCCATCCCAGCCGGGAACACACGGGGAAGGTGGATTCCTGTTTTAGACGAGCTCATATTCTTTGCTATTAGCAGGTTTCTGTAGATGCCACAGAAAGCATGTTATTAAGCAGATGAAAGGCCAAGGAACGAGTTTGCTGTGCTTGTGCATGCCCACGGGCTGAGCTTTCTGCCCCTCCCCGGTTTTTTTTGCTGTATCCATCCTGCATCAAAGTCCCTCTGAGGAGCCAGGGAGCTCCCAAGCAGGGCCTGTGATGGTGGGGATGGAGTGAAACCACAGAGTGTTTTGCTGCCTGGCAAGTGCCCAGCTGATGCCAGGCTGAGCCGAGTGACAGGTTCATGTTTTTCTTCCCTCATCCTCTTGTACCAAAAAAAAAGGGGCAGCTCCCTCCTTCTGGAGACTCCTCCACCTGCCCCACTCCTTTGCTGACTTGTGCACTCTCCCTTCCATGTTTTATAAAGGCTGATGGCCCCAGTTGGAGCTTGGTGGGACTGGGCAAGGAGTGACATTCCTGTGTTGATGTGGCTGCTTTGGGCTAAGGAATGATGGGGGTTTTGGGCTCACCCCCCCCCCCCCCAGTCCATGTGAGGGCAAACTTCTGGAGCTCGGCTGCTCCTTGTCCTGGCACAAAGGGAAATGACCCCCTGGCAGGAGGGAGGGATTGCTCTTTGCAGGATCCACAGCTCCCTGCTGCTGCTGCAGATCCCAAGGTTTTGCTCTGGGGAACAGAAGGGCAGCCTGAGCTGGGGAACAGGGGTTGGAGCAGGTTTGGAGATGAAGGTGACTCTGCTCCCTGCCTCGGGAACGGGGAAGTGTCGCTGTGCCGTGGGGCAGCACTGGCTGATTTTGGGTGGCAGATAAAGCAGCATCTCTGTAGGACAGTGGGGGGCCATGGTGGGACCATGCCCAAGGGTCTCTGCTGTGCTGGGGGCTGGTTCTCTCTGCTGGTTTCCAGGGGCTCTGGAGGAGGCTCTGCCTCTGTGCTCGCTCGGCATCACTCCCAGGGCTCTTGGGTACCTCAGATCCTGCAGAGCTTTTGGCTCCATGCCCTCTCTCCAGACCCAGACCAACCTTAGGAGCACATTGGATCTTCCTCCAGCTCCATCCATTAGGATCTCCAGCCCCGAAGAGAGGAATGTGGCTCCTGCCTTGTCCAGCTCATGGATAAGGGAGTCTCTTCCCATGCCTGTCCCCAGCACAGGAAGAGGCTGGAGAGGCTTTGCCAGAGCTGCAGGAGGGCAGAGGTTTCCCCCAGGGTTTTCCTGCCTCGTGCTGTCCTGTGTGTCTGCCCTGAGAGGGGCAGTCAGGGCTGGAGGCCACAAGGTCAAACCTCAGAGGTGAGTGACTACTCCTGGAATTTCCTAGGAGAGAGGAGAGACTGGGAGCCCGGAGCAGGACAAAGGAAAGGAGAGGGAGCATCATCTGGAGAAACAAGGCAAGGATCTCTGTGAGGGGAACTGCTGTCCAGGGAGAGGAAAACCAGAGGTGCAGATCCAGGCTGGATGTCAGGAAAAATCCCCAGCTGCTGGGGAACTGCCCCCAGGGGGGTGAGGGACGTGTCAGAGCTCTCAGACACCTCTGTCCTGTAAACACCAGCCTGCCTGGGGTGAGGGAACAGGTTTGGTGACTCCCTGGGCTCCAACCCTGGCTCTCTGGGATCTGGGTGCTCATCCTGGCTGGTGAGAGCCCTGTCCCCCCATAAACACCCTCCTGGGACCTGGAACAGAGGGATTATACAAATGAAGCTGTTGTAGGACTGTAATTTCAGAGGGTTTGTTTTGTTTGGGTTTTTTTCCCTTACCATTAGATTTTTTTTTCCTTTTCTTTCCCCTTTACTAAAAAAAACCCCAAAACCCTTCTTTTGTGCACTTTGGACCGAGCTTGTCATATTTCTTAGAGTCTCCAGTGACTCCTTCATGCTACAGACTTTCTGGAGTCCTCCTTGTTAGACCCAGGACTACATGATTCATTGTGTGCTGGAGATTTAATACTGCACGTAAAACAGCCTCGGTTCAAATTTGTTTTCTTTCTTTCCCCCCCCCTCCTCTTTTTTTTTTTTTAAATTTTTTTTTTTATTTCTTGGCTTCTCACTTACATCCTGGAATTTCTTTTTTTTTTTTTTTTTCACGAGATATAAAATAAATACATTCCCAAATATGTCCAGGAGGAAATGATCCAGTTAGATTTTTCAGCTGCTGGTTTTTAAGGCCTTTTAAAACAATTTGGTGCCGTTGAGCTTTCTCAAGGGATGGGTTTGTGTGTTGGGAAGACCCTCTCCCACCTCTCCTGGGCCTCTGAAGATCCACATGGCTCCGTGAACAGCTGCATTTGGAGATGTGTCTTCCTGACTGGAGACTTTTGGGATTGCTTTTCCAATGGTGAGATGTAGATTTTTAATGCCAAAAGGGACCTTTTTGGTTATTCAACCTGCTGAATGCCATCCTTTAAGGTCACCAGCCCTGTGGTGACATGTCCCATATTGGTATTGATCAGCAGGTGGTTCACTGGGCCTGGTGTCACTCATGTACTCAGCAGTCACTCAAGAGCAGTGGCTGGGATTGGCATTTTCTGAGGATAAAGTGCTCTGAGGGGCAGTGCAGTGATGACCTGAACCCAGGGAGAATTAGCTGAGCCCTTTAATTACAGGTTGCCCTACCCCTGCCTGTGTGAGATGCCTCTGTCCTGCTTGAGTTCATTACACATGGTAATGAACTCCAGTCCCCTTAGCCATGGCCTGAGAATCAGTTTTTTGAAGGAGCCCAAGGCTGGGTTTCCTGGAATTTGGTCCCGGTAAGGAGCTCTGAGAGCAGCTCTTGGCCTTTCCCAAAGCACTCCAGGAGTTTGATTTCTAAAAGGACCTCGGCACCGCAGCAGCAGGGTCAGCCTTGCTGCCCAAGGAGCCCATTCCTGGGATGCAGCATCCCTGGGGGAAGGTGGTGCTGCTCCCTGTGCTGCCCGAGGCTGTGCTGTGTCCCAGCAGCTGGGCAGGGTTGGCTCCTGCAGCACATGGAGACACCCAGACTTCTTGCAGGCCGGGAAGTCTCCTTGTTCCCCAGTGTCTTGCACTGCAGCTGAACCTCAGGATGCAAATCCTGTGACTCTCCTCGTTCACATGTGGATTTGGGCCCTGTTCTCTCTGTGCTCCAGCGACCTGAGCAGCTCCTGTGTGTGTGTGAAGATGTGCCAGGCAGTGTTCCTGCCCCCGTGCCCTGTGTGAACACCTCAGGGATCCAATGCTATTCCTGGCTGCCATAATTCCTCTGCTCTGCTCAGGTAACTGCTTGGAAAGGGGGGGGATAATGATATGGAGTTTGCTTTGCTGATGTATGCTGGGCCAGGCTCAGCTTGGGAATGAGGGCTGTCCCAGCCAGCAGCTGGGTCATGGGAGATGCTGCTCTTTGTCCCACATCAGGCTCCTCCAGCTGGCACCCAAAACCACCTTTGCAGAGTGGATGATTTTGGGAGCTCTGCTCCTGGCTCTCCCTTTCCAGGTGGCCCCAAACAAGGCCTTTGCAGCACCTCTGCCTCAGAGAAGCGGATTTTCCATCCCTCTCTGAAGGACTTTCAGCCACCCTGTGTGATCCCTGGCCACCCTCATATGCTGGGAGCCCCAGCTCCTGGTCCCACACCAGGCTATGGACAACCAGAGAAGGGGGTTCCTGCCCCCAGTGCCACCCAAACCTGCAAAAGCTGAGGAAGGGAAGGTGGCGAGTGGGGATGTGGTTTGTACCAGCCCAGTGCTGGCCCAGAGGTTGTGGGTGCAGTTCCATCTCTTTTCCCTTGAGCTTTGCACAAGGTCTCAGCTTCTTGGCCAAGGAAAAAGCACTCTCAAGGCTGTGAGTAGTCAAGAGGTCACCTCCAAGAGTGGTCCTTGTGCAGGTGCATCCACCACATCCCCCTCAGCCTCTCCCCTGGTCCTGCTCCTGCTCCCCCCGCCATCCCAATCCTCCCCATCATCCCATTCATCCCCAATCATCCCAATCATCCAGCCATCGTGGCGGGGAGCCTGTGGATCCCGTGGCTGCCGGGCTGGCTCTGCACAGGCTCCCAGCCCTGCTTTCATTCCCAGCCTGTAAACACGGCGGCTCCGGCGCTGCTTCCATGTGGTTCAGCCATCGCCGCTGTGGGGGCTGCAGCTTCCCGGCCGGGGTGGGGCCGGCAGCTGGGGGCTGGAATTGCTTCAGCCACCCGGCTTTAATCCACCTCTGTGGGTGAGTCAGTGCCCCCGGGGGCTCGAGTTGAGAGCTCGGGCTCACTATATATAGTCGGTGGGGCTGCTCGGGGGCACCTCGGGAGCTGCCCCTCCCCGCCGGCTCCCCGGGTACCACAGGCAGGGAGAAGTACCCCGAGATGGGGAGTTAAGCAAACCTGTTTTACCTAATGCTGGGCCCAGACAAGGAGCCCACCTGTGGTTGCCTGGTGCAGTTCATCCGTGGCTGAGGCAACTTCTCAAACCACTTGAATTCCCTCCTAAGACGCGTCTGCCGGCGCTGTCTCGCGGTGCAGCCCTGGGAGCCAGAGTTCACTCTCCCACCCCACAGGGTCACCACACTCTGCTCCCAGTCTGGGGGGCTGCCTGTGTGTCCCCTGTGCCCGCAGCCAGGCGCTGCTTTGGGGGACCAGGTGTCCCCATCACCCCACAGCATCTCCCCCGGCATCGCGGCTGCTTTTCGTGGACCCGCCGCTCCCGTTTGCAGAGGGCAAATATTTGAGCTGCCCTGGCAGCTGTGCCTCAGGCAGAGCCATCCCTGCATGGGATGCAGGTGCCCTTTAGGGCTGAAGCTCCTGAGCATCAGCAGAGAGGACCCAAACCTCCCTGCCAGCGAGGTGATGGAGAAGATGGCTTTAAATTTGGGCTCCCTTTGTGCCTGCTGAGCACACTTGGCTGGTGGCAGCGATGTAGCAACTCCCCAGCACACATGTTAGTGGTTTTGAGGGCTGAATTGGACCTTGAGAATTAGCAGCCTTGTAAGTCAATAACAACATGTCCTAATGAATGCAAGATGTCCCTAGGAAATGAAAGCTCCTCTGCTTGACTGGGAGCCTGTGACTGGGAGAGGACCAGTAAACAAGAAGGAATGTTTCGACTGGAGATGAGCAGGAGATACAAACTCGACGTCTAGAGATTACAAACACACCCCAAATGTGGGTGGTGGCGGCGGGGGGGGGGGGGGGGGGGGGGGGGAGCACGAGCCATTTGCAGTTGTGAAATGCAGTGGTGTCTGTCTCCTGGCCATCCCCTGAGTCTCCTGGCCATCCCCTGGATCTCCCTCGGGTGGGCTGGGCTCTGGAACATGGCTGGGAAACCCAGGAATGTCGCTCCTGCCCCTCACCATCACTGTGCAGGGTGGGATGACTCCAGCAGCCCCCTACCCCCTCCAGAGCCTGCCTTCCGAGATCCTGTGCCCACTGTCACCTGCAGCCTGGCTGCTTTCAGCCCCTTCCCACCCTCACTGCCAGTGCTGGTTTCACCATTTAACTTTTCACCCTTGGAAATTCCCCCTTCTCAGGCCTGCAGACATCCCAAGTGCTAGCACTGCTCTGCATCCTGAGTTTTTATCCTCCCACTGCCTCAAAATGAGCAGTTTGATCATTCCCTAATTGCACCCGACACGGACACAGGGCTCTGCTGTGTCAGGAAGCATCAGGAATGTCTGCCCATGGCTCTGGGCCTTGAAGCCTTCGCTGGCTGCCACTGCCACCCCCCCTCTAATGCCCCCCAAAGTGTCCTGTGCCATCCTGGCAGCCCAGTGATTGCTCCCAGGCAGGCAGCTCACTCAGGTTAAACCCTGCAAACACGGGTGATGCTCAGGGGTGAATCTGTGCCTCGAAGGAATGGGACTCTTCACCCCTCCACAGGGCAGCAGCAGTGGGATTTTGGGATGGGGGTGGCCCTGAGCTGCTCAGCATCACTGGGAGCACTGGAGTTCATGGTCTGCACGTGCAGCTGGGGCTGTGCTGCCTCTTTGCACATCACCCCGGGTCAACCACCCCGTCCTGCCCGGCCAGTTGGCGTGGTGGGGACGTGGGGCCCTGCTGGTAAAACCACTCCAGGACAAGATCTAGGAAAAGGCCAGCCTGGTTTCATGGCTGTCTCCTCCTCCTCGCTCTGAAGTCACTGCAGTTTCAGGTAAGTTTAACAGGTGATTTGTATTCACCACCATTAAGGGCAGTGCTCACCGCTCTGTCCTGCAGGCTGGCTGCACACCACAGGGAATTGCTCGTTGACCCCAAGCTTTCCTCTCCCAATTATCCTGGTTAGCTTGCAGGCAGCCTCGGGAGCGGGGCAGGGAACAGGTCACAGCGAGGGACTCGTCCTCCCGTGCCCCTGCCTGCCCTCGGGCTGGGGGTGCTGGGCAGGGGTGGCTCCTGGAGGGTGTCAGGTCACAGCAGCCTCAAAGCCAGTTGGGAAGAGGAAAGTTCCAGTCCTGGGACACCCCTTGAGCGCCTGCACTGGTGTGTGGCACACCCTGACCGGGCTGGTGCTGACCCAGAGCAGCTGGCACAGCCCTGATGTGGCTCGTGGAGCATCACCAGTGCCGTGTCCCCACAGGACGGGTGACATTCTCCTCACAGGACTTTCTCCTGTGGCCACTGGCACCCTGGGGTACCTGTGCTGAGTGGCCAGAGCAAGTGGCTGGACCTCAGGGTTGCCTCTGGCAGACGGGACCTCGTGGGTCTTGTCCCTCAAACCAACTGTTTGCCCCAAACCTGCAGGAGCCCAATGCCTGCAAGACCTCAAGGAGCTGTTCCAGTGCTGTGATTCCCATCCAGAAGCCCCAAAAGTGGACATGGGGGTGAAACTGGGAGACTTGAGACCCGCTGCCACCCACGAGCACGTGAGTCCTGGGCAGGAGCAGGGAGGGGGACATGGGAATGGCGGCGTTGCCCAATCCACGCGCATGGAAATGAACTGCTTTGTGCGCAAAAAAAAAGGCCTGGTCGTGCAGAGGCGCTGGGTGTGTGCTCGTGTGGGTGTTCAGACTCTGCAGGAGCGACCTGGGATGCCTGGAAAAAAAAAAAAAATCTCCTTTGTGCATTTAATTAGCGGTAAACGCCATTTACATGCGAGATGCCTCTCGGTCTGAATCTGCCTGGTTGATTAGCAAACTGCAGCCCGGTTGTGTCGTGCACTTTGTTTGCCTCAGCCCGCAGCGGCGCTGCCCGAGCGCGGCAGAGCTCCCTGCCTTTGCATTTCAAAGCCGGGCAGGGGCCGGGGGTTGTTGCACAACCGGGACGGGACGGGTGCCCCGGGATTTTGGCCCCTGCTCCCTTCTCATCCCCACTTTCTTTCCCTGGGAGTTGGGGGCGGTGCAGCCGCTCAGTGCGGGATCAGCTCCCTGCTCTGGCGGGAGGTGGGTCCGGCCGAGGAAAATGGGATTGTGCCAGGGCATGGACAGCGAGGGGGCAGCTGGGGGACCGCGCTGCTCTCTGGCCGCTGTGCCAAGCAGACGTGGTGCTGCTCCAGCTCTCCAGCTGGTTCTGCTGCCAAACAAGGGGCTTCTCCAAGTGGAAAAGGTCCTGCAGAGTCTCGGTGCAAGCAGAGAGGGAGGCAGAGGGGAGCGGGGGTGCTCCGTGGGCACCACTGGAATGGTGGTGCTGGGGTCGGTGCCTCCCTCCTGCCTTCCCACTGTGCATTTCCTTGGCAGTGCCACCCGTGCCACGTCCTGGGCCACGGCAGGGCTGTGACCCCGCGGCTGTGGCCCCGCAGAGTGGCTGGGGCAGCTGCCCAGACCTGTGTGTTGCTTCCTGTGGTCACTGCAAACCATTCCCAGGAAACCAGGAGCGTGTGGGTTTTGGTTCAGGTCCCTTTTCAGCTCCTCTCTCCCCTCTGGTGCCTGGGTTCTCCCCATCCATGAGGGATGGGTGGTGGGATGGGTCCTGGGAGATGGGAAGGGGCAAAGCACGGCTGGTGCAGAGCAGGGTGCGAGTCCACAGGGTTGGGGCCCTAAAGGGAACTGCTCCTGCCCCCAGCTCCTTGTCCTGCTCCCTGACATGGCCAGAGAGGCTCTTCAACTGCTTCTCCACCCCTCAGAGATGGAGCGAGGAGGGGGACTGATGGGGAGAAAAGGAGAAAAGGAGCTCCCCTGTGTTGCCCAGATTTCCTCCCCCTGCTGCAGAGCCAGGGTTGAAATCAATTCTGCATTTCTGCCCTCTTGGAGAGAAAACAGGGGCTTTGTGGGCATTCCCAGCGTGCAGAGAGTGGATGTGGAGTGTTGGGATGGTTGAGCCTGGAGGCTACTGTGTCAAGCTGGACTTGGAGCAGCTCAGCCTTGGCACAGGCCCCACGAGGCCCTGGGTGACAGCCCGTGCTCCCACTTGCCACCTAAACAAAGCAGGAGCCACGAGAGGAGCGTTTCACCCAGTTTTGCCAAGACACAATGAGATGAAAGCAGTTGCCCGAGGTCATTCCATAAATCCAGGGCAGAGCTCAGATCCGAGGGAGCACCCTCCCTGTCCTCAGCCCAGCCCCACACAGCCCATCTGGGGCAGGTTTCTGTCTGCTCATCCTCTCCCTTTGTCTTGTCCATCACTTCCAAACACTCTCAGGTGCTTTGATCTGCTCTCAGTGCCCAGGGCCAGCTTCTCCTCTGCTCCCAGGAGCTGGGCCGGCGGGCACGAGCCCTGCCCAGCCCCAAGGTCTCACCAGCTCCTTCCTAAGCTGAATCCCATGATGCTCTTTTGGCTTCTTCCACCCACTCCAAGTCCTTGTCCCCACAATTAAAGAGGTGCCTGAGGAGGGCAGGAGGCAGCCAAGGTCTTTTTGTTGAGCTGCAGAGGGACAGGGCTTGCTCTGGCCCTGATGCCCAGGTGCTTCAGGCCCTTTTTGAGGAAACAGGGGTGATCCAGGAGCCTTGTTTGGTTCCTGGCAATCACCTCTGCAGGGCTGGGGCAGGGCAAGGGTTCACTGGCAGCAGTGCCCCCTCTGCCCCAGCACGGAGGGGATGGGTGGGCACTGACAGGGAGATGTTGGATTCCCTGCATCCAGGCTCCCTGGGAAAGACCTGGCTTGGGCTTGTGCACGTGGCAAACCCTCTCCCTTCTCAGCAGAGCTCAGTTTGACAGCAGTGCTCCGCCAGCTCCCTCTGCATCTCCCCCTGCCTGACTCAGCGAGGTCCCAGCTGGCCTCTGAGAGGAAAAAATCTGTCCCTGGAGCCACAAACCCTGTGGAGATGAGTAATCCCCTCCCTCTCCAGCTGTCCTGGGGCTCTGCTCACTGGGAAGGGGATTCCTTGTGTGGCTGCTGGCCCCGGAGTCACGGGGTCAAGGGGACCAGCAAAGCCACCGTGGTCCAGACAGGATCCCTGCTCCCGACCCTGCATCCCTGCCAGCTTCACTCACACTCCTCTGGGAGGCCTGGATGCTCCTGCTCCCCTTGGAAGGCTGTTTGGAGCTCCATGACACATCTGTCCCTCAGCAGTGTCCTGGCTGACAGATGCAGATGTCCAGGTCCTGTGGATGTTCCTGTCCCTGTGCTCAAGTGAGACTGAGGCTCAGGGAAAAAAAAAAAAAAGGCAAAAAGGCTGGATGCAGCCCTGCCATCCCAATGTGGATGTGTCCTTCCCACTCAGCCCAGCCTCTGCACAGCACATTTCTTACCAGTGACTTTCTGGGCACCTTTCAGCATCCTTCTGTGGTGGCAACTGGCATGGAGGGAGCTGGAATTTCCTCCTCATGCTTGGTCCAGACCCAGAAGACCTCGCTGGAATTTTTAATTTGTTAAATTTTTTTTTTTATTATGACTTTATTTGCATTCATTTGGCTTTCCAGACAAGCTTTGGCCAGCGGGGTCGCTGGCATTTGTGGGAAATGAAGCTGGACTCCCCATGCCTGGGTTTTCCTGGCTGAACATGGGCTCTGGCCAGCCCAGACTCACCCAGTGCCTCACCTGGGGCTGTGAGGGCTGTGGTTCCTTCCAGCCGCTCATTTTTCATCTCCAGGGCTGAACCTCTTAATACTTTTGTTGGCAAAAGCAGAAAAAAAAAAAAAAAAAAGAGGGAAAAAAATGAATCCAGTAAAAACAGCTGATTCAGATCCGCCGTATCTTGATGTGGCAGAAAGAAATTAGTCGTTGCACGTGGGCTGAGAGAGGTTGTTTGTCCAGGAGAACAGGGGAAGGGAACAGCTTCCTTTCCTTAATTCCTTTCTTTTTTTTTTTTTTTTTAATTTTATTTAAATGAAATCTCTTTGCTTGCTGCATTTAGCAGCCAGAAATGCATTGGGACAACCGTGCCAGTGGCTCCTGCTCCCCCAAAGCATCATCTGCCCTAATTCCCCCCTGCTCCATCCCCAGTAACCCTTGGGTGGGCTGGGGGGTCCTCAACCCCTTCAGTCTGAGAGGGGACAGCAGCCAATAAAATCAACAGTTCCAGTGGTTTTGGAAGAGCTCTGGCAGCATCTGAGTGGTGGATGGAGAGGAAATAATTGGGAAATAATAGGATTATTTATAATATGTAAGATATTAATGCAGTGCAATGTAATATAATACAAATAATATAATATATACTACATACAATACATATAATATAACACAATATAACATAATATAATGCATTATAATGTTTGAGCCTGACTTCCAGCTCTTTCCTTTAGGCCTAATTCCTATTTTCCTCCAAGCCCATCCCGAGCATCTCCCTGTGCTGCCAGAGCAGAGATCTGTTCTCCATCTGGGAATATTGATCCTTTCTGGAGCAGCCCTGAACTCTCCATTAGACCAGCTGCTTTCTGATTCGGAGGGGAGCAAAGAGTTAAAATTTATTCCATCCACCTGTATATTTTCCCAAGCCTTCTGATAGCAATCAAGAATGCAGGAAATGGTGTATTTAAGGGGTGAATTTGCCAAAACTGTGCCACAAGTCAAACTTATAAAGCAAAGTTTATTTGTAAAGTTACAGAAGGCTGAAGTATCTCCTGTTGAAGGGGTAAGTCTCTTTAAACCTATCCCGGGATTTTTTTTTTCCATCTCTGCCTTTTAAAGTGATTGGGCTTGGGAAGAGGGAGAGGATTCATGAAGAGGGGCTTGGTTTTAATCTAATAAGTGTTTTTTTCCCCTGTAGGCAAGTGCTGGAGCTCATCAAGGCACAGATCAGCCCTGCTGGGTTATAGAGGGACCTTTGACTGTTGACTGGGATCATTTCAGCTCGTTTGGAGCCCTGTGAGGGACCTGACAGGGCTCAGCACCACTGGAATTGGTGTCTGTCTCTGCTGGATGGTGGGAGGCTGTGCTGGGGTGCTGGGATGTGCCCTCAGCCACACAAGGACCACGAGTTCTTGCCCATGAACCCAGCCTGCCCCTGTGTGCTGCTTTCCAGGGATCCTCGAATCCCTAAAGGCTCCGTGAGGATGTTTTATAAACCCTTCCCGTGCTGAAGTGGCAGCCACCTCGGTGGTCACTGCACCCCTAGTGCAAGGGCAGCACATCAAACTTCTTTAGAGGTTAAAAAATTAATTGTGTTTGAATTCCTTGCGGGAGGTGGGAGCTGGTGTTTGGCTCCTTGTTGCTTGGGAGTCTCGGGGGGCTGGGAAGGGGCTCTCAGGATTCATGGCTTAAACCAGCCATGTCTCCTGCTGGTGATGCCTTTGGCTCCTGGTCACTGCCCACCGTGCCAGGGGAATGTATCCCATCCTTTTCCACCCTGGAGAGGCAGCAGCACCTCCTGCCTACGTGAGCTCTGGCAGGCTCGTGCCCGAGCCTGCTCTTCCCAGCTCCTGCAGCTCTGGGACCCGGGGCAGGGAAATGGGATGGGCAGGGACTGTCACCTGCTGTGAGGGGCTGGGTGAGCCCAGGAACACCCTGGTGGGGGCAAGGCAAAGCCTTAACTCCATGTTGCTTCCCACCCCTTGGATGCACTGCAGGCGGAATGGGCTCATCCCTGCCTGCGGAAGAGCCGGCAAGTGCAGCCCCGTGGCCAAGCTCCCATGGAATGGAACCCCATCCCACAGAACACCAGCCCCTTCAGGTCACTGCTGCTCGGACCCTGACACACACAGGGACACTGGCTCGGGGAGTAGCTCCAAAACCAGCCAGTGGCTGCTCTTCCAAAGGCGTTGGGTCAGCACGGCAGGGCTGGAGCCACGGCAGCCGTGGGGTTTGGCTCCCCTTGTCTCTGTGCACAGCTCCCTTGGGTTAATCCAGATCCCTCTGGGAGGAATCAGTGATAAACCCAGGCTGGGAGCACTGCAGGTGCTGCCTTGGCACGGGGCAGCGGGGCCGGGCACCCAGGGTGGCACCGGGCCACCACAGGCTGGGTGGCCCTTTCTTGGGTGGTGGCTAATGACTTGTAATTGAGATGAGGCTTTAACACCCAGCAGCAGGTGAGCTGGCACACTGGGGAAGGGGAGGGAGCCGAGATAGGGGCGAACACAGCGTGTCTGGGTGCCACGGGCACCGCTGAGCCAGCCCGACCGGTCCAACCAGCCCCTGCCGGGGCGGATCCCGGCTGGGCTGACACCTCCTCCTGCTGCCCGACACCCCACTGAGGCACACAAAAGGGGCTTGGGGTGGTTTCTTTCCTGCCAGGAAAAAGCACAAAGCCACCCAAAACACCAGCTCGGTTGGGGTTTGCACGGGGAAGAAGAGCTGGCCCTCGGCGAGGCCTGGAGGGTGACACCGGGCTGTGACAGGGGCTGGCTTGGCCTCAGCTGGAAAGGCAGGAGAAGGAGGGAATAAAACTCTTTGCAGAGAACAGTGTGGATGGTCGGGCCCTGGAGACACCAGGCACGATGGGGTGGGAGTGACCCCTGGCTCTGGAAGGGACACAGGGCTGTCCCAGACCATCACTGGAGCACCTCAAGGCTCCTTGGGCATTGCTGGCACTGAGCAGAGTTGGGTGCAATGGGAATGGGCATTTTCCCCCAGTTCTCTCTGTGTGAGTCCAGCCCTTTAAACATCACCTTCAAAAATGCAAAAGCCAGAAACCTACTTTACACTCCCTAAAAAAATCAAATTAAAATACATTGAAAGGCGGATGCCATGTGAAAGGGGATTTAGAAAAGCACTCAGGAGCAGGGATGGAACACGGCAATAAAATCATCTCTTTGGGCAAAGACAATGATCTCCACGAAGCCAGTGATGACTTAGAGGGTTGGCAATGCCTCTCAGCTCCCTGATAAAGGTGCTCAGGGAGGTACGTGGGTGCCTGCATGTGCTGGGTGACCTGGCTTCCTCTCCATGGAATAAAATAAATCATTAAAAACCCCCTTTAAGAAAACTCCTGCAGCATTTTCCACGCATTTCTTCTCCCCCCCCACGTGGGGTTATCTCCTCTGGTTCCAAAGCCACAAGAAAATATCATCATATTTTTAAACCCAAACCTCAAGGTAAATAAAGGCAAGGGTTTGGATCTGCATCCAGCCCTCACCACTTCTATCAGGGAAAAAAACACCAGCACAGTTCTCCGCCGATATAAGACAGAAAGGTGGAGAACATTTTTTAAATGTTCTGAAAACATTCCATCATCTATAGCAATCAAAGCCCCATTGAAAGCTACAGAACCCCTCACATTCGAGGGTTTTAATGAAAACCAAATTTTTTTTTTATTTTTTTTCAGGGCCTGTGTTTTTCTTTGCGAGGATTTCCAGGGGAATACAACCAGAGCGGGGGGCGGACGTGGGGAGCTTGGCTGGAGTTCCTCCTGCCCCAGTAGGGCTTTCACTGTGGGGGTTTTTAAAATGGTTTAAAGATAACGTGGCCTCGTAATTTTTGGGGCTTGCCAAAGTGCTCTCCCTTGCCCCGGATCAGCGCTGGGTCACTTTTCGCTGGGAGATGAAGGATGGGGCAGGGGCAGGAGGGGAGAGGGGGGGTCTTGGGTGCTTGCCATGAGGGGAGGGCTCCCAAGGTCGGGCAGGAAAGCAAAAACCAAATTCGGGGCTTAACTTTTAACGGTGTGGAGCTGGGCAAAGTGCCTGCCCTCTGTACCAGGGGGAACATCCCACGTGCCACCAACTGCCCGGCCCTGGGAGCGGAAACCTCCACACACACCCTCCTCGGAAAGTAGCAGGGGTTATATCCCCCCCCCCTAAAATACCCTGCATAAAACCCCCCAGTTTCTCTGGGTCAGCTGAAAGGCTGCTGTTAACAAACGTCTTTTAGGTTTGGTTCTCTTTTTCCCGGTTGCTTTTAGTCTAACCCCACATGGAAGTGAGTTGTCGCCGTGATGAGGACGCTGCTGAGGAGGGGTCGGCAGAGCTGTCCAGTGGCCCCATCCCACAGCAAGGACCTTCCCTCGGGTCTCTCCCTCAGCCATCAGTGCCTGAAATCCCCGGGAGCCGCTCCATGTCCAGCGGGGTCTCCCGTGGGGCACAGGGAAAGGGAGTGGGTGAAGTGCTGTTGCCCACCCAGGCGGGGACGGTGGTGGCGTGGCCGGGGGCTGCGGGTGCTGGACCACACAGCTCCGAGGCAGCAGCAGGGAGGAGTTCAGGGAGCCCTAAAAGCACCCGGTGGCAGCAGGGGCAGCCTGGGGACCCCCAGGTTTCGCAGGAACATTTAATCCCCTCGTTAACGTCCCCCATTAGAACAATTCATTCTTTCACTCCGGCTTAAACACCCAACTTTACTTTACAGCTCATTTCATTTATGACTGAGAAATGAAATTACTGTATCGATTTCATGGCAGACAGTGAAAAAAACCTGGGTGTTCCTGGTCGTAATAAACCCACGGGCTGCAAAGACAAACAGCAAAACCTGCCAAGGGGGGGGGAGGCCGGGCTGCAGCCACCGCAGGGACCCAGTGGGAGCAGCACCGGGAGCAGCACCGGGAGCAGCACCGGGACTGGCACCTCCGGGTCCTGCCTCTGGAGCCAAACCCAGATCTGCTGTGGTTGCTTTCCTCTCCGTCTTAAAAAATTCTCTGTATATGTTTGGAGGGACCTGGGGGCTTTGCAAATCGCTCAGATGGAAAGGAAATACGCTGCCTGGTAGCACTGGTGTGAAATATCCCTCCTGGAGCGCGGCCAGAGCCCGGGCGGGGGCTGGAGAAGGGGTTCACGGCATCACCGGAGGGGGATCAGCAGAGCGCTGTGCAGGGATGGAGAACCCGACCTGATCCTTGGCTGCCCACTCGACGGGCATGGCAGTGTGGGCAGAGCCAGGATTTGGGTGATCCAGCCCCAAAAGCTCGCTGGGGTTTCCTTGCCCTCCCGCTTTGCTGGCTGTGGCAGCGCCGTGCCAGGGGCAGGAGTTCAGGGCAGCGCCCTGGTGCTCCCACCACTCTCCCGACCACTTTGCTGCCCCGGTGCCATCCCAGGGATGGTTTGGTTGCCCAAAGAGACCCGCGGGATTTCCAGTGCAGTGTCGGGCTGGAGGTGCACGGTGCACGGCCTGCCAGGAGCCTGGATACCTCACCAAAAAAAGCAGCACCGTATAAGCCCCCTGCCTGACCCCCGGGGGCTGGAGCAGTGCGGGGGGCGGGGGGGACACTCCCAAACCACTCCCGAGGCCAGATCCCCCCCGCCAGGGCTGAGCATCCCCGGGGGAGCAGCGTGTCCCTGCGGGGACCCGGGAGGTGCCCGAGTGGGGTTGGCAGGAGGCGGTGGGTGCTGCCGGGTGCCTCCGGGTGACCCCGGGGGCCGCGTCCCGCGCCACCCCGACGTGTCCCGTCACGCGTGAGCGCTGCCCACGCAGGCAGGTGCTCGCCCGGGGCGCTCACCTGGGGATGCGCCGAAACGGCACCGAGCGCGCACACACCACACACACACACATATGGGGGATGCACCCGCGGCTCCCCTGCCCGCCCCTCCCGCCCTAATTAAAGCCCGTTATCACCCCATCTCGTGCAATTCCGAGGTTAATGAGGCCCCGCTCTCCGTCCTCCCCTGCCCCGGCCCTTTGAAGTGGAGCTGCTTTCATGGCCCGGTGTCTGACAGCCCGGAGCGCGCCGGGATCCCGGCACCCTGTCGCTCGCATCATTTTTAGCCTCTGTGGGTTAGCCCAAGAATAAAGACTCACATGAGCCTATTTTAATTTAAACTCTTCTGATCTCCCGGCCCAGCCCAACCTCTGTGCGAGAAAACACCTTCCCTGCATCCCAACCTGCTGCTGGCAGGAATTAACAGTTACACGGGGACACTTGGTCTGTGTGGATGAAGTAAAAATACTGCAGATGATTAACCTGCAGAACGGCACGTGAGGTGTTTCAGGGGCATTTTGAGCTGGAGTTCTCGGGGCAGCCAGCACTGGGGGTGTAGGTTTGGGTGCCACTGGGATGTGTGCCCAGAGACATGGCCCCACTTGGGGGGTGGAGAGGGATTCAAGGAGGCTGAAGAGGGAACTCTGTTTAAATCTGGCACTGGGAAAGATTCCTGAGCTGGGCAAAAGTATTTGGGTGCCTAATTCCCACCAACTTTTTTTGCCCATTTTAGCCCTAATCCCAAACTGGCTTGAAGGAGAGATTTCCAAGGTGGGCAGCTGGGATGGCATTGTAGAAGAGCCCCAAGCCACTGAAAATTAACCCAAATTGATCCAACTGGACCGTTGCCCACCCAGGAGAGCCATGGTGCACCCCAAGGAAGGAATAAGCCCTTGGAGTCCTGGCTGCCCCCGCAGCCTTGGTTGTCCCCTCCTCCCCAAAATCTGGTGTCCAAAGCCCAGGACAGACATCCCTCAGTCGTATGCCTGGGAAGGGGGTTGGGCTGGTCCAACTGGGAACAAGCAGGCACCGGGGATGAGCTGAGCAGCAAGGATTTGTTTGTTGTTGGAATCCTATTTATAGGCAAACATAGCCTGTTTTTTTTTTTAAATTTTTGAATTGGAGACAGTCCTCTGCAATACATGGAAGGATTTGGGGTTGATTTGAGCTGAAGGAGCCGTGGCACAGGGCTGGATGGTGGTGTTAGGGCGGGTTGAAGCTGGGGAGAAAACCCCAACATCCTGAACAAAACAGCTCCTGTGACCCTGGAATGGTGATTTTATTGGGTTGGTTTTGTATTGCACCAAACTTGAGAAATTCTGAGTGATCAGGAATGAAGGACTGGTGGTGGTTTTTTTTTGTTGTTTTACAGTTTGGGCACTGGACCAGCCCTCCACCCCTGCTCCTCTCCCAGCTCCCATCCTCACCAAGCCTTTTGCCAGCCAGCACTGCAGGAACAGCCAGACAGGGATCCTGGCCAGCAGGTCCTGGATTGGTGGTGGATTTGCCCTTCACAGGCCTTGGGTTAACAGCTCCTGCCTTTTCCAAAGGGTGGGAATGGCACTGGTGACCAGCATCAGGGGACAGAGCCCAGCGAGACCAGGTGAAAGGAGACAACAAGATTTGAAAAGCCTGTGAGAAGCAAAAGGTCTCCCTTTTGTTCCTGTCTGGGAATTAAATGGAGAGGAAAAAAACCCCATGAAACTCCTATGTACAAAATATACATACAAATATATATAAATATATATAAATATATATCTCCCCCAAGGCGTGAGGTCCCGCTGAGTGAGTGGATGTGAATGACGTGTAACCAAACACTTTCCCAGACACCCTAATGAATTTTCCATGTTTTCCATCATTTAGCTTCTAAATAGGCAGCATTCACAAAAACACCCACCCCAACCCCAACAAACCCCCCATCCTTTCCAGCAGGAGGCCCTGCAGAAGGGTTAACCCCCCACAGATGCCCACGGAGGTGATGCCAAAGTGGGAATCTCACGCTGGACCAGGAGATGGGTGTCCCTGTTTGTAGGTTTAGGGGGGTCTCTGGGAGTGCAGGATGGGTGTTCTCCACCTCTCTTTGGCCCTATTTCAGAGGAGCAGGATTGGGCCTTAGTGATGCTGATTGCTCATTTGTGCAGGGGTCGTTAAGGGCTTGATGAGGGCAAGGGATGGTGTGGCCAAGGCAAGAGCCAGGATCCTTGTCCTGTATTCTGCGTAGCCTTCAAATCTTTGCAAGCTAAAAGATTATTTGCTGAGGCAGTTTGGACACAACAGAGTCATTAAAATAGAGGCTGGGGTTTAGAGCTTGGTCTGGAATGAGAATGTAATAAGATTTTTGCTGAGATTTTGTTAGTTCTGATCTCAAAGGAAATAGTCTTCATTTTTCCTAGGAGATTTTTTTAGCCCGAACTCCAAGCAATTTAATATCTGAATGCTCAAAAAATAGTCTTCCAAGCTCCAGTGATTTTTTTCCCTTCCTTTCAGTTTTCTGTTGCAAAAGAAAACCCAAACATTCCCGCTCTGGTTGCCCCAAGCTGTTGCTTCCAGTCCTGTTTTCCAGCATCCCCCTGGAACAGCAGGAGCTCTTGTGTACTCAGGAGCCTTTGGGAGAGGCTGGTGTACCCCACATCCCCACATTGCCATGCTGGGGTCCAGCTTTCCTATTTAAATTCATTAAATTGGTGCAAAACTTGTGTATAAGCAAGATGCAGTGGCAGCACGCTGGATGTTGTGCATGGTAGGTGGCCCACATAAAAATATCACCTATATAAAAACATCATCCATATAAAAATATCACCCATATAAAAATATCACCCATATAATAATAATAATAATGCCCATATAAAAAGAATGCCCATATAAAAATAATACCCATATAAAAATAACACCCATCTGGCTCTCAGGTGTTGGGTGTATTTAATACCATTACCTCCCTGGGCCTCCCAGCTGGATTTTAGCTGCTACCATGTCCCCCCTGCATTGCTTTGGTCCAGCATCTCCTACTCCAGCCACATCCTTACCCCCTCTGCCATCACCCCATGAGTACCAGCACCAAAACCACTTGGCAGAGGGCTGGCACCCCCTTGATTCCATGGATCCCATGGACGACCCAGTGCATATCAGTACAACAAAGCCCTTGTTATTAATCCTCTTTTTCTTTTCCCTTTCCTTCCCTTTGCAGCTTTAAACGAGGCTGCGAGAAAAGCACAGCCCAGCTTGGAACAGAAAGTTCCTGTAAATAACAGCTACACCTCGGGGTGTTTCCTCTCCCAGTAGCTGGGAAGAAAAAGGCAGCTATGTCTTGGGTTTGCCTTGGAACACATTTCCGCTGGCCAGGGCTGTGGAGCCAGGGCTGAGCATTTATTGTGGTTTGGTTTGGGCTTTTCCTAATTTTTTTCCCCCCCCCTCTTTTTTTTTTTTTTTTTCCCCCTCTTTCCATGCAAACACTGCTGAGGGCTTTGCCTACAGAGATGCTGCAAAGAAGAGGCAGAGCACTGGCTCCAGCACGTCCTCCCTGCTCTGGGGCACGGCGCTGGCATGGCCCCGGCGTTCCTTCCCCGGGATCATGAATAACTCCGGCGCTGAGTGACTCGGCTCCTCGGGAGCCCCAGCCTGCAGCGCCTTGGCATGGGATGCTATTGTAGGCTGGGATTCTTTCATTTTTGCCTTTTCAGTCATTTGGGTTCTGGAGGCGAGTGGTGAGTGCTAAAGGGTTTGGGCTTGGACCGCCTGGGAGTTTGGGTCCTGCTGAAGATTTGTGCTGGAGTTTTTGTGGCTCGGGAAGCGGCGCGGCGATGACAGGCGGAGGGCAGGGAGCAGGATGCTTGGCTGGGATGCAGGGATCACCTTGCCAGGTCTACCCCAGCGCAGGGTTAGTGGTCCAGACCCACCTTGGAGAAGCACAAAGGGGTTTTCTCAGAGCTTGGGTCCCCCCAGCCCATCACATCCCTGCCCACCCTCCTCCCTGGGCACCCTTGCGATGCCTCCTTGGGCCAAACTGCGATTGAGACCAGCCATGAACCCCCCTCAAACACCACATCTGGGCACTGTGGTGCTCTAAGAGGTGCCAAAATTAGACCCTGGACAAAAAGCAGCGTGAGGAACCTTCCTCTGCGGCGGGGCACAGACCTGCTCCCCGCAGCCAGAAGTGAGCAGGCGGGAGGCACCGGGGAGACTTGTAACCATACGTTTATTATTCCACATGGAAGGTCATTAACATGATTACATGGAGGCCTGGCTCTATAATCACGTACATTGGATAAGGACATCGACACCGTTACCAGAGAAGCAGAACTGACCACTGTGCCATGGCTTCGACCCCACGCCATCCCCACCCGACAGAGCCCCACTGTTCTCAGGGAAGTCACAGCTTCTTCCAATGACTTCAACAGGAGCAGACCCCCCTCTTCCTCTCCCTCCCCGCCCCCCCCTCCCCAGTGACAAGTGCTACAGGTTAAAAAGTTGGGCTACATATTAAATATAGGGCATTACCTTCAAGTAGGGCTGGTATATTACACAAATAACCACATTTTTTGGTATCGCTAGCATTTTTTTTTTAATGTCCACTGTAAGACATCATTAAAAAAAACCCAAAAACTTCAGCCTTTTTTATCTACAAAGATCTTTGTTCTCATCTCCTTAGTCTGGTGTTATTTTACCCTGCATGTACAAGTATTAGAAGCATTATTAAGAATCGTATCCTTCAACACACTTAAGAATTATATTATTATAACAAATAAGACCAAAAATTAGATTTTATAGTTAAATATTCTGTGAGCCAGACAAAGGGGTTTTACTGTACAAGCGATTGTGCATTTTTTTAAAAAAGCAAATTATAGTGCAAAGCAAAAAACATTGGCCTGTCTCGTGACCATTTGCATACAACAGAGGTGCATCTATTTACACCTTCACATGACAATATGTCATAAAAACAACATCGTTGCCATTCCTATTATTTTCTCTTTTAAAATTCATTACGAACAGTCTTAAATTAACCTAGTATACTACGAATGCCTTGTTTCCTTTGTGCTTTCAGTCAGTGGATGACAAATGTAAATGCATCAAACACAGGCTGCCGTGGTCCAGTTCCGGAGCCGGCGAGCGCCGGCGCGGTGCCTGCCGGCGCTAAGGCAAGTGAAGGTTGCAGTTTTGCTGGGGTAAGGCTTTTTATTTTTATTATTATTATTATTATTATCATTATCATTATTATTATTATTATTTAAAAGAGTTGTTCTTCTTGTTGCTTACGGAACTCGTGAGTGGTCATCGCAGCTTTCCAAGCAAGCCGGGATGTCTTTGCTCCAGTCTCGACGTGGTAGTGCAATTACAACGCTCTGTGCCTCGACCGAGGGCTGACGAGCTGCCAGCTGAGATTTGGGGACAGGTGACGTGGCTGTGATGGTGTGACTGAGGCAGAGGGGCCCAGGGGGGCAGCTACGGGGTTTCAATTTTCTGATGTTCACGGTAAAAAAATAAAAGGCAAAGGCTCGGCTACTGGTGGCGCTGGGGGCTGGGACTGTCCGTGTCCCCTCGCTGCAGGGGAGGCTCTGGAGGGCAGTGGGTACTGCAGTTACACATTCCCCAGGAACCCACCCACACACCCTCAGCCCTGCCAGGGTAGGGAATCATGAATCCAGTCCCAATTCCCATGCCAGCATAAAGCCCAGCTGGCTTGCAGGAGGTGACAAACCCTGCATTGTGCATCAGAGCCAAACCACTGACCCCGGCTTGGAGGAGCCCAGACAGCCCCTCCAGCTGCCTACGACCTCCCATCATGGCCCTGTTTGGTTGCAATGTCTTTGGTATCAGCTACGAGGGTGTCTGGGAGAGCTGGTTCCTCCAAATGCCACAAGATGCAACCACTCATTGATGGGCCGATGGTACCTTTAGTGCCCCTTCTTCAGCTTATTCACCTACAGCAAGATACCCATGCTCTGGGTCGCTTGAGGGGGAGGGAAGGAGGGTGAGGGGATGGAAAAGACTAGATAACATCACTTCACAATATTCCCAACCACCAAGTGTAAAGTGCTCCTTTCTCCAAATCTCAGTTAGAGCTTTCAGCATGAACCAAGTGTAAATCAAAATAAAAAGTCATCGTGTCAATCCACTCTGAGTGAAAATGTGGGAAAGAATCATAACAGAATAATGATGCTTTGCCACCAGCTGCATGTGTTGCCACTCAGAGAGGAGGAAAGAAGACCCAGAGAGCAGTGGCAAGGTCATGCCAAAGGCCCCCGAGTCCCTTTTGCAGCTAACGCGCTTGGAAGTGCATCTCATCCACCTTGGATTGTCCTGAATGCCACCTTCACTTCAGCCACCATCACTGAGATCTGCTAAGAGGAGCAAAGAACTGAGTGGTGAGGTCAGGACAGAAGAGCAAACAAAACAAAACACGTCGTGTAAAAAGTACATTTCGCGTGTAAACATAGAGAAAAGGGGCCGGTCGGGCAGGGGATCAGCCACGTTACTGTTTTAAAAGCGACGACAGCGACAAAAAAAATGAACAATACAACCTCTGTCGCCAACAGCAAATAATAATAATAATAATAATAATAATAATAATAATCACATCACAGCTCCTGTTCACGTGGCTGACGCCGGCCCAGCCCCGCCGTGCCCGATCCCCGCGGTTGTGCTGTAAACCCGACGGCTCTGGCGTCGTTCCGGAGCTCTTTGGTGGTCAGAGACCCTACACCAGTGGGAAGGGAAGGAGAAGAGACAATGGGATTTTTTTTTCCTTTTTTTTTTTTCCCCCCCTCCTTTTTTTTTTTTTTTCTCAGTTCAGTCCTCTTGCTCTGGCAGAGAGATGGTTTGGGCAGCTCCCTGGTCTTTTCTCTTCTCTGAATCATTTTGCAGAGGAAGGGTGAAGCTTTTCTTCACTCTTTCTGAGGGGAAGAGGTGTGAGTGAGATGACTGAGAAGTGTTCTGTGAGTAACAAACATCTGATTCCACATGTCCTTTTTTTTTTCCCCCCCTATGTACAATCCACATACTTAAGACACACAAAGGGAACCACATCAAGCCTCGTGGGTGTTCATCTTGAAATGTAACGTAGGTCCTGGTCCGTCTTTGCTTGATGTTTGCCCGTGCTTGCATGCAGAGGATCCTGGTTTGCTTTTGGCTTGGGAGACTTTGGTTTAGGCATCACTTTGCTCTGGTCACTACCAAAAGGAGCAAAAGGTGGCTGATCGAGTTAAAAGACATTGGTGCACAGCTGAGTTCCTCCTAGTAGGGTCTCCAGACCGACTCATCCATCCTCCCAGTAGTCGTGGGTGAGTTACTGTGGCTCCCGTCCGCGTCCACCCCGTCGTTCTGACTGCCCAGGGTGGGATTCATTAGGTTGTTCCCTGCTGAGGCGCTTGTGCAGGACGAGAGCATCCGGGTGGGCGAGCGCTCGCCGCCCGCCACCATGGAGAACTGGTAGGAGCCCGAGGACGTGCCGTAGTACAAATGGTAGGGAGAGGGGTTGGCCTGGAAGGGTCCACTCTGGTTCTGCGTGGAGCCGGGGTAGGGGGGCGGCAGGTAGGTGTGGTGGAAGCGTGTCGTGGTGGGCATGCTGGTCATGCTGATGCCCCCGATGCCCGTGGCCGAGGGGGTGGCGGTGTAGGGGAAGGCAGCGGACATGGCGCCGGGATAATGCATCCGTGGGTCGGAGAACCTGGTCTCGGTGAGCGCCGGCAGCGTCGGGAAGGAGCGGTCGAACTGCCGGGGGTCAGAGAAGGGGCTCAGGTCTGACGTGCCTGTTGGGGTGGAGGAAGAAAGAGGGTGCTTAGAGCACTGTCCTTGAGAGTTTGTCCTACAGCCCCCCTGCCCTAGGAATTAAAGTCAGAAGGAAAAGCATCTCCTGGATCTGCCAGGGAAGAGAGCTGGGGGACTTAAATAAAAATAAAATAAAAAAAAAAAAATCCCCAAACCCGTTTGTTTAAGTTGTTCCCATTTCCTGTCCTCAGATTTGTTGTTTCCTATCCAAGAAGGGACACGACTAAGCTGAGCTTCTCTAAGGGGTCTATTCATCTCCGGCAGATTAAAAAAACACACCCCGTAAACACAGAAAAAAAATGTTTAGCCATTACATCAGCTGTGTAGTAAATAAATGGATGCAGGCCCCAGACGGCCGGTCCCTGGGATCCTCCGTGGTGTATATATACACACACAGAGACAGAGAGGAAAAGCTGGAGCCCAGACCAGCCTGCTAAGCCTTCTTGTGGGTGGCCTGTTCGTGCTGATACCATCAGGGGATGGAGCTGATAAACACACAGCTGAAAACTCCCAAGCTAGGAGCCACAATATCCCTCTGCTTGAGTTCTCTGTGTATTTTTCTCCTTCCAAGAGGATAAAGAGAGTGAGAAATTCAGGCTTTCTTCTGCTGGGGGAAGGGAGACTCGGGGCAGCACAGCGGGGATGTTACCCAGCTCCATTGGGTGCTGGAGCCCCCCACACCTTTTCTTGGGGGATCTATAAACACAGGGTGTCACAGTCAGCTTGGAACTGGAGAGGGACCTTTGCTCAGTGTTCTTGGATCCCATCCTCCTGTGGGGAGCCCAGGTTAGAGGTGGGAATCCAAACCAGCAGATCCTTTGAGGACCTCAAGGTGTTCCTGTGGTTCTCTCAGCTGTCCCAAGTCCGGTGCCATTCCTTTAAAAGTCCAGAAACCTCCAGCCTTGGTGCATCAAGACAGACAGAAATGAGTTTTGCTCTCCAAAGAGAGAAGTAAAATCTCTGTACTTGAGACCTCCACAGCCCAGGCCAAGCTCCAGCACTGGGTCTGCAGAGGGCACGTCTAGAAACACTGTGACTGCACCTTCCTCAGCCTTGTGACACTCCTTGTGAGATGAAAATCTCTTGAAAGAGCAATTCTAACCCAAAGCTGATGCACTGAGCTCAAAGCCCTGCCTAGCTGGAGGTGGCTCTCCATCCTTTCTGATTACTCCCAAGACCCCTATTTTTCCCTTGTTAAAAGCAGGGCCTTTCTGGTTTGGTAGTGGAATCCAGCCCCAGTGACTTTTTTTCGTCATGTCAGCTGGATTTGAATCACTCGGAGCAAGAGAAGGTGAGGTGAGTATGCTAAACATGCTTGTTGGGCTTGGATATGCATATACATACAAACTCACATTCACAGGGTTGGGTGTCTGCTCTGCATGCACAGGGATGTGTGTTTTATATATATATTTATTACAATGAAGCACTTTTAACTTCTCAGGGCTGGAGTTCCAGGCCCTGAAGCGTTTCCCCAGGAAAAAAACACTTCAGTTAATCCCTTCCAGCTACCTGGTGACACGGGCACGCTCTGGAGGGGCAGGTAGGGAGGGGATTTGCTCTGAACCCTCTTTCTAATCCCGGGTGAGTCCTTCAGCCACCGGCCGCTGGAAGGAGGAGGGGGGAGGAGGTTCCTCCCTCCCCTGCAGCCCTTTTGCGGGCGATCGGCAGCGCCTGCCTTCCCACGCAGGCTCCACGGAGGGGAAAGGCGGGGGAGCACCTGGTTTGTGAACGTGGCTGTGGCTTTGGTGCGAGATAAGAGAGGAGCAGCCCTGAGCTGTCACGAACCACACTGCTCTGCTGGAAAAGCCGACTGTGGAAGCGGCTGCCTGGCCACAGGGCTGCCCTTGCTCCACGCCGTGTGCAGGGGTAGAGTGCTCGGGCTGGCTGGAAAAGCACGACGCTGTGAAAAGTGCTCGCAACTGACTGAGCCGACCTGATTTCACATCCCAGCAGGACGCTCTGCCCCGTCCCAAAGCCGGGCTGCTGCAACAGCAGCACCAAAATACTGTCAGGCACTGGGAGCCGGGGTTTGGAGACCAGCTCTGCAAGAAGCAGCTTGACCAGAGCCTGTAGCTTTAGCAATCCAGCAGCATCACAGCACAAGGTGGGACCACAGGACAAAAATCCTGGCTGAACGTGGACTGGAGAGAAAAAGTGCTATTTTCTGAACAAAATGCCTCTCCTTACATGCAGCAGCTCTGCCACTGCTGGTTTGCCATACACTGCAAAAAAAGCAGCCTCCAAACCCCCCCAGTCCCCAGAAAACCCAGACTGGCGCTTGCTGCCTTCCCAGATGACAATCTCCAGCGCTCAGACCGTGCTCCTTCGTTAGCTTTCACAGGCCCATAAATAATATTCCATAAAATGCAAATCGAAATCAAACCTAAGTGCTCAGGGCACATTTCCCTTTTCCTCTATAACACACTCAAAGGTTTGTGTTTGGTTTTTTTTTTTTTTTTAGAGGCTACGTTTTATTGGCCTGAATTTGCACCGTTTGGCAACGGGTCCTTGCCACTAATTCAGACAGGAGTGTGTGAGAGTGTTCGTTACAGGCTGTGAGTGTGACAAGCACAGCACAGCGATGCCGTGGGGTCTGGAGGCACTCAGCTATCCCGAAAAACACGGGTGGGCAGCGAGGGAGCTCTGCCAGGGTCTGATCCTGGACAGAGGGCACTCTGCAGGCTTGGGATCCTTGAATTTGGAGCGTGAATCCCTGAGAAAGCAAATCCCTCAGTGTAAACCCTGAGTGTGAATCCACATCCAGCAGAGCCACGGGGCATCCAGCCCGGCCGTGACCAGCTCGCTTTCATCTCCGCCGGCCTTGGGCTCCAAAGTCTGGCCCAGAATAGAGCTCCAAAGTCTGGCCCAGAATAGAGCTCCGGCTCTCCCCGACCAGTCTGAGGCTAAAAATAAACCCCAAAACCACCTCAAAAACAAAACCCCACTTGTGTATTTCGCCGCTGTGTTATCTGGGTGTGTATGTGTGTGTGTGGGGGGGGGGGGTGGTGGTTCAGCCTTGCAGACACCGGGCTGTGCCGCTGTATAACGCCGGCCTCTGTTCCACCACGGCCCCCCCGGTGGGGACGAGCTGCACACCGCGGCACCCCGGCGGGAGAGCGGTTTCCCCCGGGGGGCTCCTGGTCCTCCGTGTCGCCCATGGCCTGGCCCGTGTCGCCCATGGCCCGGCCCGTGTCGGCCCCGGTGCCCCTCAGGGGGCGGGCGGGCTCGGCGGTCCCGCCGCCAGCAGGGGGCGGCTGCGGGCGGGCGGCGGGAGTGAGGGAGGGAGGGAGTGAGGGCGGCGGCCGCTAGAGGGGGTTCCGCCATCGCCGCTCCGCTGTCCCCGCGCTAACGCCCCTCCATCTCGGGCACTTCACCGCAGGGTTCCCCCTCCGTCCCGTCTCCTTCACCTCACGACAGCCCCCTTCCATACTGAGGGTTTCACCCCTCCGTCCCGTCTCGTTAGCCCCAGGGCTGCCCCTCCGTCTCGGCCGCTTCACCGCCAGCTCAGCGCTGTCACTTCACAGCTGCCGCTTCCGTCTTGGTCCTCACCTCAGGGCTGCCCCTCCACCTCCGACCTCACCTCAAGGTTTCCCCTCCGTCTTGGTCCTTGCTCAAGGTTTTGCCTCCATCCTATCTTCTTTATCTCGGAGCTGCCCTTCCATCTTGGCTTCCTCACTTCAGGGCTGCCCCTCCATCTCAGTCCTCATCTCAGGGTTTCCCCTTCATCCCATCTCCTTCACTTCACAACTGCTCCTCCACCTCAGCACTGTCACCTCGCAACTGCCCCTCCATCTTGGTCCTCACCTCAGGGTTTCTCCTCCATCCCATCTCAGAGCTCCATCTCCATCTTGGCTCTCTCATCTCAGGGCTGCCCCTCTAGCTCAACCCTTAGCTTAAGGTTTCCCCTCCATCCTGTCTTCTCCACCTCCTGCCTGCCCCTCCACCTCAGTGCCCTCACCTCAGAGCTGCCCCTATATCTTGGCCCTCGCCTCAGGGTTTCCCCTCCATCCCATCTCATTCACCTCACAACCTCCCCTCCATCTGGGTTCCCTCCCCTCAGGGCTGCCTTGGATCCACACAGATTGCAACCACACAGCCCCGTTCCCACTGCCCTGGCCAGGGGCATCATCCCTCCTGCCCTGCTTCCGAGGAGATCTCCACTGAAACAGCCCCAGCAAGGTCCAAGTAAAACATCGCCATTAACACACCCCCATAACCACCTAACTCAGCAGCGAGCAACCCTCTGGCACACTCAGCCAGAGTCAAACAGCAACCTGGAGCGAGCAACATGCTGAGAAAATGTCGGAGAAGAAGGAGTGGGTGAAGCTGCACCCTTGGACTCCACATTCCCTTAGGAATCACAGCTGAAAATGGGCTTTAAAAGCCCCATCTCACTGTCCCCTTCCCCGCTGCATCTCACACACATCTGCTCCATAGTTCTGCCTCCGAGGATTTACTACAGTTTCCCTCTCTTACTCTCCGTCCAGCCCCCATTTGCTTTTTTGGACCCTGGCAATCTGAGCTTGAGTATTTCAGTTGTCCAGTTGCCAATCAAAATATTTGAAGGAAATGTTTATTTTCTTCTCGAAATCACACCAGCTGCTGCACTAACTGAATAAGCCCATTTAGCTGTAAGAATTTAACCATTGTAAGAGTGAATTGAGTCCCCCAACTACTCCAAAATCTGACCCAATCTATCAGCGGAAATGTCAATGTTTTGGATGGGAGTTTGGGGAAGTGTGGAATGTGTATTAAATAAAAGCCATGTAAAGGTCAAAGCCCTGATTAGTAATGCCACTGTGTCCTCCTTAGGGCTGAGCTGCCCAGGGGACCTCGGAGGCCAGGACACACCCTGTGATTTAATTGTGCAGCTGCAATTTGCACCTTTCAAGGACCCCCAAGTCCTCCTGCACGTGGAGCTGGATAGAAACAGGCTTTGAAAGCTGCTCAGCCCCTTTCCAGATAAAACAACAGCGCTCCAGTGACACAGCAGCTTTCTCTCCACCTCAGAGATAATACGGGTCTTTTCTTGGGTGGATGGCGAGGAGATAAATGTGAAGAGACGCCCCTGAGCCTGTGCGGCGATGGGGCCAAACCTCAGCTGGTTCATGGTGGTGAGGGCTGGTCACGAGCGTGGAGGTGGGGAAGCTGGTTCATGAGGCTGCCAACCACAGAGGTTTCTCTGGGTGTGTTCAGCCGCCTCCCTTAAGACCATGTTGGGTTTGGGAGCTGCTTTGGATGGAGTGGAACTGGTCCCTGTACCCCTGCTGGGTCAGGACTGGTGGATCTCCTCAGAGTTCCCTGGAGGCCTTTGAGGAGATGAGGCAATGGACCCTGCAAAAGGTTTTAGGGATGGATGTGCATCCTTCCCAGCAGAACAGTGGGTGCTTCCACAACCTCCTCCTCCAGGAAAAGAGATGTTCTGTGCGGAGAGAGGAAAGGGCCCCAAAAGCAACATCAGGACCTCTTCAGTGCTACAGCCTGGAAAGGGCTTTGAGTGACACCTAAACAACCAGCTCACCCAGGGCATGTGTCAGAGCACAGCGCCGGGCCCGAGGTACAGGAGGAGATTATCAGATCATCTGGGGTTGGGCAGCAACATGTGGAATCTGAGCAGCTCCACGGCACCCAAGATATCACTCTCTGGTCCCCATCTCAGAGATGTGGGGATATTCAGTGGCTGATGAATCCAGTCAGCAATAAACTTAACCCATTGTGTGTATATTACACAACACACACACATACTCATAGTGTGCGATACACACAGAGAATAAAGGAAATGCAAAGGGAACTTGATAGTGTGGCTCTCTCCAAGTGGACAGAATATAAAATAACTTCAGCATGGTCATATATCACTGTTTCAATTCCAGGCATATATGTGCCTTGCAAAATTGTCATGAAAAATCAACCCCGGGGGGGAAAAAAACCCTTCCTTTCCTGTCTTATGCCACGATGATTGACAACCATGTAAACACTAATGATACCTTATGCTTCTGTATATAATAGCCTTGCACGTGTGAGACAGAGCGGGGACAGACGTTCTCGCTCTGTGCATACCCTTGGCTGTCTTTTCTCTGCAGATTTCTGTGATATTTGGACCTCCAGGTCATCTTTTAGCATTTTTCTGCCCTCTCTTCCTCTCTGCTTCCTTCCCCTGGTCACAACGGCTCCATCTGGGAGCACGGAGAGGCAGGTGGCCAGAGAAGGAGACAATCTGTACGGGAAGGTGCACGGGAGGCATTTGATGTGTGAAGCCCCAGCTCATCTCTAGAGAAGGCGCCGCTCTCCTCCCCACCCACGCATGCAGGCGCGCTCTCACGCCTCTGTCACGTATGTTAACAAGTTCACTTGTTTCCAAGCCAGAGCCAACTAAAAAAGAAAACGGCCCCTTCCTCCCACCCCACGTAAAATAGAGCAAAATATATTTTGGGGGAGGAGGGGAGGTGTTGAAAAAAAATGAGGGTGTGAACGGCATCCGTTGTTCCACGCCCATGGAGCACTGTTCTGTATCTGATAGAACCAGCTCACGAACTGGGTGCAAGGACTTCCTTTGCAGAGTTTGAAAAAAAAAAAACCAACACAAAACCAAACCCCGAACCAAAACACAACAACACACACGGCCTTATCACAGCATCGCCAGGCACCACCTCAAGATTGCCAAGCACGTTTGCTGCTCAGTTCTCCTCAAATGCCATGTGCCGCCGTGCAGACACGCACGCGGCCCCCAGACCTACCCCATGAGCAGCACAAAGCTCTGCTCCTCTGTCTTCTCCCAGCACTTTCAATCAGATCCCAAATAGGTTGGGCAGCAGCCTCCTGGTCTATGCAGGCAGGGCAGGGAAATTCCCAGGTATTCCCAGCCTGGTGAATCATGCACTGCATCTCAACCTTCTCTGCAAACCCTTCCAGGCCCACCGGGATGCTCCCAGCCATTTGCTGGACCCATCCTGCCCTGCTGGGGAGGACCCTGCTTCTAACTTCCAGTCTGGATTTATCCAGGGCCAATTCAACCCCATCTCCTGTGCCAGCACTGTCCTCCATAGCTTACATTAGCTCCTCTCCCTCGCCGATGTTTACCCCCTCGATGTATTTACACAGAGCAATCAGCTCCGCTCCCAGCCTGCCCTTTGCTAGACTAAACAAGCCCAGCTCTCCGTGCTTCCTCTCCCACCACAGCCTCTCTGTTCCTCTCACCATCCCAGAGCCCTCTGCCCGCATCCCCCTGTCCTGCACCAGGCTCAGTTCCCGCCACTCCATCCCGCAGAGCTAATGAATAAGCTAACGGTGCTAATTGGAGCGGGTGGGTGGGCTGAACGGGAAACGCTCCCGTGATCGCAGCCACTCCCTCTGGCCTGCCTGCGCTTTGCTCTTTACCTGTATTCAAAGGGTATTAAAAAAAAATTAACAAGCCCTGACTACATAAAAGGAAGCTGCTGAATTTACAACCCAGCCTGCAGCTAGACCACCTTGCCTGCCGAGCAGGTTTAGACCAGGCCAAGTCTGCCATGGGAAACCCACTGACAGGGAGGCTGAGGAGTGTTGGGAGAGGGGGATCCAGCCCTGTTTGTGCTGGGCTGCGCTGCAGCAACATCCCTGCAATGTGGGCACTGCCCTCCTGCAGCGGCACCCTGGGCTGGGGGCTCCCCTCCTGCGCTCTGCGGATCCCAGCAATCCGAAAATCCCGTGCCAGAGGCAGGATGGCACCCCTGGAGCCTGAGGCAAATGCAGCCGGGCTCCTTGTTAATCTCATCTGCTATTTTGTGGGAACTGCAGCACTTCAGCCCCCTGAGCTGTGGCTGGGAGACCGAGGCGGCTGCACGTCAGCGGCAAACGCGGCGGTCGCGGGTGCCTGAGCTCTCTCTCGGGGGAAGCTCCCGTCCAGCACCGGTCTGTGGTTCATCTTTGACAGTTACACACCAAATTCGTACAAGGGACATCGCAAGCGTAAATGAAAGGAGCAGAAAAGCAGTTTAAAGATAGACACAGAAGCCTGAAAGCAGGCAGGAAACCCATCTTGAGCATGTTCCTTCCTTTGAGGCTGAAGCTGAATCCCACAATATGTTTTCTTCCCACTAATGCTTGCCTAGCTTCCTTTGGAAACAATTTAGTCTCTGCCCATGGTAGAATGTTTTTATCCATTAAGAAACGGATATTTTAAAGAAACCATAAGTCAATCTGGACAGGGATTAGGAAGCAGCAATTCAGTGTATTTGCTGGGCCCATAATTCAGGACTTAACCTCAGAGCAGCCACGTTGCATTTCGGAAACAATGGGCACTCGCTGCCTATGCCAAGAGGCTTCTTAAAAGTAATGTAATACTTTAAAACTGTATATTTAAAAAGCAAAAGAGAGAGAGAGATTTTACTTTAAATGCATATGGTGAAGCATTCTGCTGATGACTGGCCCTAAGTAATGGACTGGGAGTGAAGCTGGTTAAAGCTGAGGAGTTTCCAGATCAGGAGAGCTGAAGCTCTTCACCAGCAAACACAATGTCTCCCGAAAACCATTGAGCAGACACTAAAGCTGGGAGAGGCAGGACGGAGCTTGCAAAAGGATCCAGAGTTTACTGTTCTCTCTGTGAAGCCAGGGGAGTTTGGTTTCGCTGGAGCAAGGGGACGTTAAGCGCGTTAATCAAAACAGCTCGCCCTGGTACCGAGCAGATCAAATTTAAAATCACTTTGCAATTGTCCTCGTGTACGCAAGGCCCCTACATGTTGCTGGACAATGCACACAATTGCTTTTGAGTGATTGAAGATGTTTCCACCACAGAGCGAGAACACAGGCCCGGCTGCGTGGGCGGTCCTGCTCTGCTGTGGTGGGAATGAAATGGTTCAGCACGAACCGCTGCCGAAACACGGGCAAGGGCGAAGCGCCGCGCGGAGAACTGGGGGCTTCTCCCCTGGAGGACGTGTGTCTGTCACCATCCCGCCTCCCCAGAGCAAGGGGGCCCCGAGAAGCAGCTGAAGGCAGGCAGAAGCAAGTTCCTTTAACATCTTGCTTCGCTTTTGGGAGCTACTTGATTTTTTTGAGCCAGAAGGTGAAACTCGGAATAAAGCAAGCACGCAAGGCTCTGGCTTCCCATGCCCCGTAATAAGGAACCATTTCGAGCCATCCTAATGACAGCTTGGTGTCTCGCTGAGGAGATGGCAGAGCTGGGATCTCAAAACCTCAGATTTTCCAGACCTCACTGGAGAAGCATTGGGCCAAATCCTCAGCAGAGGCAAACGGCTCTGCTCGGCTGAAGCCGTGCTGGATGATGGTGAGGGCCAGACTGCCATCACAGCCACACCAGTCTGAACCCAGAATTACCCTATTTACCCACCAAAGCAGTGCAAGTGGGAGTGGAATCTGGTGTGTGGAGGGTTGCAAATGTCAATCCTGTTGGGGACAAGCATAGGAAGGGATGGATTCTCTGCTCATCTGAGCGGGACAAGGCAAGGCTGAAGCCACTGAGATACCCTGACGCTGGGCATGGGGAACCAGCACGAGAGCAGGATGTGACCTGCTTGGCCACGGAGCTGCGCACGCTCTCCTCCCATGTTTCCTGGCATGTCCTTCAGAAACAATCAGTTTTCTCTTACCAGGAGGTTTTTGGTTTTGAGACCATTTAACCTCAGGACGATCATTTTACATGGGGGCTATTTATAACCTCCAGGGGCTGCTTTACTGAAAGCCTCTGCGAATGGCTGAGGGCCAGACTCCTCTCCCACTTACACCAGCGTCCTTGCCGTGATCTCCACTGGCCACAGCCCTTACTCGTGAGGAGGAAAGATTGGAAAGATTGGAAAGATTGGACCAGGCCAGAGCAAACACACCTCCAAAGAACCCCGGTTCCTCCCAAAGATAAACACTGCCTCCTACGTGCCTTTCTGCCTCAAAACCCAAGCTCCACGTGCTGTATTTCAGGGATTTGAGGTGCCAGAATCCCCCCTCAGCGGCCAAGGCTGTTTCTGAGCATCTCAGCTCCCAGCCTGGTTTCGCCAGAAGCGGATTAGGAAGCATTTGTGCAAACTGCTGGGTCAGCAGAACCGGGAGGCCAACCACCTCCAGCACATGAGCAGAGGGCTGCTGGGCACCGGCGGAGGGAAAACCTGCTCCTCTGGCCCCCTTTCAATCCCTGCACAGGGATGCTAAAAACATTATGGTTGGGAAGCACCCACAAGAAGGATAGTGGGGGCCGGATGAACTCCAGCCTGTCCCTCCTAACCGGTATCTCGTTATGCTTTTCACTAATCGGCTTCTCATGTGTGTTACCCAAGAACGTGCCAAGTCGTGAGAATTACAGGCCTGTTAACTCCTGTGTTATTCTTGGCACGGGCCGGGCTCCACTTGCTCGGGTAAAAATTATGATCTCTGTGAATAAGCCGTGTGTGTGTGCGAGAGAAAGAGGGTTGGTTTTGTTTTTTTTTTTAAATTATGATTATGATTGGTTATAGCCAGCGTTGTGTCAAAAGGACAGGGCTGAGATTAAAAATACTGAGCTGATCCTGCTCCCAGCTACGCTGGTAAGAACCCACAGTCATTTTAAGACAGTTCCTCAACTTGGGAACGAGGGAGCCAAGAGCGGAGCGTGCACGAACCGCCTTTTGCAGCATTCCTGGTAGTTTGGATTCACTCCGCAGGAATGATTTTAGATGGCTAATTTTGTGTGTCTCCACTCCTGCTGTCACTTGACATTTGGGAATTTGGCACGGACGGCAGCTTGTGGCCAATTTCATTTTTTTTTCTCCTTGGATTTGTGTCATCACCTGATCCCTTGCTCCAAACGACGCTCTTTGGGTTTCTGGCACTGCATGGGGCTGTGCTAATTTAAAATACAAATCTTTTTTTCTTCCCCAAGAATCTCTTTCTTTATGACGCAGCCAATGGGATGAGCCTAGAAAACTCTTTCTCTCTCTCTCTCTCTTTTTTTAAACAAAAATAAAATTATAATCCTACACAAAATGCCCGCGTTCTTCTCATAAATCATGCTAATATCAATGAAAATTCCAAGCATGGAGATTTGCATTTCAATGAGAAATAAATTAAATTTTCACTGCAATTTTGGGTTGGGAGGAGCGGGGCAGCTTTTACAGTTCAGGTAACGTTTTCAAACATGTTTTTGCACCCGAGACACCCTCTTTGCCAATGACACTGAGGTTTTCAAACATCTACGTCACTTCTCAAAATGCAACACAAAGGCTTCTGGAACTTTTTATAGGAAACCTTCCAAGAAGGGCCACTTCTCATCAAAACTCAATACACAGACAGCTTAAATACTATTCCTGAAGTCCCTCTTAGTATCTCTGCTGCTTTCCAAAGGAAAACACCACCGAGACTAAAATCGCACGGAAAAGGAGCACGTCTCACATGCAGACAGGAGAATGGTCTCTCTTAATTCAGTCTGGTGGCATCTGGCTGTGCTGAGACGTGCACAAAGATGGGAGCAGGATAATTCCAACGGCAGCGCTTAACTGGGGGCTGAAATTCAGGTGTATGGGGATTAACAGACTGACCTCTCTTGGGTAACTCCAGTGGCAATTCCCACTGTGGATTCCCGGGGAACGCCCAAGGACTCGGGGCGCTCCTTGCTGATGGCAAATACGGGAAGAGCAAAGCCTCTGTGTGTGTGTGTGCACGCGTGCGCCCATGCAGGTGTGCATACGTGTGGGGAATTATGCTGCAGTTGGGTGATCACCAGGCTTGGCATAAACACAATGCAACAAGATAAGAAACCATTTGGATTAGCATGTAAAGTACAAAACACCCTTTCTAGTTGATGCATAACCATAACGTGGGTGCCTTCATGTCAAAGAAGCTGCTGGGTTCAAAGTGTGTTGCTCTGATCTCCCTCGCATTCCTGCTGAAGCTCCTCAGTTTTTCCTAAGAGCCCTGATCTGATGGTGCAAAGAGTGATTTCATGGGTGCAAAAAGGCTTCCAAGGCCAAGAAATCCAAGCAAACCTCCCCCTGGCATGTCCCCCCACACGGCTCCTTACCCAGGGGAGAGCTGGACTCCAGCCCTACAAGGCCATCCGAAGGGAATCTCGTTCGGCCAGGGAGGCTCCGCTCCCTGCCCAGCTGTGTTGGGAGTGTGAGGCTTTGGGGTGTAACGCCGGGCTGGGGCACCCAGCCAGTTACCTTGTATTGGAGTCTGAGCCTGGGACCCGAAGTGGCTCGGGGTGCTGAGGGATCCACGAGGGTTGGGTGTTGTCGGGGTGACTCTCATGGACTGGCGCAGCCGTTCCAGCTCCCCGTAGCGGTCGGTGAAGGGTTTGGCTTGGTCTTCTAGCTTTTGTCTGTGCCCTGGAACATGATAAAAGAGTCTGATATCTGATCAGTTACCCTTTGGCTGCAGCACCTTGGTTACACACAGAGTCAGCGCAGCCTCTGTCTCCGCGGTTTGCTGATGTTCACATGGGGGGAACGGGGGGCAGCCCCAGCAGAAATCAGCTACCGGGGGGCTGCACAGCACACACACAGAGGGGAAGACCTCTTGGTTCAGGAAAATGAAGCCCACCAAAGATGGGACACGGACTGACCCATGTGGGAGGCCCCAGATCATCCCGCAAATCATCCAAGTCAGCCTTTGATCAAGGAGCCTGGATCAGGATGCCCTGTGCCTGAGTGACCAGCCTCCACCAGCCCTCACTCTCTCTGAACACAGAGGGAGACACGTGCAAGGCAGGAAAAACCCCGTCTCCTGGCAAAGGGGTGAATGGGGAACCAGCAAAGGAAACATTGAATTTTAAGTATTTTCTGCAGCATTTGCTCAGCGCACAAAGAATAAACTCTCGTCTACTCCCCCTCCCAGCTCTGCTCACCCATTGGGGTCAGAGCCAAGTGGAGCTGGAGGAGGCACAGGAGGAGGGATGGGAGCAGCCGTGGCACCACACCTTGGCCACCTCACTTTGCTTCTTTCTGTTCCTCTTTTCCTACCCATAAAACGGGGAGACTAATCACCCACCTCCCCCAGGCAGGGCAGCAGCTAATGAGCGTTTGTAAAGCACTCCCAGCTCCTTAGGTAGCAGCTGCTGGCACAGGGCAATAATTATTAAATTTATGCTAATTGTCCTGAGGCAAGAGGAGCATGAAATACACTTGATACATAACTTTCACATTTTACTATATTAATCATCACCAAACGGCTTCACTCTCTCTGGGCCCGATTCCAGTCTCAGTTACACCCGCACAAAGCTGGAGGGGCTCCAGGGAAGCCGGAGCTGCCTTGGTTTTACATCAGTGCCGGGGTTCAGACCTTGGATTCTCCTTGCTCTTTACCTGCCGCAGCCAGACAGCCCTGCAACACCCCCAGCTCTCTGCACCTGCCAGGAAAGGACCTTCCCAAGGTGGCAACCGCCTCATCCCGGCGTAATCCGAGCGCAGGGCTCGGGGGCACTGGAGGTGTGCGGGCACGCCAGGGAGATGGGAGAGGAGCTGGGAAGAAACCTTCTGCAGTGCTCCAGAGAGCTGGGCCTTATCAGATCCCTCGGACCGACATCCACTGAGTCAGTGGCTCAGTTCTTGGTGGCTTTTAAGAAGTGACGCGTTTCAGAGGTGATAAACGCAGCCACCTCTTGCTCACACCCTCCTTCCCGCCCCCCTCACATCTGCGTGGCCTGAGCCCCACTGTCAGTTTGTAGCAAAGTCACAGAAAGTCCCCGGACTTCCCCCTCTTTAGTAATGTCTTGCATCTCCTGGTCTCCAGAGGGGTTCTCACACTCCCAGCTGAGCTGCCTGCCATGGCATTGCTCCATGGATGTCCCAACAGCAAACCACCCCTTGCCACAGTTTCTGAAGGCCTTTGACCCTCCTCTGTGAGCTCCACATCCAGGTGAGCCCCACCATCTCCTCCAAACTCCATAATCCCCAGGCTTCTGGGTGTGTAAAAGTCCAAACTGATGGAAAACGGGCTGACAACAGAGAGCAAAACTTGTCGAGGACAAACCCCAGCAGAAAGCAAAACACCCAGTAGTGTTTTGAAAACGTCTTTTCCCTGCTATGTGAAATAAACCAAGGAAAGCTCACAGCAACACTGTAAATGATCTCTTCTAATCTCTGTGTGTCCCCAGACCTCAGGCACCTCTGCATTATCCGAGGCCTTTGGAGCCATGAGCAGCATCTGTCACGTGGCATTTGTGCTTTCCCCAGGGGAAAAGTGTGTGCAGTGAGGTGTCCTGTTTTGGTCCCCATTGTATGACTTTAGTATACATTTAAGCACAGAAAAAGAAAAGTAGGGTTATGTTTCACCTTTAACTGCTTTCCTTGGGCAGAGCATGGCAGAGGAGCCAAAAGGACTTCAAGTTCCCCAGGAATCTAATGGAAATCAAATTCCCTGCCTCCATCTCAGCACAAACCCTATCCTGCAGTGGTATCTGGCATGTGACAGAGAAAATCCTGAAAAATATATCAAGTGATCTCCGTGCTGATAATGTTTTTAAAGATTATTCAGCCGTACAACTTGACTGAGGGCTTCATGTGGCTGTGTCATGCTGCACTGGGGTTTCTCTGGTCCCCACATGGTCTGAACATGGACACAGCCCCGTGGGGGTTTTAAGCCTCAAGTAAACAGCAGCAGCACTGTACTTACACCCTCGAGGAGGGGCTGGTTTGTGGGGAGACCCAGCAATTACCAGCGAAACCCCCAAAACCTTAAACCTATCCTAAAAAAAGAAAGTGGAAAACTTGATGCCAGTGTAAGTCGAGGCAAACACAGGGGCTCACTTAGGATGAGCCCTCACCAGAGGATGCTGTGGTGGGATCAGGACCATTCCCAGCTCTCCTAGGCCCTCTCTGGTCTGTATCCAGCACCAAACCATATGAAACAAGGCACTGAACGAGTTAAAAACCACCAGCTTGGAGTGCCAACCCTCTTTAGCTCAGGCTTTCTCCCCAGGACTTCCTGCCGCTTGTCACTTTAGAGCTGGGGACGTCAGACTCTGTCACGCAAGAGAGAATCGCTATTAATGGGTTTCTTTCATCAGAACAACCTGAGCTTTTTAATTTCTGCAGCGGTTGGCTCCATTAAAAGCCCTTCCCCATCTGCCCACAGCTGTCACGGAGAGGAAACCAGTGCCGTCAAGTGAACAATAGCTCATACCTTAGAGAAGAGGAAGGTGGTTTCTAGCTTAACCCAAGGACTGACTCAAAGCCTCCTGAAGCCAGTGGGCGGGTTTTCACTCCACTTCAAGCAGCTCCAGACCTCATCCCAAGAAATCTGCCTGAGAAGTCTTCATCACCCTGACCCGTGAATTTTGGGGCACGAAACCTGCCGTTTGGGGTTGGAGACTTAGCCCTGCACTTCCAGCTGGGCTAGCACTGGCTTGCAGGTCAATATTTATGGAAACAACAGAGCTTAGAACGATCAGATGATGGCAGCTACTGACCTCGGGCACTTCTTGTCAACAGCACAAGGGTTTTAACGCTGGATCGGGTTTCTGAGTCAGTTAACTCCAATATTGAACATGACATGATGTAAACATTGACAGATCACCTATGATCCTGATGTAATAACAAGATCTGTATCAGCATATCAAACAAACGATCCCATTGAACACTTCCCAGCTGGAAGAGCCGATGCGAATTTGACACTTTAGGCCAGTAATAAGAAGCACACTGGAAGTTTTGGGTGTTTCCTTGGAATGCAGACAGCGAAACAGTGTGTGCCACACTGCAGCCCAGGCGCTCAAAGCTGTGATTTAAAGACATGCCTTCTGCATTAAAACATTACAAAGACCAACCAGACCCTGCTTTTCCTTCTAGGAGTGTGCAACCTGATGTGGCTTCCCAAGCTGGGACCTGGATGGGGTTTCCAGGCAGTGCAGGAGGGAGTTCCACAGTTCACCAAAAGCAGCTTATTTCCCCAGATTACTGAGATGCAGAATATAAAGTTGATCAAAGGTAGAAAGGGGCTTCAGGAACCTGAGTGGTGCCAAAATCTTAGAGAGAAATTTGATTTGAAAAAACACTCTCCGGGGTGCCTGAGGGTCATGGTACCCTGATTTATCTGTGGTTAGTTGTTCAGTCATGAGACACAAGGAGCTGCACATCCTCCTCTCCACCCCTGGTGGGTTCAGATTTGGGTGTCACATTTGTCCCCATCCCCTGGCCCAGCCCTTTGCTACCAAAGGATGGGAGAGCAGATGGTGGGAAGTGGCTTGGCCCTCCCCAGGAGTCTTGCTGCGAAGTGCTGGCGGCAAGATGGAGAGAAGGAAACACAGAGCTTTTCAGCTCTGGGGGATGTTCATTAACACACACATTTGCAGATAATTTCCTTAGCTCCAGTGAGGAAGAGACAAGAACCAGGAGATGGCAACATGGGCTGGGACATCAGCTCAGGCCATCAGCAGCCACAGAAGCCCCCACTCATCCACCTCCAAAGCAAGGTTCCAAACATGCCACCAGCATGATCCCACCATCCTCCACCCAAGGCTCTGCTCAAATATTCACAGTCAAACTCCAAGGCTCAGCCAAGCAGGAGCTCACCAGGAGCAGTCCCTGCACACAACCCCGTGGCTTAGTCTCTACATGTCCGTGAGAATGGACCACAAGAAAGCAATCAGCAGTGGATAAAACTCCGTCTCAATGTGCAAAACACCTTTCAAATCCCTCTTATAGCCCTCAAAATAGGTACTTCAGAGAGACACGCCAATCCTCTACAGAGGGTTGAATTTTTTCCCAGTCTGAGTCTCGACTAGACTATCAAGTCCCAGCATGTGCTCCAGAAAGAAGCCACATGTGAAACGCCTGTGTTATGGGAACAGCAGGCCTGTCCCTTACTGCACATGTTGGGGTGGTTTCATCTTCGCACACCTATAACACAAGGCATGAACACCCCTCAGGTTTTCCCTGGAATCCCACCTCCTGCTCCAGGCTCACCACGGGAAGTTCCCGGCCAAGAAGAGTTTGGTGGAGCCCCGTGGCCAGCGAAGGAGGGAGGGGAGGACGGTGTGGAGATGGGAACCAGGCTGCCCGCAGTGCCAGGAGCTGGGAGGGACTCACACGTGACGTCCCCACGGAGGATGACGGAGATGCCCTCCGAGCTCCGGTGAGCGGCAGCAGCCTGGAGAGTGCCAACCCTGCTTCAGCCCGCTTCTAGAAGCCGAAGCCCTGGAGTTCACAGGAGGGAGCAGGGGGGAAATGTTAGAAGGAACCGTCTCTCCTGGTGCCGAACAAAGTCAGGCACAGATAACTCATTATTCACATGTTTGAAGTTGGCCTGCTTACGCCATTTGGAAAGAGAATCAGTCACGGCCGGGCTTTGCTTTGGTTTCCTCTGGCTTTCGTGAGACACTACAGCTACTGTCTTTCTCCAGCTTGGAGAGAAAGGGGAGTGTGTCGCAATGCGCCTCGGCTCGCATGTCCTGGCAGAGGGTTTACACCAACTTGAACAACGAAAGGAAAATAATATTTAAGGGGGCGGGAAGGGGGGGGGGGGGGGGGAGGAAGAGAATTAGGGGGGGGAAATAAAAAAAAAGGCGGCTCCTAATTTATAAAGCTTTTTTAGCTGGTGGTGGTCCGAGATGAATTGGCTGCTTCTAAAAGGATGAAAATAAATATCCCTCTTTTTGAAGGAAATAGGCTGGCTCCGGGCCAGCTGGCAGGAAGCACAGAGATATGTTGCATTTACAGTAGGTTTTTTAGTGTCTGAAGCTCCAGCAGTGGGAGAGATGTTCGTTCTAGGCAGGCTGGTATTGATTAGAGGCTTTGCAAGCCCCTGATCTCCTCTCACTCATGGGTTAAGTCCCTCTGCCTCTCTCCCTGCCCACCCTGTGATGGGAGCCCTGGCAAGTGGGACAGCGCCTGATAAATCCTGTCGAGGCCACTTATTACACTGGGAGACTCCAAAACTAAGCCCTCTGGAAGGAAAAAAAAAAGCAGGGCATTAATTCAGCTATTTAAACAGAAATCTAGGGTAGCGCTTTTAAAAGCTCTGGGGATGTGGCCCGTGTTCAAATCAAAGGGAACATCACACCCAAATTTCCACGCAACTTCAGCTCAAATGCCTGAAGGACACTGGCTCCCCATTCCCAGGGTTTCAGCGTGGAGACAGAGCCTTTCTGGATTTGTAAAGGTTTTTAAAGCACTTCACAGCACAGGGCAAGCTGGGGGCATTCTCAGCAACTGGTAAAATTCATCAGGTTTAAGCATTTATCCCACTCGTGCCTTGCTGAAAATCCCCACCAGTGTTTTCCTGCGTTTTTCCATCCTTAAAGACCTCTGAAAAATCTCCCTCTGAGACTGCAGAGTGAACTAGGTGGGGCTTCAAGAGTTGTGATTTACAGATCTGAGAATTTCGGCCCCTGTGTCACAAAGCAGCAGGTGGGTGCACATCTGCAGGAACCCGGGCAGCTTTCACAGCAGGGTGCAAAAACCACCAGCCCCCCCCCGACGGCTTCTCTGCAGTTGCTCCCACTTCCAGGAAGGCAGAATTCATTCCCGGGCTGTGATCTGGTTCTCATGGAACTAGGCAAAACCCCTGATTCAAAGATTTCCAGGCTGGGTGCTGGGGAGGAAGCAGACAGATCTCAAGGACATCCAGCTGGTGTTGCCTCAGCCACGTCTGAGATCAGATTTTCAGAAGATCAGTGGAGAGGTGCCAGTTGGAGCGAGTTAATGCTGCTATCTAACAACTTGGGCTGTGTGCTACCGGTAGAGCTGGTTTTTCCCAGTTCATAACCTGTTCCATTAGGGCAAGCACATCAAATTCCTTTGGGTGACACTGGTTGAGGATACTCTGCCCAGGATGGGGAGGACCAGCTGCTGGGTTCAGACCTGTGCAAGGAATGTGCCGTGGTTCAGCTGATGGAGATGAGATGAACCTGACGCTGCAGGGCCTCACAGCAGCCGTCTGGAGGGAGCAGCGTTTTGCCAGCCAGTCCTGGGCCCTTGGTAACAGCACAACCCGGATCAGACCCAAACTTTCCCAAGGTTTGAGGATGCTGAGCGCTGCTTTTCCCCTTTGCCCTAGGACAGAGCTGGAGCCGAGCCCTGACATTTGAATACTAATATCCCCCGATCCCAGGACTGAGCTCCAAGCTCCATCTCCAGAGACTGGCTGGTATGCTGGATAATTACAGCTCCTGACGAGCTTTGCCAGCACGGGCAGCGCAAAGCTGTGAGGAGGAGCCCCAGAGCAACACTACCTGCACAGCACCTTCATCCCCCCTGTAGTGCTGCTCTTCCAAGCCAAAGGAGCAGAGCTCAGCACAGGCTAAGCACAGGCGAGGGGGCTGCCTGCTCCCACATCTGGTTTTGGGATGGGGAGGTTCCCATCCCGCTGCCATCGTCCTCAGATGCTGAGAAGGGCACCGGGGATGTCTCTGCTCGCTCGGTCCCTCTTCTTCCTCCCCTCCCTCCCCCTCTCCCGCTATGGATTGTAGAGTCACTGGAAAGAGTAAGAGAAAATAATGCAAAATCATGTCTAAGCACCTTCCGCTGCAGGATATGATTTATCTGTGGCTGACTGCAGAACAGGTGACTGGGCTCCGGCAGCGGAAGAGAAGGGTCTTAGGAACTAAATTTCATCTCACTCTGAGTCAAATCCTCTTCCTCCCTCTGCCACATCATTAAAGTGATTGGTTGCACTGATAAGCCCTTTCAGGAGGGAGGAACGAGATGTGTCCTGCCCTGACATCTGATGTGATCTTGTGGTTTTGTTTGATAGTTCTGGTCCTTTAGCTGTTATCTCCCCTGAAACGAAACTGGCCTTTTAGCACTGACTATTTTTTTTCCTCTCTCTTTTCCAATCCCTGATCTTTCATTCCGTCCTCCTGAGCTCCCAAATCCTGCCTGAGGGAAGCAGGGCCACATTGTATTAATAACCCTGCAATGTGCAGTCCCTGCTCCTGCAGGACAAATCCTCACCACCAACCTCCTGTGCAGCACCTGCTGCCCACCAGGAATCAGATCTGCTTTATAAACGGAGGCACAAGCAAAATGCTGCTCCTTTGTGAAGGAGCAATGCTCACCAGTGTCCTTGCTGCAACACTCACAAATATTCCTTTTTAGTGCCACTGTGTCCTGTCACCTGCATCCCATCCCAACCCACTCCCTTTGGACCCAGAGGGAATTTTTTTTGCTGTTTATTTGAACAGCACCTGGCACAACCCGGCGCAGAACACACCAACACCCTCCTGGAAGAAACCCTCAATGAAACTCCATTCTCCAAATATCCCCCGTCCACCAGACAATCCTTTTGCCCGATTTAATCTCCTCCAAACACATTATCAATGCCCACTTCTCCGACTTTGGTTTATTTCCAAAGCCAGGACCAGGCATGGCTCTTCCACCCCAGCCGAGAATCGTGCCCTGGGGTTTTCCCGAAGCTTTCAAAAGCAGGAGGTGTTGCAACCAATCCCAACAAAGATTCCTTTGTAGAACGCAAGCAAAAATAATTTCCCTGTCCTGACTCCCAATATTGCTTCACTTAGAAAATATTGGTCATTTTTTTAAGCAAAATTATTTTGAAGTTATTACGCACCAGGCGATTATAAAGGAGAGGAGGAATTTACTATACGTGGCAAATAAAATAATTAGGGGAGTGAATTTACCGGAGCCCATATAATTTTGGTTGCTCTGTTGTTTCTTTTGAGGCAGGATTACAGCCCCGAGCTGTAGCACCAAAGGCACTGGCAATGCAAACCCATTGCTTGGAGGGCAGTCGGGCAGCCTTTGTGCCTGCTCTGCTCTCCCCAGGGAATGCTCCACAGGTCCCTGGCACCTGGGTGTCCCTCGGGACATCCCCATGACCTGCTGAGGAGCAAGTGCATCCCCCGGGGGGCTGAGGGTCTTGCACAGCCCGACCCACAGAACCCAGTGCCGGGCTGCTTTTCTCCCTGAGGGATTTTTATCCGCCCTCCAGGAGCTGAGCCCTGATTCCCCCTCGCTGTGTCCTGGCAGGATTGGCCCCTGAAGGGGTTAACTGGATAGCAGTGCCTATAAGGAATGAGAGGAGGAGGTATTTTAACATAATTGCCTTCCATGCGTGTACCAACAGCGGCCGAACTGCCTCGGCAGAACGCGGTGCCCCGGACGGCCTCGGCAGATACCAAAGGGTGCAGATTTCCCCACTGGGATCAAAACACATTAGTGATGGGAATGCAAACAGAGAAACCCTCCTGTGCAGCAAGTACCGATCTGCAAAGGCTCCTGCATGAGCTGGGGAGCCCCGAGCCTCGCCGGCGTCTCCTCGTCACTCCCACCCCAGGGCCGGCTGCTGCCCCACCGCCTTGGGCATCCTCCACACGCCAGGGGATGCGGGTTCTACCCCCTCCTTTGCCTCCTGCCTGCCCACTCACTGCAGAGGCCCCAGGTTTTGGGGTGTTTGGGGGGTTTTAAGGGATCTGGGAGATGAAGGATGAGATCAAGCGGTGCGTCGTGCCCCACGCGAGCTGCCCGGTGGAACGCCCATTGATGGCACCAATGCTGTGCCACCTCGCCCCAGCCAGCATTTGCTTTCCAATTGTCACCACCCAAAGAGCAAATGGGATCAGGGAAGGGTGGGATGGAGCTGAACAGTCTCTGTGCAGAAGGCACAGGGTGGCTTCAGCTCTCAGACACCATCCATGCAAGTTCCCCATCCCGGGCTCCAACAGCGGCTGGATGGACAGCAGAGAAAACACCACTAAAGCTAAAATATTACAATACCTGGCATTCCCACTGAGGATCTTCCATGCCTGCCTTGTTTCAGGACATGTCAAGGAGCCTAGACTCATCCAAAGTTCTTTTTCTCCTTCAAGGAGGGCCCTTGGCAGGGCTGGATCAGCGCAGGGAGAAGCAGAGACCCCTGAGACCCAAACAGGCTCCCTCCGGCAAAATCTGGAGCACGGTTGGAATTAGCCTGATGTCTCCAAGAGCACCCAAGGACCACCACGGGGAAGCACCAGGGCAGGTCCCTCACCAGCAGGAGCAATGCTGAGGCTCCCAGGTGGGCGTACAGAGTCCATGGAGTCTCTTCAAATCTCCGTCTCAAAGGGCCACAGCGCATCCAGAGCAGAGTTAATAGGGAAGGGAGAAAGTGCCACTCAGGATTTCCTCCTCTTCCTCCCCAGGGAAGGGGACAGGTCTCGAGAAGTGGGAAATCAGCATATTTCAAGCACCAAGTATTAAATTAGAAGAGATTGTAGCAATTTTGCATCGACAAATAACTGTCCAGGAAGTGGGAGGTCATTTATTTATTTAAATGATCTTTGATTGATTTTGTTGCCTTTTTTTTTTTTTCCCCTTATTTTTTCCTTTTTCTTCGCCATTTCCCTTTTATTTTTTTTCTAGTTCCCGGACAATCTGGGAACTGTCTGTGTATTTATTTCTAGCTAAGGACAAGCAGGGGAATAAAACAAAAGACCAGAATAATACCCAAAACTATCACCCCACGGGAGCACTTCAGCACCGAGGCTGCTTTTAATTACAGAAACATCTCAAGCTCCAGTTTTACACAGCCCCACGAGGAGCCTTTTTGCCAAGATAAAGATCTGAAATTGTACAATACTGGCACGACACAGCCCCATCCCGAGTCTCCGTTCGAGCTTCTGAGAAGCACAAGACCCTCCAATAATTTATTCTCTCTTCTCCAAGCACTTGCCAAAGCCATATCAAACCTCTGAGGGTGAAAGGCACAGAAAATACAGGGTGTCTCTGCCTCGAGGTCCCAAAATTGCCTGTAGGAACATAGGAACAGGGGATCATTTTGCCCTTGCTCCTCTTTGGCTCCTGTCCCATAATGCCACCACACTGCCCTGCTCTCTCTTCCTCATCCTCAGCTATTTTAGCCACTGGGTAGATCCCGATTTCCCTGTGTCCCAGGAATGGGAGAGCTGCAAATTTTGTTTCCCCCTCTCCAGATTCATGGAGCTGGTGTCCCAGAGGGCCACGGTGCATCATCCCAAGTGCTCCTGAGCCCTGCAGAGCTCTTCCAACTCTCTGTCTCCTCTCAAAATTGCTTGAAATCAACAAAACCATGAGATGACCTTTTTTTTTTCCCCCTTTGAGGAGAAAGCACAGTGTGGATTTAACACAAATCCTCCCCAGAGCACAGGTCCACGGGACAAAACATCCTGAAATGGGACAGCCACAATCCCCACTGGGCTGGGAGCAGCTTTGCCAGGGGGTTCCCAGCCCTGCCAGAGTGTGGTGGGTGAATTCATGGATCAGCCACTTTTCTGAAAGGTAGCAGGAATGTTTCTGTTTCATATTTTTCTCCTTTTTCCCCCTCAAAATGGTACAAATCAGAGAAGCCCTCAGCGTTACAAGCAACTCCCAAGGAGTCAGAAATCCCTCCAGAGATCACCACTGCTTTTAGGACATCACAACCCAAAACTTAGCGCAGAAATAACCAACTCTGCGAAACATTAAACACAGCATTTAGTAGTTTTGAAGGCATTTAAGCCATTAAAGCATGAAAATGGGACGGTGCTAAAGGAACTGAGTTTGCCCAGGGCTGCTGTATCCCAGGAAAAACAAACAGGAGCCTGGAAGGCTGCACCACAGGGAAGCCCCTGCCACCAAAAATCCCAAATCTGAGCCCTGCTCGACTGTGGAGGGGCTGACTCAGCTCTTCGACCTCGGCTCTGGGCAAAGCTGCTGTTGCCTGCAAATAAACATCCCCAGCACGCTGGGGCTGCAGGGAGTGGGTCTGGGTTGGGGGTCCAGCCTGGCAACAAGCAGAGATGGTGGTGGCTCACATGGGGGGGGACACAGACCACCTCCATGCATGCAACCATCCCAAAATTAAAGCACTGAACCCTCCCAGAGCAGCCTGGAAAACCTGCCTGCTCAGCCTCACAGCCTCTGCCCAAATCTACAGGTCAACTTGGAGGCCGGAATTAGGGAGCACCCGCTTATAGGGGATGCCTGGGATGTCTAGTTGTCAGCATCACATTGGGGTCTCTGTGGAGCTGATTTGGATTAACAGGGTGCAATATTGCACCTCTTTTTCCTTCCCTGAATAAAGCAGGGTTTCAGTTTTGATTTTTTGGGTAGTAAATCTCAGACTCATCTACAGCCATGAGGGACAGGGAGGGTGCAGGGGGGTCACTTGCCTTGCTAGCACGGTGCTGTCCTTCCTTTTACTCTCTGGTCTCAGACTGGAGCATCCACTAAGAATAAATGGGAAAAAAAGACACCTTCTAGTTGAAGGTGTCCCTGCCCATGGCAGGGGGTTGGAACTACGTGATTTTTAGGGTGCCTTCCAACCCGAACCAACCTGTGATTCTACGACAAAACCTCGCGGCACAGAGTCCTCTGAACCCGAGGGAGATGGATTGAGATGAACCTCAAATAAATAAATAAATAAATAAATAAAGTAAGTAAGTAAGTAAGAAAGGTGGTTTGCAGACACACCACGACTCGGGGAGCCAGGGCTGGTGAGGTGCTGGGCGTGGGATGAGAACAGAGATGGAGGTGGTGAGATACAGGGTGTGGGCAGCGGGGCCGAGGTGTGCCCGGGCTGGATGGGGCGGTTCGGGGCCCTGCTTTTGTCACCACGGCTTCCAGATGGGCAGAGGAGCCCCAGCCGGGTCTGTGTCATCCCATGAAGTGCTGATACAACCCTTTCTCCTCCCGGGCTCCCAATCAGCCAACACTGCTGGAAGAGATGTCCCAGCACAGGGCTGGGGGCACCCAGGGCCACAGGCACCTTCTTCCCGCAGTCACCCCAGCACACTGCCATTAACAGAGGCCAAGCCCTCTCCAGGCTGGATTTACAGACAAGAATTTTCCCTTTCCAGTCAATCTTTCTCCCAGTTTTTTGCTTTTTTTTTTTTTTTACATGCTTGAGGCCAAGAGTGCCCAGTGCATGGGGTGCTTAAGGGAAACCAGCACTCAAGACACGGCCTTGTGCCCACCGACTGCCAGCACCCCGGGGACACAGATGCCACAAACACCTCACACAAGGGGGTTTCCACCCTCTGCATGTCCCAAACTCTTCATTTCCCAGCTCAGAGCATGTGGTCAGGCTGGGGCTCGGGGGTGACGTCTCTCGTGGGAGGCAGGGAGGGAAACCCTCACCCAGCTGAGGCTCTCAGAAGTATGAAAGCAAAAAAAAAAAAAAAAAATAGGCTGTTCCTGGAAACAGCTCATTGGTGTGGGAGGTGAGAAGCCTTTCCACCCCCTGGCTACGTGCCGTGCGAGGGGACAGCCGGAGCCTTTTGGGGCAAGAAGCCTTTGGGGAGGGAAAAGCGACCCCAGAGGGTCAGGATGGGGCCCAGCCAGAAAATCCCTGCAGGGACAACATGGTGGGAGAGGGGATATGAAGTGCCCTCACCACAAGCTCCCTTCTCCTGGTCCAAGCCAGCAGATGCTGCAGGATGGGGACACGTTCCTGTCACTTTTTGTGGTGGCACAAAGAGGGGATGTGACTGAAAGCACCAAATCTCTGACGCACACACCAAAAATGAACAGGGCAGGAGACACCAAGAACCTGCTGCTGTGCTGCTGTGGCTGAGCAGGCAACAAGGAGGGACACAGGGATCCTGTGGGGGATCAAATCCTCTTGGTCTCCCTCTGCTCCTCAACACGGTGACCAGGACAGCAGGGATGGGGTGGAAACCAGAAAGAAGGGGTTAAGGGCAAAGGAGATTTAGGAAAGGGGGAGAGAGGTAAAAGAACACTGAATGGCAGCAGGAAAAAAAAAAAAATCAAAGGGGGGGAAAAGCATTTAGAGGGGAAAAAAGACTTTGCACAAGAGTTCCCAGGAGATGGGCAGAAAAGGGGCTGGAGCTGCAAGGGATAGCTGGGAAGAGGAGAGGATAAGTGACAGCAGAGGGGGTGAGAGCAGTGGGAAGGAAAGCAAGGAAAAGGGAAGGGAAAGGGAAGGCAGCCAGCAGGTGGGTGTGATGGGGGAGGCTCTGGAGATGCTCCCATTTACCCAGGAACAGACTAAACATCCCTGTATAGCTTCCAGCTATTCATTTTTCCATGTTCTGCCTGTTGTGGATTATTTTGCAGGCAGCTGTGGATGCGACAGGGCTTTGCACCAGGGCTGCAGCTCTCCAGAGCCGGGCTCTTGCTAAACACAGAGCTGCAGAGAGGGGGGGGGGAAAGAAGGAAATTCCACAGGAAGTTCAAATATTTTATTACTTCCTGTTTGTACAAAGTATGTCAACACTTGGCACCCGCTGTGCTATTTGTTTAGAGCTAAGGTGCCAACTTGACAGAATGTCCTTTTTTCCCCTCCAGATCTAACCCAGAAAGAGCCTGAGCACAGGGAAGAAAGATCTCAGAGCGAGCAGGGCACTCGGAAGGAGACTGTGGGAGACCTTGGAGGGGATGCTCAGCCAAAGCCACCACTTTTACCAGCTCCACACTGGCTGTGGATCCCTCAAAGGAGCATCTTCAACTCCAGGGTCCAGCTCTCCTGGTCCCTCCATCCCAGCTTCACCCCCGGCCCCGTGCTGGGCCCTGCCTGTCACCCGCTCCCCTGCTGTTTCTCACCCATCTCAACCCCATTCCAAACTCCTCAGAAGTTTTTCTGGGCACGGCTTGAGTTAAAAGACTCGCTCAAGGGCTGAGATGAAGCGATGGGACAGGGGTGGAAGATGAATGGGATGCTCGGAGCTGGGGCGTGGAGCTCAGCCGCGTTCCTGGCCCAGAAAACCCCACGAGAACGTTTGCTGGAGGAATTTCACTGCATCTGAGGAGATGATGCCCAGGGCTTTCCCAGGATACCAAGACAAATGGCCAATTCTTTCCACATTAAGGGTGCTTTTTTGCCTGCCCCACCAGCCCCACATCCAGCCTCCAGCCCCGGCCAGCGCTGATCCTGCACGACAGGAGCCAACACACACCACGTCCCACTTGCTTGCAGCCAAGAAAGGGAGAAAAACCCGACTTTTTTTTGCACACACACGCATATAAAAATATATCTACGCACGTGTGTATGTTACAAAGTGTGTGTATAATATATACACACATAAAGTTTGCAATTCCTTCTGCCAGCTCTCTCCTCGCAGAGACAAACAAGGGAGAGAGCGGCACAAGCCATGGTGTTTGGCCAAAGGTGGGGATTACCAGGGCTGTACCAGCTCCAAATGCCACCTGGGGAGCCAGGTGGGTGCTGGCACACAGGGGTGCTGTGCCAGAGAGCCACCCAGTGGCAGGTGAACCAGGAAAACCACGCCGGCTTTCCAGGAGTGAGCCTGGATCATTTCACAGCTGGTAATTTCCACAGCAAGGGCTCCTGCACAGGACTGCAGGGAGGGAAGGGCAAGGGGCATTATTTAAATATATTTTTTTTTAAATTTCGTGTTCATCAGAAACTGCAAACCGAAGGCTGGCCAAAAAAAAAAAAAAAGAGATTTTTATTATTATTTTTTATTCCAGTGCAAGGCACTGGATTTTCATCAATGATGAATTTAAGCCCCAGGTCAAACCGGGAGTCAAAATATGACCTTTACTGGCAACAAATCTATGATCATCTGAAACAAATTCCAAAAAAACCACAGCTTGAGTCTAAACTTCTTCAATCAGCAATTTATGGGCTGGGAGGGTGATGCAGGGATGGGGGAGAGATCAACCTTTGGGGTCCACACAAGGCAAGGGCATAAGCAGCAAATAAACACCACGCAGATCTCCTCAAGGAGCCGGCACTGCCAGCACGTTTTGAGGTCCAAAAGTCATTTAAAAAAAAAAAATAAATTAAAAAAAGCAAAAAACTGCTGACCTTGCACCCGGGCCGGGTCCCAGGGAAGGCATCCCTCGGGCACACCGAGCCAGAGCCAGGACAAGCCGCTCCATCCTCGGCTTTTGCCTAATTCTGCCAGACAAAGGCACGGCCCCAGGACAAAGCAGCACAGGGTGAATGTGCCCTCGGCTCGGCCCCCCCCCCCAGCTCCCTGCCCGGCCACGGAGCCTCCCCCTCCATATCAGAAAATTTAAATTAAAGCTGGGGAGCTCTGGGGAGGGATGTTGAAATCCAGGAGGAGCAGGTGTGATTCACAGGGGTTTGGCGAGCGCTGGCTATTGGTGAAGTCAAACCAAACGCTAAGAGTAGTAACTATCTCACCTTGTATTATTATTTATGTATTCCTGATGATTATTATTATTATTATTATTAGAAAGGCGATCTGATGCAGCTGATAAGGGGCTGAGCCAGGAGTCAGGAGACCTGGTTTCTATTCCTGACCTGGAATAGTTGTGAAATTCCCTGCCCAGCCCCTGCCTGCTTTCCCCTCCCAGCCCCAGGCTCAACCCACCACGACCCACGGGTGCTGATGGCTGCAAACCCACACCAGGGACCTGCCTTGTGTTTCTGGCTTAAAAAAAAAAAAACAACAAACCCACAACTGAATTCCAGCTTGGTAAATCCAGCCAGCAGCTCGACAGGCTCCCATAAAGCCACTCACGCTCCGAAATAAAAATGAAGGGGGAAGAAAACCCAACAAACCCCGATGCAAATCAAACCCCCTCGCCGAGGTAACAGCCTCCACCTGGCCTGACATCAAGGGGCACTGATGGCCCAACGACAGCATCAACAGAAAATATTTTCTGAGGCATATTTAGAAGGATCAAACCGTTTCCCTTCAATGTGGGCACTGACAGCTTCACACGCAAGGGGAACAAACTCAGCTTTATAGTCCCTGGGGTGGTGCTGAGCCAGCAGGAAGGCAAAGCCAGAGCCTGAAGCCAGAGATGAAGCCCCCAGGGACGAGATCCCACCACGCAGGGGGTCCCACAGAGCAAATAATACTCATGGCAAGAGGAAACTCCTCCAGCCAACAGCTCCAGAGCATTTCCCCGCACTCCTGGGATCGCTGGGAAGGCCAAGGTGAGCTCAAACCAACCCGACGCCGAAAACCAACCCAGCGAGGGCGACTCACAGAGCCTCCCTCAACCACGAGGCACCATCCTGCACCCGGGAGAGCCTCCTCCACCAGAACACAGACGCTTCTGCGGTCGCCCCGTGCCTTTGGTTTTCTCCAGCAGCTCAGCCCCCGGCCGCCGGCGCTGCCAGCCCCAGCCTTTGACGGCCCGAAAGCGAAACCACCACCAACCAAAGGGGAAGGTGCTCTCCGACAGACAGGCAAATACGAGCTCAGCACGGAGGGAACCTGCGACCATTTTTAGTTTAAAAAGCAGCAATCAGCCAATGAAGCCGAGCAAGGCACCTCTGGCTCCACAACCGCCCCCCAGCACACCCTGTGCGGCGCCAGGTCGGAGCCTTTTGTGTTTTTGCTGTTGGAGCTCAGAGCATTTCCCCAACATCCCAACCCGGGGCTGTAAAACTATCCCTCTGAATGGGTTATGGAGCACAATGAGGAGCTGTAAAACCATCCCTCCCAGATGGGATATGGAGCACAGAGAGAGCAAGAGGCAGGGAAGGACACACACCACGCTCTGCGGTGCCGAGAAAGTCCAAGGAGCCAAGCTGTGCCCGCTGCTTTGGCTCCCTTGGCCACACCAACACTCTCCTTGGCTACATGTGCTGCCCCAGCTGGCTCTGTGTCCTGCATCCTTTGGCCACGGAGCGCTCGGCCCCCTGCATCCCCCCTCCCCACACTCCTCAGTGCTGCCAAACAAAACACATCACTTACTTCGTGGCTCCCGGGGTCCATCTACGGTCACTTTGATGGCTCGGTGATAGGTGGCGACTTGGGTGGGGTTGGTGAACACGGTGATGGTCAGGGTGAAGCTTTTTCCTAAGGAGGGTGGCGGGGAGGAAAGAAAAAAAAACAAAACAACAGGAGAAATGAGGATATTCACATGGGTGGGTTCAGCTCAGGGGGGAAAGAAAGGCTCCTGCCAGAGCAGGCTCAGACACAAATATCCACATCCACGGAACTCCAACACACACATCATTTAATTTTATGAGACGTTATTGCCGAGGCACAAAGCTCGGCCGGCTCCCGCTGGGGCTCAGCTGGCTGCAGCAGGGAGAGGCTTGGACCCGGTTCAGAGCGGGAGCCAGGACCTTCCTGGATGGAAAAGTCACTTGTCCCCACCTCCCCTGCCCTGTCCCCATATCGACCCCTCCACCCACAGCAGCTTCCTGGTGCTTTCCCGCTCAGATGCTTCCCCTTTTCCTGTGGGAATCTGGCCCTGAAATGCAGCACTGGATGTAGGATCCCCTCTGTGAAGGGATCCTGGTATGCATGGGGTGCTCCTGCCAGAACAAGCTGGTGAGGTGGCATCAGTCTGCAGGTCTGCAGGGGAATCCATGGCCTTGGCCCTGTGGATGTACCTCTGCAGGGAGGTTTGGAGGGGAGCTGAGCTAGACCTCGGCCATATGGACACCCGTGGCCCGAAAATGGCCCAAAAATAGGAAACTACAAAATGAGAACTGAATCTGGTCAGCTTTGGCCACCAGCTTTGGCCACTAGACAGGCAGCCCTGCTGGCTGTGGGGACTGTCCTCCTCTCCCAGCAGGAACCTGAGTGAAAAGCTCCTGGGAGCCAAGAAAACAAGTGCCCCCCTTGCCCCAGCAGAACAAGGTTCCATCCACAGCCTGAAAACACCTTTAGCATCAGGGAGGGTGTTATCACACCTGCACCCTGGGCCCACCCTGACCCCAAACCCTTCATCTCCCACAGCTTTGGCATCCTCATCCCAGCCCCTCTGTCCTCTCCTTGCCTGACTGTGGTGCTGTCTCCCACTCCATATCCAGCCCGTGGGGAGGCTGTGGGAGAGCAGAGTTCTCTGCAGGAAGGGCCTCTGCTCTCCTGCAACCTCCCCAGATTCAGGAATCACTGGGGTAAAACAGGGAGGCTGCACAAACAACTCTAAACAACACCCCAAGAGCAATCCCTGTGGCATTTCAAAAGTATCAGGTATTTCAGAAGCCTAAACCCCAGCAGGGTATAAGACATAAACCTCCATGCAATGGATTTCTGCTCCTCCAGCCTTCATTCCACAAATAAATACAGTAGGAAGCCATCTCCTTTCCCTTTTCCCCTTAAAGGATCAGGGGTTTTCAGATCCTGACCATCATCTATCTACAGAGCTGAACCCAAGAATACCCCTAACCAAACAAAACAGCATTTATACAGCTAGAAGGAAAAAAGGAAAAAAAAAAGGAGTAAACTGAAAAAATGCAGTTATCTCCCCTGGAGAACATCCTGCAATTCTCCCAGGTGGGAGAGTTCCTCTGTGGGAGCATGGAAGTGGAGGGAATGCCGGCTTGAAAGCCGACAGCAAGCACGAATCCACACCTCACCTCGGCTTTCAAACCAGCACTAAACAACACACAAACCTGCAGCTCATTTTCTGCACCAAAAGAAGCATTTGGGAGGGTTAAAAAAAAAAAATAAAAATTTAAAAAAAAAATATATATAATGATATAATTTTAATCCCCAGGGATACGGTCGTGCTGCCAACCTGCGCGGACGAGCCGAGCCGCCGCAGCCTGCGGAGCTCGGAGCCTCCCGGCGCCTGCACGGCCACGGCAAAAACAACCAGCACCGGGGGATTGCTCGGCAAAGCATCTGCAGAACCAGAGTGCAGGATGAGGAGCACCAGGAGGAATCATTTGGGAAATTCTGCGGGAGGACAGGGAAGGGTTTGCAGGCAGCGTGTGGGCAAATCCAGCCGGTGAGACGCGAAACACCCCAGAGCTGAGCCCGGCAGCTCCGTGCCCAGCTCCCTACCACAGCTGGCTTATTTTATTTATTATTATTATTATTATTATTATCATTTCAAATTTTTTTGTTCTCCATGTGAAAGAACCTCCCTGCTTTTCAGGGAGGATGGAGCACGGAGCCAGCCAGAGCCAGTCTCGCATCTCTTCACCAGCTCTCAAAAACCCGCCCGTGAATCGAAAATGACAATTATTACTTAGCATCATTTTTACTCATTTCCCGCCTTCTCAGGAAGCCAGGCCGAGGTTGCTCGTTCCCACCGTGCCCCAGCTTTGCTGGCTAAGGCTGGATCCCAGCTCCTGGGTGGGTTTGGGAGCACCCACAGCTCCGTGGGATGCTCCGGGGGGATATTCCAGCAGGGAGAGCAGGCACGGGGTGCACAGGGCTCGCAGCACCACGCCGGCCTCAGCTTTCATTTTATACAGTCTGAGCAGAAAAGGGCTGATTTCCTTTTTTTAGAGCAAAGCATAAAATCTGGTAAACTGGTCATTCTCCCCACTTTGTCATGGAGATGGGAATTCGGGTTTTTCTGGAGGGGTTAGGACTGGCTCTTCCCAGCTCACAGCGTCGGGGAATAATCCCAGACACCTTAACACTAAAAATACCCAATTCTGAACCATTTCAAGCTATGTTTTCAAAACAAGAGCTTGGCTGCTGCTGGTTTTCCAGGCTCCTGCAGCTCAGGCACACGGACAGGCTGGATGGGGGGTGTTTCTGGGTGCACACGTCCTCCCTTTGGATTTCCACAAACGTTTGTACACACACAGCCCCGCTGCAGCAAAATATTCTGTGGTGAATCCAGATTTCTGCCAGAATAAAGGAAACCAGCACCAGGCTGACAGAGGCTGAGCTGAGCAAGGGAAGGAGAGTGTGACACCCGGAATAAAAATTCAGTAGGAACGATTTTTCCACACTAAGTTGGTTTGAGAGAGCCCCGTGCCGGGAAAGCACGGCTGGACACGGGGAACTAAATCCACACTCCACGCTGGGAGAAAACCCCACTGTGCTGCCTTCACACCAGCCCCAGGGAGCCCTGATGGGATTGTTTCTCTGTGAATATTACAAAGCCTCATCCCACAAGAATATGTAAAAACAAAACAAAACAAAAATTAAAATAACAAGCACTTGAGTTCCACCCGTTAGAGGCAGCGGAGGTGTTTCCACTGCTGTAATGAGCATTTGTCAGGACTCTGCCCGAGGAAGGAGATTATTCACCCAAGGGCTTTCTGAGACTAAACTACTGTTAATTCAGAGCTTGGGAGTGCAGAGGAAGCAAGTTAATAATGAATTCAAGAGTCAAGCTGAGATTGGGTTGCATTCAGTTTGGAAATTTGTGCAGGGATGAAAAAAAAAAAAAAACCAACCAGAAAGAAAAGAGCCTAAGAGAATAATTGATTACAGAAATGAAAGCTTAATTCATAAAAGAAAAACATTTTCCATCCATCAACCTGCAACCAGTTAAGTGGAGAGTTTTAAAGAAACTGCAACATGGAGAAGGAGCCAACAGGAAAAAGGAAATGTATGAAAGAATGTAAACTATTCAAGTTTCATAAAGAGGAACAAGTAAACAGCTATTACATGCAAATAATTCCTAACATCACTGCTTTTAATTAATGCAAAGAAGTCAAAATATATCTGACACTGTGTGTATACATTTGAAGCCTTTGAGAAAATGCTGCCATATGGCCATTAAAATATAGTGTTCTTATTTTGGTTTAAATGAAGAATTAAGTGCCTCGGTCTGCAGTATTTATTGGTGATGAAATGCTGAAATTCTGTTTACACCCTCTGAAATTCAGGTACAGGGAGGGATGCACGGAAGGAGGGCTCTGTGTTTAATATTTCCAGGGGATTTATTTCCCTCTGCTGCAGTGGCACAGCCTGATTCGTTTTGAAAAACCCAGAAAGCTGAATTTCTGTCTCCCTTTTCCACGCGACGAGCGCGGAGAAAGTGCGCAAAAAACCCCCCCCAGAGCACCCCCAGCTCCCCGCGGAGCAGAGCCTGCTGTACCCTCACCTGCTGCCAGCCCGGCAGGCCGAGCTCTGGGTTATTTTTAAACACTCGATTTTCACTATTTAAAAACGAGCCGCCAAGTGGGTTTTGCCCCTGAGCACATTTCGCTGTGGAGGGGAGGCACCGAGCACACAGCGCTGCCTCCTGCACCCTGCTGAGGAGAGAAACCGGGGAGGATTTGGGCTCGGGCTGCCTCGGTTCTATTTATGTATTTATTTACTAATATTTATGTATATTTAGATGTGTATTTAAAATTTTTTTCGCCCTCGCATCGCCCATAGCCGACCCCGGGGAGGAGCGAGGCAGAACTGCCGGCGGTGCTGGGGCTGCTCCCGCATCCCTCCCTCATCCTTCCTGCATCCCTCCCATCGCTCGGGAACCACTTTAGGGCTGAGGGGATTCTCCTGCCTGGCCCGCGCCAACGAAACCACCGTTAAAACCAAAAGAGAATACAGAATAAAATGAAATCATAAAATAAACGTATAAAATAAAAACTTAAAATACAATAAAAATAATAAAATAAAATAGCAAAAAAAAAAAAAAGCAACATTTTTTCTTTTTTCTTTCTTTTTTTTTTCCCCTCTAAAAAGCCAAATAAAAAGGCCAACCATTTCCTGGCCGGTACCTACCCCTGCCGCTTCTCCCAACAAATCTGAGGTCGTTAAATCTTGCTACTTGGTTTTTCATCACGGCGGAGGCGTTGCGCAGCTCCGCCGAGTAATTTTCGTCGTTCCCCGCCATCACCGTGACCACGGTCCCATCGGGAACATCTCCGAGGGCTACGACCTAGGGCAGGGCCAGAGGATTTTAAGCTAAAATTAACCTAGATCGAACCCAACCTGCCCTACGCCCCCGCCCCCCCCAAATCTCCACAAAAAAAACCCCAAAGCAAAACCAAAAGCAATCCGAGCCCCCGAGGAAGGCTGAAAAATCGGAGGGGGAAGGGGAAAATGAGCTAAAAAAAGGGTTAAAAGCAGAAAGGGGTTCCGCGGGGAAGGGGCAAAGGGGGGGTCAGGCCCCGTCTGAGGGGTTCGTGGCTTTATTTTGTTGGATTCGGGGAAAAAAAAAATAAAGCGCCGCCGAGCGCGGGGCTGCCCCGACCGAGGCCCCGGAGCTCCGCGCCCGGCCCGGGGAGGCGCCGGGAGCCGGCCCGGCTGGCGGAGAAGGGCCCCCCCTGCTCAGGGAGCAGCGCTCGGAGCTCCCGGTGCCGGGATGGTCGGGGGGAAACCCGGTTTAGACCCCCCCTCACCCTGCCGGGCACCCCGGGACTCCGCTGCCGTCCTGCCCGGCTCCCCTCGCCGCTCCTCCGGCAGGTTTTCGGCTCCCCCGGCCAGCCCCGTTCCCCCGCGGGTGCAGCGGGGGATGCCCGGCCCGGGCGTGCCCCATCGGGTCGCCCCGTCCCGCGAACGGGGGATCCCGGGCAGCGCAACCCGGTGCCGGGGCTTCGGCTCTTCGCTTTCCTTTTTTTTTTTTTTTTTTTGGCAGATTAGATCTCCCTTCCCTGCCTCGCTCTCCCTCTCCCAGGAAAGTAATTAACCTCCGTCTCATTAAACTTCAAAGTTGCCTGAGAGCTCCTAACTGTACGGAATATCTAAGATGCTGTGACCGCGGGGCAATGCGGAGACTTGATTAAAAATAATAAACCGGGCTATTTGATTAAAAATAATAACCCGCGCTCCCTCGGCGGTGATGTCAGGAGCGATTTTTAAGCGAAAGGGAGCGGGAGGAAAAAGGGGCGAGCGGGTCGCGAGCCGTCGGAGCCCCCCGACTCACCTTGAAGGCGACGGGCAGCGTCTTGTTGCACCTCCAGTGGGACGGCAGGACGGAGCACAAGAAGTTGGGGCTGTCGGTGCGCACCAGCTCTCCGGCGTGGTCGGCCAGTACATCCACGACGGAGCGGACCTCGGGCCGAGCGCGGGCGCCCGGCGCGGGGGCCCCCAGCGCCCCGCTGTTCTCTCCCATCTTGCCGCAGGGGAAGGCCGTGGAGGGGGGTGTGAAGCGCCTGCTGGTGCTCGGGTCTACGGGAATACGCATCACAACGGCGGGCGTCAGGGAGCCGCCGCGGCCCGGGGGGGACGACGAGGAGGAGTCCGGCTGCGGCGGGGCAGCGGCGGGGGCAGCGGCGGCAGAGCCCCGCGCTGCCTCGCTCCGTGCCGGCACACCGCCGTCCTCGGCGGAGGGGGAGAGCGGTGCGGGCTCTGTCGGCTCCCGCGCGGCGCCGGGGCTCGTCCCCGGTGGGTTGGCTGCGGTGGGTCCCGCCCGGAGCCCCGGCACAGCCTCGTCCCGCACCCCGCTCCCAAGTTGCCGCCGCGCCGCCCGGTACCGTATTTACTGCCGGTGCCGCGGGGGGGCGGGACGCGCCCTGATTGACGGGGCGCCCCGCCAATGGGGAGCCGGCGGGAGACCCCTGGCCCCGCCCATCGCAAGGCTCCCGCGGGGATAGGGGCGTGGTCACCACGAAAGGGGAGTGGTTAATACTGAAAGGAGGCGTGGCCTCCATGAAAAGAGGCGTGGGCTCGGGGAGGACACGCCCCCGCACGTCGGGGCCCCGGTGGGGTCTGGCGGCCGCCGGGGCAGGTTTTGGGGTGCGGTGGGGCCGGTTTGGGGCCGCAGCCGCGGCAGCGCACAGCGGCTGCAGATCGAGCACGTCCCCCGGCCCCCCAGCGCTCCCGCGGCCCCCGCGTGGGCTCGGCCGTGGCGGGACGGGGGAGCCGCCGGGGACCGCCGGGGACCACCGCCGGAGGAGGTTCACCCCATGGCCTGCTCTGAAAATCGCGGCTGCCCGACCTCCGCCCGTCGTACTCCCCAAAATTGAGAGCCGCCTCGATTCCCGGCAGTCCCGCGGCGCCCGCAGCGCCCGCGGCGGCTCCCCCGGGGCTGCGGCTGCGGGCAGGGCCGGCGGCTCCGGCCGGAATCGTTGGCGAGAAAATTCGCGGCGAAGCCACCGGTGCTGCGGGAACACAACGAAGGCGGCTGCCCGAACCACCGGGGCGGAGGTGGAGGTTCCTCTGCCCGTCCTGCCCGGCTGTTCCCCGGGGTTGAGCTCAGCCTGATGCTGTTTGGGCACCGGGACGGCCCGTCGAGAGCGGAGCCGGCCGGGCCGCAGCGTTCCCGGCTCCGCGCTGCACGGTGCAAAACGCAAATCTCCTTAAAAACAAACCAAAATAAACCCCAACACCAAAAAACACCTTCTTTTTCCAGAACTCCCTCCACGAAGTAATGAACCGTTTTCCCCCGCAAGCCGCGGTGCCCGGAGGAGCGAGCCCGGGCCGGGCTCCGCAATACCCAGAAAAAACCGGTGTTTCTCCAAAAGAAGAAGAAGAAAAAAAAATATAATATGTATATATATTTTTTTCATTATGAGGAGAGGCGGTTCCCGCGTCTCAGCGCCCCCGTTACACCGGGACACCCCCGCGATCCGCGCCGGGCGAACCGGGGCCGTCGAGCCGCCGCCGGGCACAGCTCCGAGCCCAGCCAGCCCCGCGTGTCGGGCCGTCCCCCGCCGTTACCGGCGCTCCAAGTCTGCCCTTTTTAGGCGAAAGTTTAGTTCTATTTTTCGCCCCCCGTTCAGCAGCGCCGGGTGACCCGCAGAAACCCGGGAGCAGGGGGCAGAGCTGCGGGCGGGGCCGGGGTTTGCCGGGGCTCGGGCACGTCCCATCCCGGTGCCCCCTCTGTGCCCCCGATGTGGGGGGCACGGAGGGATGAGCGGGTCGGGGGGGCACAGGGAGCGTGCGGGGCAGCGCTGCAGTGCGGCGGCGGGGCCGCTGGTTGGCGCCGGGGCTCCGCGACGGGGCGGGACGGGGAGGGACGGGACGGGACGGGATGGGATGGGGCGGGATGCTGACAGTCCCCGGTCCGCTGACACCCCCACACCGTCCCGGAACGCTGACCCCTCCGGGGTGCTGACACCCTCCGCGATGCTGACACCCTCCATCCCGCCCCGCACAGCTCTGGGTTCTGACACCCCCGCACCGGTGCCTCTCCTGCCCCTTCCCGCTGCTAAACAGACCCCGCAGTTCCTCAGCCTCTGCTCTGCACAGCCCTGGGGGTGTTACCTGTCACCGCCCAGTCCCGAGAGCTGCGGGGGGTGGGTGTCACCTCACGGGCCCCGCAAGAGCCGTGGGGTGATTTTAGGCTGGGCCCCTGCAGGACTGGGCTGGGTCCCAGCAGGACTGAGCTGCCTCCCTGGAGCAGGATGCTCCTCATTCCCTGCCTTCACTGTTTTATCCAGTGGCTGTATCACAGCCCTGCTATCCAAAAATTTGTCTAATCCCTTTTTATACTGGGAGCAACCTGTTGGAGGGGCCACTGAATAAAAGACCTTGATTCCTCAAAGCCCTACCCAAATGACCCTGAGTCACTCACAGATGTAATCACAGGTGTGCTGAGTACCATGTCTTGCTCCTTCCCCAAAACTCACTTTCTCCACCACCCTCTGACCTCCTGCCCTGACTTGTTCTTGACTTCAGGGTGGTGGGATGCAGAGTCACCCCCAGACCCCACAGCACGGCCCTGCACATAGGTACAAAGCCAGCTGCTGACTTGCAGCAATATGAGACCCAAACCACAGAGTAGAGACAACCCAGGCTCCCAACAACCCCAAGCTGCCTGGAGACCTCTGGAGATGCAGAGCCCAGCAAAGCAACCCCATGGCTACTTCTGCAGGAGATGTTCATGCAAGAGAAGCCATCCCAGAGCTCCAGGGACCCACAGCACCGTGCCTGAACAGGGATGAGTTTTCATTTGAATTATCCTTTTCCAGCACAGCAGGATTCAGAGTCTCAAACAGGCAGCAAAACTCCCATTGCTCTGGCCCTCCACAAACCAGGAGGTGTCGACACGTGGGGATTATTCCTCTGCCACCCTCCCTGCACTCCCGAGGAGGTTTAACAGAGTATCAGACCCGGGATTTGCACGGGCCTCTTTACAAATACTTAAAAGCTACTGTTCACATTGCAGGGAGGTCAGCGGCTCTTTAAATCATTACTCGCTGGGATTACTCCCCTTACAGGCTCCTCTGTAGTTTTTAATTCATTTGAGCTGCTCTTTAGCAGCAGAGCCACTCGTTTCGACAGCAGAGCAGCGAGTGCAGAGGCTTATAGGAAGCTTTCTATTAAAAATTCATCGCAAACTCTCAGGAGCTCGGCACTCAGTAGGGCCATGCGGGTGTCTGGATCTATTTTGTAGCTCAGGGAAGGGGATCTGAGAGCAGCATGCAGGGAGGGAGCGTGCTATTCATTCATAAATCAAACAACAGATGCTGGGGCCAATGGGGTGCACGATGGTGACAATTTTTAACCCCTGAGTGCCGCTGCCAAAACGGGCTCCCACGGGGCAGTTGTGGGCGCTGGAGGCAGAGGTTCCTGCGGGAGGAAGCTGCGGGGCCCAGGGGAAGAAATTAGGGGAAAGTGGGGGGGAGAAAAGGCAGTGGCTGCCCCAGACATAAATCAGGAGAAGCTTTTGCTTGGGCAAGGGACCAGCTGCCAGAGCGGCCCGATGACGACTCCAGCAGGGCTGCACTGGGCTCTGCTCGGAGGCTGCTGTGCCCCAGGGTCGGGCAATACCTGCAGTGGGGGGCCCTGCTCAGCACCCACTTCCAAGGGCACAGCTGCAGCTTGAGACTGGATCCTGAGCTGGGACACCCATTAACCCCATGGGAGCTGTGGTTACCCACCTTACTGTCTGTGTATGCAGCCCTGGTGCCCAAGATCCTTGCTTGGGGCAGCAAGAGGAGGAGGAAGAGGAGGAGGACGAGGAGGGCTTTAGCAAGAGTTTCAGATCCTGGCACGAAATGCTGTGAGCAGGGAAAATCAGTTGGAGATTCCCACCTGGTTGCCTGGGGCCAGGTTTTATTCATCATTTGAATGCCTAGAAAAGGCTATGGCTGCAGAAGTCACCGTTGGCACTCCATACAGCCTTGGGGCTCACCTGTCCTCCCAGTTCTCCCCATTCTATATATACCAGTACGTTTTGTTGCCACCTCTTATGCCAATCAGAATCCCCAGGGAGACACTCCACACATGTGCACGCCCACACCTGCATCCTTGGCCACTCACAGACCAGAGAGAGCCAAGTGCACACACCCCATGGAGCATCAGGAGTGATGCTGCTGCCATCAGGGGATTTATGATTTCCCAGGGGGATCCAGGACCCCCCCATTCCCCAGCACCAGCCCCTGACGGGCGCCCTGTGCTCGGGGTGCAGCACCAATAACCGGGGCGCGCGCGGCAGCGGCGGGACCAGCCGGGGCTTTCAAAAGCTGCAAAGTGACTTGGAGGAGCACGAGTGCCACTGACGTGAATCCTGCGGTTGTGGAGTCACGAAAGTGCCGCGATCCTCCTCTCCCCACAACAGCCCCGACAACGAGGAGCATGTTCAGGGCTCACATCCTCCCTGCTATTGATAGCACGGCCGCGCTTTTCGGAGCGTGGGTCCCATCTGCCACTTCCACTCCCTTTTAAAAGATCCTAATGACTGTCAGATCCTTTTAGTCCTTAATTAATTTCAGAGTTCAACTGCAAATAGGAAACAAGGCAGCTTTTGCCCTTACGCATATGAATATTACTGTTCCATTTAATGTGGTTATGGGTGGAATGCTGTTATTCATTCCTGCCTGCAATAAAAGCCACATGTTTTTAAAACTTTGCACTTGAAAAAACTTTTAGGAAAGAAATCAAGTATGTTTTGTATGCATGGCATGAGATAAAAACTAGTCATAAATATTCAAAGAACAGTTAGAGCTTTATGCTTGATTTAAACAAGTGAACAGAGAAGTCCGACGGTTGGAGTAAGTGGAGAATGAAAGCCCAACGCTCCTTTAAGAATGTGCTTATGCAGAGAAAAGGAACTATTCATGTAAAGGTTATGGAGCACCTAAGGACATCCCATCTCCTCCAAAAATGCCCAAAGGTGGATAGCACAACTGGAAACACTGGGCTTTGTTCAGAGCTGTTGGAGTTCATGGGAGTTTCTCTTCGGGGGTTTCGGAGGAGTTTTAGGGAGGTGTGATGCCGCCTGCCAGATCCTACGGGGATCGAGGACTCTTTTAGCTGGAGACATCTCCCATGTGTCCATTCCCCACGATGGAAGGCAGGTGGGTGAAGTCGTGGCAGGTGTTTCATGGGGCTCCTGGGACCCCCTGGATGGCCCTTCCCTAGAGCCCAGAGCAGCCAAAACCACGCAGGGAGGGGTGGAGCACCAGGGCCCTGGGTAGTGCCTGTCCCACGGCTGTGCCGCCGGATCCCGGGGCGGTGCCGAACCTCCAAACCCCAAAACGAGACAGGGGGAGAAATAAAAAAAAAAATTCCAAAGGAAAGAAAAAGGGGAAACGTCTGGATGGCGAAAAGAGGAACCGAAAGGCACATGACGACGAGAAAAGCACAACGGACGCAGAAAAACACGTTATGATTTCTACTTGCGAGGAGAGGCGCTCGGAGCAGCTCTGTCACGGAAGGGCTCCTGGGCAGAGCTCCAAAGTGCAGGGAAATCCTCCTGCACGTGCTGAGCAAAGCACTATTGCAACAGGCAAACGCTGCAGAAAGCGGTTTCTTGCCTTGGAAAATCGTCGCGCGTCGGCAAAACCGGACCCATCACTTGTCGCCACCCCAATGGGATGGGAAACCCAGTCTCCTGTCCTCATACATTGGCTGAATGTGCAGTGGTGTTTCCCAAAAAGCATTTTTCAGTGCAGGTCCCTACAGCCAAAATGTTGGGATGACGCTGGGGGTCAAGCAGATGCTCAGTGCTCCTGGGCTGTGCTGAGGTTTGTGGGGCAGCAGGAGCCTGCAGGACCCTCGGGAAGGGTCTTGCATCCACACAGGGAAACAGTGGCCAGGGCAAGTGCTTGAGCCCCACCGGGGTAGAGCGAGGCTGTGCTGGGCTCTGCTGCCGAGTGGTCCCCTTGGGGAAGTCGAAATGTGAAGAGAGAAAGTGAACCTTGGGCAGCTCAATCCCACACGTGTGCTCACCCCCATCCCCGCCGAGGGCAGCTCTTGGCAAACCTCGGCCAAAGGTTTCCCTGCTCCAGGGCTGCAGTGTCTGTCCCTCTCGGATGTGGGGACAGAAGCGGGTGCTCCCCCCCCCGGGAGGCAGGAGGGGACTGGCAGCTGCCTGCGACGGGCGCTGGCGTCAGACAGGGAACTCCAGTTTCCCTTTTGGCTCAGGTCTGACAGAGGTCACGTCTCGGCAAAAGCAGCTTCACAGGCAAGTGCAAACACACCATTTCTGTTTAACTTCTCTGTGGGGCATCATCAGCATCCCAAAGGGAACCCAGCCTGGTCACCCTGGGGGCACCCACTGATCCCAGAGCCCCCCCGACACCCCTTTGGCCTGCACAGATGTGCAGTGGCCTTGAGCATCGTTTACATCCTGCTCTGAAGGGGATAATGGGGTTGTGCTGTCTCACAGTGGCTGACCACAGGCCAGTGGAGATACCTCTTTGCTAAATATTCAAAGCCTTTCCTGAAATATCCTCTTGCTGGAGGTGGAGAGTTTCCCCCTCTCCCAAACCTCAGCCTGCAACATCTCAGCAGGAGAGCTGCTGTCATGCTGAGGTGGCTGGTGGTGACACCAGCATGGGTATCTCCTCCCCTCCTGCCTCAGCCCTCATGCTTTCCCCATCATCCCCCCGAGCTGGTCACCCCATTTCTCTTGCCTGGCTTGGGATGAGCCCTGACAGAGGCAGAGACGGGAGGGAGGCAGATCACAGGACCTGCTTTGTAAGTGTGTGGTTTTACAAACGTGCCTCATCCAGCAGCTTTTATCCACACAAGGGTTCTCCCCACCTGTCTGCAGGCAGAGGAGCTTTGCAGAGCAGTGCCTGTGCGGGGTGGCTGGGAGTTGTTCTCCAGCAAGAGAACAGTTTGGAGAAAACCCTAAAACTGAGGGATTTAAAGGGAGGGGACAGGAATGGGAAGAGCAGGACTGGTTGAAGCAACAGAGCCCAGCGAAACTGCGAGGTCTGCACGAAGCAGCATCTCATACTGCTGGAGAAAGGCAAACAGGAGGCTGGCAGACAGTTCCTCCAGCCCACTGTGATGGTGCTTGGTGTGGAGCCATGATCCTGCAGGCAGATCCTGCATCTCCACATTCAGTTGTCTCCCAAGGGTCACCTGGGGTTGCTCCTCAGGCAGCTTGTCCATGAAATCACCGGCACACGCAGCTCCTTGGCTCTGCCTCAGAGCTCATGGCCAAAGGTGGTACATGAGCTGAGTACCACCTCAGCTGGTACTGAGGTACAGCTGAGCCCGGCCTGGTCGGGATCACACCCCAAACACTTCTGCCCATGCAACACATGGGCCCTTTTTCACAAAAAGCAAGGTCCTGGGCGAGGACCAGCTCTTCCCACGTGAGGTGTTTATCATCCCTATACATCAGTCCCTGATTTCTGTCATCTCCACCAGGACACCCACAGGGGAAACAGTGAAACTCCTCCAGCAGCAGCACGGAGCCGCCTCAAACTCCACTGTCAACTGCTCGCCTACAGCAAAGTAATTCTGAGAGCACCAACCTTTTGTTCCAGCTATGGATTGCCCCGCAGGGCTGCACCACTTTTTCCAGGTTCATCTGCTTTTTGCCATTATTCACCACTTTCACTCTAAGAATAACCCCGGGCGATGTGACTTTGCCCTTGGGCTGCTCTGACTAGTTGGGCTCTGGGTTGTGTTGCTTCTGCAACCCTTGTTTTTTCCGGCACAAACATTTTCTCTCACATCTGCCCTTCTGTAAAGACTCTCATCCATGTGAGTTCCCCCAGCATCCCCCACCGGTGAGTCTGGGGGTTGTAGAGCAGCTCCAAAAACCAGCCCTCCGAGAGGGCTCAGCCTGCGAATCCACCCGACAGTCACACATCCCTTTAGGCACAGAGCAGATCCCCAGCTCGGGGGGATTAGTCACAGGCTAAAAACGAGGCAGAAGGTACTTTTCTGGTTTCTGGCTACGAACTCAGACAACTCAAACGCGATGTTATTTAGGGACCGCTGTTAAGTCACTGTTTGCTCCTCATCCATCCCCGGCAGCTTGGAAAGGGAACTGTGCCCGCTCGCCTCCATCCAACCCCGGCCCCGTGTTCACCAGCATGAGCTCATTTTGTTCCTTTGCAGAAGTTTCTTATAGAAGTTCCTACGCAAGCAGGAGGTGCCCGTCTGCCGGGGTCAGCTGGCCCACACCACGGGCGGGCTCCTCACCCGGCCCAGACGGCGGCCAGGGAAGTTGGGGTGGCTCAGCAGCAGGTTGGGGCTGGAGAACAGAGAAATGGAGAACTTGCCCAGACAAAGTGACAGCGGTTTTCTGTCTCACAGGAGCAGCCAGTTCTGTGGCGAGAGAGGGGATCTCTGATCCACAGAATGCAACCTCGGTGTGTCCTGGGGGTCTGAGCCACCCCCTGACCCTCCAAAACTGGTGGTTTGGAGAGTGTCTGTGTGTTTTCTCCTCCAGCTGAGCACAGGCCCTTGCTGGCAGGAAGGCTGAGCTCAGAGAAGGCATTGGCAGGGCAGGCAAGATCACAGAATCATGGAATGGTTTGGGTTGGAAGGGACTTAAACCTTCATCTCATTCTACCCCCATGCCATGGGTAGGGACACCTTCCACTGCACCAGGTAGCTCCAAGCCTTGTCCAACCTGGCCTTGAACACTTCCAGAAGATGTCTGGGTTCAATCCACAGCTCTGCCTCAGCTTCCCCCAGGACCCTGGATGTGCCACAGGGGGGTCGCCCAGCAAGTGCTTTGGTTCCCCCTTGGAAACCATCCAGTACCCTGATCTTGTGGGAGGGGATGAGGGTATTTCACCTGCTCTGATAGGGGTTGGGATATTCATACCCCTGCCCCCATGGGAACAGGGTTGAGACACCAGTGGTGTCCCCCCAGACTGCTCAGGGACGAGGAGTCAGGACTGAGGCTGCTCCTCCCAGCCTGGCAGTCTTGCTGAGCTTTATGGAAAAAAAGTGGTAGGCTTGCTCAGTCGGCGAGATTTTCCAAACTGACCCTGGGCTAATAAAAGAAAGGTGTTTAATTACAGGGTTCAAGGTAATTGGGCACAAAAGTGGCCAGTAAAATGCAGCGTGGTGCAATGGAGCTGCAGAACAAGGGCTGAATTTTGGAACAGCACATCTGATTTAGTCTTTGGCTTCCCTGGCTGGCACTTTCTCCCTCCTAATGAGGGGAAACAGCACAGCCTCTCCCAAATCCCCCCCTGAGTAGTTCAATCCTGACTTGAAGTCGCTGAAATGATCACGCTCTGTCCTCAAATTATCTCCAAGCACATGCTTCCAGTTTAAAGGGAAATGGTGCAGCCCACGTCTGGCATTTATTCCCTGCCAGCCTGTGAAGAAACAGCCTCCCTGGCTTTTCCATGCACCCATGGATGCACGGCCCAGCTCCCAGCTGGAGCATCTCCTTGCCTCTCTCCGAGCGTGGGATGCAGGGAGCAATATTCCTTGGAATGTTTGGTAAGCCACGGAAAGAGGGTGGAAACGGGCGATTTTCGCGGGAGTTTTTAGCGTTTGTGATTGAGTGCAGCTTCCTCCCCGGCTTTTTGGCTTCTCATTGGGAGAGAAACAGAGCCACAGCTGGGATGTTCCTGTAACAGCCCCGCCAGCGGCTGGACGGGAGGCGTGTGCCGGCTGGGGAACGTGCTGCTCCCGGGAATAACCCACGTGCTCGCTCCGGAGATCAGAAACCAACCGCTCCGGCTGCTGGCCGAGGTTTTCCTCCAGGAAAACTCCCCCCAGCTGCAGGAGAAGCACGATTTAACCCCCACCTCGACACGCACCCGGACCCTGAGCCGGCGGCTCCATCCCGGGATGCTGCTGCTGCCCCCGGAGCCGCACAGGAAACATCCTGAAACTCCCCGAACGAGGTTCATTAACACAATAAGTATTTTCAAGGACCAGCTCACCCCGTCAGTGACGCGCTCTCCATCGGCACACGGAGTGCTTGCGACACCCTTTGTCTGTCTGTCTGTCTGTCTGTCCCCGTGCCAGGCTGAGCCCTGGCCGGGACCCAGGAGACCCAGAGGGTGTGAGAAGCCAGGGCAGACTTTGGGCCAGGGTTGTGCCTCTAACACCATTCCTGCCATTTTGTTTGGATTTGGTTTTTTTTCAGAAGTTATTTTAACAAAAACCACGCTGCCTCGTGAAGTCACATCCCAATATAGCTGCCATAAACACATACACACAGCGAGTGGGGCAAGAAAAGCAGCCCTGGAGCCCTAAATCCCATCATTATCAGGAGAAAAGAGCCTTAGAAGTTGTCTCCTCCCAGCTGGGGTGCAAATCCCTCACGGGATGTGAAACCCTCGTGGGATGTGAATCCTTTGTGGGATGCTCCTTGCTGGAATGATGGGACCCCCAGGGTGGCAGGAGGTCCTTCTCAGAGTCACAGGGAGCACCACACCTCCCCAGGTGGAAATACAAACCCTGGAGCCTCTTGTCCCTCCATTCAGAATTCCACAATCCCAGACGTCTTTACAGGACTCTCCTGCACAACAGAGATTATTGAGAAAAAGCCCATTTTTCAGTATCTTCCTTCCCAACCAAAGCTTTTTTTTTCTTTTTAATCTCTTCCTTCTCCTCCTATTTTGGTTGTTTTGATATTTTATTTTACAATAGCCTGAGTAATACGTTCCTCATGTTCCAAACGCACTCGCGGCTTCCAGTGGGAATGGAAAATTGTTTGGGTTTTTATTTTCCCTTTTCTTTTTCTTTTTGATATGTTTATGTTGTGGAAAATACCCCCAGACTGCAGACACGTTGGCTGTCCCACTCTCTTGAAAATACTAATACTAATAATAATAAAAAAAAAAAAAAAAGAAGGCATCTTTAGCAAGAAAAGAGCCATGGAGGAGGAAGATAAGACTGTGGTGGAAGGTTGCCCCAGTGAGGTCAGGGCAGCAAAGGGAAGCAACTGAAGAGTCAGAAATGGGTGGAAATTTTCCAGGAAAAGGCATGGAGCAGCAACAGGTCTGAATGGAAAAGGAGGGTTTGCGTTTGCAGCCAAAAAGGGTGAAGTATCTGTGGTTTCAGCAGGCACTGGGAGTGCTTCCCTGTGTTGCAGCGACTCAGAATCACAGCATGGTTTGGGTTGAAAGGGATCTGAAAGATCATCTCATTCCTACTCCTTGCCCTGGGCAGGGACACCTTGCACTATCCCAGGTTGCTCCAGCCTGGCCTTGGACACTTCCAGGGATGGGGCAGCCACAGCTTCTCTGGGCAACCTGTGCCAGGGCCTCCCCACCCTCCCAGGGAAGGATTCTTTCCTAACACCCACCCTCACCCTACTCTCAGCTGGTGCTGGGCCCTGAGTCCCCTCAGCAGTTCCACTGGAGACCTCCGGGCAGGTTTTTCCACGTCCTCCCCTCTCTCGGGGAGTGTTTTCCAGCACGGCCCCGTGGCTCGGGCTCATCACTTGGGATGGGAAGTCACATTCCTGCCTCTAATGCCGACCATGTGTGGCTGGGAGCCCGCAAACACACGGCTCATTGTTTGCTCCCCGAGCCGTGCACGGCCAAGACAGTGACCACAACCACTGCCGACGTATCGGAGGAGATCAAGCCTGAGAAATCATCAGGAATTAAAGTGCTCGGCGCAGGGGAACGCCACCGCCTCCCTGCCCCTGTTAGATCATAACAAGGTGATGAGAGACAATGGATTTATACTCGTTCCCACACGCAGAAATACATTTAAAGGGGGGGGGAAACAAAAAATAAATTAAAAAAGACATGCCACCAGCCAGCGGGGTTCCCTTGGAAAAGGCAAAGCCACTGACAGTCAATCAGGAGCTCGGAGCGCACGAGGAGGGGAGGATGAGAGGAGGCAAACCAGATTTTGTGGCCATGTAGTTCTGTGTGCCAGGCTGCTGGCGTGTGGGGGAGTGTGTGTGTGTGCAGGGCTGGGGCTCCCCCTGTCCCTCACCCTCGGGGGTGTGGGGTTTGTGCATGGGGAGGGGGGTGAGGAGACCCGGGGTGCTGGGTGAGAGCTGGCTCTGGCTGAGCTGTGACTGCAGGGATGCTCCTGTGTGCAAACACCCATGGGGAGTGCAGTGCTCATCCCTCCTCCCCCAGCCCACAGGCTCTGCCTTGCTTCTCTCACCTGGAGGCACAGGCATGGTCACAGAATCCCAGAACGGTTTGAGTTGGAAGGGATCTTAAAGCTCGTGTCATTCCAATGCCCTGCCGTGGGCAGGGACACCTTCCACTAGCCCAGGTTGCTCCAAACCCTGTCCAACCTGGCCCTGGACACTTCCAAGGATAGGGCAGCCACAGCTTCTCTGGGCAACCTGTGCCAGGGCCTCCCCACCCTCACAGAGAAGAATTTCTCCCAAACACCTACTCAAACCCTGACCTCTACCAGTTTAAATCCATATCCCTTGTCCTATCCATGTGTTCACCTCTCCCACCCCAGACCCCTGGTGCAATGTACTGCTGCTGTGCTGGTGGGGGCAGCTGAGCCACCCACATGCAAAAAAGGATAAAATAAAGATCATTTTGGGTGGCAGAGGATGAAACACAACACCTGCCTTTAGGGAAACACAACAGCAAAGCTCAGTGACCATCACACATGTCCCCCAGTGCCCGCTCAGAACAGCTTCCAGCAGAGGCACTGCCCAGGGCACGGCGTGGCAGGAGGAGGAAAGAACTGCTCTGAGTACTGTCAGGGTTATAGTTCTCTGTGGTCAGGAAGAAACACAGAAGTCCATTAAAAGGCAGTTTGCCGAGCAGGAATCCTGCAGTGGCCGGTTACAGGAAGGGGGGGGGAACCCTCCTCTTGGGGTGAGCTGGGGCCGTCACCTCCCCTCCAGGAGGAGAGGAAAGCTGCTGGTGATTTGGGGTGCTCTGACCCCCCTGCCTTCCCTGGGCACAGAGCAGCCCCCCAGCTCCCCAATTTAAATAGAATCCTGCCTATTCATTAGGCTAATGAAGGGCCAGGAGGGGCCTTCAGGCTCCCTGCACTCACACGGACCTCCTGCTCCCTTTAGCAAAGCAGAGCAGGAGGTGAAGAGACAGGAGGAAATTTGTCACCATCAACTGGAGACAAAGACCAGGAGAGTCCTGGGGAAGCAGCAAAGCAGGGGCTGAACCCCAGGATGAGTCCCAGTTCCTTCAGAGCAGCAGTGACCACCACGGTCCTACAGGGCTGAGAGCAAACAAACAGCAAAATCCCCTCCTGGGATGCCAGGACCGAGGCTGGTGCCCTTGGCCTCCCATGCAAGGGCATGGGAAAGGTGATGGGGTCAGGGCAGCTGCCCACAGACACCAACCTGATGGAGAAAGAGGCAAACAAAGAGGGATGTGGCACCGTTTCGTTTTCACAGGGGAGTGCGGGCGGACAGTGACAGCTCACGAGCTGTTCCCGTGTGCTTCAGATTTGGGAAAACCAAGGGAAAAGGTTAAACACTGGCAACCTGAGCTAGGAAAAGCTGGACAGCACGGCCACCCCAAGCAGAGGAGTCAGGCTGTGCCACCAGCACCCCTCCACAGGGCTCACCCACCCCAGGGCAAAATAACTCCCAAAATACCTCCCAAGGTCAGGGAGCCACCAGCACCCCGCTCCTCCCCCGGAGGATCCATGGAGCCATCCCACCCCACGGGGGTCCCTGCAGGTTTCCACTGAAGACACAGCCATGGCTGCTGAGAAACAGCCCCTTTGCTGAGGCCTCCCTGTCCCGATAGCCATCGGCAACCGAGATCTGACTCATGGATGTGACATTTGTGGTTTGGTGACTTAGAGACAACTGCCTGCCCCTGGAACAGCATCTCTGCAGCTCCCAGGAGAGCACAGCCGGCCCTTGGGCACAAGCCATGGGGTGCTCAGATGAAGCAGAAAAAGACACTGACCCCAAAACTGGCATTATATCCCCAAAATCGTGGACCAGAGGCAAATTTATTTGTCTCCACCAAATATTCTACTCAGCTGTGAATCCCGTACGTGCAACCAGGGATTGGTGCTACTCCCCCACCCAGCCCTATTGAAAAGCCAAAAAATCCCTTTTCTATATTCAAAAAAATTCACTTTTCCAGACTAACTAGGGAATGCCTTCGGGATTTTTAGTTTCATTCCTTAAATATTTGCACAAACAAACACTTATTTTCGTGGATGTGCCCAGGAAAGCAAAGTAAAACTATGAAAGCGGTTGTATCCCCCAAAGCCATGAGGAATTTAGATGAACATCCGTGAATGTTTTGCAGTACTCACCCAAATCCAGCCGGGCAGGAGAAGACACACTGAGCTCCTTAAAGAAAACAAGGATTTCTTGTCCTAACACTAAACAAATGTTTCACCATTTGGCCATATTCCATCCTTGGTGCAATCATTTAATTCTCCCCCATTTAATAAAAAATTATGTCTGAAACAAAGATGTTTATTGCTTTTATGAGTTCCTATTTGTATGGAAATTGCACACCAGACGTGATATTTCTGTTGCTCACTCGCTCTTTATTTTTAAACAAGCGAGTTAAACCCCAACATTTCTTCATCTGGCTTGGGGAGGGAGAAGTATAGATTAAAAAGAACCATGCAAATGTTTTTTATAAACTTCTCTTCTTTCCTTGCCATGGGACTGCCTTTAATTAGCTGCACGGAGTACAAAGGACACATTTGTAACGCCACCATCTCCGAGCCGAGGGCAGGAAGATGAACATGGTTATTCTGCCTGTGCTCTGGTGTGGGGTATCCAGGATGGGGCTGGGAAAGCCAGTCTGTGTTTACTCCCCCCATCTCATATCCATCTCATCCACATCCCTGTTCCCCACCCCTGGAAGTGCTCAAGGAGAGGTTGGATGGGGCTTGGAGCAACCTGGGATAGTGGAAGGTGTCCCTGCCCACGGCAGGGGATTGGAATTAGGTGACCTTTAAGGTCCCTTCCAACCCAAACCATTCCATGGTTCTATGATCTCACTGCATCCCTGTCTCCTTCTGCTGCCTCTCCAAAACCTGCTCAGAAGAACACTCAAGGGAAGTGTCGTGATGCTGGTTGACACCACAGAGCCACCTCAAAAGGACATGTAACCTCTTGCATTCTCAAAAATAGGCCAAAGTCTGGTCTGCAGTGACCAGTTTCTGGATGATCTGCTGCACTTTGCTCTTTGGGGGGTTTATTACCCCTCTCCCCTGATCTGCTGGGGCTCAGTGTGACATTCCAAGCTGCCACCCAGCCCCTGGGTCCTCATGACCACGATCAGCTCAAGCTTTTTGCTCCTGAACTTCATCAGGAAGGGAAAAGGCAGAGGTTTGAAGAGCTCTTCCCAACGACTTGGCAAGTGCCCAGCTCCTTCCCAAAGAGGTCTCGGCAGCTCAACCCACACCAGCCCACCCGGTTCCCCCTGAGCCACCCGGCTGCAGAGCAGTTCCACAAGAGGACAGCGGTTGTGAAACGAAGACAGGCTCAGTTTTGGGGATGTGAGATCCTGCTGGGAGCTGGGGCCGAGAGGTGAGAAATTGGGGGAGAAGTGACCTGCCCTGACAGGCAGTTTGCCCGTCCCAAGGCAGCCGTGAGGGATGTGCAGAGACCCCAGGAACAGCAGGGTGAACAGGCTCATCACCCAATGCAGTTATAAATTTAGCAAAAATACACAGCTGTGTGTTGTCATATTTAGGATGCTGTATATAAATAAATATATTAAATAGTAAGCTCGATGGCCACCCTGATCCCCCCCCAGCTCTCCTCCCCTTCCAAACCAGTTTTCCCCAGCGCGCTGCACCCACCAGCATCCAACCAACAACCTGGGCAAACACACCAAACCCATCCCAGCACAGCTCAACCCCGACCCTTCCCAGCGCTGCCACTGCACGGGAAAAGGGAAGGATTAAACGGGAGCAAACCACACCCAACCTGGTGTCAAACCACGTCACCTGGACGAACACGGCGGCAACGCGGAGCCGGCAGGAACCCCGGCAGGCAGCAGCAGGGAGAGAGGTGCCAGCAAAGCTGCATCAGAGCCGCTGCTGGTTTGGTGCTTCACCCCCCAAAAATAAATAAATAACACAAATACAAACCCCGCCGGTGCATCCTGCTGCCGAGGAACGAAAGAGCCCGTCTGTACTCACCGCGCGGGAAAGCGGAGGAGTAGGTGACGAGGGAGTCGAAGATACTGTTGGATCCCATCCTCCTCGCCCCTGGAGGAGGAAGAGGAAGGATGGGAGAGGCGGCAGTGAGGAGGAGGAAGAGGAAAACCCTGCCGGCGGCACAGGTAGCCTCTGGCTGGCTGGTGGTTCCGTGGTCGGCACGGCAGAGCCACCGGCTCGGCATCCGCTGGGTGGGAGAGCGGCGTCACCTGATCCGTGGCGTCAAGGGGGCCGATGACACTGCTGTGGCTTTGGGGTGCTGGGGTTCGGGGTTCTTTTTCCTATATATGCCTTTTTTTTTGTTTGTTTTTTAAACTAATAATTTTATGGTTTGTAGTTGGCGGCTCGTGGGAGGCTCGCTCGGACTCGCGGCTGAGTGACAGACGGGAGCGGAGGAGACATCCCTCTTCAATTAATTATATTGCTGCCTTAGAACGAAGGAAGAAGAGGGCCCGTAGATCCCTAATTGGGTGATTGAAGTAATAACCCATTTACATGCCGTGGTTTTCTCCTTTTAACTGCTTTTTCTCCCACATTCACCACTTGTCTGGATCCCAATTTTGAGCTGTACGCGGCTTTCCGCCTCCCAGCCGGGTATGGGGACTGTGCTGAGACTGCTTCCATATGTGTGGATGGGTGGTTCTTCACAAGGATTTTATGTGAATTAGTACTAAGCAAAAATATGAAGCACATGGAGCAGAATAAACAGCTCTGGCTGCGGAGAGGGGACCGGGGAAGGTGGAGAGGAGGAGGAGAAGGAGGAAGGCAATGGGTACAGCTGACCTCCTGCTCTGCCCAAATGACAGAAGATAACTCTTATATATATATATTATTTTTTTTAAGTAGGAAAGCCATTCTGTAATAAAGTGGTAAAGCCATGGCACAGCAAATTTCCAGGGCCACCTAAAAATGCTCTTTCTGCTGGCACCCAGTGGGTGCTCACACCAGGAAAAGGAGCTGCCACCAGACACTGCCTTGCCTGGGGCTGGTGGGTTTTCTCATAGAAAATTCCTGTTATCACCCTTAGAGATGAATTTTCCCTAAATAGGAAGAAATGTAGAATTGAAACATGAGCCGATATTTGTCCTTTTCTTTTTTTTCCTCATCGTAAGAAAGAGCAAAGGGAGCTCTCTGATGGAACAAAACACACAGAAACTAAGCTTGAGCAACTCAAATCCACAGTAAAATTGGGCCCAAGGCAGAAGACACTGGACATTGGGGCACACAAATATGATTAGGAGGTATTTGGAGAGTCTGGTGTTCACAACTGTCGTTCTCCATTGAGTTTTTCATCTGATGGACGATGGTGCTTGGATGCACCAAGATGTTATTGGCCAAGACATTACAGATTCCTGCACAGTCATTGGAGACTGGGTTAAAAAAATAGCTGCTCACATTTACTGCAGCTGAAAACTTCTTGTTTGCTGCCTTCGAGCGAAGACGGGGAGGAAAAGTGGTTTCAGAGCAATGAAGGGGGCAGAGGTTGTGCAAATGCTGGCACAAAAGGAAAGGGAAAAGCAACCCAGCCTGGAAAACACCCGGAGCTGCACAGAGCGGGGTCTGTGGCACCAAACAGCATCGCCTTGTCTCGCCTGCCAGACACTCACCACAGCCTCAGCCCCAGCCTGGGAGGCTACAGGCAGCAAAATTATTTCTACCACAGTGGTGGCATTGCTCCCCTCCTGCTCCACCCCCAGGGGGATCCATTCCTCTGTCCCCATCACAGTCCAGAGGGAAGCAGGGAAGGTCAGCCCAGGAGCACCCCACTGGCCACCCCTGCTTGCTTCAGCATTCCAAACCTCCTGGGCAATAGTCAAGTTTTTCAGGCTAGTTTTTGGATTTCATGGCTCCTTCCCTGCCATGAAAAAAAGGGTGGGAATTTTAGCCCTCACCTGGTTTAGGTCCCATGGGGTCTGATGAGGAGAAAAGTCAGGATGGAGAAGAGAGGGAAGAGTAAGGGAAGGTCCTTTTATAAGGTGCTTTTAAAGTATCTTTCCACTCCTCACATCATTAGGTGCCAGGTGGGAACTCTGATTCAGCTGTGCTGGTTTACACACTGGCCAAAAATCCTTCATCAGCACCAGCTGGGAAGGCTCTGGATGGGGCTTTTCTTCTCCATCAGTCTCCCACCATCCCTTTTCTTGGCTGTACCACCCCATGGACATGGTCCTGAGCACAGCCAGGGCTTCTGGTCCTGGTCATCATCCTCATGTGAGCCACAAAATCAACCTTTATCATAAAATTTCTCCTTCTGCCCGTTCATATAGTGGGGCTTTAAATCAAAATGCTCCCAGTCACTCCTGCAGTCAGGTGTAAGGGGTGTTATATACCCAACCTGCTGGGTATTCCATACATTTTCTGGGCACAGTACGTGTGGCACTGGCAGCACGTCAGGGAGATCGATGTAATCAGGCAACGTGCTCATTACACAGATTTAATTGCAGCTCGGTGAGAGTCACGGACACCCCCAGCATTCCCAAGATCCAAAATTCCTGCCCAGAGCCCCAAGAGGCTCCGGAGCAATCCGAGGCCCAGAGCCACACTGGCAGCCTGGAAGTGCAGCCGAGCCTGCCCAGGGCAGGACTCTCTTCCCACAACAGCTCAACTCTGCCCCACCACCAACCCCGGCACCCGTCCCCGCGCCAGCCCTGCCCCAAGCCATGGGAAAGGAGGCATGTGATCCGCTCCAGAAAAACGGGCATGACCCAGGAACAACTCATGGCTGTGTCCAAGCCTCGCTCCTGCCCTTCCCGGCCGGCGCCAGGGCGCTCTGGGAATGCCGGTGGCCGGTGCCCTGTGCCCGGCCCTGCGGAGCCACCCGGGGGACGGCGGCACAAAGCCGGCCTTGTGACCCCTGGAGCGGGGATCCGCCACAGGATCGCTCCCATCACGGCCGCCTCGTTGTCCCTGTGCAGCCCAGGGAAGGGGGAGCACCCCAGGCTGGCAGCTGAGGGGGCCTCTGTGGGGATCCAGGGCCCCGGTGCCGAGGTGCTGGTGGTGCCGGGGCTGGGGAGAGGTGGGAGCTGGTGCAGTGGAGCTGGAATTCTGCTGGAGTTGCCATCCAGTGCCTGCAGGAGTGGCTGGGGAGCTACTGGCAGAGCGACTCTGCAGTGGGTCTGGGGCATTGTCCACAGGGGTGACCACGGCCCTGGGACAAGGGGGAAAAAAAGGTATAAATGAAAAAAAAAACAAGTTTAGGAAGGGCAAAGCATTTGAGGCAAATTGGTGGTGCTTTTGTGCACAGACTCAGCACCTGCCTGGACAGAGCCTGGACAGAGGTGCTGGCAGAGCAAGAGGGACAGGATGGGCTGGCCATGCTCCTTCCTGCTCCTGTGGGACCCCGAGACTGCCAGGGAGGGGGTGTAATGCCACCGACCTGTGGGATGCCACAGACCTGTGGGATGCTGAGCAGCTCCCTGGAGCAGTTTGCAACACCCATCCGAGTGCCCTGCGGGCATCTGGAAGGTCCCAGGTGTGTGGTGGGGTGAGGGCCATGCAGCCCCTGGAGGTAACAGCCAAGCAGGGACATTTCATCCGGGAGGATGAAGGGAGAACCCCCCCGGGTTGGGGTTGCACCATCGCCGGGTCACGCCACAGTCACACGCTGGCCCAGTGTGGTCACACTCCTGCCCTTTCCCTGAACCCAGGGTCACGGGCAGGAGCAAGGAGGGCTGGCAGTGACCTGGGGCATGACCCACACCATCCCCCCTGCCCTGACCATCCTTTCTGCCACCAGCATTAAGGGGGGTTGTTGCATTTCCGAGCGGGATGAGCGTAACAGCAGTGGGGCCAGCAGGTCCCCACGGGGCCAAAACCACTTCACCCCCAGCCCCACAGAGGGAGAGAAAGTCTAAAAATCCCTCAAACCTCAATTCATCCACAGAGCACGAGGAAATCTGCTTCCCTTTTTGGGTTTAAGCACATCTGCCCGTCCTGAAATACCCCGGGGACCATTCAGCCATCGCTCACCCATCTCAACCACCCCTCCTGCAAACAGAGAGGCAAAAACAAACAACAATTTATGGCCAAGAATGGGAATTTTTGTGTCTAGTCTGTCGTCCTGGAATGCAAGTTCTCCAAGAGGTTCCTGCAGAAGCCAAGTAAGTGGAGACTGCCATGAGGGGATGCAATTCCAAGGGGCACCTGCCAAGCAGGGGGGACAGGGCTGGGAGCAGGTAGGGAGGGTGGGGCTCAGCCAGGGCATATTTTGGGGCAATGATGAAGTTGTGGGATCTCAGGAGGGCCAGGGTCCCAACTTTTCCCCCCATAAAGGACCTGCTGGGGTTGGTAGGACACTGGGTTTGCCGTGCTGGAGAGCAGCAGCACACGAGAGCACGCATGGGCTGCAGCTCCTTATCGGGGAGCTTTGTGAAGTGGTTACAAACATGAGCATTATCCCCACAGCCTGTGGGCAGAGGTGGATTTGGGAGACATTTTTCCACCCTGAAGAAATAGAATAAAATAAATTAAAAGAAAAGAAGAAGCAAATCAAGATGTGGAGACGTCACCACCCACGGGGGAGCTCAGCAGAGTGGGTGGGTACCGAGCACCCATCCACGGGTGACAGAAATCCTCCCTCACCCCCTGCACTGCTTGGAGAGAGGAGGATTTGTGTCAAACACTAATCAGTCTGGATTGCAGAGACAAGGTGGAAATTGCAGCTCCTGAACACGAGCATTTCACCCGAGTGCCCTCCACGCTCCTGCTTTAAGGGTCTGGTCTCTTTGGCTCGTTGTCCTTTTCAATTTTAAAAACTACCACCCCATCAAAAGGCAGAGAGACGCTGGGAAAACTTTTGAGGTATGGCCACAAGGTGGTAGAAAATATTGGTATATTCATACAGTCATGGAATTGTGGAAGAGAGACCTTCAGGAGTCAGCCAATCCCTTCTTATAGTTTATATATATATATATATATATATATATACACCAGCATGAACGTATGTATACAAATATTTGAATTTCCACAGAATCTGCAACTGATCCAGTTCAATAATCACCTGCACTTTACAGAACATTTAACATTTCACAATGGAGGTGCCTCCATCAAGAAAATTCACATCTCTTTTCATTGAAAACTTTGGCTCATTTTTTTTAAAAAAACCCCAAGTTGTAGCTTGGCTGAGATTTGGGTTTTTTTCCACAAAAACCTCATTTTTCCCACCCATTTCTTTCACTTTTAAATAGAAAGTTTCACCTTTGCTTTTAAACTGAAAACTGAAGTTATTTTTGTCTTCAAGACACCAAACACAATGGATTTGGTGCTGTCTTAGGTTAACTTGTCTCAGGGTTTCTCTTCTATGACCAGTAAAACCAGTACAGGTTCTGTCAGATCTAGGAGAAGGACCCTGATTCCTCCTGGGTGGGGGTAAGAGCTGCTGTAATGCCAATAATGCACATAAGTTATTACCATCTGGTCACTGATTCTCTCCTGCCATCCATATTGCAAGTTTTATATTTTATTTCAGAGACAGAAATCTTTATTAGGATTACTACCGAGCTACTTCTTCCCTCCAGAGGGAAGAGATCCAAACCAGAAGAACTAATGGCTTAAAGACCAGGGATGAATTTTAAAGGATTCAACCCGTGGTGTTCTGTTCCCATTCACACAAAAACACCCCTTTTGCTAAACTAAATAACATTGCCCCCGTTCCTTCCTTTTTTTCCCTTTTCTCATCCTTTTTTTCCCATTTTCTTGTTCTTTCCCCCCCCCCTCACAGGCAGCTGTTTCTCTTGATCACATCTGCAGCAAATCTGCACTTAATCCCTCACTGACAGTGCAGAAGGGATGGAAAAATGGAAGGGCTGATCCCAGCTCCTGGGATGTGGCAGGGAGGGAGGGGAGGGTTGTGAGGGGAGCAGGAGCTGCAGCGGGTGAAGCCACTGGTGGGTGCTGGAGCCCTGGGAATTTGCCCAGCTCCTTCCAGGCCCAGGGATGTGCCCAGAGCCAGGAGCATCCCCCCGAGGGAGGAGCCAGGACACGGCAATGTCAGGAGCAGAGATCTGTTCACAGCAGGACGGGGGCACTTTGCCACTGCCTGCCAAATTCTGCCAAATTTCACCCTCTGTGGGTGTACCTGAATTACTTTATGGTTCAAATTGTGATGATGATGATGATGATGATTATTGTTGTTGTCAGCATCTCGCTGTAGCCAGTGCCAGGAGGGTTTAGCACTTAAACTGCCCATGGCACTTGGGGACATGGTTTGGTGATGGCCTTGTAGTTCTGGGTTGATGGCTGGACTCGCTCTCAGAGGACTTTTCCAACCTTAACGATTCCCTGATCCCACTCCAAAACGTGAGCAGAGGTGACAAGGCCCCAGCCCTTCCCTGTGTCAGCCTGGCCCCACGAGACACAGGCCTTTGCACCCACCCCACGGGAAGGGCTGAGGGTCCCTGGAATGGTCTGGAGACCCCCGGGAAGGTCTGGGGGTCCCTCTGAGAGGCTCTCTGATAGCGCTGCGGTCACGCCCAAATTTTGCCTGTCATGCCCAAGGTGAGAAACCCCAAGGAGGGGGGAGCACGTCCTCCCCCACCTGCCCTCACCCCATTTCCCCCCCGGCGGCCGCTTTCACAGAAACCCTCCGCTGGCTCCCGGTGCCCTCCCGCGGCACTTCGGGCTTCTCAGAAGGGCCCTTTCCCCCCCCTCCCCGATGACTCGCTTACTGGAAGGGTGCGGAGGGGCCCCTGGCACGCTCCTTCCTTTCTCACCGCCTTTTTTTTTTTTTTTTCCTCTTTCTCTTGCTTTCTTTTTCTTTCTTTTTTTTTTTTTTAATTCAACTTTTCGAGCAAAAGCTCGGCAGCGTCATGAGTGAGCCCCAGGGCGGAAGCAGCGCCGCGGGGAGCTTGTCACGAAGGCGGTGGCAGGTGACAACCAGGCAGGATTTGGCTGCGAAGGAGCCAGGGCTTCGGCTGCCAGCCTGGGCAGGAAACCTCCGGGCATCACCCTTCAGGGCACCCCCTGAGGGGTTCTGGGGTGAAGCAGCGGTGGTGGGAGAAATTCCTCCACGGGGTGCTTTTTTTTTTTTTGGAGGGGGGTGGTGGAGGGAAAGGGGAAGGCGTGCGGGAGAGGAAGGGGATGGGGGAAGCGATGCTCGAGCACCGGCGCGGTCCAGCCACGGCTCGCGGCGCTATTTAAAGAGCAGACCGTGGGAAACTTCTTCAGACGTGCGGTTTCTCTAAACGGAGGGACTCGTGTCTTCGCTGCCCCGGGTGAGTCACAGTCAGAGCAAGAGAGAAGGGGGGGGAAATAAAGAAACCAAAAAAAAAAAAAAAGAAAGCCCAACCCCAGCCCCCAGCAGCGCAATTGGTGTCGATGCCCCCCACCCCGACCCCGGACCAGCGGCGCAGATCAAGGTCAGATCTTTTAAGAGGATAAAGCTCCAAAGAAGTTTTTTTTGTTGCGTTTTTTGGTTGGTTGGTTTTTTTAGTTTTTTTCTCCTCTTCCAGCAGAAAAAGTGTCCCCTGCCTCAAAAAAAAAACAAACAAACAAAAAAAAGCAAAAAAACCCCAAAACAAACAACAAAGAAAGAAATCCCAAACCTCTTATCATGTGGGAGGAGCAGGAGGGATGCTCAGGGCACCTCAGATCCCACAGGGCCCCTCGAGGGGACTGAGCATCATCCCATCCCCAGGGAGGGACCCCTGGAGGTCCCGGTGACCAGCGAGGGGCTGGGTCACCTCCCCGAGCCTGGAGGTGTCACTGGTGTCCCTGGAGAAGCCCAGCTCTGTCCCAGACCCCACGAGGAGCTGAGCAGGGTTGGATGGGGGGGGGGATGAGCATCCAGGATTTCTAAAGGCCTTTTTCCTTCAGGAGTCAGACACTTTCCTGCAGAGGGATTCAGCTCCTGGCTTGGCAAAAAGGAAACTGAGGCACAACCCACTGTGCCTTCCCAGCTCATCCTGGGTCAGCAGCACCTTTATAAACCCGGGGTGTCTCTAAGCTGGAGAGACTCAGGCTACTGGAGAGGCATTTTTCTGGGTGAAAACACACATTTCTGGTTCTCTCAAAGCTGTCATGTGTGAGATGTGAGGTCCTTCAAGCCCTGGAGCCCAGGAGGAGGATCAGGCAGGTGGTTTTGACCAGCAAGGAGCTACAGCAGGAGCTGGGAGGTGGCTTTTCCTGGGAACAACGTCAGCACAAAGACACCCACGGGGTCATGGGAGTGCCAGCAGGTGCTGGGGGGGGTTCACACCTCACCACAGGCATCACCAAGTCTCCTCCTGAAACGAAACCGCTCCGAGATTGAAGTGTTGAATTCTTGTAATTTGCCCTGAATCAGTTTGGAGCCTCTGCAGGGGACTTAACATGGGGGGAAAAAAACCCTAAAAATAGATCACAAGGCCACGTTTCATTCATGTTTGGGAGCTCCCAGGGCAGGTCAGGGCATGTGTGGTGTCGTGATGCTGATGGATGGTGGGTGACCAGTGATGGGTGACCCCAGAACCAAGTCAGGGCCAGGGCAGCAAACAAGTGATGGCTTTTTCCCAGCTCCTCTGGGTGCAAGAATCCACCCAGCACGCATTTTCTCCCAGTTCCTGAGCAATTTTGAGAACTGCAAGAGAAAATATCAAGGGTCCAAACCTAAAAAGCAGATCAGAAAGGCAGAAAAAAAAAATTACAGCAAGGTTTGGCTTTGGCTTGGGAGGTAACGTTTCGTTTCAGGCACCGATTTTTCTAAGGTTTCAGTGTAGAAAGTAACAACTTCTAGTGTCAAAGCTACTTCCCCTCAGGTGTCCCACCAGGCTAAAGGGAAATCCAAACCCTCACCACAAGCCCCTGGGGCTGGACCTGCACATCCCCCTTGGGGTGGGCAGCAGAGCCACCCTGGGCTGCCACGGGGTGCTCTGAGGGGACACTGGGGACGGTGGCAGAGCGAGGAGTGGGTGATGTGCGGGGACAGGGATGGTGGTTCTGGTTCTGCACTGCTGGGAAGGACTCGAAACCTGGTGGCCACGGGCGCTGCTGAACTTTGCAGGAACCCTGCGGTGACACAGTCACCTCAGTGACCCAGATAAGTGATGTGAAACCAGCCCTGCACAGGCTGGCCAGGGCCCGGCTCACCCCACAGGACAACCTGTCCCCCTGTCCCCCTGCCAGCTGCAGACACGGGCCCTGCAGGAGCAAATGGCTGGGGGGAGCCCCAGCCCTCGTTTGGGGTGTCCCTCTGGGGCGACACCGGTGCCAGAGAACCAGACCAGCACCAAAACCAAGGGAGGTTCGCTCTGGGGGACCACAGAGAGCGGGTGAAGGGGACGGGGGAGCCCCCAGAACGGGGCCGGGCTGCACTGGGGGCTCAGCGTCCCCCCCTCAGCCAAGCGCCCCCTGCTCTGTCAGCACCGCCCCTGCGGCCGGGAGGAAGCGGGGGAGGGCGATTCTCCCCCCCGGCCTCGAGCAGACGGAGCCTCTGCATGAAATCATGAAATCATGAAATCGCGAAATCGTGAAATCGCCGGTTTTTCTCAGCGATGCTGCAGACACAACACGCGGCAGCTTCCGCCGCCGGGGGAGGGGGGGGGGGCGAGGCGATGGAGGAGAAGTCTGAGCCGCACTGGGGAAGTCGCCGGTGCCCCCGGGATGGTTTGCAGCCCCCCGGCGTGGCATCCCCCTCCCCGGCGCGGAGGGAAGGAGACGTGGCTTCCAGTGACACACACACCACCATCCCACCCCCCCCCCCCCAACCTGCAGCTCTCCGGAGTTGAAGAAAAACCAGCGTTTGCAAACCCCACCGGGGATTTTTCTTTCTAGTGAGGATTTGTGCTGAATTACTGTCTTTTAGTGCTTCACTTCTCTCTTCTCCTGCACGTGGTGGTTGCAGGGAGGGGGATGCCAGCCCACTGCTTTGCCCTGGCTTGCCAGGTGGACACGTTGCTGGACCCCCATGGGTGCAGTGCCAGCCCCCCCATGGAACTTGGGGTGGCCCTTCCCAATCATTGCAGAGTCCCCCCCAGGACTGCAGGTCCAGGGTGTTGGACTGGCCTAGAGGAAGAGAGGGAGGAACAAACCCCAAATCAGCACTGGTTTTGCAGGAAAAGGCAAAAGGAAAAAAAAAAAATCAAAAATAATAATTAAAAAAAAAATCCAAAACAAAAACAGACAAAACCCCAAACAAACAACCACAAACCAGCCAAAAAAATAACCAAAAAAAAGCGCAAAATAAGAGATTTTGATGGTTTCCAAACCCAAGAGGCTCACCAAGCCTGGACTCTCTGCTCCTCCCATGGTACCCACAAGCATCCCAGTGCTGCATCCCACCCCTGGAGATCAGGGGGGATCAGGATAGGGAGCCTGGGGCTGCCTCTGCTGCCACCCCCCTCACCCCTCTCCAGCCACATCATGACAACGAGGACAAAATTGCATCTTTCTTAGCCCAAAGCACGACACATCCCAGCCAGCCCCATGTCCTCTTGGGATGGATCCCTCCTTGGGGGATGTGGATCGTGGAGCCTGGAGGTTTCTCTCCCCCAGCCCACCCCGAGCGGCGGCTGCGGCACCAACCCCGCAGGAATCGCTCCCCAGCAACCTCATAAACACTTGCAACCACGGCCAGTGCATTTCCTTGATTACCAGCCCCAAACTTTTCATTAGAAATTACTTATTAAACAGGGATCAAACCTCTCTCCCAGCTGGAGGTGGGTAAGGAGGGCTTTATGAAGTCATCAGGAGTGGGAGGCAGCTAATGCGAGCTGCATCCGCCGCATCCGCAGGGCCCGGTACTTCATTAGCCATGGATTGTTGTGCCATTTATAATTAAACGTTCAGTGCTTTAAAACACAGCCCAAGCAAACAGCACTGGCAGTCACCGAGCAGCTGAAGGGATCAGGGGAGGCTCCTGCAGTCAGTGTGTGCCACACTGCTGGAAACGCCTTCCCACGGGTTGGGCTACCAGAAAATGTGACCAGTTCTCTGGTTTCTCCAGCTTTTTCTTCCTGAGTGGCCTGGGGGTCTGCAGGCAGGGAAGACACAACAGCCACAGGCTTCTCTGAAGACCATGGACATGAACTCAGCACAAAATCCCCCCTGGGTGAGACAGCACAGAGCCAAACCCCAGCCTTCCTTGTCCATCCTGCCCAGAATCTTCATGGACAAACCCGCAGAGCAGCCACTCTCCAGCAGCACTGCTTCCATAATTTTACAGCAGCAACACAGTCCAGAGCAGCCTGATGGTTTCACTTGATTCTAACCCAAAAGAAACGTCTCATTTCTGATCTAACTGGAAGCAATTTTTTTTTTTTTTTTCAGGGAAAGACCAGCCCTCTCTGCCCCACCACGGAAAGACAAACTTTATGGATGAGCCAATGGCTCATCCCACTCCAGATTTTGCCAAGCCCCTACACTGTTAGTTTGAGCCAGAAGTACTCACAAGCATCCCAGTGCTGCATCCCACCTCTGGAGATCAGGGGGGATCAGGATAGGGCACCTGGGGCTGCCTCTGCTGCCACCCCCCTCACCCCTTCCCCAGCCACATCACAACAGCGAGGACAAAATTGCAGCTTTCTTGCCTCCAAGAAACATCAGGAGAGACTATTTACAAGGGCCTGGAGTGACAGGACAAGGAGGAATGGCTGCAACACGAACGAGAGTAGGTTTAGATCAAATATTAGGAAAGAATTCTTTATTGTGAAGATGGAGAGGCCCTGGCACAGGTTACCCAGAGAAGCTGTGGCTGCCCCATCCCTGGAAGTGTCCAAGGCCAGGCTGGATGGGACTTGGAGCAACCTGGGATAGTGGAGGGTGTCCCTGCCCATGGCAGGGGGTGGAATGGGATGGCCTTTGAGCTCCCTTCCAACCCAAACCAGTCTGGTGTTCTATGATTCCATGATATGATTCTGATACCATAAATTTCAGCTGAGTGAATTAAGTTCAAATTGATGCTCAATTTGTTACGTAGTCCAGGATTTCGGTCTGGTCAAGAAAGAGGGTATGTGAGGATAAAGGGGATTTTGTGATGCATTTTCAGGCAGGGAAGGGAACAAATGCTTCCCTGATGGAAACAAAGCTGTAGCATGTGAGCACTCACCACAGTGTGGAAATGAACCCAAACCAAACCCAGACTTGTCCCAGAGCACTGGGACTGGGGCAAAACCTCCCGAATCAGCCACTCACCCCAAAGGAGAAACCTCTAACGAAAAGACTAATTAACAGAAGACTTTCTCCCTGTGCCAGCAATTTAAACCCGAGGAGCGAGGGAAGAGAAACCACACTCCCATTATTTCAGCCCCGCTAAGTTTGGTCGGTGGGGTTGAGCTTTTTCATTAGGCTCTCTCCCTGCAATAAGTAATTTTCCTTAATGCCTCGAACCACTCTTGATACCACTGTGGTGTGCCTGTGGCCAGCGTGAAGTATGAGGAGGTCACAGCTGATGTGTCTTCCTTGGGATGGGGTTTCATTAAATGGGAGTGACCACAGAATTTAACGGAGGAGCCCGGCAACACTGCCCACTAATTGCTTTAGTGTGCTTCTGGTACCACCACAATTTCCCCTCCTCGGTCTTGGGATTTGTCTGCTTGCTCCAATGCCCTTCGTTGGGATTGTTGGGAGATGTGGCCTCGTTATGTAAATATGGCTTTTCCTGAGCCTTTGGTATTTCTTCAGCGTTGAGAAGGAGACAGCCCTGCTCTGGAAACATCTTGGTGCCAGGGAATATCTGCACCTGGAGGACCTCCAGCTCCATCAGTGACCAGCTGGTGACACCACTCAGTGGCACAACCCATGGCCACGTGTCACTGAGCCTGTTTCACACAGGGGGAAACTGAGGTGCAGGCAGGGAACTGCCCAAGGTCACCCCACAACCTTCCGTGCATCTGGGAAAACACAAAAACTGGAAACTCAGCAAAAAGCAGGGCATCTCCTGGCTGCTCACAGCACCTGCAGGACAGCAAACACCTTTAAGGTGAGCAGAGCTGAATGTCCTGAGAAGGTGAACCAGGCAAAGTCTGGAAAGGGACAACGGAATCAGAGTCCCAACCCAAGCCCCACGAGAGGCTGCTGGGAGTCGTCTCCACCGAGCTGAGCTATGGCTCATTTTGCTTTAACCAAGTCATATCCATCTGCTCTGTTGTGCTGTTTCTCTTCCTAAATCTTGCATCACGTCGAGAGTCTTTCGAGCCGCCTGCGCAGGAGGACTCGGTGCGGTTTCCAGGGCATTTTCTGTTTAACTTGCATTAAAGAGAACCAAGGAGTTACAAGTGCATTAGTGGCCCTGCTCCCAAATTGCTGTTATAACCTTTGCCCCCGGCCAATCAATCTTGCTGACACCCATTAAAATGAGCTCATGGTGCCGTTTTTATGGCCGGATTAAGTGGTGTATCTGTAGCTCGGGCGGTTCGGTGAGGGCGTCACACTGCTAATGATTTCTTTATTGATCTTTAATGATTTCCTACATTAGTACAAGCAACATTAGCCCCAACAGCATGCTGCAGGACAGACTGACTAAATAATTCACTGCAGCAAACTGTGATCACATAACTGCACATTCCTCCTTTGTGTTAAGGAGCAGGGGTGGAAAGTGCATAATTATATTCCCTGATAAAGGACAGAAAGGTGGTCCCCTCCCCTCTGATTTCTCCCAGACTTCCCCCCAACATAAACCCGCTGTGAGAAGGAACTTTCCCATCAGGGGCTGGTGATTTGCCCCAGATCACTCACCAAGGCTTTGCTCTGCTTCTGCCTGAGGAAATGCAGGGTTTGGAGGTCCAAGGGAACCAGAAGGAGTCAGGATCTGGTGGATTTTGGCATCAGGACGCTGCCCAGGGACTGTTGGCTCAGAGGGGACATCACTCACAGAGGACATAAAGAGCTGCCACTTCCCCAGCTGTACCCCTGCCCACGGGACACCCCATGGCTGCTGTTTAATCTGAAATATTAAGATGCCAAACCCCAGGGCTTGGCTTGCCTCCCACGCAGGTACCTGGCAGTTTGGGGGAACATCACCCCACGGGAGGACAGGACCTGCCAGAGCCCACGGAGGGAGACGTGTCCCAGCTTGTTCCACTGGTGTCCAAGCATGGCTGGAACAACGAGTGAGGTGGGAAGTGCAGAGGTCCTCAGTGGACTGAAAGGAAGTTTTAAAACCTCTGGGATGGGCCTGACATCCATTGCTACCTGGAGGATGGAGGGAGGGATGGAGGAAAGGATGGAGGGAAGGATGGAGGGAGGGAGGGAGGGATGTTTCCTGTGCCACCAGCATACACAGCTTGCATGGGATGGTTTAAAGGAAACCTCTCACCAAGCTCAGCTGTAGAGGAACCTCCAGGGCCACAGCCAGCCTGGGCATCCCTGCAGGCAGGGCCAGAGCAGTGCCAGGGCCACGGCAGAGCCCTGGCACCGGGGACGAGCGGAGCTGCTGCAGGGCCAGGATCTGTGCAGCACCAGCCACGCTCCTCTCCATCCACTTCCCTGCTGCCAAACCCCAGGGAAACCCTTTAAAAGCCGACTTTGCAGCATCACTTCACTGTTTCCTTGGTTCACCCCACCCGGGAGCTCCTTCCTTTGGCTGAGGGCTGAGGCCAGGATGGGGGTGGCTGCTCCCTGCCAGCCCCCGGCCACGAAACCAGCCCGGCGTGGCTCGGGACACGACAAGGAGGTCTCAGGTGCCACAAGAAACCCGCCTGTGACCAGCAGCCTTCCTGCTGGGAGGCGACGGGGAAGCGCCGGCCCCGCTGGTTAATTGGGGAAAGCACTCAGTGGCGTTGGGTCAAATCCTCCACGGGCGCTGGCGCGGGGCCAGGTGGGGCTGGGCACGCCACAGTCTTCATTAGTGTAACTGGCTGCAAACCACAGCTCTTGACCTGCAAATAGAAGTGATTCCTTCATTAATGGAGATGTCAACGGCGGGGAACCTGTGGTTTCTAATGACACAGCCACTCTCATCAAGTGCACCAGCAAAGTGCCGGGAAAACGGAAAAACGGAGCCTTCTCCCCCTCTCCCAAGGATTTTCCCCTTGAAGTGCAGATCCCGAGGTCCCACAGCAGAGGAGCTCACTCCTACAGAGAGGCTGAGTGGAGCATCACCATGACTTACCCAAGGTGGCTGCAAACCCCCTCCCTGATGTTACCACCAGCACGCCAGGGATGGGAAAGGCTCCAGGATGCCACCCATGGATATCCTGTAGAACAAGGCTAGAAGGGCACAAGGACGTGGGGTAGTCAGTAGGGGCTGCTTTGGGGACCTTGGCTGTGACTAATGAGGGGTCTTAATGAGGCCCCTATCCCCACCACCCCAGAGAGTCACTGGGGGGAACCACCTGCATGTGTCACAGGGATTTTGGGGCTTTCATGTTGCTTTTTTAAGGGTCCTAATAACTCACAGTTGACCCCAGGTCCTGGGGCATCAGAGGAGCCACTGAAGCCAGTGTCCTCCCAGACCAGCACCAAGCCCAGAGGAGCTGGTGGCTTCACTGGGTGATCTCAGCACCCACAAGAAAAAAAAAAGGAGTCCTAGAAAAAGACATCGTCCAGATGAGCTGCCTAAACAAATGAGGCCGCTCGGACGAGTCCAAATTAGAAGCCAAAAAAAAAAAAAAAAGACAAACCGTGGCTCTAAACAAATAAACAAACTAAAGCGAGGGCTCGTTTGCATCCCTCAGCCCTCAAACCAACCACAGAGGATATTCTGGGCTGACAGGCAGAGGCAGCGTCTCACACCTGGACTGAACCCTGCTGTCAGGGCACCCCAAACACCCAAAACCCTCCCCAAAAATCTCGCCCGGGGCTGTTTCCACCCCGATGCTGCTCCTTGCTTTGATTGTTGCTTGCTGGAGTGAGGCAGTGCCAGCAGTGCTGGGTTTGCACCGTGCCAGGCTGAGCTGCTGCGACCCAGGGAGGGGTTTCGCTGTGCCCACACCAGCAGAGCATCCCCTGAGCACCTCAGCAGTGGTTCAGAATTGAGAGGAAGGTTCTGGCCGTGTGGTCACGGGCTAAGGGTGGAAAAAGGAGGGGAAAGCCTCAGCTGTGCTGAGGAGAATGGCCTCTGCTTAGTTAATCTATTTAATTTATTTATTTTCTTTTTCTGGGTGTGGTTTTTTGTTTTTTTTTTACTCTTTAAGGCCACCCTGGGTGGCTCGGCGTGCAGGGTGGCAATGCTGTGGCCTCAGGAAGAGAAAGGTGGGTTTTCTATGGAGTAGAAATAGAGGGAAAAGTAAGAAAACAAACAAACAAACCCCACTGACACAGAGTACCTGGCATGGCACAGGCTCAGACCTAACCCAGCACTGAGAGTGGGAAAACAGCCCTCAACCCCAACGGGATCCACATGGAGAACTTGGAGCAGAGACATGGTCCTGGTTTCATGGGGTGCAGCTCCAGCCCTCCCCATGCAGCCATCTGTTGTCCCTCCAGGAGCCTTTTCCTGGTGGTGGAAACTCCTGTGGACCTGAGAAAGTGGCTCCTCAGAGTCAGCTCTGTGCCTTTTCAGCACAAAACACGTGAGAGGGTCTGTTCCTCCCATGGGCTGAGCAGAAACCCAGTCCCACGGGTTTTCAGCCCTTTGGACACCAGGGACACCTCCCAGGTGTGTGGGCAGGATGGGCAGGCAGGGATCAGTGCCCTGTGGGAGGGAGGATGGTGCTGGGGGCTGTGAAAGCCGTGACCACCCATCCCATGTGGCTTTGGAGCCTCGAGGCACTGCCGGCCATGGCAGAGCTCCAACTGACCCCATCTCCCTGCCCCTAAAGCCTTTTGGCCCCGAGGGGTGTCCCTGTGGCTGGGGACATGGACTGCTGTCTCAGCAGAGGAGCAGCCAGGGCTGTGTGTGGGGTGACACGAGGAGCACAGCCCAGGCACCGGTGCCGTGCCAGAAAGCCCCATGTCACCGCACCTCCTGTCACGGGCCCACGGCGCTGGGTTCCACCCCATCCCTGAGCTCAGCTCTCCTGCCCGCCCGGATTGGAGCCCTCCGGGAGCTCCTGGTCCCATCTGGGACCACCCTCAGCACGTCTGGCTGGACCCTGTGCCGGGAAAAGCCCCAGCGGTGCTTTCCGTGCCTGCAGCAGCAGGACCGGGGGTCCCACCCCAGGGGGGTCCCATCCCATGGGACACCCATTCCCCCGCTCCCGCGCACCCTGCACCCACCAGCCGAGCGTGGGGCTTTGTCTCCCTCTAGTGCACGTTGCTCCAGAGCCGCTGGGCCGTGGGATGGACTGGTCAGGGCATCCCTGGACCCGGTGGCCACTGCACCCCTCCTGCCGGCACCCCCTGGCACCCCCCAGCAACACCCCCGCCCCAGGGCAAAGCCTGCAGCAGCACAACAGCACCACTCACATGTCATCTGGCGTGTCCAGCTGGTCCTGGCACGGGGAAAACCTCCCAGGCAGAGGCTGCCACCTTCCTAGGGCACAGTTTGGACACAGGACCCCAAGAAACCACCTGCCTGCAGCAGCACCCGGAGTTTTATCACTACAGTGATGCAACCAGGAGTTTTATCGTGTCCCCACACACCTTCTGTATTGACTTTCTCAGTTTGTCCTGTTAAACAAATATCCTGGCAGGGGCACAGGGTGACTGATTATCCTTGCATGGAAATAGCTGTATCCACTGATATATCTATTATTCATTTATTTTTCTATTATTCATTTATTCACTGGGAATTTAGAGGCAATCAGAAAGGCACTCTTGGTCATTTTGCTATAAAAGCATTTTTGATCCTCCTCCTCTGCCAACGAGGCCTTGTCTCTCCCGCTTAAAATACATTAATGACCCATTACAGGGCTGGGATCTGCTGCCCTGCTCATGGACAGGAGTGTCTTCGGAGATTTTGAGATTGATATAAATAAACAGGGGTTTGTTAATGTGCTCATTAAGCAAGGGGTGGGCTGGGATGAGGAACACGATGTTTTCCACTCCGAGCTCCCTGGGGCCTCTGTGATAGTAGATGTTAATGCCTAGAAATAAGTGACATGCCAGGCTCTGCTGCCCTGCACCAGCAGGGTCCAGGCAGTGCCACAGCACAGGGACAGGAGGGTCCCTTCCCCAGGGCCAGGAGAAGTCACCTGGATCACAGAGCTGGGCCAAAGGGTGACCTCAGCCCTGTGACCCTGGGACAGTGAGTCAGTGCCCACCTGGCACCGTCCCAGACCTTGCCACCACACTGCCCCTATTTGCAGGAGCAGGGAAAGCCCCGGTGCAGGGACAGGGTCCTGGCAGCCCTCACAGCTGTGTGATGCCCCCTCGCTTCTGTTTCCCTGTTCCCAGCAGTGGCCACCCCACAGGTGGCCTTTCCCCACTTCCCCCTTTGCTCCTGGCTCGAGGTGACACCAGTCCTGGCTTCACAGGGGTCACGACCCAGTGGCTGCCCCGTTCCCAGCAGCTGCTTTTGCACTGGTGAAGGGTGAGCACAGCTGACTGTCCCTCACCCGTGGGAACCACCCCAAGCATCACCCAAGGCTGCTCAGCAGGGCAAGGGCACAGCGGGGCCACTGCGAACCCAAAACCTGTCCTTGACTGCTGACACGACTTCCCTCAGCCCCACCAGCTGAGCAGGGTCACCACTGCCCAGCACACAGCTGCCTCTGGGGGCTGTGCTTTGAGACAGAGCCAGACGAGGTGGTTCACCAACATCCTGCTTCTTCTTCAGTGTCTCAGCTCTTCTCCCACTTCCATAAGCAGCTCGGGAACGGGCTTGGCGAGCGCCTCAACCCACCATCTGCTCCATGTTCCAGAAGAGCAGGTCACCTCTGAGCATCCCCAATGTCTGGGGGCAGCCCCCCAAACAGGAGGAAAAATGAAAGCAGGGAACGGGAGGGAAATGAGGGCTAGACCCAAGCTGTGGCATCGGCTGGAGATTTTCCACCTCTTCCAAAGGGTGCTGGATCAGGTGTTCCCACGTGATTGCCATCCTGGTGGTTCCATGGCAATGGTGGAGCCAAGAGCAGCTGTGGGCACCATGTCAGGCGCCAGCCCAGGCTGCACACCCTGCCCTGAGCCCACGGGCTTTTGGGATGAAAAGAAGCAATAAAATCCCAACGAGAGAAGAAGTGCCTGGGTGAGAGCCTGGAAGTGACTCCCTCTCCCCCCAGCTGCTAAATGGTTGTGGAGCCTCTGCAAAGGGCGAGTCCTTCACAGCATAAAAGGCCCAGGAGGGGTCAGGGATGGCTTTTGGAGCAGGTGCTTGATCCTAAAGGCTGTCTGGGGACACCAAGCTCTCCCCCAGAGGCTGCATCCCAACCCCAGCCCTGGCTGCCCACTGAGCTGTGCCCTGGCATAGGTGATGCTGCTGCAGAGCATCCCCGTGGTCACCCACAGCACAGCCAGTGGCACAGACTCCCCGTGGCACTTTGATGGCAGCTCACAGCAACTGCAATCCTAAAAAGCCTCTTTTCTTTGTTTGTCCTCCAAATATCCATTTATCATCCTCCTCCAAGGCCACTGAAGGGGATGAAGGCTGCCACAGCGAGCCCCCCACAGCAGGCAGAAAGCCTCTGGGCCAGGCAGAAAATGTTAATTATTACATTAGTAAAACACATTTAAACCAAACCCAACAAAATAAACCCAAAAGAACCCTTAACCAAAAATGAAAACAACCTCAAACCCCCCACCAAAAATGGCAACAGCACGATGGAAAAAAATAAAGTTATTACTGGCTGCGAACATTCAGGCTCCTGAGCGAGGCCTTTCATAGGTAATTTCTGCTGTAATTAACATCTCTGGGGCTAATGGATCCGACTTCCAGGGGATAAATAGCTGCATTGTTACCAGCCCTCACTCCTGGCCGTGTCCATCCAGGCTGGGGCTGGACCGGCCGGGAAATCTCGGCTTTCATCTGCCGTCAGCGCCAGCCCAGCTGTTATACCCCGGAAATTAAAACTACTCACTGCAGTAAAGTTTTAACATCCGCGGTTTTATTTGACGCCCCGTGACTTATGGGCTGGACTGGATCCCCCCCCTGCTCTGATCTCTGGGATTTATGGGTTTGGGAAAAGGTCCCGAGTGATGGGCTCCAGCGCCCAGACGCTGGGCAGGGAGCGACGCACGGCCCCGAGGTGCCCGGCTCCCTCCAGGGATCCTGGCTCGGCAAACACGGGGCTGGAGGCAGCTCCTGCTGCAGCTCAGCAGCTCTGGGCTGCCTCTGCCCTCGGGAAACCTCCCCAGGGCTGGCCACGCTCTGCCCGGAGCGATGCTCGGGGTGCCGTGGCTCTTCACACCCATGAGAGCTGCTCTGCAGGGCAGCTGGTGTGGAGCAGAGCATGGCAGGAATGCCTGGGAGAAGGGATGGGGATGCCCAGGAATAAGGATGGAGATGCCCAGGAATAAAGCACAGAGATGCCCAGGGGAAGGGACAGGAACAGCCAGGGAGAAGCGATGGACATGCACGGGAGAAGGGATGGGGACCCCTGGGGAGAAGGGATGAAGATTCCCAGGGAGAAGGGGTGGAGATTCCCAGGAGAAGGGGTGTGGACACCTGGGGAGAAGCGACAAGGATGCCCAGGAGAAGGGACAGGGACACTCAAGAAGGGACAGGGATGCCCAGCAGAAGGGATGGAGATGTTTGGGGAGAAGGGACAAGTCCTCCAGCACCAGAGGTAGCGACAGCCCATTGCAGCAGGGAGGGAAACCCAATGTGTAGCTCACCCCTGTCTCAAACTGTTCCACACATTTTTAAGCCTCCCACTCAGGTGCATCTCCCTGCAAATTTCCATGCTGGCTCATCCATCAGCAATTTGTACATTTGGGAGCAGAGGGAGGAGGCAGGACCCTGCATCTGCCTCCACCAACCAGAGCTTGCACTGCAAAGCAAGGAAATCAACCCCACACCCGAAACCTTGGGGAGAATTACACTCAGCACCCGATATTCCCTCACAGGGACAAGGAGCTTCGAGCTGCCATGGTACTGGGAGAGCCAAAGTGGCTGCTCGGTGCCCCTGGCCATGCTGGGACAGCAGGAGGCTGGAGCTACTGCAGCAGCATCCTGGATTTCAGCAGGCAAAGAAAACGCTTAACAGATGGATTTTGCATCCATCCTTGTGGCTCCTAGAATATCTTCATAAGCCACAATGTGCCCTTAATCCCACAACAAAATCAAGTCAAAGAGCAATTAATATTCTGATACCTGTGGCTAGCTGAAGTGATATAGAGCTGAAGATTTCTTTTTCCATTTCACTCCAACTGTGGTTTTGTTTTTTTCCAGCCATTCTCTGGTCAGTGGTTTTAGGGGCACCAAGGTTCACTTTTGTGGGTAACCTCCACTGTTAGCTGTTGATTTAATTAACTCAGGCTCCTCTGCCTTCTTGACCATACCAACCCCGGCAGGGCTGGATTTCAAACACAAGATTAAGCTCCTGTTTTTAAGCTTAAGCTTAAAAAAAGAAGCCCGGAGAAATTAAAAATGACGACTCGGAACGACCGGGCTCTGCAATTCCAGGGTAGCAGCATTGGTTGCTTAATCCCAAACCCAATCAGCCACAAACATTTGTGACTTGTTTTGCCTAAACTTGAACGAAGTGTTAATGACCGTATTCAACAGTAAAAGTCAAGGCACGACCACGGGGATGCTGCGGCAGCTCCCAGAGGCAGCACCAGACAGCAGCTCCTGCTGTTTTGCAGAGACCTCCGGTTGCATTCCCCAAAAAACAGGAAATATTGGAGTTTCTGGAGGGGTCAGGCAGCGGGATAACCCTGCATCCCAGGGAAGGGACCTGTGTGACCCCAGCACAGCCCCACAACTGCCGCCCCCACGAGCAGCGTCTGCAGGTCCAAGCCCAGGTGGGGTTTGGAGGAGAAGGTTCTGAGTCCTCCAGGTTTGGAGTAATGGGAAAACAACCACAGCAGCGTTTGTCACCAATCTGTACCCCGGGGAGAAACACAAGCCACAGCCCCCAGGGAGGGGTGGGCACCAAGAGACCCTCAGCAGTGCCCGGGGATGTCCTTCATCCCCTGCTGAGCCTCCCGACCTTCCCCAGCAGCAATTGGCCCCGGGCAGATGCTGCCTTGTTTTTAGCAACCTCGTTGAAATTTAAATTGATTTGTTATTTATCCAACTGACAACAAAGAGAGAGAAAAACAGTCCTAACTCTGTGCGCTGGGGAGATTGGATTCCTGTATCACTGTCAGCTGCATTAACTTACTTCCTGGACCTAAATTCAATTAGGGCAGCATTCCCTAGCATTAATAAATCAATACCAATGCCATTTTGATATATTTTGAATGTCTTTCATTATATATTTCAGGGCAGGGATTAGTGCTGAATTCGAAGTTAATGGGACGTGACAAGGCAAATCAAGTTGGGGAGGTAAAGCCTTCCAGCCGTTGGCTGTAATTGCTTTCTGTTACAAAAGACTGTGGCGGTGAAACAAAGAGCTGCTCAACTTTTCTTGGGGAGTAATCCCAGCCAGGGACTCTGTCTCTTTACAAGGGGGAAGAGGAGTCAAACAGCAGCAGAAAGTCTCTGGCATGGCACTAAGGACAGGGCATCGAGTCCCTCCTGCAGCAGCTTTGGGGATGGACTCACACATGTCTCTCTCTGCCTTGAGTTAAAGGGTTGTGGGCAAATTTAATTTGGAGGATAAGTTAAACAGCAGAGAATTTGTCCCCCAGCCCCTCTGAAGTGATCTTTCAAAAATCAAGGTGAAAATCCAGCAGCCCAGGCACAGCCCCAGGGCCTGCATGTGCATCCCAACCTGCTCGTCTCAGGGCAACGGGGCAGCGAAAATGCACAAGATTTCCACCACAGACTCGTTTCACAGCAAAGAGGAGTTTGCAGAGGTGATGAAAAGCCCTTTACCTGGGGCAGTAAGAGTTTGTGGGCATCAGAAAGAGCATGAGCAACAGGTAAGGAGAGGGGTGCTGCTGACACAGCTAAAGACAGAGCAGAGCAACCTTGATATTGGAGAAGGCACTGGGGAGACCTCATTACAGCCTTCCAGGCATTGAAGGGGGCTTATGAAAAAGAGGGAGAGTGACTTCACAGGGGCAAATAGTGACAGATGAGAAATTTAGATTAGATGTTTGGAAGAAATTCGTTACTCAGGGGATGGGGAGGCCCTGGCACAGGTTTTCCAGAGCAGCTGTGGCTGCCCCTGGATCCCTGGAACTGTCCAAGGCCAGGTTGGATGGGGCTTGGGGCAACCTGGGATAGTGGAAGGTGCCCCTGCCCATGGCAGGGGGTGGAACAAAGTGATCTTTAAGGTCCCATTCTATAATATTGGCACCCTTAAATCAAAACATAAAAGCCCCAAATCCAGTTCCTCAGCTGGGATTAACCCCACCGACTCCCACAGACCTGGTTTTGGCTGTTCTGGGCAATAATCCCTCGACACAAAAGGTGAACCTCCCCACCCCCTCCTCGCTGCCTCTCAGATTGATCAAGGCAGTCCTGGCTGCAGATGGAGTGACTGGTTATCAGCTGGGATCCTGGCCATCAATCACTCACTTGGGCCCCTTGCAAAACATTAGTGAAGCAATTTCTCAGAGCGACTCTTTCGGGCCGTAAACCAGGCACCTTGCGAAGGTCTTAAAAGCATTTGCCAGTTATGAGTGGCCTGAAGGGAGCCATTCCTGCTGCATCTGGGGATGAATGAAGATGGAAAATAATAGTGTATCAATGGCATTGCGACTTTGCTGTGTTAATCTTTTAAGGATTAAAGTCGCTCGGCCCTTCAAAATAGGAGCGGCGCAGGATGCCTCTGGATTTTGGTGCATTAAAAGGGGAAAAATCTGCAGTCTGAGGTGACTGTACAGGGGACAGAGACATGCAGAGAAGGGCCCTGACTCTCCACTGAGAACCTTCCTCCTCCACCAAAACCTTCCAAACTTCAAAGCACCAGAAAACCCCAGTGTTTCCCTTGCCAAGCAAACCAGCCCCCAAGTCGCATTATCCCCTCCATAAAATCAAAATATGCTATTAAGAGCAATTAAGAGTCAGGATCGCCCTTTGAAACCAGGTGTTTCCACTTTCAGAGGCACTGTAAGTGGCAAGAGTAAGGGGTTTATGTGGATTTTCCATAGCTGACTTGGAAAAACTAAATAAATAAATAGAGGGAGCCCACTAAAGTGTAGCCCCGAGAAGGCAGGTACAGTGGCATCCTTTTGCAATTCATTAGATCCTTCCTCCTCCGGAGGCAGGTGCTGATCAAGGGAAGGGGAAGGAGGTATAAAAAAGTGCCTCACTGTTGATCAAAACCATCTAGGCCCCACAAAAAAAAAAACAAGCAGCTCTTTTTGCAAGTGGATTCCAAAGCCCCATAAAAAAGGCACCGAGAGCGTAATGACCTTATAAAGCTCAGCCCCGAGAGCTTCTGGGGGCAGCTCAGCTCAGGAGGTACCTGGAACAGCTTTGCCCCTAAAAGACAGCCACTGCCACCCTCCAGGTGATGCAAAAAGCCAAATCAGGCTTAACCCCAGCAGGGATGCAGGTGCAGAGGCAGGATCCAGCCCTCCCAACCAGCTTGTTTGCACAGAATCATGGAATGGTTTGGGTTGGAAGGGAAGGAAGCACATCCAGTCCCACCCCCTGCCATGGGAAGGAATAACTTCCACTATCCCAGCTTGCTCCAAGCCCCATCCAACCCGCCCTCGGACACTTCCCCAAATACTTCCATCAGGGCTGGGCCCCCCTGAGGTCCCTTTGGCCAGTGGGGATCTGGTTCAGGGAAAAGCCAAACAGAGACATTTTGGCCACATCTGTGGCTTGCCAAATTAAACAGGGCACTTTCTGCCCACTTCTGAGCAGCTGTAACGTGGGTTTACAGCTCCTGGAGGGTGTGGAAAGTCGGCTGTTGTGGGGTTTTTATTTAACTTGGCCGTGGAGACCAAAGAAAACAAATAAGATGTTCAATTAACCCAAGGATCAGTGAGGATTTTTCCACACAGGCAGCAAACCCTCCTGGCTGGGCTCTGCTCACTGGTGTGGTGGTAACAACTAAACCTGGACAAAACAGACCCCAGATAAGATCCAGGCACCTTCAGCATTGCATCCCAGGCTCCCCAGTGAGGAAAGCCAAGTGGGTGGTGGGTGACATGTCACCCTTGTCCATCCTGCAAGGAGCACCCGATGTGCTGGAGCGTCCATGGGTTTTCCTTGCCTGTCCTCAGCCTCCCCAAAGCACATCCCTCAAAGCCTGCCCTCACACCTTTGGTTATTCCCACCTTTCAACAGCAGCCAAACCCCATCCTGCACAAGGCAGCAGCCAAATCCCAGCCAGCAGCTCTAGGCAGCCACCTCCCCACGCATAAAACGGATTTCTTCCCCCATCCCAACATTCAGCTTTTGTTTTTCAGGCTCAAACCCTTTCACATCCTCATCTCGAGCAGCTCTGCCTCTCCTCGTGCAGCCTCCACCTGCCTCCCCCTCGTTCGTGCCAGGTGAGACCCCACAACCCACCACCACCAGGGCTGCTTTCCCCCGACTTCCTCCTCTCACCCCAGTGTTTAAACCCACTCCAGGGAGAAGAAGAAGAAGAAGAATCATTACTGGCTTTGCCCAGATGTGTTGCACAACCTTTGAAAAAGCAGAAGCCTCACGTGCAAAGAAACCTGGCTCGGGCCGCCCCGATGAGCCCCCAAACCTCTCTGCCCACAGTCTTGAGCAATAATTTATCCCAGCCAGGATGGGGATCTTCTCTCTCCACACCACAGTGAGCCCAGGAAGGCTCAAGGTTTGCATGTGCATCCAGCTATCCCTGTCTTTCCAAGGGGATCTTCATCCTGCAACCAGGGCATGATGCTGCCAGCTCGCTCCTGACCCAGGGAAACGAAGGAGGAGGTGCAAACCAAGGGCTGGAAAGCTGGAAGAGCCCACATCTGCCTTAGAGATGTTTGATTTGTCCTGGTTTTAATTCATTAAAGGTGTGAAGCGAACATCAAAGAGAGCTGGGGCTGTGGGAACCCAACGAGGGCACAAAATCCCACGTATGAACACGAGAATCTGAAAAGGTGTTCCTTGACCTGATGGGGGGGGATGAAAAAATGGAGATTCAAACATTCCAGAAATAACCCAGGCAGTTCCTGAATTACCACAGTGCTAATGGAGGCTGCACCGCTGGCAGGGCCCCGAAATCTGCCGTAATCCCACAAAAATCAATGCAGGCAGAGCTCTGCCAGAGTAGCAGCATCTCCTCAACCTCCTGAGCTGCGTTTCTTCGAGGGTGCTCAGGACACCAGCAATGGGGGAGCACACACACACTCACCCTCAGCCCAGCCCTGCAGCCACCACTGCTGGAAGAGGCTTAAAATCAAGATAAGAGCATTGCTGCACCAAGAACCAGCAGATCCAGGGCTGAGCACGGCAGCAAAAATCCTCCCACCTGCAGTGAGACCACAAAACTCTCCCTTTTTACCCCAAACAAAGCCCTTCTTCCCCTCCCTGCAGCAGTTTTTTTGAGCCTCCCCATCATTTCATGGACAAGCCCATCATCCCTTTACTTCTTGCCTCTGCTTCAGACATGACCTTTTGATTTCTCGGGTAGAGTGTAAATTACATGTCGCCAGCATAAAATATTAAATCCAATTTATATTTAATTATTGATGTTATTATGTATTCCATAGTAATGGCTAGCAGGAAAAAAAAGAAAATATCCACCCCACCATTAAATAGCTCGGTTGCATTAGCAGCTTCTTGAGGTTAGAGATCTTCCTCCGCTCCTTCTTAACGGTAAGATTGATGGGGATGGGGAATTTTGTAAATAGTCTTCCAGAAATATTTTATCTGATTATTGTACCTATAAAAGGGAGCGGGGAGGGGGAGAAGGGGCCCTCTTGAACCGCTGCTAATTATTTTGCTCAGCTAAAGGGCAAACAGCTCGGTGAGCTGCTTAATGCTCTCCAGCAGCCCCGCTGCAGGTCGGCAGCTCCAGTAGCCCCTGTAGGCAGGGATGGGGCTGTGGAAACCAGTCTGGGTTTAAGAGAAAAAAAAAAAAAGATGGTGGGGAACCACAGTGGTTTTTCCAGCTGAGATTTAACCAGTCTGTTAAACTCGAGTGTGACATTTTTACTAAAATATTAATCGATTCTGTTCTGCCTTGATTAAGCTAATTTTCTCCCCATATATATATTTAATGCTGAAGCCATCGAAGGGGCTCAAGGCTTTGTTGTGTTGGGTTTGCTCCTATCCTCACTGGGGGGTGGAAGGGATTTATGGACAGCCAGCACGGACTAGGGGCCCAGCAGGGAAAAGCTCATCCCACCCCCCCCCCAAAGTGCCACAGGGCTGAACCCCCCAAATCCCCTTCACCCCACACCATGGCAGCTCCACATTCACCGTAACACAACAGTAATTCCATTTATTCCTGCAGTGCCTGCGTCCCCCACCAGCATCCTCAGCCCCCCACTCGGCACAATAAAAACAACATTATCCCCCTCACTTTAAAATTCAAATCAATAGCCCAAATGGAGAGAATCAGACTCAAGAAAAGCAAAGAGAATTAATTCATCTGGGGACTGGCAGGAGGCCACTAAGTGCTCCAGTGTCACCACGCTGGGTGACAACCTTTGGGACCGGCCAAGCTTCGGCGGTGAGGGGGAAAGTTTCTCCAGGCCAAGTATATCATGGAGCTGCTCCCATAAAAGAGCCTCGTTCAGACAAGTAAATGGGTTCCTTGAGATTTTCCCCTCCTCGTTTGGGGGTTCAGCAGAGCCAGGGAGGAGCTGATTCCCCCCACTCCAGCTGCCAGGGATGCTCCAGCAGGAGCTGCTGCCCTTAACCTGCACAGGGACATCCAAACACTCTGCAAGGTTCTCTCCACTGCCTGAACTGTTGTCTCAAAAGTCAGACCCATCACGTTTCAGCGTTTCAAAATAGAGCATTCCCACTTTCCGAGGGAAAAGGCTTTAATTTTTACTTGGAATGCTCCTCAGCAGCTCCTCAGCTTGGAATGCTCCTCAGCTCCTCTTTCCTTCTGGTAAAGTGGCCCAGAAACCTCCAAGAAAAAAAAAAAAGAAAACACTTGGAATTATTTAAATGCTCAAGTCTGGGCTTTTCCCAGGTTTTCATCAGGGTGGAGCAGCTGGGAATTTCAATGCTGTGTCCCAGCACCTGGATGCTCCTGGATGACCCTTTCCCTTTCAGCAGCTCCTGGTTTCAAACACAAACTCTCTCCCAGGAGCTCAGCCAGGCAGCTCTGCCTGCAGAGGCAGCTCTGCAGGTCTGGCTGTGGGAAGGTGAGAGATGGAGCATCTTCCTCCCTCCTGTGCCAACAGCAGGGTCTGCACAGCTCCTTCACAGTCCAGCAGGGATCCACCCCCTTTGTGCCTCTCATCTCAAGTGTCCACTTGTTGCTCTCTTACCTTTTTCCTTGTTTTTTTTTCAGTGTTGCCCCAGCAGCAGGGCAGGCAAACCCTCTGCTACCACAGTGCCCTGGTACCTCCACCCCTGGGCCCCTCCCTCCTGCTCGGCCACGGGCTCCATTCTGGTGTTAATTAAAGCCAATTGTCACACCCAGGAGATTAATTTGCTTTGCCGTGTCATTAGCAGTAAATGCCACTCACGGAGCTCAGAAGGCCTTGTCAGATTGAATCAGCTTCTGAACGTGCTTGTTTTGTCCCTTGTCCCTCTTGATTTCAACTGATCCCTGTTTTTCATTCCCAGTCAGGAAGCAGATCCTGTGTTATACCTGCCCTGCTCCCATCACCATCCCTGCACCCTCGGCACTTCAGTGCCACCCTGGGCACTCCTGTGTCTTAATTAGCACCCCCTGCTAACGAGCAGGGGTTAATTACCCTCATCAATTGTCCTCTGTGCTGCCCAAACCAGTTCCAGTGGAGTTCTCTGCCCAGACCTCTGATCCGGCAGCATCAATTCCCTAATCACATTTGTCCACGTCCTGCTCCCTGCATGTATTTAATGGACATTTATGTATATAAATGATAGTGCAGCCCATGGTGTTCCTCAGAAACACCCAGAGAACCCCCAGCAGGTGCCACATACAGGCAGCAAGACCCACACACAGGCGTCAGGGACCCAGTGTGGTTTCCACACCTAAAACCCTACAGCCTGAGTTAGTCTTTAATTTTTTTTTTATTTTTTTTTCCTGAAGACACAAACCCAAGCTGCATCTGCACCTTTTACAGGCACACACTGGCAAAGCCCAGCTCTCCTGTTGCCTGGGGGTGGTGGGGATGCAGAGGGACAGCACTGCAGAGCAGCGGGCGCGGTGACAAACCCTGGCAGAGCCACCACGCTGAGCTGACGCCTCCTGCCAAGGCACTGCTTGTAAACAACAAGTGGAATAACTATGGAATAACTGCCCCGGGGAGGACTCGGTGTCCCAGCCCCCCTGCACGGGCTCCCTGAGGGATGGGGGTCCGGGAGAGGCGGCCACGGGCACACGGCTCCTTCCAGGAGCTCTGCTTTGTGCGACCGTCAGGGAGGAGATTGAGCTGTCTGTTCTCAGGGAGCATCCAGGGAAATGTCACAGCTCAGGGGGAAGCAAAGGACAACGAGCCCTGGTTTGGATTGGGAAGGGAGGAGGCTGGCAAAGGGAGGTTGTAACCAGCAGGGCTAAACGCTCAGAGGGGACTCGTAGATCACTTTGGGCGAGCTCAGTCCGCATCCCGCTCGCTCCCTACAAACCCATCTGGGCTCTGGAGGCTTCCCGGGATGAAGATGTTTCCCCTTCTCCCGCCTCCTGGGCTAATTTTACTCCGTCTGGCCGGAGCTCGCAGCCCCTGGTTCTCGTTACGCCCCCCGCCGTGCTCCAGCGCAGGCACGCAGCATTTTTGCAAAGTTACAGGGTAGCAGAAATATCCCTGTTTTGTTTTTTCCTTTGGCCTCTCTGTCGCGCTTCCAAAGTTGGGAAAAAAATTACGAAGTAGCAAGAGGGGGAAGCAAAAAAAAAAATTAAAAAAAAATAAATAAAAAGAACCCAACCCAAACCCGACCAACACAAATTAGACAAATGCATAAATAACCTCTGCTCTTTGGGGGTTGATCCTGCTCCAGAGAGGAAGCAGGGGGAGGACAGACAGAGGGGAAAAAAAATTCGAAAACTTAAAAAATTGGAGTTTGTGTATTAAAAAATAACCCCAAACAACTAAAATGTGCACACACGGTGACGCCAGGCCCAGCCAGCCCGTCGTGCTCCATCCCACAGGGAGACAACCCGTCGGCTGCAGCTCCCCATCACCAGCCTCAGCTGGGGGTCCCTGTCCCACAGCAGGGGCCTGTTTGAGGGAAAAATCCACGTTTCCTTCTTCTTGCCACTCCTGGCAGACCCACCCTGGCACTCCCTTGGATGGGGCACGAGAGCGTGTCCCCACCTCGTGCACTGAGCACACAAGGGAGGGAGACAAGGGTGAGCTGAGGGGGGTTGATGGGATCTGGGAGAGATGTGAAACATCAGCAAGAGGGAGAGAGGGGAGGGCAAAGAAAGGGGAAAGTGCTGGCGTGGAAGGAGGGGGTCTGGCCCCAAAAGGAGGCAAACAGCCCGGGTCAGAACGGCTCGATTGGTGCTGGGAGCTGTGCACGGGGCAGGGGGAGCTGGCAACAGCAGCGAGCAGGACCAAGAGCTGTCACCAAGAGGGTGAATAAACACATCAAGGAGCCACTGGGGCCACTGCAGCCCAAATTTCTGTGCACTGCACATCCAAAAAGCCACAGCCCCCAGGGCCAAGCGGGAACCTGAAACTGCACCGAAACAGAGGGAAGCGGGGACAGCGCTCGAGGTTTTCATTGCAGCCCTTCCCCAGAGGGAAGGACACGTGGAACAGAGGGTGTAGAGCCCAAACCACCGTGTTTTCCCCTAAAGCCTTGGAGCTGAAGCCATCACACCCCTGGCTGCTGGGTGGACAGGCACAAGGTGGGCCCTGGGAGGAAATCGTCCCAGCGGAGGGTGAGGAAGCTGCGGGGTCGGGTCTGGATCCGGCGCGCAGTCCTGGTTAACACATGTCTCAAAACTGAAAGCCAAATGGAGAAGGAAACAGAAGGTGACAGTAAAGATACCGTGACTAACGGGATCTTCCAGGGCCCGTTAGAGGAACTGGCTGTGCCTTGAGGTGGTCGGGGATGTGCTGGAGAGCTCCGTGCGGCGCCGCGGACGCCGTGGAAGTGCCACCCAGGTGGTTACGAGAATGACAGATAAAGGGGCCGAGCAGGAACACGTTTGCAGAAGTGACACCCACCAAGGCTCAGCACCAGTTTTCAGCCAAGCCTGGTGGTTTCTCTGTTTACTCTCCCAGGGAACAGCTACACCCCAGCTCCCACACAGCCGGAGAACCCTTCCCAAATCCAGCTCTGGACTGTCATCCTCCAAGGGTTTCCTAACCCTGATGGGATTCGGAGGCAGGCAGAGCATTGGTGCAGGGGTGTGTGGCATTAACACGCCTCTAAAGTCTCCCACTGCCAAAAAATCCCCTTTCAGTCCTGCAGTCAGGAGCCTTTTTTCCCCCACACTTAAACACCCAAACGCTTTTGCATCGGTGCATTCTTTGCTTTGGTGCATTTCTCACCGTGCACAAAGGAGGAGACAGTGCTCAAGGTGCCTCCCAAAATAGGGGGAAGGCATTTGCACCCCCCCTGCCCAGCAAGGAGCAGCATCACGAGCCCTCCCAGCACCCATGGGGGTGAAGGATGCTCTGGGCAGCTCTCAGAGGAGCATCTCCCATGGGACAACCAAGATGGACCATGGCCCAGGAGGACTTAAAGCATCAGAGGAGAGCAGAACTGAGCTTGAATTTCCCCATGGGACTGAACATCCCTGTGCACGAGCACCAGCTCCTGGGTTTGATCCTCCCCAAGAGCTGAGCAGCCCCAGCTTGCTCACAGCCCCTCTCTGCTCCTTTCACCAAAGTTTCACCATATTAAGCAGCTGAACTGCATCATCCAAGGAGTGTCAAATTGGTTTTAAATGGTTCTAATTATAACCAGGAAGTTTTAAAGTGTGTGGGTGGAAAGGAATGCAGCAGATTAATTTAATAGCAGTTACCACGGCACAATAGTCCTTCAATTAAGAGTTCTTTCTGACTGGGTTTTTTTTTTTTCCTTTTCCCTGTTAATAATAAATGTCACAAATGAGAATAGACATATTACTTCATCAGATGCTTTGGCATATCTTGTCGCTGAAAGCCTTTTGTGCAGAAATAGTAGCTGAAAGGGTAATTTTATAGGGCTTAGCACTCACTTAACACTTTAGGGGCCAAAATCAGAGCCCCTGAAGAAACCCAGGAAGCTGCACCTGTTTGCATCCTGGCAGAATCCAACTCCACAACCACAATAAAAAAAACCCAAACCCTTGTGTTGCAGCAGGGCTGTGCTATGGTGTGTCAGACACGAGCCTGGCTGGGAACATCCTGCTGCCAGCGGCTGGAGAGCGCATGGGGCCGGGGAGCTCAGCTTTGCACTCCCAAAACGCTCCCAAAAACGGCTCCCTCTGGTTTTCCAGCCCTGTGAACCCAACTCCTGTGTCAGCTGCGGGGCACAGAGGGAGCAGGACCCTGCTCTGGCTCCCCGTGGACAGGGAAGGGGCGGCTTCCTCTCCTCTCCGGCTTTGAACAGCGTGGGGGATCCTGAAATCCAGGTGTCCGGATGGGAAGCAACGTGATTCCCAGCACTGTAAAGAGAGAGGCTGTGTGTGGGGCTCAGGGTGTCCTGAGGGAGCTCCTTCCTGGTGCCACACTGTGCCAGGATGTGCCCAAATCACCCACTGCTCCTTGCTCCGCGGGCAGCAGCAAACACGTCTCCCATCTCCCTGGAAAAGAGACGTCCTGGCCCCGTCTCTCTTCTTGGAGCTCCTCTCACTAAAGCCATCAGACCCCAACACTAACTGCTTCACACCTGGAATGCAGGCTGGGCTTCCAGCATCGAGCTCCCGCATCCAGACCATCCTCCCTGCCTCTGGAATCCGCTTTTCCCCCAGGTCTCGCTGTGGCCAGGCAGGTTTCTCTCTGCAGCTGGAAGTTTTCCCTGGATCCGGCTCCCAGTGCTGCAGAGGGGAACCTGCCGGCCCTGGACCTGCCTGAAATAGCCTTTATCATTCTTTTTTTTCTTCTCTGAGAGGTTTATTTCGCCAGCTAATGAGGGGGGGAGACCGCTGGGATAGGGGAAAACCACGGAGCAACCCAACCCAGGCAGTTAATAATGAGGGAGGATGCAGCGGCCGCAGCCAGGAGACAAAAATACTGGGAAGAGCCACCAGAAGCATCTTTGAAAAAAACCTGTTGCTGAAGGGAGGGGAAGGGAGGCTGGGGGGGAGGTCAGGGGACACCCCGACACCTCCAGGCTCATGGGAGAACTGGGCACAGGACGGGGATGAGGGAGGCACAGCCCCACTGCTGGCATGGATGCCCCACGGATCCCCAGCACGTCTGGGATTGCACTGGGAGCAGTGGGAGCACTGGGGGGAGCTGGCCTCTGTCCCCCAGCACTGCAGGTGAACCCCAGCTTGAGAGTGAGATCTGCTGCTTTACCAGCACCAGCTGCCTTTTAATATTTTAGGATGGTTAAGGTGTGTTTCCCACACAAAGCACCCAAAATGTTTGACAGAGCTCATGTGGGACAGGGACACATCCCCAGGAGCCACAGCAGCATCACCCTCCCCCAGTGCTTCCCAGCTCCACTCAGCTCCAGCCCTCCAGCACTCGCCACGAGGTTGGCACTTGCTTGTGGTGCCCAACAAGCCCCTGGGAGCTTCCCTGCACACGGCCAAGTGCTGGAAAACAGCAAAGACTGACTAATATTCCCCCAAATCCGGCTTTGTCTCTGTGATTTGTGTTCACATTCAGCCAATGCAATATTGAACCGATGCCTGGAGGGACTTGGGTACTTAAAAACAACACACAGGAGGTAAACAGGGAGATTTATTATTTTACTTTTGTGGTTTTGAGATAGTTTATGACACCGGGCTAATAACTCCCGAACCAAAATCTCCATTGATCGGGGGGAAACGTTACGTTATCCTCCCTCTCTGCACCAGGAGAGGCTGCTCCCCTCAGCCACCCCCTGCCCACTGCCTGCCAGGGATGGCTCCATCCTGGCACAGCCCTGGGGAGCACCCGCTGGGACAGCCATGCCCAAAATCTGTGTCCCACAGCAGGGAGGGAACAAACCCCCAGTGTGCAGGGCAGCCTCCTGGGTCTGCCCTGGTGCTGTGGGCTCAAGGCAGGACCAACAGCAGGATTGTCCCTCTCCACACTGCCCAGGTAACAGCATCCCTCCCTCCCTCCCTCCGGCCTCCTTCTCCCTCCTAATTGCGACAGGGGGACCACAGGTCTCCTCCTTCCCCGTTATGGGCAGCTAATTAATTGCCACTTGTCACATTCCCCTGGGAAGTGGCCACCCCCAGCTCTGAGAAGTGGTCACCCTGCTGCTGCTGGATTTGGGGAGGTCAAAGACATCCCCATCCCACAGGGGATGAGGGAGAACCAGGCTGGCATCTCCCAGCACGGCCCTGCACCGTGGCACAAGGGTGGCTGTGTTGGCAGGTGATGCTCCAGGGTGGCACATGAGCCAGGACATTCCCAGTTGGAGCCTGGAGAGGGGAGAAAGGCAGAGGCAAGTGCCCCAGGCCGCTGCCCTGCTGCTCCCTCCGCCGTGTTCCTGTGATCTGTACTGTAAATCTGCTTCATTTCCAATTCACAATAATGACTGAGGTGCTCTCATCCAGGAAACTCCGCGAGGTTCCGGCTTTTAAGGGAAAAGATGTAACCAGGCAGGAGCTGACAAGCTCTGTGGAGAGCTGCCCCGCTCTCCAGGCACTTAGAGTCTCCAAAAGAAACATCAACCCCCATGGGAAGGCTGGGATTTATCAGCACTTAGGGCTGTGGATCCCAAACCATCCTACCCCACACCTCCCAGCCCACCATCCCAATTCCAGCTATGATCCCGGACTGATGGGCTGGAACATGGACAGGGAAGGCTTGGGCAGGGCAGGCCCTCATTTGGCCAGCAGCAGGGACATCCAGCAGGACCCTCCACACGGTCCCAGGGGGAAAAAAGGGTGGATATTCCATTTTGGCCACCACGATGGGCCCCGAGTGGGACTCTCTGTGCAATCCCAGGGAGAAAATAGGGTGGGTTTTCCCTTTTGCCCACGGGCTCGCTGCTGGCATTAAAGACAAACCATTGCCATCATCTGAACTGTATGATCAGGAGCCTAATTCAATCCAATCTGGCTCATTGTTGAGGGTTGAGCATTTAGCTGAAACCCTAAGCCAGCCCTGCAGTAATTTGGCTGGGGAGGAATTGATTTTGACCATCAGCACTTTCTCATTTTCAATAGAGTCCGAACGTAACCAGGTTAATTTCTGTTAAGCACATTACCCAGGTACTTTTTGCTCTCCAGCCCAATGATTATGTGTCTGATCTGAAAGATTATAATTGCAACCCAACAGGACACAAACAGGAGTCTGTGATTGAAAGGAACCGGCCTGAAAGCAAACCAGCTTCTCTTCTACCTAAAAACCAAACCATTTCCCCTCTCTCCAAATTTCACCATCGTTAACAGCTACACACAGCAAGATCTGTCTCAATAAGTAAATTCACTCTGATTGATCTTCCAATACACTACTATGTTCCCCATTTTGCTGGATTAATGTTCTTACTGCAAGTTTGGTTTGGTTTGGTCCCAAGTTTCTCGTCTGGTTTTCTTCTCTTCTTTACCCAAATCAGAGATTCTGCCTTGCAAAGGACTTCCCAGAGTGGTCAATCCCAGCACCCCACCAGACACAGCCCCAGGGCTCCCACCCATGTGGGCACCCCTGGTGCTGCCTCTTTTCCTGCCCCCGGTTTTCATCCCAGGGACAAAGGGGATTTCCCCGTGGGTGTGAGGTTCCCCGAGGTGGGAAATGGGAGTTCCAAGGGGGAATGGTTTCAAAGTAAAGGAGAAGAGATTTATATTAGATATTAGGGATACATTCTTCCCTGTGAGGGTGGGGAGGCCCTGGCACAGGTTGCCCAGAGAAGCTGTGGCTGCCCCTGGATCCCTGGAAGTGCCCAAGGCCAGGTTGGACAGGGCTTGGAGCAACTGGTGGTGGAAGGTGGTGGGAGTGGTTCCCTTCCAACCCAAACCATTCCGTGGTCCTATGATTCCATGCTGCCATAGCACTGCAGCGAGCCAGCCCAGCGGGAGCACAGCAAACCAACCCCGTACGTGCCACCTGAAAATCCAGGGTGGGAAGGGGTCCCCACGCCACTGCCCAGCTGAGGATGTCCATCCCCCCGCCACCACCACCCGCCCCAAGGGCTGGAACCAGGACGAGCACAGCCTTGCCTTGCCTCCAGCCCCGCCTGTACATTATTCCTCCCCATCATCACAACTTTCTTCCGCTTCTAAAGCACCTTTCATCACGAAACAGGATGGAGCGCGGCAGCTGTTGAACAGCACGGAGCGCAGGCAGGGCCGGGCAGGAAGTGGAAGCGGCTCCTGCAGCTGCTGGGAGCAGGCAGGAGAGCTGAACTCACGCCACGGCATTCCGGGGCCTTATCGCGTCCCCCGGCACGCGCGCGGATCCTCCCGACACGCGAGGGGCCCATGTGGCAGCTCCCACGTGATGGCACCGCTGTGACACGTGGCAGCCGGGGATGGCTGAGCTCCACGGTGGGGCTGAGAGGAGAAGGGATGTCCTGGGCCCTCCTGCTGCTCTCCAGGAGCAGCTGCTCCAGCGCTGCGGGGTCACAGATCCTGTGACCACCACGGCCCACGGACCTGCGGGTCCACAGGTCTGACCAACAGAGCTCAGGGACCTGCAGGGCCACAGATCTCACCCACCACGGCCCAGGGACCTACAGGGACAGAGGTGTGACCCACCCAAGCTCACCCGCAGATCTCACCCACCAGAGCTCAGGGACCTGCAGGGACACAGGTCTGACCCCACCATGGTGCAGGTCCAAGTTGTGGCATTGCAGGTCTGGATCTTGGCACTCCACACCCGAATCTTGGCACTTCACACCATGATCGTGGCACTTTACACCCAAACTGTGGCATTTAACACCCGAATTGTGGCACTTCACACACAAATTGTGGCATTTAACACCCGAATTGTGGCACTTCACACACAAAATGTGGCACTTTACAGCCAAATTGGGGCACTTCACGCCCAAATCATGGTGTTGCACGCGCAAGCCATGGCACTGCACGCCCAAATTGTGGCACTGCACACCCAAACCGTGGAACTACACACCCAACCACAGCACTGTCCACCCAAGCCATGGCACTGCATGTTCAAATCACCATCCCTCGTGGTGGGAAATGTCCCCAGGGCTGGGGTTCACCTGCAGGCACTTGGCCCATCCTGTGAATGCACCGTGGCCTCTGTCACGCTGGAACAACCATTATTTTTGTGAGAAACGTCCCCAGCCCCTCCCTTCCCCTCTGCCCCACGGTGGGAGCAGCCTGAGGAGCTGCACCCTGCCAGGACCCCTCTGCCTTCCCGGGCACTCAGCCCTGCAGATCCCTGATAACAGCACTTTGCTGCAGTGGGTGGGAGGTAACCAGTGCTGCTCCCCCTCCACCCCTCGACCAGGATCTTCCCCTTTGAAAAGGACAAATATAACCGAGATGAGTCAGTTCCTCCGAGCTCCCGGCCCCTGTACAATATGTAACTGGAATTTTTCATTTCGGCACTGCAGGGGAGGCATAACTGGAGAAGACAATGGAGTCAGCTCCGACCCAAAAAAGCAGTGCCAACTCTGTGAGCCTGGGAAATAAAAACATTTTTTTAATCTAAAAATAAATTAACTGTAAGTGACAACAAGAGCAGATCTGCATGTACTCGCTGTCGGCCCGCGCAGGACCGGTCCCTGCTCCTTGGCACAAAGATTTGGGAGAATTCCCTGCTCTTTTCAGGCCAGGTTGGGATTCACAGCTGTACCACAGAGCCAGGGAGACACTCAGCACCTGCACCAGGAACTGAGCTTCCTGAGCTGGCATCAGACCCAGCAGCAAATCCACAGGAGCCAGGGAAACCTCTTGGGTTTGTTTTCCAGCTGCATTACAGCAGTGAGGGGGGAAAGAGGCTCCACCGAGCTCAGGGCTTGGCTGGGCCGAGGCACTGACAAACCATAAAGCCCATCCAGCTTCCCCTGATTAAATAAAAGGGTAGGAAGGGTGAGGCAGCTGAGGGCCCCCCTGCCACCCTTGTGTCACCCTGGGCAGAGCAGATCCCTGGGGCAGCCCCGAGCCCACCCTCCTGCCCTCCCTGCTCCTGGCTTGTGCTTGGAGCAGACACAAAGCGTGTGGGTGTCACAGGAGAGTGTCTGGAGACTCCAGAAAATAAAGGGCAGTCAAGGGACTGCAGGTGGGACCTGCAGAGGGAGCTGGTGCAGTATTTCAAGCACCGGAGAGCCAGGCCAGCATCTCTCCCTGCTCCCAAAACTCCTTTGATCCCAAATGTGGCAACAACCTCATGGCAGAGGGGCCGGGAGCTCCAGAGGGATAAAGCCGTGCCCCGAGCACATAACTGGGATTCTGACAGCACAAAAACACTCCCCAATTTACTGTGCAGCAACATCAACCCCTTCCCTGGAGGCTTCTTTCAGAATTCCAGCACCAGTGGTGGTGGCAGTTTGCTCCCTGTGCATGAAAATCTAACAACTTTCAGCAGGGATGTGGAGAGAGCAGGTGAGGGGAGACATTCAAAACCCAAACCACATGGGGACAATCCTCTCCTTTTCCTTAGGATATTGCCAATAGGACTGTATAAAAACGTTCTGCCTCCCATTCTTTCCTCTGCTCTGTTTTCCAGCGCTGCCTTCACGGGGCTGGGTTTCTTTCTTTCCCCCCTGGACTTGACTCCTCGCTGGGTAAGGCTGCATTTGATATTTTTAATCACTCAGCATGCATCAGAGCTTGGCAGCAGAAGAAAGTGAAGTTAAAAGAGAACAGAGACAGGCTGGGTTTGCCAGGGCTGCCTGCCACGGCCACAGCCCCTCATCGCTTGGGCTGCGATTCCCTCTGCTGGGAAGTCACGAGCCACAGCTGACAAGGGAGAACTTAAAAACCAAACTAATCATCAGCACTTATAAACCTGCAGGTTTTGAAGCCTTTCTTCAAAGAAAAACAGAAGTCCCGAGCCCTCCTGCCTTTGCTGTGCAGATATAAGGGCTTTACACACAGACGCATTTCACGTGCACATCAATATTGGTGATAAACGTTTAGAGTAAGGCTACATTTGTTTTTTAAGGCTGGAAGATCCAGGCCACTGCAGCAATGTTATGGAAATTTTGACTTTCTTTTCCCAGAAGCTGCAGTAAAACGTTTTGTTTTCTATGAGGGCTGTAAGTCTCCCCCTGAGCAAACCTGTTGTGGGTCACTGAAGGATTCCCAGGGGATGGGCAGCACAGGGAGAGGCTGTTACTGGTTTCTCATCCTGCACCAGGCTCTGCCCTGGAACTCACCAGTGTTTCCAAACACACCCTGAGTTCATCTGGTTCACGTGTTGCTTCCTTAGTTTGATCATAAAGTTTGCATCACCCCACTGAATCCTTGGAAAAGGAAAAAAAACGTTTATTACAGTGTTACTAACCCATGGAGTCACTTCAAGGCTGCAGTAACTCCCTACCAGTGTCTGCATTTCGATATCTCTGCATTTGGGTCACAACCCCATGGAGTGTTCCAGGCTGGGAGAAGAGTGAATGGAAAACTGGGAAAGGACCTGAGGGTGCTGGTGACAGTGGTCAGACACGAGCCCAGGTGTGCCCAGGTGGTGCCACTGCCCCATGGCTGTCCCAGCACTGGTGTGTCCCAGGGCCAGGGCAGTGCCCTGTGCTGGCACTGCTGGGGCACCTCCAGCCCTGGGGGCAGATTTGGGGTCCCCAGTGCAGGACATTGAGGGGCTGGAGCGTGTCCAGAGAAGGGAATGGAGCTGGGGAAGGGGCTAGAGCAGCTGAGGGAGCTGGGGGGGCTCAGCCTGGAGCAAAGGAGGCTCAGGGGGGACCTTCTGGCTCTGCAACCCCCTGACAGGAGGGGGGAGCCGGGGGGGGTCGGGCTCTGCTCCCAGGGAACGAGGGACAGGAGGAGAGGGAACGGCCTCAAGCTGTGCCAGGGGAGGCTCAGGTTGGACATCAGGAGGAATTTCTTCATGGAAAGGGTTGTTAAACATCGGAAGGGGCTGCCCAGGGAGGTGGTGGAGTCCCCACCCCTGGAGGCGTCCAAGGAACGACTGGACGTGGCACTCAGCGCTCCGGTCTGGGTGACAAGCGGGTGCTCGTGAAAAGGTTGCACTCGGTGACCTCGGAGGTCTTTTCCAATCTCAGTTATGTTATTCCCGTGACTCCCGAATACCGGGACAATCGGAATACCCAGAGGGCGGCGGCAACACCTCCCGTCCGCTGGGGGGCGCCCTGCGGGCCGCGCCGGAAGCCGGAAGCGCGGGCGGGCGGCGATGGCGGCGGCCGTGTCGTCGCTGAGCAGTTTGGGGATCCCCGATGGCGACGGAGGGGTGAGGGGGGGACGGGACGGCACCGGGCAGGGCGGGACGGGGGGCCCCGGCTCCCTCCCGGGGCTGAGTGCGCGTTGTTTCAGAGCTCCTCGGAGGAGGAGGAGGCGGGCCCCAGCGCGGCGGCGGCGGCGGCGGCGGAGCAGCGCCGGGAGGAGCGGCTGCGTCGGTTCCGGGAGCTCCACATGAAGCGGGTACGGATCGGTCCCGGAGCCCCCTCCGGTACATGGCCAGGAGGGGGGAGGGAGGTTTGCTTGGCCCTGCGTTTGTTGGTGTGCAGTTCTGGGCTGCTCAGTGCAGGAAAGATGAGGAGCTGCGGGGGGGGTCCAGCGGAGGCCGCAGGGATGATTTGGGGTCTGGAGCATCTCTGGGATGAGGAGACACGGCGGGAGCTGGGCCTGGTCAGTCTGGAGGAGGGAAGGTTGAGAGGGGACCCTCAACCCTTGCAAATATCTTCAAGGGGTGTCTGATGGTGGTCCCAGATTCTGTTCAGTGGTGCCCAGTGACAGGACAAGGAGCAATGGCCATAAACTAAACCACAAGTTCCACCTCAACATGAGGCAGAACTTCTTTCCGTGGAGGTGGCAGAGCCTGGAACAGCTGCCCAGGGAGGGCGTGGAGTCTCCCTCTCTGCAGACATTCCAGACCCACCTGGACACGTTTCTGTGCCTTGGACTGGATGATCTCCAGAGGTCCCTTCCAACCCCAGCTCCTGTCTGATTCTGGTTTACATGGTGCTTTCAGGAAGCAGAGGCCAGGCCCCCTCCCAGGGGGGCTCCTGTGTCCCCCCAAGGGTTCTAATTTTGTTGTTCCTGTGCTCAAGTGTTGCCCTGTTTCATTCTCAGTATGAGGCTTGCAAGCTGAACAGCCAAGAAGTGGTGGAGGAAGACAAAAGACTTAAATTGCCACCAAACTGGGAAGCTAAAAAAGCTCGGCTGGAGTGGGAGCTGAAGGTGCAGGAAAAGAAGAAGGTAAAGACACCTTTACAGCTCCCCATGACCCTGTGGAGCCACAGCCCACGTGCCTGCAGTGACACTTCATGGTGGCTCAGCAGTCTTGGGAGCTTACACTGATGTTACCCCCCCAAAATCCACGTCCTAATTAGGCTGCTGATTATTTAAATCATTGTCCTGCTCCAGAGGTTGACTGGGCTGATCCAGGGAGATGCAACTGAGTTTTAGGCTTGACCACTGGCTCATTGTTGAAACTGAAGTGTCCCTTGTGCTGTGTCAGGAATGTGCAGCGAGAGGAGAGGACTATGAGCGAGTCAAGCTGCTGGAGATCAGCGCTGAGGACGCCGAGAGGTGGGAGAGGAAAAAGAAGAAGAAAAATCCCGACCTGGGCTTTTCAGGTAACGGCTTAACCACACAGCTGTGTTTGGAATGGACACCTGTGTTGGTGTTTTGGGTGAAAACTGGACCATGAGATAAAGCCCCTCACCCTGACACCGTCTGTTCCCAGATTACGCGGCGGCGCAGCTGCGCCAGTACCAGAGGCTGACGCGGCAGATCAAACCCGACCTGGAGCAGTATGAGAAGCTGAAGGAACAATAGTAAGTTCTGTGGTATTTCCAAACCAGTAGCAAACACTGGAGACTTAAATCCTTCCAGCACATGCACAATCTCGTGTGCCCTGTGATGTTAATTAGTCTTTAACATGGTATTAAAGTATGGCCTGCTAATCGACTCGGCCATCCCTGCTTCAGGGGGCTCATGGGTAGTGGAGTAATTAATGAGGTTCATTTCTTCAAACTTCTTCCCTGGGAGGGCGGGGAGGCCCTGGCACAGGTTGCCCAGAGAAGCTGTTGCTGCCCCATCCTTGGAAGTGTCCAAGGCCAGGTTGGATGGGGCTTGGAGCAACCTGGGCTAGTAGAATGTGTGACCTGCTGGAAAAGAATGGTGTTTAAGGTCCCTTCCATCCCAAAGCATTCTGGAATTCTATAAAATCTCAAAGCAGCCAATAGTTGTGTAACCTGCTGCCCCTCTTCCCCTCATGCAGTGGGGAAGCGCTTTATCCCACCTCCGACAGCCTCCTCCACGGAACTCACGTGCCATCCAAGGACGGGGTTGACAGAATGGTCGCGGATCTTGAGAAACAGTAAGTAAACCCCGGGGCCAGGCGTGTGCCAGAGCAGCTCTGGGCAGTGGGACGCCCAGGCCTGGCCCAGGGGTGCCCCATGGGTGCTGTTATTGCCTCCCAGGATCGAGAAGCGGGAGAAGTACAGCCGGCGGCGACCCTACAACGACGACGCCGACATCGACTACATCAACGAGAGGAACGCCAAGTTCAACCAGAAGGCAGAGAGGTTCTACGGGAAGTACACGGCCGAGATCAAACAGAACCTGGAGAGAGGGACAGCTGTCTGAGGCAGCTCCTGGGGCACAGCACACAGCCCTGGCTGTGTGCAAGGGGAGTGCAAATTCTACAGGCAGTTTTATAAAACAAAGCATTATAGGTGTTGCTTTCTGGAATCCGTGGTGGGTTTATGGAGTAGAAGTGATTTGTGTAACTGCAGCTGTACACTGCTTTTACCTGCAGGAGTAACCAGCTCGTGCAATCTTGTGTTCAAAATAAAGACCAGCTTTAGTCTAATTTAAGGGTTGGTGTTTGTTCCTCAGTAGTGGGAGATTATCAACAAGATGAAAGGTGAGGAAGGTGAAGTGGCATTCCCATGAAAAAACAGCTTCCCAGCTGTCACATGCCAAGGCTGGAGCTGCCCACCCTCCCCAGGGCCAAGAGAAACATGAGCCCTTGTGCACTGCCAACCTCGGCTTGGCCATTTAATAGTTCCTCAAAGAAGCTTCCAGACACAAATAGTCAAATTCAGTTTATTTTACTAATTTATTTATACAAAACCCAGGTTTAACCAATTGCACCAAGTCCATGCAACAGCCCGTTGATTTCTCCCATCCTTTTCTCCCGGAGCAGAGGTCTGGCTGAGCCGTGGAGTCATCACAGGCACATAACCTGTACCCTGTCAGCATGAACCCTCCTGCACTGACTGCCCTTCCCCTTCCTGCCTCACAGTGACCCTGAGAGGCTGGTTTTAAACCAACTAAGTAAAAGAAGCCTGCAGTAAGTCGAGCATTAGAAGGAGCAGGAGGGACAAGTTGCTCACGGTGCAGTATGGGACAGTGAGAAGGGCGGTGACTTCACCTATGGCAGTCACATATACATCCTGCACAAGCTTTCCACTTCCAGAGGGATATCCAGGGAAGGTGCTCAAGGCTCTGAACTAAGCACAGCTCAGGCAGGAACTATTCCAGCATAAAGATCTGCTTTAATGATGCAACAACTACCTTCTGTTGCACCTTGTGGTAAGTCAGGTAATTGAAAGCTAAATCACAGACAGGACATACTCATAACACAGGTCTAACACTTCACACATTAAGCCAGTGCAAAACTAAACTTTATTCACTTGAAGTAAACAGTTACACAATGTAAATCCAAGTGTCCAAAGAACAGCTACTCAACTATGGTTTAGAAAAAGTTACCCACCTGCAAGGTCTAGTCCGATAAAGCAATACAAAATATTTACAAATATACACAAGATTCCCATCTGTGGCTTCGGGATCAGTGTGCTCTCTATCTGAAAGAGAAACCTTAGATTCCAAAAATTAAAAATCTCAAAATAAATACTCAGTATTAACAAATCTTCAACCCCATCAGAAAGTTTGCAATCTCTCTACTGAAGGATGTGAAGTGCTGCAGTCAGTGAATCCCATCAGCGTGCCCGGAACAGGGTGCTTTTGGGTGAGAAGTTTAAGAATGTTTTCTTCTCCTCCTTCTTGACAGGAACCCACTGCCCATAGGGACTTCCCTTCCTGTCATCTTCTCTTGCTGGAGAAACTACTGGCTCCTTAACAACATGGCTCACTGGCTTCTGCAGGGCTGGCTTTGCCATTGTGTTCTGGAAAAGAAAAAAATTCATGTAAGAAAAGGTATTAAAACCTGTATTAAAAACCTGTACCCTCAAGGGGTACAAATCCAGTACATTTATCTGGACTGATTATATAAATGTTTTCTCTCCAGCTCTTGGAATACCTGATGCCTACCTGATATAATATCAACTATATACACTTAACTGACAAAGGATTCAAGAAGTTACTAAGTTTGCATTACTAAAACATAGTACTTGAAATAAGTTGTGGTTTAAACTAGTTCAAGTTGTTAAGTCTTTGTTTCATCTAGTTCTATCACTCTCAAGTGTATTGCAAAGTACAGAGAGTCATTGTTAGTAGGTGTAGAGGTAAATACCTATTTTAAATCCACTGCTTACAGTGCTCTAGTGCTGAAGGACCTGATTAACTCCTCCAGGAAGAGTCATTATTGAACCATTACATTCATTTTGTTACCGTGATTGAGATCACTCATTTGGAAACCAGAGCTGGGAAAAGCCTAAGACAGGAGGGGCTGAAGTACTGGAATTCCATCTTGGGAAGTCACTTACATTAGGACTGAAGGAAATGCTCCTCTGTATGGTTGCTCTCTCCATCCCAGTCTTGGTCATGTCTTCTGCTGCACTTCTGGGTTGCTAGAGAAGAGCACACACAGCCTAAGTGGGAGGACACATCACCCCATGCAAGGTCAGGCAGTCACTACAGAGCATGAACTTTGGAGTTGTTTCAGATATTTACATCAAAAGTAGCTGTAAAGCTACTGGATATGCAAACAGAGCAATGCTGAACCCAATTGGAAATGCATTCAGTATTTTTACCAACGTGGCTGTGCCAATTCGGGTGTGAATGGACGTGATATCCACAGCCCAGTTACAGTTTATAAGGATTCAAACAGTCACAGCATGAACTGTCACACGAGTGCAGTGACAGAGCAAGTGGCATTAAGTTCTGCATAACCATCCTGCAGAGCTTTGGATAATGACAATAAACTTATCTGCAAGTGATGCAGGCCTCTTCTTCTGTACTCTCTCAACATCTGGAATATATTGCATATATTTATGAAAGGGATGCCTGTACCATTTGTGTAAAACCCTTAGTAAATTTACTTCCATTTGTAACAGCAGCATCTGACTCATGTACAGGTTTGTATTTACCGTGACTCAGGTTAACACACTACAACACAACCAGGCTAAAATTCACTTTAAGCTGCTCAAGTTTCTCCCTCCCTTAAGTTCACAGCAGCTACAGCCCACAAGTCCCTTAATTACCACCAGATTTTCTTCATCATGTCTGGAACCATAGTCATGATTTCTATAAGACAGAAATAAAGTATGTAAAATGCATTGTGTGCTTGCGTATGGAATTTCTGGGAAACAGTTTGTTGCACATGAAAAACTTTTAACAGTTCAAAAAAAGGCAGAAAGATTTAAGCTTAAAAAAGAAAAAACCAAAAAACCCCACACTATTCACTAGGTTTGGCAAGGAGACTCCTGGTTTAGGTCAGAAAGACATAAACTAGCTGGATTAATGGGCAATATCCCATTAAAAGAGTAAGTCAAAAGGACAAGCTACATTCTCCTCTCCTTCCCCACCTGTCACTACTGGACAGTCTGCACAGGCTCAAGAGGATCAACCACCTCTCACAGGTCCATTGTGCTTCCAGCTTAAGGCAAAGTCTAGAGGTTTTCTAGAGCAGTTGTTGTTCAAGAGTTTGAATTCTTAATCACAAACTCCACAGTTAAACTAGAACACATCCATGCAGACAAGTTTTAAGAAGTGTTTACCTTTTCAGTGAGAACCCTCCTGTCCATACTTACCTCAGCTGACTCTCCAGGTTCTTCCCGCTCCTGTTTTTCATTTTTTATCTCTTTGGCAGGAGGAGGGATCTTCAAGCTCGCTGGCAAGACAATGTTATCTGTTCCCAGAGCTTTGGCAGCATTGGCTTTCGCAATTTCCAGGAGTTCCCTCTTGTCTAAAAGAGGAAGGAAAAAAAAGAAGTGCCTTGTGTTATATTTAAATCCATATTTACCTACTCACACAAGCCTAAAAACTGCAGGTTTATTATCACTGCATCAACTGATGTAAGCATCAACTGTGATGAATTTCATCAGACCTTGAGAGATGTAGCTTCAGTTCAAGTGCAAAAAATGTGCTCTGAACTACTTTGTTTGTTAAATATGTTTTTATAACCAGAGGTTTTCTTCTACAGTGCCATTATAAATTATGCTCTATAAAGCAAGTAAACAAAGCAGAACTGGACTGGTGAAAGAAAGCTGTACAGTCTGAGGTTCTCACACAGAAAAGACTCAAGAAAAGTACCTTTCTCACTGAGATGGAGAGGTGACCTACTGCGGGACCGTGTCCGTGACCTGCTCCTCCAGCTCCTGTAAGCCTCGGGATAGATGGTTCGCCCAAATCCGTAATATCTCCGGCCTCTGGAACGGGACCTGCTCCTCGAGTAGGACCTTCTGTAGTAGGACCTGCCGCGGGACCAGGACCTGCTGCGGGATCGGTAGCGCGGGGGGGAGCGGCGGTACCTCTGGTAGTGCCTGGCGTGGTACCTGCCCCGGTACCGGCGGTACCCGCGCGACCGCGAGCGGCTCCGCGAGTAGGAGCGGGAGTATCTCCTGTACCGGCGGGAACCGTTCCTTCGGGCCCGGGACCTCGACCTGGAGCGGCTCCAGCTCCGCGAGGAGGCTGAAGAGGAGCTGCTGGAGCTGGAGCGTGAGCTGCACGAGGATCTGCTGGAGGACCTTGTTGATGACCTGTCACAGCTCCTCTTGGATCTCACGGACGTCTCTCTCTTCTTCGGAGAGCTGAGGGTCAAGTCATCCATGAAACCCGTCATGTCTTCCGTTTTCTGCACGCAGGTGCTTTCACAAGCTGGTTCTGTTTTTACTGCTGTTCTGCAATGCCCAGTCTCTGTTCCTGTTGTTGGGTGGGGCGGAGGAAGTTAATTATTCATGGGCATCGAGTCATTTACACAGAAATGACAAACACGGTGACACACAGGCAAAAAGTTCAAGGGTAATTAAACACACTAACAGTCCTCAGCCAGTTTACCAGCATGTTTTGCACATGACAGTTTTGTTGCATAATTTCCTCACCTATAGTCTGTCAAAAGACTGAAATATGAAATTATAGGGAAAAAAGGCTTTAGTTTAAACCGTGAGTAGTTCTGCGTGAAATTTTGGAGAGAGGTAGGTTTGTGCAGGTTTTAAGTGTAATTCCTTTTGTGTAAATGGTACAAGTTAATATCCTTTTGCTCCAAACAGAATTTTCAAGGTATTTTATTTTAACTCTAAATGCAGGCTATTGCACCTATGATGCAAAATAATCATTTGCCTTCCAGATCAGTACAAACTGATTTACTCCAAGAGGAGGCAAAATAAAAGTACCTTCAAGGTACAAAGCAGCCACTTCAAGATCTTGACCATATCATCTTATAAAAAACTCCACGCACAGAGCTCCACCCATTCCAGCAGTGTACACAGCAAGCTGCTATTAAAAATGTTCTACACAGATAGTAAAAAATACAGGTGGTGACTCACCACACCCGACTTGTACAGAACACTTGTTATGGTTATATATTAATAATTAAAATGGCTGTCCCTCTAGCGGCAGCCATTTTATAGCTACAAAGGTTACACGAGTGTAAGGATCTTATCACAGGACTTAAGCCCCGAGTTACGTAACCACTGTACAGCTTGAGGAAGCTTGCTTTAACCCAAAAATTCCTAGTCGCTGCTCAGTGCAAAGTTAGCAAATAAATATAAAACCGTTACTGGAATCTGTAATTTAAGCTCTGTAAAGGCTTGCCAGACGCCACTTCCCTCGGTACTACTACAGCTAAAGTTTCACTACTTCACCTCTACGCCAGGGCCAAGGTCACTCGCGCTGTGCGTGGCACAGCAAGATAAATTCCGATGTGCAGTTTCCCAGCGCTAATCCCCCTCCCCAGCCTGTTACAACCCAGTTCATCCCGGACTCATCGCGGGTACCGCACACCCCCCCTCAGTCCCACCCTGAGCGCTCAGGGCTCTGCCCGGGCTCTGTCCCCAGCACTCACCGCTGGGCGCGGCCGGGCCCCCCTGGTGCTGGTTCTCGTGAGGCACCTGGGCGCTCCTGTAAGGAAGAAAATAAAAAAAACCACCCGTGAGCGATGCGTGTCCCTCACACCCCTCACGAACGGTCGCCAACGGCGACCGCGAACGGCCTCTCCCGACCCTGGCCCCCCAACGCCCCGCTCCGCCGCCTCACCGGCTCCAGCCGCCCGGGCTGCCCCCGCACGGGTCCTGAGGGGAGAGCCCCGCTTCGTGAGTCACCCCCATAGCGCCGGGCCACGCTGCTCCACCCGCGAAAGAGTCGCGATACGGCCGCGACAGAGCCCCGAGACAAAAGCTCCGCTCGCTCCCGCCGCCCGGCAGCGACTGAGGGCCGGCCCAGAACCTTCCAGAACGTCCCTCGCCTTACGTAACCCCCGCGCCGAGGGCGCACGCGCGGGGGGAGGCGGGTGGGCATCGTCCCCGCCCCCGGGTCCCCGCCCCGCCCACAGCGCTCGGGACACGCCCCCCGTGCCCTGCGCGCGCGCGGCGCATGCGCGGGGTCCCCGCCGCGTCCCGTGACGGTGCGAGGGGAGCGGGGTGAGGGGGTGTGGGACCGGGGATGCAGGGGGCGAGAGTGCCCGGGGCGCGGGGTGCGGGGTGCGGGACCCGGGGTGCGGGGTGAGGGGGTGCGGGACCCGGGGTGCGGGGGGCGAGAGAGCCCAGGGCGCGGGGTGCGGGACCCGGGGTGCGCGGTTTGGGGGGGTGCGCAGGTCGGGGTGCGGAACCAGGGGTGCGCGGTTTGGGGGGGTGCGGGATCGGGATGTGCGGTTTGGTGGGGGATGCGGGACCAGGGGTGCGCGGTTTGGGGGGAGTGCGCGCGTCGTGGTGATGGATCGGGGATGCGCGGTTTGGTGGGATGCGCAGTTTGGGGGGTTGCGCGGGTCGGGGGTGCGCAGTGCGCGGGGTGCAGGGGTGCGGGACCCGGGGCGCGGGATCGAGGTGTGGGGGGCGAGAGTGCCCAGTGCGCGGGGTGCGGGATCGGGGGCGTGCGGGTCGGGGATGCGCGGGTTTTGCGGGGCGCGCAGCGTGGGGGATGCGCAGGTCCGAGGTGCGCGGGTTTTGCGGGGCGCGCAGTGTGGGGGGCGCGGGAGGTGCCGGTGACCGCGGGCCCTGAGCAGGACGGACCGCGGGGCTTCTTCCCCGCCCGCAGAGCCGCGGCCCCCGCAGCCCTCCCGAGCGCGGGGGCCGGTGACCGGCGGGGCTTTGGCCGCTCCACAGGGGCCGTGCGGGTTTCAGGCAGCTCGAACCTCCCTCCCCTGCACGGCCCGATGGTTTCCTCTCGGAAATAAACCTCCCCTTTTTTTTTTTTTTTTTTGCTTTTTTTGTTTGGTTTTTTTTTTTTTCCCTCCAGTTCTTCCAAGTGCTTGAAAAATGTCCGGTTTTCTGGAGAGCTTGAGGTGCTCGGAGTGCGTGGACTGGGGGGAGAAGCGGAACACCATCGCCTCTGTGGCCGCGGGAGTGCTGGTACTGCTGTGCTTGCCCTGCTGTCAGGCCCCCTAGGTGTAGTCAGCTGTCAGGAGCTAAAGATTGTTAGAGCTTGGAAGGCTCCTCTCTTCCAGGTACCAAAGTGGCAGGATGAGAGGAAAACAGCCTCAAGTTGTGCCAGGGCAGGCTTAGGTTGGATTTTTGCGAAAATTTCTTTGCTGGAAGCATTGGAACAGGCTGCCCTGGGCTGTGGTGGAGTCACCATCCCTGGAAGTGTTCAAAAAAACGTGTGGATGGGGCACTTGGGGACACGGTTTGGTGGTGACCGTGGTGCTGTGTTAGTGGTTGGACTCCACCACTGTGGAGGGTTTTTCCAGCCTGAACACTTCTGTGAAAAGGAAGAACAGGGATACATTGTCCTCGTACCTAGCAGCAAAGTTAGGAACAAAATCTGTTCTGGGTTCTTGCATCCACGTGTTTCTTAAGCTTCATGGAGTAACTGTTGGAGTAGGGAAATCTCTGGCTTTGCATCCAACCTTGTTCCCAAGCCAACAGCAAAAGTACTTATACCATCACTTTACCCTGCTGGAGATTGTAAAAATGATTTTATATATTAGTGTTATTTTTTTTCTAGAGCAGTCTTAGGTATTGTAAAAGGGCTTGTGTCTGTACTTTAAGCCATATTCCTTCTTTTTTTCCCCCTAGTTTTTTACAGGCTGGTGGATAATCATAGATGCAGCTGTGAAATACCCTAAAGTGGAAGACTTCAACCACTCCTACCATGCCTGTGGGGTTATAGCCACCATTGCATTCCTGATGTAAGGGCCATTCCTTGATCAGAGCTACACACTCCTAGAACTTACTTTGTGCAATTAATAAAAGGCTTCAGATGAGGGGATTTATCCCATTTTCTCCCGTTTTTCTCCCTCAGGATCAACGCGGTGTCCAACGGGCAGGTGCGGGGGGACAGTTACAGCGAGGGCTGCCTGGGGCAGACAGGTACAGATCTGGGAATCCACTGAGCCTTGGAAAAACTGGGAGAGCTGTGCCAGGGTGTGCTTTGGGTGCCTGAGACAAGAGCCAGGATGCCCATCCTCAGACAAACATCCCTCTTGTCTCGTTGCAGGGGCTCGGATCTGGCTGTTCATTGGGTTTATGATGGCTTTTGGGTCTCTCATTGCTTCCATGTGGATCCTGTTTGGAGGCTACGTTGTTAAAGGTAAGGCCTGGCCCCTTTTTTGGAAGTTTAAAATATTTTAAATGGCTGTTGAATTTCAGAGCTTATTTTTATATAGTTTCTAGGCAGTCCCTGTTTGAATATTTTAGTTCCCTACACACCACTATCCCACTGTATTAACATTGGGAGGGATTTTTTCTATTTCTAAGTCACAAACTTCTGACTACCCTCTAGAAACACAGGTCTTGCTCCACTGGGAACTGGACAAATATAATTAAACTGCTGCAGTTTTATGGGAATAATTCCCTGGGTGAGGACTTATTCCCAGAACAAAAATTACTGAGTTTGTGAAGATTGCTCCCAGAGCCTATATGCTAAATTAGCAAAAGGTGTCAGAAATGGGATATGCTTGGAAATCACTTCCAAAACAATTTGCAGAGATTTTTTTTTTCTTTTGTTAGAAAAACCAGTGGTATACCCAGGAATAGCTGTGTTTTTCCAGAATGCATTCATCTTTTTTGGGTAAGCCTATCTTCCTTTGTTTGTTTCTTATCTAATTTGGTTTTTATGACAAAAACTGAAACTTGCTGTAATCTAGTTTTTCTTTAAGCCCCGTTTTGTAACCAGACCTGTGTGAATAAACTGGTGAAGGCAGCAGATCTCTGGGATCTGTCTGCACAGGTTTCATGCAGGACAAAGAAGTGGATTCAAATACCACAGTTTGCTCCCTGAAATCACGTTTTTAAAATAAGAAGGGGCTTGATTTGCTCCCTTGTGTGCTCATTATGTCCCTTTATTCTGTTTTAAACAGAGGACTGGTCTTCAAGTTTGGTCGCACGGAAGATTTGTGGCAGTGAACTCCCCTCTGGAAGTGCCCTGGCCAGGCTGGGTTTGAACTGCACACTCCCAAAATTTTGTAAAAACCCATTTTGTAAACCCTGACCTTCCATCATGTCAAAAGATAAATCAAGGAAAGCTGAAAGCACTAAAAATTCCAGCTCTATTCTCTTTGATTTTTTTTTTTTTTACTCTTGTACGTCCACTTAAATGTCGTGATGTTTTTTGACAAATGTAAAATTGCTACAAGTAACGGTGGAGTCACTTTTCTGATACATTTGCTACAAATAAACAGGATAATGGAACATGGATGTATTTAACCAGCTGTTTCTATGACGTTATTTACGAAGAAAAACTTACTAAAATGCTTTAAAACAACTTTTTAACCTATATTTATTAAATATTTCCTATATCTGGACAATATAACCATTTCTTCAGTTTCAAAGGTAATTGGTGTGTGGCTTTTCTTGCATAATATAGAACTATGTTGGTTTGGGATTTTTTTTTTTTACCTCTCTCTGAATATTAAATTTATCCTATGGTGATAATGAGGAAGTCTCTGGCAAGTAACAACTTCCTGTTGCTGTGGGTGACACTGGAGAGGCACAAATTAAACAGTGGCTCTAGATGGAAGTAGCTCATCCACAATGCTTGTGCTCAGCTATTTCCTAACCACTGTGAGAGAAAGGGAAGAGCACTCTTCAGATGGAATTCTCTCTCTGGAAAAAGGTACTGCTCAGACAGGAAGAGTTCTGATCCTGTGTCTGCCCCTTCCTGTGCATTCACCCAGGCCAGTTGCTCAGGAGATCAATGGTAAGGGAGATGGAATAAAATATTAGTCACTTAAAGACAGAAAACAGGAGTTTGTGTTGCACAAGTTATGTTTGGTTGGTTCCTGGGAAGTTGAGAAAGTGAAGAACACAAGCTGGGCCTGGATCCCACTGTTACTCACGGAGTAAGTGGTGAGTTAACTGTGAGGTAACACTCTGTGTGTCCAGGCTGGTGGAAGCTGTGGGCAGCTCATTAACTCAGCAGATCACTGGCTCCTTTGTGACCTAGAAACAAAGAAAACTGGCCCTTCCTCTGCAAGTAATTGTTTCATTACTTGGAACCTGTTTCATTTCTGTAACTGTAGTGACCTGCTTTGCTCAACACCTAAAGAATGAATGAGGTCAGTGAGCATCAAAGAACAGCCTGGTCCTCAATGTCATGGCTTTCCTCATTCATTTTTAACAAGTGTGCTGAATAAACAAAAACAATCACATTTTCACTTCTTTATTGGGTAAGCATTTTGGAAAGAGTTTTTTCTGTGTCAGCTATTTTTGAGACAAAGAACAAACGCCGAGGATCCAATCCACTTATAAACAAGGGCACACTTGCAGAGAATCCTCTGTGTGCTTAGGCCCCAGAGTCCCCTGCTCATCTTGGAATAAGCCACTTCCAAAATTGGGTCTTGGCATTGGTTTCAGGCGGCTCTGAGGATTATTCCCTCAGTCCCCTCAGGTGGCAGCTGACCCTGTGGTGGTACAGGCTGTCCCTACCCAGACACTGACCTGAGGTCTGCTCTTATTTTAGATTTGGCAGCAAATACCAAATTGATTTCAGGGGCACCATGCACAGGAAGAACAATTGAACTTCTTGCCATCTGAACTTCCAAATAGCCCGAGCCAAGTAATGACAGATTTGTCTTTAAGCAGTCAGAGAACTCAAGGAGTTCAGTCTGGCAGGATGCAGAGTTTGGCCCAGATCCAGCTCACCCATCAAAACCTTCCTTAACAAGGCCTTCAACAGAATCAATTTAGCTTAAAAACACATAGTTGAGTACTTTTCTAGATAAGAAGTGCTCCTTGAAAAATTACACTTTGAAATACATAATCTTGGCTTTTAAAATTGGGAGCTAAAAATAGTTTAAAGTTTCCAAGCATTTGGATTGATAAGCCATTACAGCCATGAATGCAGTCAACCTTTTTGTACATATCTTATTTAAGGTAAGACCAACAAAGCAGAAAAGCTAAATGCAAGTTTGCATCTGTGAATTTACACTCAGTATCTTTGGAGAATAACTAGTTTAATACCAATTTTTTGTGTTTCCATGGGGATGGCTTTTGTGGGCCAGTGGGAACTGGTATTTCAGTGCTCTTTGAACCCATCATAGCTACTCATTTTCTCTAGTGACAAAGAGGAAAATCTTATCTTGGTCACTGGGATCTTCCACTCAAAATCCAACAGCCAAATGGGGAAACTGTGAAGACAAACATTCTTGTGTCAGAACATTTTATGCACGAAATCACTGTACAAAAAACCCCAGTGGAAAACCTGATTAGAAGCTTATTTTCATCCATTTCTTTGTTCTGTAATTCAGATACAGCATCTCAACAAGCACCTAAAGGTGCCCAAGGCCTGTGTTTGTGCATCAAACAAAATGTGCTGTGAAATGGAATATCCCCTTTTTTTATATGTTTAATTCAAATACCCAAAGTTCTTCATCAAGGTGCTAAATATACTCTCACACAGTCAATTTTACATTTAAACTTACCTCCCAGTAAAACTGGTCTTCGAAGTACTTTGATACAGGGATGATCTTAAGCAGTCTGGTGTTCAAGATAAAACCTATTTGTAAAAACAGATGTATCCAAATAAATGTAAACATCAGGAAAAGGGGAAGATTTTGTGTAACTGGAAGTTTCTCAGTAACATGTATCTAAATGTAACACAGATCAAAATACAAAGTCAGAACTAAATGCTTCAGCAGAGCCCCTTGACTGAAGCTGACCTTTAATACAAAGAGAGAAGCTTGCCAGGATAAAGGCTTATTGATATTAAAAATTAATTGCTTTAGGTAAAACCCAATTAAACAGCCTGCTAAACTCTAAAACTACAATGAAAATATTAACTTCTTGCATGAAAAATGCCTGTGTATTTAAAGCAATCTGGCTTATCAGCACTGTTAGCTTGGGGTTTCAGATGGATATATCTCGATTTTTAAACAGTTGGTTAAGCACTGAATGTTTGGTTCTTTTAGCTGAATAAAAATCTGCTCAACTTTTTAATTACACTCAAGGTAATGCAAAGGTTTTAGATCACAAAACGATCATTTTAAGAGTGTATTTCACAGCAATTTTCATCAGCCATTTCTGTTTTGCTCAAGACAGAATTAGCAGCTCTAGAAGAGCAGCAGCTGTCACAAACCAGAACATCACGTGGGAGCCACGTGAGCCCTGCTGATCCCAAACCACTCCTGATCAAAGGCCTGGTGCTGGAATGATGCAGCTCCTGACGTTGGTGAATCTCTGCACATTTACACCAACTGGCATAAGAAGTGACAAGCCCTAAATAGCATTTTCTGTCACCAAGACAATACCCAAATGTAAAAATATTTTCATCTTCACACATCTCCTGTGTGAAATGTGAAGGCAGCTGTTAAGCCTGGGTTAAAATAAACTTGAGCACTGAAAGAATGGTGCTGCTGGGTTATTGATGTGCAATACATCTCTTCTTCAAAAGGCTGGCTCTGAAGACCCCCTGGCATTCATGTTTCTGTGGCTGCTTTACAAATAACTTACCCAGAGAAACTTGCCCTGAGGGAACACTGCAGAAATTACTGGAACCTGTGTTTCAATACTGACCTGTGATAAAACCTGTTATCAAGGCAAGGCTGATGGTCTGGCAGAAGGCACCAACGTGAAGAAGGACCAAATGACCCAGACTGAAAAGGAAAACAAGTGTTCCACCTTCTACAGTTGCTGAATTTAGCATCAGGACTGTGAATGAATCCGTATCTAAACAGTATTTCACATCAAAACCTCTCATCAAAACTCTGTTATTCTCAAATCTCTCTGCAGCTGCAGTTGGATGTTTTAGGAGATCCTACCAGAAAACTAATACAGGCTTCAGGGGACATATTTTGTCCTTAGAAACCATCACTGTGGTACTAAAACTTCACTAAATTTGTTTCAGTAAGAACATGACTAGAAGTGCAAGGCCCTCATGCTGCACTCTGCTTTCTGCCTCCCCTCTCTTTGCACACAAAGCTCCCCAAAACATCTCAAAGGCTAAAAAGTCTTGGAAGGAGGCACATTCTCAGCTTTTATCTCCCATTTCTGCTGTATTTAATGTCAAATAAAAAGGGAGACAGAAAAGAGGACCCAAAACTGATAAAAAAGTTTTGATCCAAAGTCTGCTCAACTCTCAAAGCCCTTTTTTTACTGATCTTTTGGATTTCAAGGATTATCTTGGGTTATCTGGTATAAAACAATTTATCTGTGATGACACTCAGGCTCTCTGTAGGTATGAGAACTCTTCTCAGGGCAGCTGCAATAATGATCATTTAAGCTTATTATTTAATAACAAAAATTTAAGTACCTCGATGAATTAGTCCATTCTCTTATGACTAAGAGAACAACTTGGGCAAGACCTCCAAGCACAGCAGGCAAGCCAAAGGTGAAATGAACTCCAGAAGTATCATGAATTTTGAGAGGAGGATTCAAGCATCTCTGGGAAGAAGGAAAAATTTAATTGTTGATAATTGCATATTGTCTGTTGCAGACCTAGAGAATTTGCAAGTTCCAACCCTGCACTCTCCTCAAAGCACCTCGGGTTTCTTAGTTTTAATCTCTTTGAAAAAGAGGTTTCCCTTGAGGTATCCTACACTGGAAAAGAAGTTTACACAGCTTATATGAAAACAACTTCAGGTTTTGAATACTACCTGTAAACAGTGAGATCCTAATATGGTGATGGCACTGCCAAGCAGCCCCAAAATCATGGCAATCCAAGGATGACTGATGGTCTCTGCTGTAAAACTAAGGGTGACCCCACCAGCCAGTGCTGCACTGTGGATATGAGTCTGTAAAATAAAATAAGAACATGGAGCTAAAAGACTTTTTATTTAGTGATAAAACAAAGGAGAATGGCTTTGAATGGAAAGAGTGAAGGTTTAGATTAAATATTAGGAAGAAATCCTTCTCTGTGAGGGTGGGGAGGCCCTGGCACAGGTTGCCCAGAGAAGCTGTGGCTGCCCCTGGATCCCTGGAAGTGTCCAAGGCCAGGTTGGACGGGGCTTGGAGCAACCTGGGCTAGTGGAAGGTGTCCCTGCCCATGGCAGGGGTGGAACAAGATGGGCTTTAAAGTCTCTTCCAACCCAAACCACTCTGTTACTCTGATGACTGTCAGGCTGAAAGCCTGGACTTGTTTTTAGTTTAACAGCTATTATATTATCAGTGTATTACTGAGATTAACAGAGAAATCTTCTCCATGAAGGGATTTTCTCTCGTGCCTTACCATTCTGAATTTCCCATCCTTTGAGGTCAGAGCAGACAACAGGAAGGCAGTTACAGCACTCACTGCAAGGGCGAGGTAGGTGTTGAGGAGTGCTTTCATCCTGGACTGAATGAGCAGAGAATTGAAGCTTGGCCAGAACACCCAGAGAAAGACACAGCCTTGGAGACAAACACAAGAAACTCTCATTACCTGCTCTAAACACATCACATCTGGAGTGCTCACAGTTTGCACTCACTGTAATTCCCAAACTGTAAAGAAAGGAGAGCAGACAGCCCTGAGAGGCACCTGCTCCTCAGCCAAAAGTTCTGCTCCTTTTCATGGAACTGTGGAATTACTGTTCAAAACCAGCTGTGAGAGAATGAAAGCCAGGGAGGAAGGGAAACAGCTCCCATGGTACAAACCACTGTAAAAAAAAGAACCCAACTGCACCTTGCTGTGTCTTTTGCCTTGGCTGCCAGTATGACTGGTGCTGGTTGTCTTGCCTCCTGGCAGGGTTTGAAGAGAAATGAGGATGAACTGAATAATAAGAACAGAATCCTCTCCACCTCTTTGATGATTCTTCCCAAGGAATTTGCCTGCTCAGTTGCTCCTTTCTACCCAAGTTACCTCAGGAATTATTCAAGAAATAACAATATAATTACTCCAAATAGCAAGCACTTGCAAGCTGCACTAAAATTATAATGAAGGTTTAACAATGTCTTGATGAGTTAGATGAAAATACTGATCTTGAATTCTCCAGCAAACAAGAACTCCAGGAACACAAAAGAGCAGCATTTAAACTTCTTTTGCCTCGACTGAGCAAAGACTGACTAAGAATTAGACTCTGTGGACCCCTGCAGGAAGATCTTAGTTCAGCAGGTGGCAGTTACACAACAGAAGCCAAGGTAATAAAGAAACCAAATTGCTTCTGTAAGGAGAAAGCTGGGCCTCCTACACCTTCAGCCTGCCCTCACTCAGATCCTTTCTGGTGGGCCTGCTTATATCACACTCCCCACCCTTCATGAGGCTTTTATCTTTTCATTTATGTTACTAGGCAGGGACTGCCTATTTATATCTCTGCACACCACCTTGCAAACACAACCAGGCCTTGGCCCCAGCTGGGGACTGGGAGCTCTACCAAAACACACGTTAGGACCTCAGCTTTGGCACACAGGCTGCTCACCAACGTGCCTAGACAAGCCCAGTCACTGGACTGTGACAGGGAATGGTTCACCTGGAGAAGGAACAGTTACCCTGGCACAGCCTTCATGCTGAGGGTGACAAAAGCAAACTGAGGCACAGCCGTTGCAGGAGTGGCCTGGTGGGGAACGTGCTGAGAGTCACCAGCCCATTGTCAGAAACCACCAGCCACAGCAGCAGTTTTCTATGCCTGGCTGACTCACACCTGCATTTGGGATTCAAAACCTTCAGCCTGCTGTGCCCAGAACCCCAAAAACCTCCCTTATGTTCTCACTGCAACCTCTTCTTCCAACTGAGGTGCTGGAGCTAAAGACTCACCCAACATGGAGAACAAGTCTGACTTTGGGGTGCTCCTGTTCTTGTCCAGCCTTGGGGAGGGCTCAGGGAAACAGGAGGTGACTGCCAGCCCAAAGTAGGCTCCAAACAGGTGCACATGCATCAGGCTGAGATGATCTCCAACCTGTATCAACAGAACATTCAAATTTGTGTTCTATTTAAGGCCACACGAAGCCTTTGATGCAGTTCCTGATACAGTTGTTCATGTTACCTCCCTATAAGCAACTTATTTTCACAGTCCCTCAGCTTATGCTTGAGTTATTTACGTGAGATTGAGTTATCTGAACTCAGTGCAGCTCATAGACACATGATCCATACACAGAGAGTTTGGGGTATGTTTGCAGGCCTGATGCTGCTGGACACCATTCCCACTGGAAATCTGCCAGGCTGGACTGGCACAGGGTAAAGTTTAAGGGCAATTAGTGCCTTAGCACAGGTCAGGGCTTTCATTCATCTGTGGGGGATGGCCTGGGTGTTGGCAAGGCCAAATGCACTGCACCCCAATCCATCAGATCAGCTCACCCTTCCAGGCCAAAGGTACAGATATAGAGATACAGAGTGTGCAGGGTTTGGAGTTTGATGTCCTTAAGTATAATCCCAAAGTCAGACTTCATCTTTTAATGAAAACACAGCCACGATCTGAGATAAAACACCCCGATGTTCCTGTCAGCAGAGCACCAAGAAACCAGCAAAAAAAGGCAACATTCCAAGGTCCCAGTGAAATTTGCTCCCATGTATTTGGAAATCATGCTACAGTACCTCCAGGTATCTCCTGTTGATCCATCTGCTCACATAGAAAACTATTAATTCCACAAGTGTCATCACAATTAACTGCACAAGATTAGTCTTCCCAAGAACAGCTCCAGTGGAGATAATCACAGCTGTCATACTTATAAAAGCCTTTGCTATACTGCAAGAAAAGAAAGAAAAGGAAAAAATTATTCTATATCAGGATGACAGCAGGGCCAATAAAGAATGACACACAATAAAATGCATTAAAAACCCAAAGCCTTCTAAAATGTCAGCAAATATGACTATGCTAATTCCCAAAAAGGTCCATATAACAAGACATTAACCTCCATAAAGAGCAATCAGCAGTTCTGGATGATTCCAATTCTAACATGAACTAATTACCTTTTCAGAATACCTTCCTTTGCCTCTAGAGAAAAGAAAACTAATGAATCTTCTACCAACACAGAGCATTGGACACCAAGTACAATGATCAGGAGGTTGAATCCAGTGCTGCTAAACCCATATCTTCTCAGAACCATCAGGAAAAAGCCAAATCCAAAAATCACCATGTGGTTGACATCTTGAAAGTCTGCATGACAGAAAAGACCAAGAGAGCAGTGAAATTATTAATGCAAAATATATTAAAAATCACAATTAACTAAGAAGCTTCCAGATAAAAATTCAAGTGCCATTTAGTACTTGCAGAGAATTCCAGAGCTTTCTTCCCAATCCATAAGTAATCAAAAAACCAATATCCTTGACCCTGAATTTATTTTTACAAAGTGCTCTGAATGGATGCCATAGGATGGGGGTTGAGGAGTCAGAAAGCACAAGAGAAATGAAGGACATTTAGCGAGGAAATTTGGACATTCAGTTTTCCTGAGGTGAATTTAAAGAGCTTAAGTTGAAATTTTCAGGGAGAGTTACTGTGAATGAGTGCTGATCCATTCCTTGAGGGCATTAGGGAAAAAAAGAGTTACAGAGAGAAACCTGTATGATGCCCTCATAGAAGGAACAGAAATTGCAGGAAGAGTTTAATGTGGAAATCTGCATAAAAGTGGACAGAAAGGCTGTCCAAGGTGGAAGCTCTTGGATCTGTAAGCCTGGAATTGTCCCTGGGACTTGCTAACAGTCATATTCTCATATGGTTGTGCTGGCTGGTTCCTAGAGGAAAACACCAAACTGCTGGGGAAGTAGGTCCCATTTTTCCAGCTGCAAAACAGGGAGGGTCACACAGGAATGTCCCGAGGAATCAGCTCGTGTTTGCCCAACACCATAAACCTGCCACACACCACGGCCATGGCACAATCCAACAGCACTTCCAAGGCACAAAACACACCTCCAGACTGTGTTTAAAGCCTTCATTCCACTGTATTAACTTCATTTATTTACACCAAGCATTCAAATGGAAAGTGGTGCCATCCTGAGTTCCCTGTTCTGTAACACCACGACGTGGCAGGGACTCAACATGGAGCAGAGTCACCTCCATGGAGCCAAGATTGCCCCAAACAGGCAGCAGAAAACAGACCAAAAATGCAATTTAGCATCACCTGTGTCTTGGTTCACTGCCACTGCTTTGATATAAATAAATTCCCACCACACCAGGCAAGGTGGGGTGTTTAGAGGGCAGTAAAAACACTCTGCTCCTCACTGAATCCCATCTCTGCTGCTCGGCACAACAGGAGCAGGGATTATCCTTCCTCTCCCAGCAAGTCTGCCAGTCTTACCTGGGTAGGAGCTGTATAGCCAGTACAGAGCATCATGTTCTAAGAGGAGAAAGTAAGAGCGGATGAGGAAAAGAACTTCCAGCAGGAGGATGAGCCAGGGAACGCTGTGTCGAAAGCTGAGGTAACTGGAAGACATCGTGCACTCGACTACATCAGGCACAAACACATCAATATGTTCTTTTTCCTATAAAAATGTTCCAGTAACCTCAAACCAATAGCAAAGGAGGTTTGGGGGGTGGCAGGAATAAAAACTCAAAGGGAGATAAAAAGCCCAGGAGGCGTTGGCAAGGGACAGTTCCTTATCTGTGGCACGTCAGGAGCCCCAGTTTACCACAGCAGACATGGACTGAACCCCAGAACTGCTTGTGAATGGAGATACACCCAACTGCCAGTGCTGTCATGCTCCAGGACACCTTCCATGCTCCAGGACACCTTCCATGCTCCAGGACACCTTCCATCCAGGGCTCCAGCTGCTGGTGAGCCTTGCAGCTCAGCTAAAAGGCAAGAGAGGAGAACGTGGATTCCCAAGAGCAGGATGTTGTAGTTTATGCAAAACCATTATTTGATAACGTTGCTGGTGTCCACCCTGGACCCAATTCCCTCTGTAGAAAGGTGGGGAAGGTCCTGTTGAGAGGCTCAGTGGCCTTGGACACTTCCAGGGGTGGGGCAGCCACAGCTTCTCTGGGCAACCTGTGCCAGGGCCTCCCCATCCTCACAGCCAAGAATTCCTTCCCAATATCCCATCCAACTCTGCCCTCTGGCAGTTCAAAGCCATTCCCCCTTGTCCTGTCACTATTTGCCTGTATAAAAAGTCCCTCTCCCTCCTTTTTATAAGCCCACTTTAAGCACTGGAAGAAACATTTGTATCCCCTCAGTATCCACTGTGCTTCTGGTAAACTGAATCCTCTTTATTCAGGCTGTTCAGACTAAAGGGTTTTAACCACATCTCAGACTTTCTGCTTTGAGGCCGTTGCAAACCGAGGGCTGAGCTGAGACACCAACAGTACCCAGAAACGGGTATAAATGTGCCCAGAAATGGGTATAAAGCCACCTGCTGGTGACAGAAACAACTACTAGAAAAAAAAATATGCAGGAAAATCCCAGTATACCTTAATTTTAGGACATTCTTCCTGCCAAACCAGGATACAGGGTACAATAATCCAAATCCTTGGACTCCAAGGTTCCCTGCCCATGGCAGGGAGTTGGAATGAGATGAGCTTTAAGGTGCTTTCCATCCCAAACCATTCTGTGACTCATACCCAGAATGACCCAGAACTCCATCCACAATTTCACCAGGGTGAAAGGAACACAGTGAGCTCTTTTGACACCTGTTTCTAAATCCCATCAGTGTTAACACTCAGGGAAAACACACCAAAGGCGAGGAATTTACCCACGTTTTCCCTCAGGATGACACGCCACGCTGTGAAGCTGATACTCAGATTCACAACTTGAACTCCCTCCCAAACAGAGAGACCAAAGCTCGGTGATCTCAGACAGGGTGATGCACAAAATAACTCCTATATTAGGAAGAAATCCTTCCCTGTGAGGGTGGGGAGGCCCTGGCACAGGTTTGCCCAGAGAAGCTGTGGCTGCCCCATCCCTGGGAGTGTCCAAGGCCAGGTTGGATGGGGCTTGGAGCAACTTGGGATAGGGGAAGGTGTCCCTGCCCATGGCAGGGGGTGGGACTGGATGAGCTTTAAGGTCCCTTCCAACCCAAACCATCCCGTGACTCCACGTTTCTAAATTAGAGCTCCACCACCACAACACCCCCATGACTCAGCCAAGGGCCGGGCAGCCTCCTGGGCCAGTTTTAACGCTGTACTGAGCCCCGCACTGCTCAGACTCAGCCCAGCACCGCCCACCCTTGTGCCTGGCGGCCCATTATCCCCAGGGAGGCCCATTATCCCCAGGGCGGCCCATTATCCCCAGGGAGGCCCATTATCCCCAGGGAGGCCCGGCATGCCCACGGCCCAGCCCAGTCCCGGGGCACCGCCACCAGCCGGGCCGGGCGGGGCCCAGCCCGCGATCCAGCCTCCCTCAGGCGCGGCGCCGCCATTGTTCCCCTCACGGCTCCCACAGACCGAAGGGGCCGCGGGGAGGGGGCTCTACAGGGGCCGTAAGGCGGGAGCGCTGCAGGGCGCGGAGAAGCCCGTGCCGGGTTTCGAACCCGCAACCCCGGGGGCGGCGCCGCTGCCCGGCCGTGACTCGGCAGCGGCGGGACACGCCCGGCCCCGCCCCTCGCCGAGCGCCCGCCCCCTCCCCACAGGCCGCCCTTAGGAACTGCTCTCCCATTGGCCGAGTGCCGGCTCCTCCCGGCCTCTGATTGGCCTATCCCCATCTTCGGGCCTCGCGTCCTGCGCTGCGATTGGAGTGCTCGCCTGTCACTCAGCTGTGTGCGTTGCTTATTGGCCGGAGCGGCCCATCAGTCACCCCGCGGGGTTATATTGCCCCCGGCGGGCCGTTAGCAGAGGTCGTTCTGTGCGGGCGGCACAAGCTGCCGCCGCTTGCCTTTGCGCCTGGGACTTAGCGTTCCTTTTCCCAGCAGCCGATTTGCCAGGGAGGTTGTCAATCAAGCGTGAGGGGCGGTACCTCGGGGCTAGGGTGACAGAGGAAATTGGGCCCTCCTTCTTCCGTTTCCGAGTGGATGGCTGAGCTGTCCTTTTATTTTTGTGCTCCTCTTCTATTGGGCAGCTTCGTTGTCGGTCACCACGTGGGGCGGGAACCAGCCCGGTAAGACAGTGGGTGGGCGGAGACCAAAATCCGTGCAGCGATTGGCTGGAAAAGCCGTCAATCACAAACCCTTCTGTTTGACTGGCTTCTGCGGCCGTCAATCAAGGCGGTGGGCACGTCGCGCGACAGCACGAGGCGGAACTAACTTTCCGGCCTTCCGATTGGTTTACTGGGCCGTCTGTCTGCGTTTTTACGCTGATCATTGGTTATAAACCCTGTCACTCAGGCAGGGTCAGCTCTTTGATTGGCCAACGCCGGCGGAGGCGGGGCGCTGCGCGGCGGCTGCGCAAGGGAGGGGGGGGACGCGGCGGGGAGGGGACGGACCAGGAATTATTTTTATTTCTTTGTTTCCCGGGGAGAAAAAAAAAAAAAAACGGAGCAAAAAAAAAAAAAAAGGGCGTGAGGAAGGTAAAATAAAATAAAAAAAAATATAGACCCGGGAAAAAAGGAAAAAAATAAAATAATAATAGAAAAAAAACCAACGAGAAGCCGCGTCGCGAACCCCCGGCGGGGGCGGATGGTGCTGCCGTGAGCGGGGCGGGCCGGGCCGCGCCGGGCCGGCGGGATGAAGCGGCGGAGCGCGGACTGCAGCAAACTGCGGCGGCCGCTCAAGCGGAACCGCATCACCGAGGGCATCTACGGCAGGTACCGAGCGGCGCGGGGACAGCGGCCCTGTCACCCCCCACACACCCCTCACAGCGGCCCCGCACCGCCACGGGCCCCCCGCGCGCTTTCAGGGCGGGGGAGCTGCTGGCCAAGGTGCTGCCGGGGGGGAGGGAGCCGCCCTTGGGGGGGTTCGCGCCCGGCGCGGGGGCCTTCGCCGTGTGTGTCCCCCCGCCCTTCCCCGGGGGTGGTTTCCCGGCGGGGTCTCGCAGCTGGAGGGTCCCGGAGGTGCCGCTCACTGCGGCTTCACCCGCACGGCCCGGGGAGGCTCCGCGGCGGGGTCTCGTGTCTGGGGGTTCCCGGAGGTGCCAAAGCTCCGAGCCGTTCGCTGCGGCTTCACCTGGGGAGGTTTTTCCAGCAGGATCTCACAGCTGGGCGTTTCTAGAGGTGCCAAAGCTCAGAGCCACTTGCTGCGGCTTCACCTGTATCTCCCCCGGGCGGAGGGGGGGTGTCTCGTGTTTGGGGGTTCCCAGAGGTGCCAAAGCTCCGAGCCACTGGCTGTGGCTTCACCTGGGGAGGTTTTCCCAGCAGGGTCTCACAGCTGGGCATTTCTAGAGGTGCCAAAGCTCAGAGCCACCCGCTGCGGCTTCACCTGTAACTCCCCCAGGAGGTTTCCCGGCGGGGTCTCATGTCTGAGGCTTCCTAGAGGTGCCAAAGCTCCCGCAGCTTCACCTGGGGAGGTTTTCCCAGCAGGGTCTCCCAGCTGGGTGTTCCCAGAGGTGCCACTCGCTGCAGCTTCACCTTTATCTGCCCTGGGAAGTTTCGCAGCGGGGTCTCATGTCTGGGGCTTCCCAGAGGTGCCAAAACTCCAAGCCTCACGCTGCAGCTTCACCCGGGGAGGTTTCCCCAGCTGGGGGTTCCCAGAGGTTCCAAAGCTCTGAGTTACTTGCAGCAACTTCACCTGTTTCTCCCTGGGGAGGTTCCTCAGTGGGATCTCATGTCTGGGCATTCCCAGAGGTGCCAAAGCTCAGAGCCCACACATTGCAGTGGTTCAGCAGCTGGTGGAGCAGGAGAACATCTGGGCTGGTGGCTCAGCCCTCTCGTGCAAAGGTTAAGAAAGTTGTTTTTCACGTGGTGATGGAGGTGCCTGTGTTGCAGGTGTGCAGTGGGAGCACATGAGAGCCTGGGGTGTAGCAGTGAGGGATGTGAGCAGGAATTTGGGTGGGAGATGCCTGGAACAGGGGTGGATGGTCTGGTGGTGGTGGGACCACAGCAGGTACCCGGCTCATCTCTGACTTCTGGGATGAGAAAAGGAGTAGTAGTGAAGTGAGATCCACGTGGGATGTGTCTGGGAATGCCTTCCAGGTGTTTGCATGCAGAATGCACTAAAACTGATCCCTGCAGTTCCAGCACAGTTGTGAGCTTATTTTGAAGAGTTTTTTACAACTCTGCCCTCCCGAGTACGCAAAATTTTATACGAAATACAACAATTATGTATCTGTGAATAAAGAGGAGTTTGGGTCAGAAGAGGCTTTGAAGCTGCCTTGTGAAAGTTGTAGTAAGTGTGGTGGCCCATTTCTGTTTCTAGTTGGGTGAGGTTGATGTATGCAGAGCCTGGAAACTTGAGCAAGCTCATACAATTCAGATGTTAACTTTGCATAAAGGAAACAGCTGATAGGGAGCTCTGACTGGAATAAAATTGTCACAGTGTGCTGCTTATCCTACTTGTAGTGAATCTCTACACGAGAGCACTCTAAAACCCCTTGTTTTAGACTTCCAGGTTTTGAGAAAATGCTGCTTGTAAAGAGCAACATCCCTTGTGTAGAAATTCGTATTCTAGATGACTGGTCTTGGGAGAATAATTCACATATGTAAGGAATTGCTTATAATTACTTAGTTTTCAGAAGTCATTCACAATGATGTGCCTTTGAGGTGACTGGCAGGGAAGGTGGGGTTGAGAGAAGGAGGGCAAACCAGAATAAGATGAGAAGAACAGCAGGTGATGAGTGTGTGCAGCAGGTAGAGCTGCTGTAGGTGTGTGAACAGCTCTGGCTTCTTGCACAAACTTCTCCTGGAATGTTACAGTGCAGAAATGGGATTTTTAGTCTTTGTTTCACGTGGCATTTTGATAAACAGAAATAACCAGTGTCTTCAAAGTATTAGCACACAGAAAGAAAAGAGAAATAGCGTGAAGGCTCTTCTCTGTAAGCCTAACCAGAGGGAGGTGCTTCCACATGGATTGTGGCTCTTTCTCTTATTTCTCTTGCTTTCCTTTTGCTTTTTCTCCTTTTTTTTTTTTTGTTCTCTTTGCCCCCCATAATTCGAAGAGATCACATGCAGGTAACTTCTCACGGAACTATAGATGCCCAAATTCATGTAATTACTGTAGTTATTTACTCAGCTTATCTTAATTGTCACCATCAGCTAACACAAGCCCAGCAAATACAGTTATCAGGAGGTCCCATCATGGTGTTATAAGCAAAGCAGCCAGGCTGAGCAAACAGCAGGATTGGGATACTTAACTCTTGTAGGATTTTTGTTTGCTTTTTAAATTAAGACTAATCTTCCCATCCTTGTTCCCTCTGCAGTCTTTGAAAGCAGCTGTCACTAACAGACACGTGGGAGCGTAGTTGAGAGCTGGGAAACTGGAAGAGTTTTGGAGCAGGTGAAGCAAAGAAGGAATTGTCCTGCAGTGAAGCTCTGGTGCACGTGTAAATCTGCAGCAGGTTTTAAGAAGCGATAGAAAAATAATTTCTAGTCACAGAACAGAGTTAGAAATACAAAATCCTGGGCTGCACTGAAAAATGTGAATAACCTGCCTCCCTGAACGTTCATTTTTGCCACTTTGTGGAGTGTTGTTTTTAACAAGTTGATCTAAGGGTTCACAGCCTACAAGTGTTGTTCTTTAAAATACTTTCCCCACCATTCACTACCTAAATTAAATGGATTGTTTGGCCTCAGCCCTTCATAAATGCTTTCAAAGTTACTCCTGACCAATCTTCTCCCCTTCCCCTCCCAATTTTCAACAGCTGCCCTTCCTATTCTTCTTTAGACCTCTTCTTCCATTCACCTGTTTTTTCTTCCTTCTCCTTTCTTCCTTTTTTACCCCTTCTTTCTTTTCAGTTTGGTTTTGCTCCCTGTTTACAGCTCTAAGGTACTTGGGCCTGTGTGACAAACCTGATAAATCCCACTCTAATATTATGTGCAAAGACTTTTGCTATTTGGAAGTATTGCAGTATCTGTGGAAAGAACATTAATATAATCAAAAATAACTGTGCTTTCAGTAGATCACTAATGGTAGGAATCTTGAGATCTTTTATTATTTCCACAGTGTGTGTTCCAACCTTTGCCTGTTCATTTGTAGAACAATGGCAATGGATAGCTGAAAAATGCTGAAGTGATTAACATCTTATACCTTTGGCAGTGTGCACACATTAAAACCTTAATTGTTAATTAAAGTGTTCACTGCAGCTTGTCATCAGTTAAGCAATTAAGGTTTACTTGTTACTGCTTGTTCCTAACTCTTCCCAGTCCTCATCCTTCATCTATTTGAAATCCTTCAGCTTTATTGCTGATACTGCTTGTTTTGGCTCTACTGAGTCATATTGGCACTTGGTACCAATTTTGTAGCTGGTGAAGTTTCAAGCTGAATTCCACATGTGATTTGCTTTAACTTGGGCTGTCACATCAGCTGATTGATGCTGCATCATGGATTCCCTGACAGTGGCCCTTAAACGCTGCATGTTCCTTTGGAATCAGGAGTTGTTTTTTTTAGCTCTGGATGTAAATTGCTCTTTATCACAGGCAGTACCTGGGCTGGCAGCCAAGAGGGTGCCAGGGAGGAGGGGTGGGTGTCTGATCTCCAAGTGGTCCTGAGATACCCACCACTGGCACAAGGGCAGAATTTCTGGATACCACGACCCTCCAGATCCTCCTGGTTCCCTCTGCCACCGAAATCCTGACAGGGCTGATTTCCAGGGACTTGCTTTTTGACTCTGCTGACAGCCAAATAAATTGTAGCAGTTCGTTACTACCTCCAGGAATGTGGCTTTTTTAGGCTTTTCTTAAAAATCCATAATGATTCTTCCTGCTGATTTATTCTGGCACCTTTTTTTTTTTTTTATAAGCTTCCTATACAGGATAAAACCTTTTCTTCTGCAGCTGCCCCGGAGGTCTGTAACAAAGCAGCAGAGCTGCCTTTTATGACTTGAACTTAAATCCAGGTCTCAAATCTAATTTAGCCTACATTTAAATGTGTTCTACTGTGTCAACCCCAATGGTACATGTAATATCACTTCCCTCTGCCTGTGACTTTCACTCCCTGCACTCACTGTGGCTCCTTCAGCTTTATTTTGTGTTCTGGACACTGGTGTTTTCAGGCTGACAGTGCCTCTTGTTTCAGCACCACAATGCTGATTGCTGATTATATCCCTGTGCTTCAGCTTCCAGAACTGCTGTAAGAATTTTCTATTTTGTCTTCCTTTCCTTACACTTCCATAGTTCAGTAATGGATATATTCTATGCCAGGACACTGAATAAGTAGTCAGGGATGTTTTCTGGGATTCTTTACATTTCTCTTCCTTTCCAAATATTTAGTTGGCAAGGATCTCCCATGATAGTTTCCAGTGCACATACCACATCCCAGCAGTCCTGTTTTCTCCCTTGCATACTTGCTGTGCTCATTCTGTCCTGCTTCTTTTGTCCACTAGTAATAATCTTATATAGATGTATTTGTGTGTTTGCATATATAAAGCTTTTTTATTTGCAAATCTCCAGCATTCTCAGTATTGTGGCTGGTGATGGATGGGTAACCTGGAGGGGGGGGTTGTTGCCTGTTTGGTGATTCCACATAAATGCTAAATTTCAGCTTTCTAAAGCCTACCTGTGAGTTTGGCACCCACTCCATTGTCTTGGATAGTCAGGCTGCAAAATGAAACCTGCCATCAGTTCTGCCAACATTCCCTTTCCAGCCCTTGGGCCTTGCTGATAATAGTGGGATAGAATGGAGGCTTAATTTGCCACCACTTTGGGTTTGGGGTGCATAATTGGTTCCTTTTCAAGTGATTTTTTGCAATATTTTTACCTTGCAGCAAGCACAATATCTGTTTTGGGGGCAGTAAAAAGAGAACAAAGAATAAGAGAGGGGAAAAAAAAGGAGGAAAAAAAAAAAAGAAAGGAAATGGCATCTGGCACTTGAAGGGGGAGGAAGAATAAGGAGGAAAATTATTTGTTTGAAAATGCAAAGGGGGAGCACAGCCACTGTTGGGTTATGAATAAATCTTTATATTCAGTGTACATTAGCAATCAATTGACCTCTCAGAGAATTTGCAGCACTGTAATCACTGCTCCTCCCCGTTTGGTGCCCTGCTCCTCTCATGGATGTGTCCATCCTTCCCTCTTTTCCTTTATTACCCTACAGGATTAGATGCCATATGCTGGTTTGTAGGGAGAGCCCTGTCCTTAAACCTCTGTCAGGTCACCAAGGCCAGATTTTTTTTGACATGTGTCAGAAAATTGGATAACCCAGATTTTAGGTGTTTATCTGCAAGAATCTTTCCCTGTATTAAGAACCAACTCAGAATTATAATTGGCATCGTGGAATATATTTGAGCCTCTCTAATAAAAAGGTTACAGGGGTTAGGAAGCATTTCAGCCTGGTGAGTGTTATCTGGGAGTGGGGGCAGGCACAGCAGTGATCAGAATTGGAGAAATGTGTGATGTGCCCAGAGAGATCAATGACTGTCAGAGGTTCCCAGGCACCAAATGGCTGGTGCTGGATTCCAAAGGAGATGGATAACAACGGGAATGCCCGTGTCTGGAAGGAATCAAGGGATTCAAGAGCAGAGATGCAGTAGAAGTGGCTGGTACAAAGCAGAGGAAGGGAGGAGGCTGTTGCTATATTTTGTTAGTTGTTTCATTCATGTGATGCTGTTTGAATGGTGCTGTCTGAGGCAGAACAGCAGCAGGGATCAGCCTGTCAAACCAGGGCCCTGTGCCTGCTTTTCTCGGGGTTTAATTCCTGCTGGACGTATTTCAGCTCTCCCTAATTTAAGCCTTCACTGGCGAGGTGTCAGTTCACTTGGAAATGAAGTGCTGAGCTGCCTGCTTGCCAGGACAGCAAAGCTGGGCGTGCAGCACACCTTTAGGGATGCAGGGAGGCTGAGATTTGGGAGCCTCCCTCCTCTCCCGAGGCTCATTCCCTCTGCAGGCTGCAGAGTGCGGCAGAGGCACCGAGCTGGAAGGCACCGGTGGCACCGGGGGAGCTCTGCAGTTTGGAACACCCTCTTTGGAGGCTCCTGATGCCAATATCAGTTTTTAAAGCCGGGCTGGAGCGTTGAGTTGTGACCCTGCAGTGCTGTGGCTTTAGTTGGAGGGGCTGATGTAAAAAAAAAAACCAAATAATTCATGGAATGTAGTACCTTTAAATTGATTTCTGTGAATGTCTGCATGTAGAATCAAAGAGTTCAGGACGTGTGTAGAATATATTACACAGCAGTGAATTTGTTGCTGAGGCCAACATAAGTGGATGAACTCTTTTATAAAAGGAGTAACTTTCTTGTGTCTTTGTGCTCATGGAATTCTGAATTGCTCTCGAGTCCTTCAGATGACTGAGAAGTAGCCTCTTTAATATTGTTGGCAAAACCTTGTTACAAACGTTGTATTGTTCCAATTCCACTTTAAAAGGTGGTAAATGTCACCGTGGCCCCTGGATGGATATGAATTTAATATTAGAAATCACTTTAATGGCTGTATTACAGAACTCTTATTCAGCAAATGCTTTAACTTAGAGTGGCACTTAACAGTGGAGAAGCATTAGTTCTGACAGCCCTAATTTGCTTGGAAACATGTAGTCTCCTCATGGATTTCAGTGGCAGGAAAATAAACACTGGCCATCAGTTTAACCCAGGGAAAGGTGCCTGCACAACACAACTGCTTTTCCAGCAAAACAGGCAGAATAAGGATTGCCTGGCTGGGATTCTTTTAGATATTTCCCCAAATTTTAAAAAGCTGCACATGCCCAGTTCCCCAGCGTGCTCAGTGTGAGCAGAGTGGTGACTCTGTACCCCAATGTCTGTCACCTTTAATGTCAGAGTATTCTCTGAATGCAGCTGCTTTTTATAGATTTCTGTTGAAGATCTGAACTTTAGATAAACAGAGAACAGCAGCATGTGCAGACTTTATCTACCAGGACTTGACCATTTAAGGTTTCTTTGGTGGGTTTTGGTTGGTTGGGTTTTGTTGTGGGTTCCTTCGCTGGGTTTGAAGGAGTTTTTTTAATACTTCTACTGTAGTTTCATTCTTCTCAAAGAGTAATTTTTAACTAAGTGGCTGGGAATGGTTCCATAAAAACTGAAAAAAGCAGCACCTTAACTTTTCCAAGTGTGTGTGTCATTAATTTTGTTTCCATTAAATTAAAGTGCTTCCTGTAGCCTCTTGCTTTGTTTTTTCAGTGCCATTAAGCTGATAAGGGTCACTTTCTGGCACATGCAATTAATCTTTGATTCCCAAGAAATCCAAGTGTTCTCCCAGTCGTGGGATCTGGAACCTGACCTTGTGTGACAAGTAACATGAGTGATAATTGCACGAGGAGTTGGGTTGTTTCTGAACCTCTGCTGGTCCCCAACACTCTCCATGGAAGTTTTCTATTTTCTATCTTATCCAAAGCTCTGAACAACTTCCTAAAAAAGCCCCGTGTCCATGAACAGTGCAGAAACTTGACCCTACCTGGCACTGGGAGTGCAAACCCTTGGCAGCTTATCAGTGAACATTCCAGGGCAAAGTTCTGCTGGTTTTGTTGGCAGAAGAAGTTACTGAAAGGAAAAACTGCAAAACAAAAATGTATTTTTAAGCCCCCATTTCTGTTATAACCCAGGAGAGTGCAGTGAGGTATTTATTGGGCAGCTGGAGTGACATGCTGGATCTCTGGGTTTTGGGGGAAAAGGGGTTTTTGCTTCTTCTTTTTTAGAAGAATGGATTGGGCTGATCCCTGGAGTGTTAGTTAGGTATGAGCTCAGAATATTTTTGAGCTCTGTAGCCATCAATGGTTCAAAATGCAGGACTAAGAATTTGGGAATGTGGCTTTGAAATAATTTTAAAAAATAGAAGTTAGGCTGTCTGGTCTCAAGTCTCTCAGTTTTTCTGTTGTTATTTGTTTTTTAATGGATCCATTGATATTGATACAGACATTTTCAAATATAACACTGACAACTCACTATCAAAACAGGCTTCCTGATGGCTGTAGTTATAGGCTTAAAATATATCTCAATTTATTGGTGTTAAATGTGGAAAAGGAGTGAACATCTGCAGTCTGGTGAGGAGAGGGAACACAGAAATTTCTGAGCTCCCATTTCAGCTGATCCCATACCTGTTGGCAAGGCTTCACTTTGTGAAAATGCTCTGGAAAGCAAAAGGGAGACTGTTGCTGGATGTCTTGTAAGAGCAGTGAGCCTTCTGTTTATTTGCTGCTTGAAGAATAAATGCAGTTAAATATTCAACTTCATTAGACCAGGCCTGATTTTAACGTCATAACAAACCCACTTATTTTATAAAATCAGTTTGGATGAAATTTCCCTTCTTTTATAATAGGTTTTATTCCTGAAGAACATGTAATTAAAAAAATTATTTAAAATGAAAGTAAGTTTTGCTATTGGAAATACTGACCTGAAATTACCTTTTCCTTTTTCCCCCCCCAGTACTTTCCTGTACCTGAAGTTCCTGGTGGTGTGGGCACTTGTGCTGTTGGCAGATTTTGTCCTGGAGTTCAGATTTGAGTATCTGTGGCCATTCTGGCTCTTCATCAGGAGTGTTTACGATTCCTTCAGATACCAGGGTTTGGTGAGTATAACACAAAGTCCCTTTGAAGGGAAATCTCCCAAGATTTCAGGGAATATTCCTTCTTATACAAGTGGATTAATGGCACTGATGATCCACCTCACAAGATTTTCAAGTGACTGGGTGCCCTGGGCTCAGGTCTCTTCTCTCTGACTGCATATTTGATCTGTGGCAAGTGCAAGTGAAATATATATCAAATTTTCACCATAGAAAAATATATTTTAAATTACTAAGTTGGATTTGAATTAGTGAGATATATACATCTATAACCCTATATATATATATATATATATATATATATATACACATAGATAGACATAAAAAATATACCCCTCTCTCTTAAACCCTATATATATAGCCATATATATATATATAAAACCACATATATGTATATAAGCCTAGATTGCAGGGTTTTCTTTAAAATAAAACAGAAACTTGCCAGTTTAGATATTTACTGCTTTTTCAGAGAGTAAATGGCCCTGATAGTGGGTTGGGTGGGTGATTTCTTTTCTAGAAGGAGAATATACCTGTGATTCTACTATAGATCAACAGTGTGAGTTAAAGTGTTCAAACAAAATAAGAAGGGATAAATTTAACTGTTTGGAGACTTGTTGGAAGAGTGGATGGGCACAAATTTGTACCTGTTCTCTCTCAATTGCTCAAATTTCTACTTTCTTTGGCCAAACTGCTCCGTTTTTTTCCTTGATTATAAACAGCACCAGTGTTTCTTTGTTGAAATCATTGTTTCACCATTAATAAACTGGTTATTTTTCCTGGAATAAACCAAACCACTCTTCTTTCCCCCCCCCCCTCCTTTCTTTTAGGCCTTCTCAGTATTTTTTGTTTGTGTAGCATTCACATCAAATATAATCTGTCTGCTCTTCATACCAATCCAGTGGCTGTTTTTTGCTGCCAGCACCTATGTTTGGGTACAGTATGTCTGGCACACAGGTAGGTCACTGTTCTTTATTTACAACTTCCTGATTCAAAGGCATCTCACAGCTTTTAGTAAGGTGCATTTTATTACCACATTTATTTTAATGCAGTTTTTGTTGTAGTTAAAAGTGTTCTTTTTGCTTTTTGGTTTGCACTTGATGCACATCTGGGTGCATTTTAAATAATGGGTAACTGAAGGGGTATAAACAGGAATTCCAGAGCAGTTAAATGCTTTCCTGACTTCAAAATTCTCCTGCAGCAATTCAATAAATACAGAGCATAGTGTTATGTACTTCCTACTAGTCAATTAGTGTGCTATTTAGTTATTAATGTTAAAATATTAGTTGTTTTAGTGGTCATAGTTTAAATTTTTATTAGCCAAATCTTTGTGTCAGCTGGATTTAGTTTCTGAGAAAAAGGCTGGTGATACCCTGACAGTTTGAGACAAATATGGAGAATTCTTCTCCCTCTCTGCTGCCCTTTTTTTCCTTAGTTGTTTGAGTTTGTTTTAATAAATCCTTGGGTTTGGATGAAGCAGTTGAACTGGGGGGAGATGGTTTAGTTTGCAAGAGCACTGTTGTATATCTTGCCCAAAATAAAAAGATTTTAGGAATAAAACTTGATTTTTTTTTTAATTTGTTTTTTTTTTTTAGAGGTAGCTTTTCACTACCCAAATCCTTGGGATTTGAGGCTTTTGTAGTGTTGAGATCCCAGGAGCTTGCAGGGTAGTGTGGATCATTTCTCAGTCAGCTTTCTGACAACTTAGTCACTTCTAATAATGGCAGTGTGGGAGCTGGTGAAAGATACTGTGAACCAGTTGTTGCCCAATTTCAAATACGTGGAGAATCTGGAGTTATTTTTAGCATTGTATTAATGTGTTAAAGTGTTATCTGAAGTTGTTCAGGGTTGATGATTAGAAACCCTAAAGGGAAAAGCCTGATGGGCCAGATTTAACTGTAGCTATTGAGATTGTTTAATATGTTAATTCATGACACTGTTAGGAATTATTCTTTTTAAATGCTCATTTAAGTCGATGGGAACTTGCTCTTTTTAGGTTATGATCTTTTTAGGTGGAATCTTTAAGGTCCCTTCCAGCCCAAACCATTCCATGATTCTGGGTGCACGCTGCTGAAACGTTGAGTCCCTTTAAGCTGACAATTTGTCCCCCAGGTTTTTCATTTCTGATGATTTCAGGGCCTCAGATTAATGCTATTTCAGTTTCAAATTTGAGACCTCTTTGCAAACCAACACATTGTTGAACGTAATCAAGAACTTGGTTTATTTACAAGAGCCTGGAGTGACAATATTGGGAAGGAAGGGTGGGGAAGGCCCTGGCACAGGTTTGCCCAGAGAAGCTGTGGCTGCCCCATCCCTGGAAGTGTCCAAGGCCAGGTTGGATGGGGCTTGGAGCAACCTGGGCTGGTGGAAGGTGTCCCTGCCCAGGGCAGGGAGTGGAACTGGGTGATCTTTAACTTCCCTTCCAACCCAAACCATTCTGTGATTGTTTTTATGAAGCTCACAACTGGTGTTGATTCGTGGAAATCTGCAGCCCCAGTGGCATTTTCCACTGGCCAAGAGCTTTAAGAGCTCAGTTTTGCTTGACTCCTCTTTTACATCCTCCCCACTGGTGCTGGAGGGACAAGTGACTCCAGTGTCCCAAGTGTTCCCTGACAGAGAGTTTGGAGTTGCAGAGTGTTCTCTGCATGACTGTATATGGAGTACCCAGTGCTGGGCTTACTCACTGTTTTCTCAGCTGATTTGCTCACTGCTGCTGCTCAGATATACCCAACTTGGAGTGAGAAAGTAGTCCAAGCTCCCCACTTCTGACTCAAAGATCATGAGCTGTACCATTACCTCATCTTGTGCAGTTTCTTCCACTTGTGTTCCTTGTGCCAACCTATTTCATTAGCTGTGCATCTGTTATTTTTTCACTGAGGCCTTATAAAAGTAATAAAATAAGATAAGGAGTGAAAAGTTTACATTGGTGTAAAATAGAGGTGGCCTAGATACTTTATTCTGAAGGAGAAACCTCTTAAAGTTCCCTATGTATCTGTCTGAAAATTTCCCTTGACTTTTGGAATGTTTCAAAAACAACTTAAAAATATTTGCTGATTATAATATGTTACTAAAGTGTTTCTCTCTCGTTTCTTTTTCTCTCAATAGAGAGGGGGGTGTGCTTACCAACAGTATCACTGTGGATACTTTTTGTTTATATTGAAGCAGCCATTAGATTTAAAGATTTAAAAAATTTCCACGTAGACCTTTGTCGTCCATTTGCAGCACACTGGTAAGTGGGTCTTTTTTTCTCCTTTTCTTATTAACCTTTATTTCACCAGGAAAATTAATCATCAGGGCTTTTTATTCTGGTTCAGGGTTTGGCTGTCATTAAATATTCCATGAGAAATGTATGTAAATGTGGGCCCAGGGTAACCCTTCTGAGCATACAGTGTTTGTGAGCTGTAGGGAATTTGTAGCATGGATATTCCAAGCATTTCTTGAAAATTCTTGCCATCACTTTACAAAGTCTGTGTTCACATAGTGAATACATGGTGATAAAAGTTACAAAAGAAATAGGTTTCCCTGATAATTTATGAAATTGTTATGGAAATCTTCTTTCTCTGTGACAAAGCACTCTTCTTTTTCCCTGAGAAAGGTTCTCATGAGTGTCTGATTTAATAATGCACCAGAAGCTGTGAATAAGCTTCATGCTGAAAATCATGACAGAAAATAAAACAGAAAAAAACCCAAACACAATTTATTACAACTCTTCTTTGAAGGTGAGAAGAGTGATTTCAGGACAAAGCCTTAACTGCAGAGTATCCATCTCTGGAAGAAATGCACTTTTATTCCACAGTTTTTGGGGTAGTATGCATTGATCTACACTTAAAATGTCTCCTGTTTTTCCTGGAATCCTTTGGTCCAGTTCCCTGTGACACTTCTCCCATAAATTAGACATCTGTCATTTTAATTTATATTGTCTACATTGTGCAACAGATCCCTTAAACACCAATTGCATTCTGTAATAGGTTGCAAAAGCACTTTAGGGGCTGTGAGGGAAGGTCTTTCTGCTGCTGAATTGGATGCAAACATCTGAGCTTGTCATCAGAGTTTGGGAGCTGCAGCCACAGCTGGTTTTACACGACATTACAAAAGAGGCATTGGCAGAGATAATGTCAGATGCAGATGCAAATGATTCTGGCAGCTCACTTAGAAATACAATTTGCACAGGGCTGTGACTGAGAAGGTTTTAATTGTTAATAGTCATCTGGTTAATAGCCATCTGTATCTGAGTTTTCCCGTGATTTAGGACACCTTCAGTGTTTAAAACACGACTGTGTTTTGGTAAAACTCTTGTCAGACATGTATTTATTTTTATTGATTTATGTTTGCTCCTTGATGGAGCACCTCTGTTAATAGATACAGGGCATGATTTGTTAGCATTCTGTGTTGGTGCAGTTGTCACAAGCTAATAAGAACACTTAAATTCTCTGTGATGAAGCTGATATGCAAAAATACCCTTCCAAAGTTCTGTCGTTCCCATCAACAAATGGAACAGCCAGGCCTGGCTGGAAGTGAAATTCTTCATGTCTTACCTGTCAGTGAGAGAAGTGGAAGAACTAAGTTTAGGGATTAGATGGTTTTTGCCTCCAGCTTCAAGGTCAGTCTCCTAAATGAGGAATCTCCAAAGACCGTTTCTTGCCCACAGAAGATGATTTTGCCACTGAGGCTTTGCCTCCGTGGTCCCCTTTAGCTGTGCCAGGGGAAGCTGGTCACAGCCTTGGTCCCCCCAGGAGTGTTGTAGCCCCAAAGCTCTGTGTTCCAGCAGCTTCTCCAGCTCCTGTTTCTCAGAAAGAGTCACAGGGCCTCTTGCAGAGGAGGTGTTTTGGAGAACGTTGTTTTGTCTCAGCTTCAAAGAGTGGTGGAAAAGGGATCTGCTCTTACCTTCTGTGTGTGAAAGGATGGGGCTAAGGATGTTTTCCTTTCCCTGTTCTGGATGAATGTTGTTAAAGTATCTCCCAGTTTAATGTCTTGCACATTACACGGCCCTTTAGGAACAAAACCTGGGATCTACTGCTGTATTTGCTGTTATTTCCTTAAAATATGTGTAATTCTAGTCTGATGCTGGTCTCAGAGCTGTCTTTGCTATGCCTGGTGCAATTGCATTGTTGTAATCCTTTAATCTATGCTACAGTTAATTGCTGTCTGTAATGAACTGTCATTTTATCTTGATAAAGAGCTGCCTACATTTTTGAACTGCAGCTTTATTGTAGTACCTCAGAAACCATTTTACGTATCATTGTCTGTGAAAAGTTGTAACCCAGATGTATCCACAGCTACATCACTTATTAATTTGCTGTTGTGGTTAACAGTTTGAGTAATAATTGGTTTGTTTTTTTTTTCTTTTCCTTAGTATTGGCTACCCTGTTGTGACTTTGGGCTTTGGCTTTAAAAGTTACGTCAGCTACAAAATGCGTTTAAGAAAACAGAAAGAAGTGCAGAAGGAGAACGAGTTCTACATGCAGCTCCTGCAGCAAGCACTGCCCCCAGAGCAGCAGATGCTGCAAAGGCAAGAGAGGGAGGCAGAGGAAGGCAAGTTACACTTCTTACTTAATGTGTTTTCTATTTTCTGCTCTTTAAAGAAAAGACAAACACCAAACGTGCTAAGGAAGAGCTGCTTCAGCCCGTGTTGTTTTGCTGCAAGTGCAGTGAACTTAAGAGCCAAAAATAAAATAACTCTGGCAGTGGTTAATATGACAGGAGAAGTGAATTATGCCCCCTCTGCTTAGTTCTTTACTAGCAACTGCATTAATCTGGTCAGGCAGTGTTCTATGAAGCATTAGTATTTATTATTAAATCCCTTGGTTACTGTTTCCTGCCTGTAACGAAGAAAAAAAAAGTCTTAAAATACCACGTGACTTCAGATTTTCTTTCCTAGATAGTCCCCAGTAATTATTGTTTTCTGCAGGAATGATTGACATGTACACAATGATTTTTCTTTCTGTGTCACAAGTATTGATTGATTTAATGAACTAAGTATTTCTTTTTCTCACTTTGGTGTTGCAGCAGCCAAAGGATTATCCGATATGGATTCCTCAATACTTCTGCAGCACAATGGAGGCATTCCAGCCAATAAAAAAATATCTGCAACGTTGCCAGAGCTAGAATATAGAGAAAAAGGGAAAGAAAAGGACAAGGATGCGAAGAAACACAACCTTGGAATAAATAACAATATTTTGCAACCTGTAGACTCTAAAATACAAGAAATTGAATATATGGAAAACCATATCAATAGTAAAAGATTAAATAATGATCTTGTAGGAAGTACAGAAAACCTCTTAAAAGAGGACTCATGCACTGCCTCGTCCAAAAATTACAAAAATGTCAGTGGAGTTGTGAACTCCTCACCTCGCAGTCACAGTGCAACTAATGGGAGCATCCCCTCCTCATCCACTAAAAATGAGAAAAAACAGAAATGTGCCAGCAAGAGCCCGAGCACACATAAGGACTTAATGGAAAATTGTATTCCTAATAACCAGCTAAGCAAACCAGATGCACTGGTAAGGTAAGTGTGATCTGAGCATTGTGTGATGCCTGTTTTATCCTCCATGCATTTCAGTACATGAGATTTTTAAATTTTGGTGGGTTTGGTTTTTTTTTTTTGTCTTAGAAAAATGTAATTTATGATCTCACAAAACAGAATTGTTTAGTGATGGATTAAGATCTCTGGAAGCTTTTGGGCCTTTTGGGTTCTGCTCTCAGCCTTGAGCAAACTGCCTCCTTTCTCCCTCAGAACAGGATGCTCACCTACCTCACAGGGGTGTTGTGGGGCACAAGAAATAGCTCTGATTTGTTGACATGAGAGAAATGTGGAAAATCATCTGTTCTTAACAATTCTTCCATGGAGTGACCTTTAACTCTCTAGAGAATTCCCTGGAGTTTGATGGTGCCTGAGCAGGTGTTTTGTCTTAGGTTCTTGTTTTGTTTTTCCTCTGAAATTGTTTTAATCTTCAGCTCACAAGTAGAGAGGCAAAGAATCAGTCACAGGGTAACTCCTTACAGTGCTGAGTTCAGGCTCTTGCTGCCTTGTTGCTTTAGGAACGGGTCACAGGGATTTAATTTAGCTCCCTGGTAAACTGCAAACATGGAAAAAGTCACATCTTTACATCTGCTCCTCTGAAGTTGAAAGAAAAGATGAATTTCTGAGGTGCAGCTCAGCATTTGCAGCATATATCCTGAGACATATGGTGTTGTCATATGTTACCAGAACAGTGCTGGTAAGAAAGAGGTGGGGTGTGACTGTTCACAATGGGATGGAGAGATGTCTGGAGCAAAACTGTTGCACAATTATGCACTTTGCCACCATTTTCCACCTGGCTTATGCCTCTCATATTCCTTTCAAACACTCTTTGGCCAACAAATCCTTGGTGCCCGACCTAATTGGCAGATCCAGGTTTGTTTTCCCTGCAGGTGCCTTTTGATAATTGGACTTTGATCTGTCCCTGAGGTTTTGTGCTATGGGAATACAATCACTTCAGTGAAAACATTCTCCTTTGATAATCCCACTGCCACTGATTGACATATCAGTGCCAATTAAACATCCAGGCTAATTGATACCTGATGTCTGTAGAGAAACTTGTATGCAGCAAATAAGAAACCAGCTAATCTGTGAATCAAATTCAGCCAAGATTAGTGGGATGCAGATGGCTCTGCCTTCAGCAAAGCTGCACCTAAATACCCATGTCCAGGACTGCTGGCTTTGTGTGTTCCCATTTTTCAGCTGGGCATCTCAGTACTCTTTATGTGGCTTGGTTGCTCACTGGAGAAGAGAACAGGTCAGTTCAGTTTGCTGCAGCTCAAAATATCGTTCCTAAGCCTTGAGAAAAGAGAAGGGAAGGGCTTTATAGAATGACCTGCCAGACTAAGAATTTTGTCCCATGTAGCTGTGACAAGGAAGGAGATGTAAAACTTGTATGTTTAAAATTTAAATTACACATTGAAATCTTTATATGCTCCAACATGAGCTTAGACCAGGTGGTCACTAATTGTCCAGAGTGGGTTTTCTAATGCAGAAGTGAGTATACAATGAACTAGATGGTGTCCTTAGAGAGAATTCCAGCTCCTGTAACTCACTGGGTGAGGACAGAGTACACAATTGCCTTTGTACAGCTTAGCCTTACCCTGAAAGTGGATTAAACAACTTCAGTCTTTTGTTTGTCAAGTGTTTTTATGGGATGTGTGGGTGTGATGTGGCTGTTGTGCTACAAATTCGTGTCCCTGCTTATTGTACCCTGATTTCCCTGAGCAGGCAAGCCAGGAGCACTGGGAACACCAGCATCCTGTGCTCCCAGTTTGTTACAAACAAGGATGACTGAAAAGCATTCATGAAATCTTGTTTCTGTTCAGACTGAGCACGTAGCTCCTACACCAATGGAACTGTAAACTTAACTGGCAAATTGGATGGGATGGAATGCACTTAAATTTAAAAATTCATGGTTGTTTTTCTTTTAACCCTGTCAATTATCCTGTCTCTGGAGTGTGAGGCATTTGTTCATCATCTTTTCCACTTCCAGTAGTATTACTCATTCCTGTTATTAAACTTATAGGCTGCATCAGTTCTGAACCCTGAAAAGGGCTGAGTGAAGTCCTGCATTTGTGTCCAGACTTTCAGATCAGATCTGCTCAGCTTCCAAATAAAGATGCTTTTTATAACCTCATGTCCAGCAGACTCGCAGCAGGATGTCAAAACCAAGCTGCTTTCCTTTTGTGTTCACAAATGATTTCCCTGAGCTGACTAACCAGTATTAAATGTAAAATATGCCTTATGGCTGCTGGGCAATTGGGAATAACAGGGCTGCAGACAGTAAAAAATGGGACTACTGAGAACAAGAGTCTTGCAGGGTTGTTAACTTTTAAATACTTGATGTGACATTTATATATGAAAGGGTGCTGCTAATTAAGTTTTATATATATTTATATATACAATATTACTCTTACTTGAAGCTGAGTTTTTATTTTTGTTCTGTCTGGTAGATGGTTGGTGCCTGAGTGTTTTGTTTTCTGGAGAGGGTATTTCAGAGAATATTATGTTGTGTTACTGTCATTTTGATAGGGATTCAAGAGGCTCTGTCCCTGCTGATCAGCCTTGGCAGTAATCTCAGGGGTTTTGCTGTTCCTACAGCTGAAATGAATATCTCCTTCTGAGGGATGCTGAAATCTGCTGTTTGTTTGTCAGGCACTTAATAATTGAATCTCTGTGATCTGAGCTGCTGGTTTCCCAGCACTGTGGTAATTGGGCCAGTGGAGGGATCCATTTGCTCTCCAGTGCATGGATGAACTTGGTATCCCTTTGCATTACTGTTGTTTGTCAGCAGGCACAGAACAAGTTCACTTTTTTTACCGTTTCACTGTAATTTCTGAGGTGAAACAGGTTTTATTCATGGTTTAGGGGCTTAGTGTATGGAACAAGCCCGAGCTGTAATTGCTGCAGAGTTTATATTTTTATATGTTCTTATTACACAGCAATAATCATGACCTGCCTCTGCCTTTTTACACCCTGAAAAAAACACACAAAAACCTGGCAGTGCAGCTTGGCAGAAGTGTCTGTATCCATAGAGGTCTTGCCTTTGGCACATGAGGTGATGAAACAAGCTGTCTTATGTACTAATTATTCTCAGAGATAACAATGACATCTTCTGGCAGTTGGACCAAGAAAGGTATTTGTGAAGCAAGAGCTGGTCTGCCACATCTTATTTTGCTTTCCTAAAATCTTTTCTTACCTGCAGAGACCGACTTTGAAGGTTTTAATGTAAATGTGTGGCCATTTGATGGTAATTATTGTACATTTTCATGGCATTGCTGGTGGCCAAGGCGTGATGCTGCTTCCTCCTCATCCCCCCCTGCCTGAAATGGCATTAATGTACCAGAAGGCTTCCTGCTGTCAGCTGCAGTGGGATGATGGTCAGGGTTTCCTGCAAGAGGGTGGGGGTGAAGGCAAGTGCAGAACAGAAAAGTAAAAGAACTGAGGATGTAAATTAGAAATCTGGGAGACAATCCTTCTTCCAGACCATTTTCAAAGCCATTGTCAACACAGTTGCTTGGACTGTTCCGAGGCAGAATAACCTTTTGAAATGCCAGCTGCTTAGATCAATGCTGTGCAGGAGAAAAATAAGTATCTTGGCTTTCTCTCTGTGGATTACTGTCTTTCTTGGTAATGAAAAATGCTCTGAGGAGCTGCAAGTACCAGCGTGTTGGTTCCAGCAGAAGCTCAGTGCTGCAGGATCACACTGGCCACTTCAAAGGAGCAGGTTCACTGCAGGGGATGCTTGTGCCAGAACAGAACAAAGGGAAAAATGGGGCTTTGGAAAAGCATCCGAGTGCCTCCTGAGTCTTTTAGAATTTGAATTTTGCTATGAATTGTGTTTAATTCCTGTACCATCGCCAGGTGATTGTGGGATGGAGTTAACTGGATGAGTAAACTGAGCAACAGGGGTGTGTTATTCTCCAGACATCAATACTTAGGAGCATTAAGCTGAATTGAGTTGTCTTTAAGTTGATCCATCAATCTTCCCTGAAGCATTTGGAAAAATACTCAGCCTCTGAGGTGATTCCTGATTAATTCTCTTCATCAGTGAGATTAGGAATGGTATGAGGTAGTGCTGAGAGAAGAAAATGGATAAATCTGCATTTAGAGTAATGACAAACTGAAAGAATGGACCTTGGTTGTATAAACAGCACAACATCATGATTTGCAACCAAACCCTCATTTTAAAAACAGTTCTGTGTCAGAATGACTTGTAATGTGTGCAGCAATAGAGAGAAGCATCTTCTAGAACTCAGGTTTTCTTTACTCCCCCCTCCTTTGTAAATAACTTTTCCCAATAAGCCTGGAAATAAGGGGCTTAAGCAGAAAATGAAATCATAGTAAGAATAACAGCAATTTGAAAAATGCTGGTTTATGGGGTCATTTATCATTGTAACAGCAGTACAGACTATTCCAGAGGGGAGGAGAGAAAACTCCATGCACTGGTCTGTGCTGGCAGCAGTGAAACTTTCTTTTATGGCACTGTATTGGTTTACCTTGATGATGTGCTTTTATTTTAGAAAGAGTGTTTTTAATGTCCTAGTATGAGAAATGGCCTCTCCTAATGGTGGGTGGCCTGACAGACAGTGAAAGTAGTCCATGTGGTTTTGAGGGGAAACTAAATTCATGTCTTTTTTAATGAAGTTGTGTCTCTATCTAATTGTGGCAGGGCTGGGAGAGAAACCATGTAGGAAACATTTGGTCCCTGCATTATGATGGATTGTTATCTCCCTCACTCATTTTAGGTAGTGAGGAGCATTCATTTGCTCTATAATTTGCAGAAAACGTCTGCTCTGGTATTTAAAGCTGCAGCAAAACCTACAGCATAACGAAAAGAAGTAATTAAAACCTGCTAAAATCTTTCTTTAAAGCTTCCTTCTAAGCAAGGCTATCGATAGATCAATTTTCAGTGGGTTTGTCTGGCATTGACTTGAAAAAGATTCGTTTTCTCTGTATTAATTAATTCTCTTCTGCCCCTTTTGAGTGATGTCTCCTGAATGTGCAACCCCTCCCCGAGCCTGAGCCTCACAAATTTAATGTCCACAGCTCTGGTTGGCCACTGCTGCCTGTGCTGAGTGAGAAGGAAAGCTGTGGCTTCGTGGCCTCATCCGTTTCCCCCTGGTTTGGAAAGTTGGCATCCTGTGTGCTCACACTTGAATGTGCTCCCTGGATCCTGCAGGTTTCTTCCAGCACAGTCTGGAGCAGCCCCATGAGCACTCAGGTGCAGGAATGCCACCAACCAGATGGCTTCAGAAACTTGAACTAATGTCAATACTCTGTTGCCAAAAATACAAATTCAGCTTGTCCTGTGCCAGCACCTCTGATTTATTCAGGCTTTATCTGATCAGGGCTTCTTTTCCTGGAATACTAAATACCCAAAATAAATCCTGGTATATCTTATTTGAGCGAGTTTGACATAGTCTGAGCCATAGGGAAAAGGCTGTTTACAGCTGTCTTATTTTCAGTTATCACTTTATTGTAGACATGTATATTGAAATTATGTACAGGTACTTGTCAGTGTAAAGTGGGATTTATGTCCTTTCCTTTGCATTGTCCTACCAACCATTTTTTTTCACCTGTTTATGAAAACCTGTATTAAAACCAATCAGCTGTTGGCACACAACAGGCTGTGAGTGGTTCTTACATCTTCTTTAATTACTACTCTCTTTAATTAAAAAGTTTGCTCTTTCTAAAACACTGAGCTACTGCTTACTGGAAGATGAACTCTCATGGCTTTGCCCAACCACTGTCCAGTCTCACACCCTGAACAGGGTGACAACACACAGCTAATAACACCTACAGCATCTGCTGGTGGGGTTCCATTTCTGGGTTGTGTGGCTGCAGGAATATTTGGTTGGGTTTGCAAATTCTTTTCTTTCAACAACCCAGTACGAGGTGTTGGAATTATTTTTGGACTCGCATCTGAAATGTGTATTTGCTGAGTACTGTTACTATTTGCCTACAAGTATAAGTTGATTTTTATTTTTTTTTCCTTTTTAAGGGTACATTTGACCATGGTTTGTACTACACTAAAAGGAGTTGGTCTTACCAGGAGGGCAGTTCAAGTCTAACTAAAAAGCCAGCTCAGTGCAGCCAGTGGGATCTGAGCAGTTACCCGAGTGTGTTATAGCCCAGCCACGCTCCTTTACAGGCTGTTCCTTGCTGTTAATTTACCTCTTTGGTGCAGTTTTAGCCTATTACAGACATACTTTTATGAATTTCCATAACTTTGATGATTCCACACTTAACCTCTTGATTCATTGGCACAGGATGTTCTCGTGCCTCGTGCTGTTCCATCTCTCAGTAGCCTTTTAGGCTGAGATCTTCCTGCAGTGAAGCCCAAAAGTGTTTCATGAGGAAGGCAAAAAGCTATAACCATTTATCTGTACTGCTGAGTGTCAATAAGGCCAGTTCTTTTTGGCTTTTGTGAATATTCTCCTCAAGTGTTAATGTTCAACTGCCACTAATTCTGTGGAGTCCTAGGAAATAAAACCACCTCTGTCCTCTTTATGAACATTTAAAAACTTCCAAATCAATAACTGACGGAGCAAATGAGGGTTATGTGAGAATGGCTGAGGTGTATTTGCTTTAAATAAGTACATAACACAGTTTAAAAAAAGGTTGATTAGTCACCTGTGATGTGTTTTTCTTCTAAAAATCAATAACCTTATTTTGAAAATGTGGGAGGAAATTAAAGTGAGCTGAGTGCCTCTGTTCTGAATCGTATGTTTTATTTAACCAGTTTTTGTTGGAAATACTTTAATTAATAAGATTACATGAATCTTCAAGAACTTTCTAAAGCTACAATTCAAGTGGATAGCAGATGGTCTCTGTTCAGGAGCAATTAAAACTAAATTTACTGACTCCTGAACTGTGGATGACTTACCACGTTCTCATTATTCAACATTCACATCATGTGCTACAAGAAAATACCAACATGTTTAGGTGAGAATTCAACAGTATGGCCCAGAGCTCAGCTCTAGCTAACAAATTAAACTCAGAATTTGTGGAGAAAAGTAAAATTTGTCCATAAGTGGATCCGTCCTCGATTAGATCCTCTCAGCCCTAAGAGAAAATATAATTCCATAGGATTTGTTTTACAACTTCGCAGTGCCCGGAGGAAACCGAATTGCTGTGGGAGGTTATGAGGTGTGTGCATACATGGAGCTATATATATGTGTAGTTATATAAAATGTGATTTTACAGGAAGGATGCACATCATTTCTGAGAGCTGATTGTTTGAAGTCTGGAGGTTTGAGGGGGGGGCTGGCAGATGGTGTGAAGTTTTTACGTAACGCGTTGGGCGAGCGGAAATAAAGTCGAAATTGTCTTTTTTTTTTAAAAAACCTCGTCTTTCTTTCTTAGGTTGGAACAAGACATCAAGAAGCTAAAGGCTGACCTGCAGGCCAGCAGGCAGGTGGAGCAGGAGCTGCGCAGTCAGATCAGTTCCCTGACCAACACAGAGCGGGGGATCCGCTCGGAAATGGGGCAGCTCCGGCAGGAGAACGAGCTGCTGCAGAACAAGTACGTGGGACACGGCTGGGGGAGGAGCTGGGGGAACAGAAATCATTAATTACAGTAATAATAACAATAATAACAACAACAAGAACGAGCTGCTGCAGAACAAGTACGTGGGACACGGCTGGGGGAGGAGCTGGGGGAACAGAAATCATTAATTACAGTAACAATAATCATAATAACAACAACAAGAACGAGCTGCTGCAGAACAAGTACGTGGGACACGGCTGGGGGAGGAGCTGGGGGAACAGAAATCATTAATTACAGTAATAATAATCATAATAACAACAACAAGAATAATGACCCAGGTGTGAAAAAGGGGAAGAAATTATAATACTCATTATACTTATTATTATCATCATCGTTATTATCCTCATAACCACTGTAACTAGAAATAAATATTTATAAATATTAAGAAAACAAATACAATTTATAAATAAAATATTAATAAATATTAAATATAAATAGTAATTAAACATCTATAAATATTTTAATAAATATGTAATAATAAATATTAATAAAATAAATGCTAATGTTATTAATATTAATAATCAGAATATAGTAATTTATATTATTTAATAGAATACAGTAATTTATATAATTTATTATAATTATATATAATTTAATATTTATATATTAAATTTAGATATAATTCATTATATTTATATATTAAATTTATCTATAATTTATTATATTTATATAATAAATTTATATATAATCTATTATATTTATATAATAAATCATAGATAATTTATTATATTTATATAATAAATTTATATAATTTATTATATTTATATTTGATATTTATATCATCTTCATTACATCTATTTATCTATTAGATATTGTATACCATCATATATTCATTAAATATTTGAATATTTCTATTTGTCTCTTTAATATTTATACTTAATTATTTGGCTATTATCATTATTTATATTGTTTATATTTAATGTTTATATTTAACAAGTATATATTCTATATGTTTATATAATAGGATGTATAATTATTCTATATTGTCAATATTAATATTTGTATATTCAATATTTATATTTGCGTGTTTAATGTTTATATTTAATTACTGTTTAGCTGTTATTGTTATTATTATTTGCCAAATTCCAGGCAAATCTTGCCTGCAAATCCACCAAGGCTCGTTTGGGACCACTGACCAATTCATTTGTAGTGAATAAACTCCCCGTTGAATCCCCTCGCTGTTCCCTTCCAGATTGCACAACGCTGTACAAATGAAACAAAAAGACAAACAAATGATCAGCCAGTTGGAGAAGAAACTAAAGGCAGAGCAGGAGGCACGAACCTTTGTAGAAAAGCAATTAATGGAAGAGAAGAAAAGGAAGAAGTTAGAAGAAGCAACTGCTGCACGAGCTGTGGCCTTTGCTGCTGCCACGAGGTGCTTTGTGCTTTGGGGAGGCCTTTTTCACTCCTGTGGACAGAAAGGAGTAGTTTATTTGGTTCTTTTCTTGGAAAAAAAAAAGGCTTTATTTGTGTTAAGGCAGAGGGAGGACTGGGAAATCTCTGAGCCTCAGTGCCTACATATATTACATTTGCCCATGTAATATGAATTACACGGGTGAGAAAGCTCTAAAGAGCATATTTAGAACATAATGCTCTGAATTATCTGCTGTACCTTGGCTGTGCTGGCAGAGATTGTACCTGCTTGGGTCAGTCTGCTTGGGAAAAAGGAACATCTCCTTCCACGTGGGGACTGTGAATCAAGGATTTGTGCAATGGCATTGGCCAAAATACCAAGTTTAGATCCCACACTGTGGAATGTTCCTGCTCTGGCCAGTGGCTGCCAGTGCTTAGCACTGGGATTTTCAGCAGTCACACAGCTGTAGAGATGGGAGCACAGCACCAGTGTGGGTGACTTTAATCTGCAGTGCTCCAAATGTCTAAAAAGAATTATTTCTGCTTTTCTCTTCTCCATATTTCATAAATATCCTAAATTTCCTGATACTTGGTGTGTAACTCTCCCCACTGTTGCCGTGAGGGGAAACCATTTTGCTGCAAAGGAGAAAGTCAGCTTCCTCTTTTTATCCTTCAAGTTTTACATTAATTTTCATGGTATAAACAGCTGAGGAATGACAACCTTGTTCTTATTTCATCTTCCCCTCTTTTCATGTGTTTTTCTGCAGGGGAGAGTGCACTGAAACTCTACGGAATCGTATCCGGGAGCTGGAGACAGAGTGCAAGAAGTTAACAATTGACATAAAGCTGAAAGAAGATCAGATACGAGAGCTAGAAATGAAAGTTCAGGTAATGACAAAGCGCCAGGGGCTCAGATCAGCATCACAAGGAGAGCTTTCAGCCCTCCAAAACCCAAGGATCTACATAAGTGGCAATCACCACCTTCAGTAACTGTGCTGTTCAGATGTTTGTCTTGCACCAGGGTTTATCAGACAGTAGGGATGAGGAAGGTTAATTGTCTCAGCTCCACACCATTCAGTTGGTTAAATTACAATTTTCCTCCCCAAACCCACTGGTCTGTGTAGACTGAGGATATAATCCCCTCAACAGCATTTTTTTTACCTGATGCAAGGAGCTCGCTGCCAGTCTCTGTCATTATATATTCACAAATTTATTTATACAAATCTGTTTGATTCACGTAATTTATATAATTCACCATTTTATTTATACATCATTATATAATTCCCAAAGGTTGCTTACTCAATCTGAAGCACTGGCCAGGCTTTTTTTTTTGCTGGGGGGGGAAAGTGCTTCAATATTGAAAATACTTGGTGGCAGACGTGTAGCAGAGACAGTGTCTGGCATGTTAAGAGTGTAAGAGCTCAAATGTGTGAGTTGGAGTTGACCTTATTCCTTTCAAATGCCTGTTCCTAAAGATGTCCTCGGACTGTCAACTGACAACTTGCATGAATATGTATTTTTAATGTCTCTTCAAAATCCACCTGGTGTTATCGTGAACTTGTTTCCAAACAACATATGCAGCCTTGTTGTTCCTGTGTTTACCAAACCCTTGGAAACAAGGGTGGTTTATCCGTGGAGAGGACGAGCATGGCTTTCAAACAATTAAAACCAGCCATAATTAAGCTTTTAAATCTTATTAGCACCCTCAAACTGTTAGAGAAGCCTTTTGTTGCAGGCATTAATATTTTCCCCTTTGCATTACTGTTTCCTCATTTAAAAGTATAGAACATTTCTGTGTATAGTAGAGTCACCATCCCTGGAAGTGTTCAAAAACCACGTGGACGTGGCACTTGGGGACATGGTTTCATGGTGAACGTGGTGGTGCTGGGTTGACAGCTGGGCTGGATGTTATTAAATGTCTTTTCCAGCCATTTTGCTTGTGGGAAGCGTTTCCACATCCCACATCCCTTGGCTGAGAGGGCTGTGTGGCAGGCTCAGCTGGCACTTGGAAGTGATTTTTTTGGGTTTTTGGGTGGAGGGTCTTCCTGTGACTGATGGAGGGCTGAGGAACAGAGTAACTGGTGCTCACTGCACTGTAATTATGCCTCGCTCATTATGGCTTTAATCACTTGTTTGATGGCCACGTGTAATTACTGGAGGTAATATTACAGTGTCCTTAATTAACCAGCATTTTAATTTTACACTATTAATACCAGGCCCACTGTGGGGAAGGCAGAAGGCTTCTCAGCCTATCCCATGTGTAAAGGGAGCAAGGATAACATTTGTCCTGATTATTCCTGCAGGAGCTGAGGAAGTACAAGGAAAACGAGAAGGATACGGAGGTGTTAATGTCAGCACTTTCAGCCATGCAGGATAAAACACAGCACTTAGAGAACAGCCTGAGTGCAGAGACCAGGATCAAGCTGGATCTGTTCTCTGCATTAGGAGATGCAAAAAGGCAGCTTGAGATTGCCCAAGGTAACGATGGAGGGTTAAATCCAACACGAGAGCAGAGAAAAATCATGGAAGTGTTTCGGGGTGGGTGGGACGTGGCCCCCACTGAGCATTTCAGCTTCCACAGCTTTGGGGGGGTGAGCCCAAGCCACCTGACCTCCTTCCCCTCAGCTATCAAACTGACAACAAATGTAAAGATGGGTGTTTTGAGTTAATTTATGATTGTTTTCTACATTTTTATAAACCATTACGTAAAGCTGGAGGTCTCTTAAAGAGCTAGAAGAGCTCTCTCTTTTAAGAGCTAAAATAATAGTTGCCATCTATTAAGTTGTTGTCTTTGAATCCTAATAATAATATTTTATGACTCGTGAAGTACATAAAACCTAAATTGGAGGGGGGAATAACCTGTTTTAAACGTGGTGATGCCACCAGGGGGAGCAGGAAACCAGCATAAAACCCTGCCCAGCCCGGCCTTGGTGCAGCTGGGCAAACCTTGGAGCAAAATTAAATAACCTTTTGATTTAACACCCGTTTAATTTCCCTGTAGAAGTTTTGTTTGACTGCAGGAAAATTTGATTAGAGTGAGAAATTGTTTTGTTTCGTTTCAGTTGCTGTTATTCTTTGCCTGGTTTCATAAATTGCTGCAGTGATGTTGTGAGCGTGCACAGAAGGGGGGTTAGAAAAATGAGGGGAATCGGACAGTTTTGAAAATAAATAACACGTTCAATAAGCAAATACTTGTGCTTTTGTGAGGATTTTGGAAAAATGTGAATGGAAAAGTGCAGAAAATTGTTGAGGCATGGAAATAATCTTTGGATATGGTGCAGCTGTGAATCCAAACAATGCAGGATTATAATGGCAGAGCTGTGTTTAGTTATGTCGTGGGGTAATTAGGGCTAATTAAACACAGCTCCTCAGCACAACCAGGAGTTACACAGGTTGTGCTTTGACTGATGCCATGGTAAAGAACTTCACCAGCTCAACCACTGAACACTTTTGGGGTGTTGTGTGTGTGTGGGGGGGGTGAAAAACGCCGCTGGTTCTAAGTGATGTTATTTGCTGTTTTCAGGGCAAATCATTCAAAAAGATCAGGAAATCAAGGACCTAAAACAGAAGATTGCAGAAGTTATGGCAGTAATGCCCAGCATAACATACACTGCAGCCACCAGCACTCTGAGTCCTGTTTCCCCACATTACTCTTCCAAATTTGTGGAGACCAGCCCTTCCGGACTCGATCCCAATGCCTCTGTTTATCAGCCCCTGAAGAAATGAATGCCAATTTTTCTTTTTTTGCCCAGTAATTTTTTTGTCATGCTGAAGGCATCACACAGGAGTGTCTCTTGCAGTCAAGATGAAATTGTATTGTGTGAGACTGTATTTGTTGTCATTTAAAACAGGATAAAAGAACATCTGGATTGACTAGAACTGCCCATCAGTTTTTCTTGTAAATTTTTAGAAAACCTCACAGAACTTTGCAATTTATTTTCCTTGGCCAATGCATTAAAAACAATTCTTGGTTTTCAAGTAGCCAATTTTGCCTTTTTATGTACTCTTGCATGGTTTCCTCTTGAAAAAAATACAGGGCTTTGCTTGATTTTGAACCCTTTCTTCTCTTTTTTTTTTTTTTTTTGGTTTAATAATCAAAAATGAATTTGCAGATTCGTTCAGAAATAGTGAGGAAAAAAAAAATCTTTAGTTTTTACAGCGAAAGGGTTAAATAATCTAACAAAGCTTTGATTTATAGATGTATTAAATGCAAATACGTGATGTTGCAGAAGATAATTTGATTTTACCCCCCTCAAAGGACCAAACAAATTTCAGGGGCGTTGTTTAAGGGGAAGAGTAAGAGAATAGATGATGATGTGACGGTGGTTGTTGTGTGAAATATTTATATTCCCATTGGTGTTTTTAGTCATTGAGAATTGCTAACAGTCTTGTTCACAGTGCCTTGGGAAAAGACATTTCAAGAGGAAACTTGATAGTTTAAACTATTTTTTCCCCCTTCACTGTCATGTATCTTATATATCAAGCTCATTACAGAGTCTACTGCAAATTGTACATGGTAATTTGGATGTTCATTATAAACCAAGGTTACATCTTCTGTTTATTTTGATATAAACTCAGCAGTGTTCTGTAACTTGCCTTGATTATTCTGCATCATGGAAGGCACAATATTAATCCAGAAGCGTTAACGTGAAGGTGGAGCTGTGCAATGTACTGTATACAAGAGACTGTAAAGCTGGCTAATAAAACCTGCAGTTCTGGGGTTTTTTTTTTATTTTATTCAACTGTGATTTACACTTTATATCACCTTGTGTTTGACAGTTTTAAAAGGAGCTGAATGTTTTTCAGCTGTCGTGCCAAGGAGTTGTTGTTTTGGTTTTTTTGGGGGGTTTTTTGTTGTTGTTTTTTTTTTTCCTAGTGAGTTTTGAAGGAAACTCATAAATTGCACAAAGGTTTAAGTTAAAAAATGTATATTATACGTTGATAGAAAGTGTTTGCACTGGCAACTTCTGAAGTGTTTCAGAGCTTTGGAGGGGGGGGGTTGGAGGGGTGGGAAGCCAAATTGTGTGGGGAAACCAACAGAAAAACAAACCCAACATTAGGATTTTGCAAACATGCAGTGGACTCTGGAAGGACAAAGTTCTTCTGAAAAGATTTGATTTTTTTTTTTTTAAATTATGGTGTTAATTGGCATGTTGCCTCATGGGGGAAAACAAACAAAAAAAAAAAAGAAGTAGGACATGCAAGTCAATAGAAGTATTAAAGTTACATCCTTTAAATCACAGATAATTCCTTTGGGATACAATTTCTAGCTTTAGCCAGGTGTGCATGTTGCTGTCATTTGCATTTTTGAATCATCTTGTGTAATTGTCACCATGAAAGTGTTACTCAGAAATGTCATAGGTTTTTCATCTTTGTGCAAAACATGAAATATTGTCACTGACTTTTTGTGTTGAGGTTCCCCCATTTTGCTGCCCACTTGGGCACAGTTTTCGTTCAATACTTGGTCTTGGCTGCATTCTTTTTTTTCTGTGGGGTTTACAAAGAATAAACATTTTCTTGCAGATAAAAAGAGATAATTACTATTTTTATTTTTATTTTTTTTTTCTTTGCCTTTTTAACTGACCCGATTTAGAAGTGTAAAGAACAGGTTTTGTTTAAAGAGCACCCTGTTATTCCAGGTAAGTCTCTTCTGCAACAGAGCTTCAGTAAAACAGAAGGAAGAACAGATGTCTCCTGTGTTCATGTATAAACTTAGCAAGTTCCCCTGTCCGTGGGCTCTAAAAAAAGAGGAGAAACAGGTAAATTTGAATTTCTGGAGGATTGCAGAAGTCTGTAAGCTTAGCCTTTTTCTTCCCAGCCATTCTTACTGCAAAAGCAAGGCCAGGATGGACAGTTTAGAGGTTTAAGCATTGTCCTTGCCTAGATAAAAAGAAAAAGCAACTATTCCCCCTTGTTTTCAGTGTTTCTGTCCAATTCTCTCAGCAGCCAGAGCTCCTGGTGTAAAATGTTTTATTGGGAATCCGATTTTGGGGTGGATGAGCTGGGTTTTCCCTCTTTGCTTTGGCTCCTGACACGGGTGTTCTCGGGCTGCATTAAAACCTCCGGGTAAAACTTTTCAGGTACCAAGAAATTCCGACCTCAGCCACCCCCTGATCCTGCTGCAGGCACTGCCTGAACCTCCCAGTCCCCTGGGGACACTTTGTTATTTTATTACTGTGACACACAGAGACCATTTCCCAATCCAAATCCATTATATGGATGAGTTTACAATTTGAACAGGTCCCCCTGTAACCCCCAGGACCCTCCTCAGCCCGAATGGAAACGTTCCTCCAGGAAAGGGGAGAGGATTTGCAGGCTCCAGTCTGCTCTGAGGACAAGGGGAAGGAGATAATTCAGGCATCAAATCCTACACCAGCCAACCCCTGGGTGTTTAAATATTGAAATGCCTGAAATGGAAAATATCCTAATGACTCGTCATGAATTGTATGTAGTTGCAGGAGGAAGGGATGGGGAATTTAAGCACATAACTGGGCAGAAGGGTCACCCAGCACATTTTGGGGTGTTTTTTCAATTGTTTTTTTACAGTCAGTTTTGAGGTGTTAACTGAGGAATTAATGCTCTGGAGAGATCTGCCGAAATAAAACTGAAGTATCCAGAAGTTTTTCCAGCCAGCACAAGTCTGGGAAGCAAAGGGAATGGAAGGGCAGGACTTGTGTGGGATGGCTTTGGGTACCTCGGGGTTTATCCTCACTAAAAGGTCTAAGTAGAGCGGAAAGCAGTGTGTTATTTTAATATTTAACAAAAAAGCTCCTTTACTCGTAGAATTCCTTCTATAGCTGTGCCAAGATGAACTGGCTCCTCTTCCTGAGCCTGTTTCATGGTGGTGGGGAAGGGAAGGCTTAAAAGCATGGATTGAACTCAGTCTGCCTTCAGCAAATAACTTCCAGAAAGGAAAAAAAAACCCTGCTTGGACTGGAATGTCCTCTGCAAGTGGAGCTGGAGATCCCACCTTCAGAGCAGGAGAGCAGGGAACTCCCACCTCCTCCAGGGCCCTGTTCCCTCTGAAGTGCTCCAGCACAGCAAACTTGTGGTTTGGTTTTTGCTTTTTCTTTCCAAACTGTTCAATCAGATTTGGAAGTTGTTCCTCGCCCCCAGGTTGCCTCGAGCACTCTGGAATTGCACACTGGAGGAACTGGCTCCAAGGCAGTTTCTTAGGCCAAGAAAAATGTGCCTTTTGGCATTTCCTGATCCTGCCACTGCCGTGTCCAGGAGCTGCCTGCTCCAAATACATTATTATTGGTGACATTTATATGCGACAGATGGGGGTTTTTTGGTTTTTTTGGTTGTGTTTTTTTTGCACTTCAAAATCAAAATCTGTCTCTTCTCAATAGCTGGAAATACACATTTGATAGAAAATGCTCTATTAAACAGTTTAACCCTTTTCCTTTTCCAATAGTGGCTGGTATTGAGAATAAAACCATTCCCAAGATTAATATCTGAGAGCACAAAGAGAACTTAACCCAAAATCTGCACTTGAACTCGCCCAAGCAGGTTTGTGCACCACTGTACTGCAGCAAATTAATCACCTGCAGCAGTAAATTGCTGGAGTTTTAGTTTTTGGTGGTTTTTTTTTTAAGCTTGCAAGTTTTAGACTTAAGCTCAGTGGTTATTCAACACTCCCCCAGGAGCTGGGGGGCAGTGGGGATGTGTTTCTTTCCTACTGGACGCTTCCTTTTCTCATAATTTGGAAGTCAAGGTCAGAAATAAACCCTCAGCAAGCTAATACACCATAAATTACAACAATGAAAGCTGAGATGCAGCAGTATCTTCAGTGAATCACTAAAATAACACCCATCCATGTGACTGAAGCATTCCCAATAAAGGAGAAGAGGCAGGAGAAATCCATTTTAATCAAGTTCAGATGTAAGTGGCTCATTTACCTACAAGCTGAGTGGTGATTATGCTGTTCTAGCCCACGTTGTCAGGTTCAGAAAATACTGGGGTTTACTGCTTGCAATGAAAATCTTTATATGTCTTGCATAATTAACATTAAATTTCCCATCAAAGTGTAGCTGGTGTGAGCAATAATGGTTTTGATTGTAATAAAATAATAGTGACAGTGAGGGAAAGTGGAGCCTCTCTCTTTACAGATGCTCCAGAAGGACATTTTCTTTTTTTTGCAGGGGAAAAGCAGTGTTTTCTTGTTCTACCCCAAAGCTTAACAATTCCCTCTTCCCCACCAAACCCAGCTGTAACACAGTTCCCTGATCATAAACCAAGTGGCAGCTTCAGGTGGATTTTCTCATCCCTCTTTCAAGCCGTTCCATTCCGGGCCTGATTGAAACATTCCTGATGCAAAACACCTGACAAGCATTTCAAAGCCAATTTAAGACGGTGCTAAACCCAAGGGATTCCTGCGAGATTGAAATAAGCAGCGTTTTACAACCTTTATCTCTGTAAGTGCTCTCTTAATCTGCTCTGTTTCCTCGTGTGTTTGCCACTATATCCCAACTTTCATTAACCTTGACTAAACAATTTGGTTTCACGATGATTTTTTTTGTAACCTCTTCGGGTGTATTGTCACTTAGAACCATCTGCTTATCTGTAATTTCTTTTTCTTAATTAGGCTTGGGCTGGGTTGTTTTTTTTTTTGACCTCTCTCGGAATGAACTGCCACGTAGAATAATTACCAGCAATTTTTATCACGGGAAGATTTGTGCTTCATCTGCTTTTGGAGGCTTAACTTTTAATATGTTGGACTGTTTTAATAGAAAAAAAAAATATTAGAAGTGGTCTCTTACTGGTGATTAGCTTGGGGGGAAAAAAAATTCAAATACCCCCCAAATTCTAAGTAAATTTGGATCTGAAACTAAATGTTGTGGTTCAGAGCAGTTTGAAGTTAAAGTATTTCAGATCCGGAGGACCCGATGAGAAAAGTGCTGGAGTTTTCTGCAAGTCAGAACTCGCAGAAAGGAAAAATTCCTTCGTGTCCTCTCCCCAACAGCCACGAGAGGGCCCAGGATGCCTGGATGAGCCCGACAGGCTGGGGGAAAAAAATTCCATTTTTCCTTAAGCAGGCACCTGAATGTTATTTCGCAGCCTTTTCTGTTGTGTGAAGGAATGGGAGATTCGTCTCGGGAAGCCCAGAGAGCTCAGAAATACACGGATTTGTGTGGTAATAAAAGCATGATCAATATGTCAGCATTCCATGGGATATTTTATGGAGATTCAAAGACAGGGAAGCAAGAAGGCTTTGCCTTATTCTCCATATCCAGAAGCCAGAAACCGAAGCAATGTAGATTCTTGGTTGAAATCAGATGTAAATACAGGAAATTTTTTTTCAGTCTCTCCAACTTTTCCCTCAGGAACACCAATATTGCAGCTTAAATACCTTGCAGAGATCCATATCCTGCAGGTCCTGAGGCCTTTGCTATCCAAAAGTGGAGAATTGTCATTTCTATTATTTAGGCATTTAAAAATGCAGGTGAAAAACATTTAGTCCTGGACAAAAATCTAGTTTCTGATTCAGAATCTGACTTCTTAGGGCTAAAAAACAAGCTGCTGAAATTGTTTGTGGAGGGATGCAGGGTGGATCTTGACTCGTGTGGAGGAGCTGTTTGGATTTCTGCTGAGAGTAATTCTTCTTGTAAAGTTCAGTTTATAGGAAATGTTGCCCAGCATCAACAGTCATGACATTAAAACTACTCCCTGTTTACAAATACTCTTTTAACTTTAGACAAATTAACACGTTACACTGAATTTTAACAAAGCCACAGCAGTGGAAACCACATCCCAGTGCTGTCAGATGTCCTGGTGTTGTGGATTTGACCTTCTTCAGCTCATTCCTTTGGCTTCCTAATTTAAATGGGATTTTCCACAGTGGGCTGTGCCCGGGGTGGGCAGCAGGATTGGTGACTGATCGTGGAATTCTGGAGTGGTTTGGGTTGCAAGGGATCTCAAAGCTCATCCCATTCCACCCCCAGCCATGGGCAGGGACACCTTCCACTAGCCCAGGTTGCTCCAAGCCCCATCCAACCTGTCCTTGGACACTTCCAGGGGTGGAGTGGGAGTTTATTCTTTTAGGATGTGAGTTTATTCTTTTAAGATGTGGAAATTCATGGAATGGATTTGCTTTCCCCTCTCCCCCCCCCCCCCCTTTCCATTTAGTTATTTAACTCTGGTTTTCTTACATCAGTAACCTGTGAGTGGCACTTCCAAGGACTGAGCTCAGTGTTTGTCCCTCCTGTGTGAACACAGGGAATGAGGGTGGGGGTTTTTTTGCCCTGGAATGCTCAGAGCCCGAGTGGACTTGGAGAAGAGGGAGCAATCAGACCAAGCAGCAGCACAGCAGCTTCCCTGTGTCACACCCTCAGCAAGGAGCAAAGGGCTGGGTTTGCTCCCCCTCCTTCCCCCCCTCAAACCCCACTCCCCTGGATCCAGCCCTGCCCAGGAGCTCGGAGCACAGCCCAGACTGAGCTCTCTGCAAAACCCACCCAGCCAGGGCGATTTTAGCAAGTCCAAGCCCTTTGGCAGGGCTGGAAATGTGAATAAAACCCAACAGCTCCAGGCTCAAACTGCTGCTCCACCTAAAGATTCATGGCCAGGCTCCGAGGAGTCACTATATCAATGTAAGGGCAGGGATAAAAATGGACCTGCCCTTTCCTAATGCCACTTTTACACGGCATTAGCACAACTTCCCAGACCTTAAGGCTCTTTCCAGCACTGGGCAGCTGCACACAGGGTACAAATGAGCCCTCTAATGTATCACAAGGACATTTTTTTTCCAGGTGCCAGTTTGAATTTGCTGGATTTGGTTGAGTATCGTTCAGCTATTTTTTTTTATTGCTACATTAAAAAAAAAAAAAAAAAAATCACACCTCACAGGACATCTTTTAAAGATGTATTTGTGAGTGGTAGTAGCTGTACCTCCCAGGTGCAGACTGATAAAGGCTGATACTCCTCATTTTGTGGCTCTAATACAGAAATTTGAAAGTGTATTTTCTGTTCTCTTTTACTTGGTCCATGTATGGAAATTTAAGTAAATGGCTGGGTGTTTGTCAGTCTGCTTCAGCTTGATTTTTAAACCAGTTTGTTAATGTCAATTAAATTTCAATTCCATTTAAACTATTAATTTGATTTAAAGTTTAGCGATTTAATTTTGAGTTTATTCATTTATTTTGGCGTTTATTCGTTTATTTTTGAGTTCATTAATTTAATTTTAATTCTGTTGCTTTAAATTAATAGTTTCAGTTCCGTTTGTTGGTTTCAATGAAAGCTGGACTCCAAATCAGTAACAGTGAGGATACACAAGTTCCTACAGCCTTTGAGGAAAGGGGCAGTTGATAAAGGAGGGGAGACCATCAGCTGCTGCAGGAAGAGCTTTGTGTAGAGGTTCAGTCCTTTCAGACTTTACAGGTCACCAAGACACCCACACCCACAGGTGCTGAAAGTGTTTGTACAATTAACTTTGTGCCAAAGCCTATTTAAAACAAACCAAGCTGTACCTGTTAAAACAAAAAAAAAGGCTTGGCTGACAACAGATTAATTTTACCCCTGTCAAGCAGCAGCCTGGCCACGTGTGCTCTGCTTTTGAGGCATTTGATCTGCTCTGGCTTGCTGCAAGAACTTGATTTTGTACATTGGGCTGTGGAGGGAGGAGGACAATTCTGAATGATGCCAAGAAACCAGGGGTGTTGTAACTTTAACACCCCCTTCCTTGTGATGAGTGTGTGTCCTGCAGGAAACCATTTCACTTCTCTCCACTTGCTTACCCATCTGTAAAATGGGATTTTTTTTTTGTTTCTTGGCTTCTCAGGGAAACATTTGAAAGCTCACCCCGTGTTTATTGCTGCTTTAGAAGTTTGGAGAATTATTAAAATGTTCAGTGTTTCCAAGGAGGCTTCACTGGGCTCTGACATACAGGAACAGTTCACAGGTAGGAATTTCTCTGGCAGATATTTTGTAAAATATTTGGCTTCCTCCTGTGTCTTATCTTGCCCACAGCAGCAAAACGTTAGTAACAATAAAAGGAACGCTTAAATTATGCATATTTTAAATAAAACAGTCTGGTATCTTCTGATCCCTGCCTTTTTAATTTGCTTCTGACTTACCACAGCTGAAAGAAAAAAAAGAGGGAAATGTAGTAACACGATGGAGAGCAGCAGAACCAGCTCAGGCCTTGACAGGGGAGAGGCTGGAGGACTTGAAAACAGGAGTTTTACTCCACTTACAGCCCCAAATAATTCCCTAACAGCCTGATCCTCGTGCTGTGCTGCTTAAATGGCACCAATACTCAGAAAGTCAAAATGATCCTCAAGTGGTCAAACACAAAGGCAAGAGTCATTCATTGGAGAGGGAGCCTGTTCAATCAGCCCACAGGTGCCTCAGCCCTCAAAAGGCAGCACTGGCTGGTGGTTCAAGCTGAGCTCTGCAAAGCCCTGGGCAAGGCTGGGTTCTGCTCCCAGCCCTGGCACTGGGACTTGCTGCAAAAAAAAAAAATAAAAAGGGTTTTTTTTTTTAACTGGAAAATGCTTCTTGCTCCATAGAAACTGGTCTGGGGAGACACGGGAGGGGGAAGGATTAAACAGGAAGATTTTCTCAGCACTTCCTCCTCGTTTTTCTCAGCACTGATGTTTAATAGGTGTTACATGAACCAACACTTATTGATTCCCTTCTGCCCCTCAGCAGAGTTTGCTTTTCAATTTCTCTGTACTCCACTTGTGCCCTGAAACAGCTGATGATCCGAGGAAGCATAAAAAAGAGAGGGTAACAAACACCACTGAGCTCTTCTTTCCAGCTGGAATGGCTGATCTGCTTGAGTCTCTAATGAGCTTGTGAAACAGCAACTTTATTTGTTCTGTCATAGCACTTAAAAGAGCTGCTGGCCAGGGAACCGAAATCATCCCTGGCAGCCCAGCAGCAGCATGTTTTGGGGGCCCTCTGGCAATTTATTTTTTTTTTTAATTCTTTTTTAATTCCTGAGGCTCTCGGCACAGCTACGAAGTCCCACAAGCCAAAACAACCAGTGAGCTGAGATATCTTGCTTGACAGGTGGAAGTTATTCCCTCCCAGGTGGGCTTTTCCAGGCAGCAGAGCTCTGAAGATGAACAGCTCCCTGCACTCCTTGCCTGGCTCCTCAGAGAAGCTGCTCCCTTGTTTAAAGGAGTTCATTTGCCTGGCTGGACCTCTTCATCTCCCTTGGTTTTTTGCAGCCAATGAGCAGCTGATGGAGTTTCAGCCTGTTGAAAGTTTGTAGCCTCTCCTTGATTGCATTTTGGATTGCACGGCTGCCAGTAATACTATTTCTCAAAGCCCAGGCTTTGAAAATTACTTAGCCTTATGTTTGGCAGTTAATAAGCTGCACAATTACAGTTCCAGGAGCAGATCCAGTACCTTTAGCAAGTGCAGTGGAATCTAAATACCTTCTTCCTTCCTTGCCTTGAAATGGTATTCATTTCTTTCTCCTCTAAATGACAACAGAATTAATTCTGGAGAGACCTGTTGCTTGAAGTGGAGTCAGTGGATTAATAAAAGCGTTAATTATTAAAGCCAGCAAATGCTCCCTAATGATTGTTTGCTGCAAAGTTAATGTTTGATTGGAGAAGGTCATCTGCAAGCCTGAGTAGAAAACCTGTCTCTGTAATAGCAGGTGAAAGCACAATTACCTTCCCTTCACGATATGCATTGGTGCTCTCCACTGCTCTCCACCTGATCAGCCCAAACAACGAGCCTGGAGGAAGAGCTGCTCTGCCATAGGACAGTTGCAGCCCCAAAGGTCACAGTTTTTAATTAAGTGGGAGAAATTACATCTGTTTCTGTGCTTTCACCTCATCCTGCAACCCTGCCTGAAGCTGAGCCTTCAGCTCAGCGTGGTTTGGGGGGGGTTTTACTGCCCTGCACAGGTTCCTGAGAGCTCGGTTATCACGTGGCAGAGGAGCAAAGGAAAGGGGTGGATGCTGGTTTTGTGCCCATAATCTGTGCTGAAATGAGGCAGAAATGTCTTAATGTTTATCTGGGCTGCCAAAACTCCCCCTGCAGTGGGGCTGGGGTGGGGGGTGTCATCCCCAAACCTCTGCCTGTGTGCAATATTCAGGTGTAACTGGGCTGAATGGCACCTTCCCCACCAGAGATGGGCATCCCAGTGCTCCAGCTGGAAAAGGAGCTTCTCTCCCAGTCCCAGGTCTAAGGCTGAGCCTTTCTGCTCCAGCCCCATGGGGACAAGCAAACTGCAGGCTGCCAGAGCCCCTGGGGGGGGTTTCCATGCTGAATCCCACATTTTCACTGTTTTCCTCTACTAAAAGTTAATTGGAAAGGGCAGCAAGAATCTGGTTTAACACTGTGATTTTCCTGAAATGACATTTTGTAATATTGAGGGTGGGGAGAGACCTCAGCTTCTCCCAGCCCTGCCACTCTCTCTCCTCGTGATTTCAGGCAAAGCATTTAACCTGTCTTTGCTTTGAACTTTTTTTTTTCCCCATTTCAAATGAAGATGATAACATAAAACCCTCGAGAGCCCCATAGGAAGGGCGTCGTCACAGCTTTGCCGAGTCCTGTAGTTGTTGGAGGAACGGATGTTTAACTTTACAAATTAAAACAAAAACCCTCTTTGAGGAAAAGCCTCGCATGTAGCTGCTGGGTTTTAGGCATTAATAATGTTGCAAGTCCCTGTAGACACTCCCCAGTTCGTTGCTTCATCAGAGGGATGAGACTTGTGTGTTTTGCAAAGGGAAAGCCTGGAGAGGGGAATATCAAGAGGTGAGCCTCTGGCAGAGGTGAAGATTCAGAAACAAAAAGGAGGGGAGCAGCCAAACGCTCTTTGGTGCAGCTGCACCTCGAGTGAAACAAGGGACACAACACAAGAATGTTCTTTACAGTAAACACGGCAGTCATTGTGTAAAAACAGCCGGAAAGGGTTGTTGATGACACGAAGAAATAAAAGCTGCTGCTTTATCTTTCAGGACTGACAAAGGCTTTGGAAGTGCCTGATCTGAGAGCATTGTTTCCCGGGAGGAAAAGGATGAGATGTCTCCTGTGACACGAGGCACCGGGAGAAGCCCTGTCAGCCTGCTAAAGGATCGTGGCAAATCATCAGGTGGGAGGGAACTGAAATAATTCCGACCTTTTCGTGTTGTGAGGCTCTTGCACTTCCCGGACTGTCCACGCGATCGTGGCAGCTCGGGGGTCTCTTCATCACCCCCTCGGACGTTCACAGGCAGGCTCAGAGGAACAGTTCTGCCCCCTGGGATTTTGGCCCCTTGCTTTGCAGCCTCAAAGCAGCCGATGAAAGGGGGATTGAGCCCAATCCAAGCTGCACGTGCTCCCATGGCAGGGAAGGACAGCGGGAAACCTCCGGACAGGTCCCCACGACAGGAGCCACGGCAGGGAGAGAACAAACGTGCCCTGTCTGGGACTTGAGGGGCTTGTGTGTTCAGCCAGTGGAGACCTATCAGCCCTCTTTTCACTGTAATTCCCAGGGACATGGGAATGTTTGGGCTGCACCAGCAGTGCTGGGCAGAGAATGTCAGTGTGGCTCCAGGAGCTGGGGCAGTTCCTGCTCGTAGCTGTGGCTACACGAGCAGGGGGTGAAGCAGCCTGTGCACTCTGCCAGAGCCTGCAATTAAGCCTCTCTCAAGCCTTTTTAAATGACACCAGGGCACAGCTCCAGCAAGAGGTCTCTCCCTTTCACTACCCTAATTTATGCTTGCTGTTGATCACTTAATATTCCCCATTCCAGCGTTTTGCTCAGCAGAAGGGAGGTCAACGAGGAGGAGCAGAGTTCTTGGCTTGCACATCTGCTGTGCCAGGCTCTTCGGGAAGTGTCTGACACTTGTGGATCTTCACAGTGCCTGGAGAAGAGTGTCAGCACTTCAGCTGTGGAGTGGGTCAGTGTTTGTCGTGTGCCTGTGGGCAGAGCCTCTTATTCATGGGAGGATGTGGACACCAAGTGACAGAGAGTGGCACAGACCTCACCTGTGACTGCCTTTCAGATGGATGGTGTCTGGTTTCTTCCCAGGCTGCAGGACTGGTGGGCTGCAGGACAGGCTTCACAGGGAGGTGGGGGGGATTTGGGGGTTTGGTTGTGTTTAGTTTGGGGTTTTTTTTATTTATTTTAAGAGTCTAGTCAGCAGGAAAAAGAGCCAGAAACACATCTCGGCAGAGAAAAGCCTCCAACTCCCGTATCCAATTGGAGCTGCAGAAAGAATGGAGGTTGGCAGAACATAATTATCTAAACTGGAGTTCAGCCAGGACCCTGGGGCTCAACCCTCCTCCCATTCCTGTGGAAGTGCCACTGGATATTTGATAGCTATATTGGGTCCAACCACTGGGTTTTATGGATCCCCTGAAAGGCTGGAGTTGCTGGAGCAGCAAACCCCCTTGGCTCCCGTGTAATGGCACCTCTGGATTTCCAAGCCACAGCTTGTGCACCTGAATTTCCTCTGGAAATGGGGAATATTAAGTGATGGACAGCAAGCGTAAATTAGGGTGGTGAAAGGGAGAGACCTCTCGCTGGAGTCATTTAAATCCCCGTCCAGGTGCTGCCAGCTGAGCCCCTGCTTCTTCCCACGTGGAATCTGGCAGGATCACAGCCCTGGGGCTGCGCAGGCTCTGCTCAGATCTGTCTTTTTAGCTGCTGTGGTGGGTGACCACATTTCTGCTCCACGTTTCCCCGTGCCCTCCCACGTGCAGCCGAACACCCCCGGAGCCTGCAGCACGGAGGGAATGCGAGATATGCAAGTTACTCCACGCCTGAGGATTTTGCTGGTGCAGTTCCCCAAATCCCCACTCTTTTGGCCTCATCCAGGCGTGTCAGCACAGCGTGGCAAGGTTGGGAAGCTCGTGTTTGCCAGGGCATGAAGAAGAGTCCTGGATTCACTCCTGCCAGCGTGTAACAAGCCCTGCCTTGTTCCAGCCTGGTGTGATCAGCAGGATGGGGCTCTCTGGCTGCCCTGGAATCTCGTGGGAGGGGTGTCCTGCCCTGGAATCGTGTGGGAGGGATGTCCTGGCGGGCTCTGCCCAGCTGCTGTCAGCAAATCCCTTCCTGCAGAGGGCTGGTCAGATGTCTGTGTGTCACTGCTTTGTCCCAGTGACCAGAACATGCCAGAAAAGTTCTTTCTACTGATTCTTTGGTATAAATATTTCATGTGACCCAGGAAAGCAGCGGTGGGGGCTGGTCCATGTACCCTGAGCAGGGGCCACGTGAATGGAAGGGCTGTATTAATTATTATGAAACAGCTCCGAGAAACAAATGCAGGTTGCCATGGAAGCACCAGCAGCGACAATGTCACCTCATTTTTAAGATGCTTTCAATGTTCCAAACACAATTTCCCTTCTTTTTCAAAACAGACAGTGGGAAAATATCCCAGTGGAGGGGAGATGGGGCCGTGTTTATGGGCTGTGCTGAACTTGATGCCCCCTTATTACAGCTGAGAGCCCAACTTCGTGCCTGAGCCCTGGAGAAAGGGCACGGGGGGCTGCAGGTGGAGAAGCTAATCCAGGAGGCAAAGGAAAGCACAGGCTGGAGATCAGGGAATAGGCTGTTCCTTCCCCATCCAGAGATGGAAGGGCTGGGGATCCACAGGGCAGCGAGCCTGGTGACCCCTGGTCCTTGGGAGGTTTGGGGTGTACCAGGAGAAGAGTTAAACATTGAAGAGGGGACACAGGAAGCTGCCTCTGAGGATTTGACTGGAATAAATCGAGCTCTTACGTGAGAGAGGAAATGGGCAAGCAGCAATGTTGAGAATTGGTAATGCTGATTTAATGAATGCAAAAATTTAAATTGTTGGAGAGCAGAGAAAAACGACAATAATAAATGCCTGGAAGCTGAGTTCTCCCTGCCCCTTTCAATCATCTATGCAAAGCAAAAGGTGACCTTCTAACCCACTTCATTTTAATGAACCTTTTGTTGCCTGACTTGAAAAACTTGTAATTTTAGAGCATGTAGCCAGTAAATCTAAAGGAATAATCAGCTGTAGCCACATGTTGACTTGTCTGCCCTCAGATATCCCATCTGCAGGCTACAGGCACAAAGGGGATTGTGTCCCTGTGGTTTTCACCCAAACCTGGAGAGGGGCTACTCCAACATCCATGAGTGGCAGGAGGTGATGGTTTCACGTGGTCACATCCTGCAGAGGTTCATCCTCACACCCCCTCAGCTGCAGGGAGATTTAAAAGCTCCCACCATCCCTTCACAAGCAATTTTACTGCTTTGGCAGCTGGGCTTGGAGGCTCTGGGGTGAAAACCTCTCTTCCACAGTGATGAAGGTGGCAACCTCCTAATCCTAGAGAGCAAATGTCGGGAAAGGGAGGGGAAAAATCCCAAAGGGCACACAGATGGTCAAAAACTGATGGAGAGCACAACTGCCTGGCAGTGAGCCTGTGTGTGTTAATCTGAAAACAATTGTCCTACAGATGCACAGTTCTTCTGATAAACCAAGTTCCAGCAGCTAATGACAAGCTGGGAGCTGTTTAACCACAGAGCAGACAAAACAGATTTTTCCACTACGGCTTCTGATGGAATTTTTTAAAAATAATGAGTTGAGGTCTGTGTTTGTTTGGTTCGGTTTGGGGTGGGTTTTTTTGTCTTTTTTAAAAAAAGCCTCCTTTCATTTGCATTTAAAAACTGGTTTTGTGTGTCCTACCCCTTCCATCTCCGACCTTCCTGTGCAGCAGCTGCCGAGAAGTCCAGCTCCGTGTCCGGATGCTGTTCAAGTTTGCTGTGCCAGCAGTGAGCAGTTTTTAACAGCCTGGGTAGTCAATGCTTTTTCTGTCTGGTCCTCTGTTGCTGGCAGTGCCCGTGGTGCTGTAATCAAGCCTGTTCACAGAGCCAGGCTGGGCTGGGTGCAGGGATGGATGATCCACATGGGAAGCAGCTCCAGCCCTGAGCTGCCGACTGACCCAGCCCTCCAAAGTGCTGTGGCCTGAGAGAAAATGTCATGGGAGTCTGTACCTTGAACTCTTGCCACCCTTAATTAACCACATAAGGTCTCTCTTACACAGTGCTCTTCATCAGCTCATTTGTCTTGTTCTCTTCGTTTGGCAGATGGAGAAGGTAAAACTCAGAGGACCATCATTTCTCATCCCTGGAGCCCATCTGCACAAGCCAAAATAAACCAAATTTCCCCCAAATGCCAGGCCAGCGCACTAACCACAAGGTAACACTGCATCCATCCTGTTCTCCCTATAACATTTGATAAAATTAGCCTCATTTCTCCCTTTGATTCTTCTTGAATGGTGGAGTGCTACGCTCAGCTGATTCCCAAATGATTCCCCAACCCACCTCAAAACTTTGTGCCTCTTGCTCTGTGAAAGAGCACAACACTTGGGGTAAATGAGCAGCACAGCACCAGCAGAGCCACAGTGGCTGGGTTGGATGCTCCTGTGCCAGGAATGGGATGGGCAACTGGGGCTGTCATGGTTTGTGCCAGTGGCGAGAGCATCTTTGAGAGAGAAGGTCTGTCCTGGCCATGACAATGCTCTAAATCCCTCCTTGCTCATACCAGACACAGCCAGAGCATGGATTTCTCATGCTGGGATGATGCTGGGCTGGAGGAGAATCCCAATATCCCTTCTCATGCTCCCCACAGCAGCTGAGGATGTTTCTCCAAGCCCAGCAGGCTCTGCCCACCTGGAAGTTGCACGGGAGAGCCAGGACATGATGCAATAGCAGCTCAGGTTTCTCACCACAATCCCTCTTCAGCAAGTGGAGAAAAGGAACAATGACAAAAAGATGCCCTTAAGGGTATTTGCTTCCCAAAGGAATGCACTTAAGGGCTCTGGGAAGCTCAGGATGTTATTAAAGGATATAGGGTGGGGGGGGAGCACTTGTCAGCCCTAAGTGAATTTGATAAAAAAGATGTTTTATGCAACAGGCTGTATTTAAATCTAAAGGACAATTTAAGCTGCTTTGTGGGTAATAGCATCTCTTTGATTGAGAAGCCGTGTTTTAAATATGGAATTAGTGAAAGGGAGCGTGTTGGTGACCCTGTTTCCAGGGAAGGCACTGTTATGCATGTTGCAGTGAGCAATGGGACTTGAGGCACAGTGGAGAGACTTTAACCCTTCAGTGGTTTTTCTCAGATTAAGGACAAGCTCCTCAGCTCTTTTCCATCCCGTCAGAGGTCTGGGTTTGGTCCCTGACCCCAGTGTGGTGGCTGTGCTCAGTCGGGAGCACCAGACTGGAAAGGAGAAGTGCAAATGCAGGTTTAAAAGGGCTGACAGCAGAGAAACATCCCCGTCAGCCTGGATCCCAAAGCTCTCCTGGTTAATTGCCTTCTGCCTGTGCACCATCAGCCTCTGTTTGAGACAACCATCACATTCGTTCCCGTTCCAGCTCCGAGCTGTCATCCAGCCTCACAGCTCCCTGCCACACTCCACCCCGATCCTGGCTCCTTTTCAGGGCTCCCTTGATGCGGTTTGGCATCTCTCTGGGTGAGAAGTGCTGCTGCTGCCACCTTCCCCTGTCAATATCCCGTTCTTGCAGTGCCCTTCTGCCTTGGCACTCAATGCCAACAACTCAGTAATTAGTATCATGTTATAATTGAATTGTCAAAAGGAGCTTGGATCAGAGCTGAGTGCGTTGTCAGGGTTATTGTTGCCTCCTTTGGTCTTTCCTCATCTTTTTAATGTCTTTTCTTCAGCACTTCATCATTTATTAGTCATGATCACATGTAAGGATTAGATGGGAGTGTTTTGGGGCAGGCTCTGTGCCTCCTGCAGCACACCTGCAGCACTGCAGGCAGCTACAGACCCAATCCAGGGCTGCTGCCTGGTCCCTTCCCCATCCCCTGCAGCCTCCCTCTTCCTTCAATTTTATTGTGTTAAATTCCCAAAGCGACTGAGGGGGATGTTTCCAGAGGAGCATCAAGTGGCAGCAGATGTGCAGGGGTTTGTCCTGCCCAGCCAGGTAGAACCAGCTGCTACAAACACAGCTGGGAAGTACTGGGAAGCACCTGAAGTGCTGCTAAAAAGGGCTTGAACAAGCACTTGCTCCCTGCTGGTGCCTCTCCTGGGAGCTGTCCCTGTGCTGTGCCCAGTCCTGCTCACCCTGGGCTGGGCTGCATGTCCTGGTCCTACTTTCAGCTCTGCCCCTCAGGGGAGGAATGGGTGGTGAACACCTCTACACCTCTGCCAGGAGAACTCTTGGCTCCTCCAGGCAGCACAGAAGTGCTGATGGAGCAGGGGGAGAGCTCAGAGCCCGGCACAGCCCCTCGCTGCAGTCAAACACAGAACAACCTCTCTGCCACAGTCAAACACAGAACAACTTCTCTGCCACTGCAGCTCCCTCACAGCCCTGAATTTTGGGGTTCCCTTTGGCAGCAGCATCAGAGGATTTGCAGATGAAAAACTGCACGGCCCAGGAGTGGGGCTGGAGTGGGAAGAAACCCCCAACCATGGATCTGCCACAGAACTCCCCTGGTCCCGCTGCCACTTCCCACAAGATTAGTGCAGAGAGCACGAAGAAAATGCCTTGGCAGGAATAAACATGGTTTTCCATCCAGCTGGGAACCCCAGCAGCCTCTGTTGATGCTCCTGCTCGTAGCCAAGCCACGAGCTTTCAAAGCCCCACGGGGACCCATCACACAATTGCATTCCCAAATAAAGGCAGTTCTTACACAGCAGTTTTCAGGGCTGAGAGACGAAGCAAAGCCACTTGTTGTCTCCTTTGCAGGTGTTTTGACCTCTTTTTCCTGAGACTATTTTTTGCAGCAGTACTTCCATTCTCCTCTCCCTTCATCTCCACTCTGGGATTCTCCAAAACTCCCCAGGGAGACAGTGCTGCCCTTCAGCAGCAGGACTGCAGGGTGGGGAGGAGAAGAAGCTGCATCAGGACCCACAAGCTGGAGAGATTTGGGCATTCAGCTGCAAAGATGGCTTGGGGACGGCTGCTTTGCACCTCAGCAAAGTTTCCCACCAAAGCTGGGCTCTCCTGAAGGGATTAGTCTGACTTCCTAGAGGATTTACCTGCTGACTGAGGGTGGGTCTGTGGAAAGCAGCCGGGAAGGCAGAAAGGCCCAAGGGCAAGTGATGTGATCCAGGAGGTCTGTGCTGGTGGCTGGCAGGCCAGGACAAGTCCCCTCAGTGCTCCTGTCTGCACAGGCAGCTGCTCAGTGCCCCAGGGAAGCTGTGAGGAAGGGGATACAGTCACTCCCAAAGTGGGAGGAGAGGCTGGAGAAGCAGAGCTCCAAGAGGCTGCCTGTAGGCTGGTCCTCAGCAGTGACCCCAGGGCTGTCATACAGGGAGGTCTGCACAGCCCCTTCCCTGATTGCTGAGAACCTGAAGTTCTTCTTGCAGCTGGAGATTCACCCATGTGAATCACAGAACCATGGAATGGGTTGGGTTGGGTTGGGAGGGACCTTAAATCCCATCCTGTTCCATCCCCTGCCATGGGCAGGGACACCTTCCGCTAAACCAGGTTGCTCCAAGCCACATCCAGCCTGGTCTTGAACACTTCCAGGGATGGGGCAGCCAAGCTTCTCTGGGCAAACCTGTGCCAGGGCCTCCCCACCCTCATAGTAAAGAATATGTGAGGCAGCTCTTCACTTTCAAGCACAAGAGGTAATTTGCTGGTCTGTGGATCCTGCACCACCCACCCCCACTCAGCTGTCCAAGCCCCTACAACCCTCTCAGCTGCTGGATTTCTTTCCTCATTAAAATTAAACCACCCAGACCTTCCTGTTCTTGGATTCACCGAGTCACCCGTCCCTGCACTGCCATTCACCCAGCAAGGATTTGCTCAGGAGCTTGATGGCAGGAAGAGTGAGCTGCTAAATGTCTGGAGGGCAAGAGAGTGCTGAGAATAATCAATATTTGATGATCCCTTCCCAGGCAGGCCGGGGAGGGGAGCGGTTACAGCCCGGAGGGAGAAGCACTGCCTGACCTGCAGCCCCTGGCAAAGGGAAATGCCACCTCTGGAAACAACCAAACACTGTGGGATGTTGGCAAAAGGGAGTCAAGCACTCCTGTCACCTGCTGAGCAGCTCAGGCTTCCTCCAGAACGCTGATTGAAGAGTGAAGGTGTTCTCCCCTGGACAGCAGGACTTGCTTTGATTTCCATGCAGCACCAGCCAAAGGAGCTCCCTCCTCCTGGATGGAAAACCCCCCCAGACCCCCATCCCCAGGGTCAGCAGGGAACTGGAGATCTCCCAGTGTGGCTGCATGACTTTGGGGGTTTCTCCACTGTCTGGGGGCACCAGGGTGTGACTTGTGCTCAGCACCTTGGCCACTGTAGCTGTGGGGTGAACACTCCTGTCCTGCTCCAGCCGAGGGGCTGGTTCCCAGCAGCACCTCAGGTAGTCAAATATTTTGGGACTGACGGGTGGCCAGTGACCACCTGCAACCCAGAGCTGGTGGCCAGAGAGAGAGGGCAGAGCCAGTTCTCTCCTCTCCAGCTGGAGCCTCTTGGCTGCACACACAGCTGAGGACCTGCCACCAGCACCCTGCCAAGTGCATTCCCTGCACATCCCACCACATCCCAATTCCCACGTGAGTAATAGAAACCTCTTGTTGCCATGGGACTGACATCTCCTTCCCTCTCCCTTGGCTCTCACCTTTTGTTTGTTTGTTTTCCAGGTATCTACTCCTTGTTCTTTTATTTTCCTGCTCAGAAAAGCTGGAACTGGGGAGGAGGGTGGGAAGGGGGAGCTGGAGCTTGTAAGAGGAAATAATGGACTTTAGTAAACATGCAGGCAGCTTTTGCATATGGTACAGCAGAAATAATCTGCTTTTGGTGGATCAGGAACACACAGTCGGGCCGAGACTGCCGGAGGGGCTCCCCAGAAGAGAGGCAGCAGAAGGGAACTGGGGTTTTTTTGGGTGGGGGGACAGGGCCAGAGGGTGCACATCAGTCCATCCCTGTTCTCTCGTGCTCTGCTGCATCCCTGAACATCCCAGTCGGGCAGCCTGAGCCAGCATTGGGCACAAGCCAGTCCCAGCTCAACCCCCAGCTCTGTTGTTGGGGTGGTCACGCACTTGTCGTGTGAGATTATTGTTGTCTGTCCTGGAAACAGCACCAGAAATAGCAGCAGGGCTTAGCACAGGCAGCCACTGCCCCAAACTGCTCCCCACGTGGGAGATCCTCCCTTCCCCACAAGAAGGGACATCCCAAGGAGAGGCAATCCCTGGATAACTGGGCCTGGGGTCTCCAGGACCTGTCCCAGGGTGGCAAATCCCCCAGGGCTGCAGGGACCAGGCTCAGCCCTGGGATGGGACTCACACAGGGTGGCTGCTGCCTTAGTGTGGTGGCAGAGCTGAAAGCAGCAGAGGGAACCAGTCTGGCTTCCTTTGGGGTTAGTAAAGCTCCTGTTGATCCCAGTGCTAGAGGAAAAGGCCTCGAGTATCCAGCTGGATCATTGTGAAGGCAGAGCAGGGACCTCTCCCTGTGCCAAAGATGCTCACGACAAACTCAATCCCTGCCCTGGGCAGATGGTTATTGTAACATCTCTCTTTGCTCAAGGACAGTTCTCTTCCTCCTTTTAAGTTATTAACATGGAATTATCAATGCCCATAATCTGGTTTGTTGTTAGCTCCTAGCAGGGCTCACAGCACATGGATTTCCAAAGGATTCAGTACAAACAGGAGCAGATTGATGTCCAGGACTGAGGCAGAGGATGAATCAGCACTATCTGAGGCACAGATACAAGGATGATGGGGGTACCAGCAGCACTTGGAGGAGCAGTTCAGGGGCATGGGTGGGTGTGTAGCTCTGACACACAGTCAGGAGACCAGCAGCTGCAGGAAAAGGAGGATGGATTCAGGACAAACTGATTGATTATCTGACACACCTGGCCTGGAACAACCTGAAACCCAGTGTGCAGCCAGATCAGTGAATAAAAGGTCAGGGGAGGAGACTGGGATTGCCACTCTGAAATCCTGAACAGCAGAAGCCACAGGACTTAATTCTCCCTTTCAGCAAGACATCCAGGCTCAGCTTAAATATTTCCACTGCTGGGGGATCCAACCTAGTTCTTGATAAATTGCTCCAATGGCCAATTACCCTCATTCCTGAAAACCTCAGTCTATTCTGAGGTGAATTTATCCAGCTTCATCTTTCAGGAACTGGATGTGATCTTTGTCTCCCAGGTTGCAGAGCCTCTTTTGGTCAAGCTGCTGCTCCTGTGACGCTGTGCTTTGGGTATGGAGTGGGTGGATTTGTTGTTGGGGAAGTCCATGGAGCTGCCTCCCATCATCAGCTCTGCTTGAGGGTGAGGCTCATTATCTCCCCTCAGTGCTGCACCCTCACACAGCCACCTCAAACTGCTTCAAAACGAGAAAATTATTTTGCTTTGCAGTAGTGGGAGGAAAAAAAAAAAAGAGAAGCCACCAAAGGCCAAGACTTCCAGAAAAGGATTCAGTGAGTAATTTTTAGAGTGGTCAGTGCCTGCCCTGCCCTCTGTGGTCAGCTGAGACCTGAGCACTCAGCCCTGGGAGGGCTCCTGAGCCACGTGAGCAGATTCCAGGATTACTATTAAAAGCTCAAAACCCCAGAGTCAGCTCCTCCCCCGAGTCTAAAGATTAAAAAAAAAAAAAAAAAAAAAGTCAAATTTCTCTACTTGCTGTCTGGGTTTTTGAACTTCTGCTCTTCATATTTTCAACCACAAAAATCCAGAAACCTCATGTTTTAATGGAAAGGGAGACTTGTAATCTGATAACATAACCCCAGGGGCTGTGTGTAAAAACTACAGGGCTTGCATGAACAGGCCATTCCAACAGCTTAAAGCACATCCAGAGCAAAACCAGGAATAAAATGTGACCCCTGTTCTCTGGATGTGCTCAGCATGAAATGTTTACTTCCTATTTTAGCTTGCTGGCATCCTTCACTTGCCACAGCCCTGCCTGCCTCTTCTTCGTGGGAAGGATGCTGTGTTGGGAAAGAAATCCCCAAGGAAGTTCTTTGCCTGGATGGTTGGTTGAACCTCCCCAGCGTGGCAGAGACGCCCCAGCTACAAGGAACCACCTCAGCACACAAAGGAAACAACAATCTGGGCTGGAGGGTAAGGAGATTATAAGGATTAAACACGATGGAGAGAGATGTTTACAATTATTATTAGCTTCAAAATCTGCCCAACCAGAACAGCAGGGCACTGCCCATCTGTTGTTTTACGTCTGCACGGCCCCGATGGTTTTGTTCCTGTCTGCACCTTAAATTCGATATTCTGGTACAACCTGAATGTAAAGCAACACCAGCCACAGCAAAATCTGACCCTGGTGATGCAGTGCCGGAGGGTTTGGAGCTGCCTGGGTGGAAACAGCTGGGGAAGAAGGGCCCTGCAAAACAAACCAACAAAAAAAGAAAGCTTGCAAAGAGAGAAACAGCATCACAAATGCAGTAATGTAACAGGAGAGAGGGGCCAGCACTGCTGGGCAGGGACAACAGGCAACCCAGAGAGTTTTCTCGAGGAAAAAATTGGAAAATGGTTAGAATTAAGAACACATTAAATTGAGCTGAGTGGTGATATTACACAGGGAGGTCATGGCTTTTCACACAGGTCGAATTAACTCCCTTGGCATCTGTGTTATAAATTCCCTCATCCACATCTGCTCTCTTCTGACAGGGAAATGTTGCTCAGGGCTGCCACAGCAGCCAAGGATGTGAGAGGAGAGGGATGGAGAATCTGCCAGGAGCTTCCTTTAGGGGATGGGAAGAGGATGAAACCTTTTTCAAAGGAAATACATGAAAATCAAGAGATGGATTTTGCAGGCTCTTTCCAAAAAAAAAAAAAAAAAATTCTCACCTCAGCAGTGGGACTGTTTTTAAGGGGAAAAATTGCTTCTGAAAGGGAAGGATGCTGGGCCCAGTGCAGTCTCAGGGGGTTGTTTGGATGGGGGGTGTGTGAGCAGGGGGGTTACGTGTCTAAACCACTCCTGAGACACAAATTCACTGTTTTTCATCTCACAATATCCAACTCTTTCAAAACACATTGACACTTGGGGGGATTAGAGCATGAGCAGCCCAAAATCCCAGCAGTCCAGGATGTCCCTGCAAATGTCCTCCACCCTTTGGGTTGAACAGGGGGAGAAATTTCAGCTGGAAAGGAGGGGGGACTGTCAGTGCAGAGATGAATTTTTGTGGATGCTTCTTTTTTTTTTTTTTCCCAAGCAGAACATTTCAAAAGAGTTGTCTCGAAACAGAACGTTTTGTTTTGTTTTGCTCCTGGTGAATAATTTAAAAGGTTTAAAAAGCTGAAACAGCCCTAAGAAAAGACCGTTCTGAAATGACTGTTGTCTTTTTCTCTCTCCCAGAAGTCACTGAAAACCTGAGTGAACCTCGAGTGCATCGGGAAATGGGTCTGATGCTTTGGCTCAGTCTGACCTGGAAACCTGCTCCTGGTGTGTCATAACCACAGGCTTGACAAGTGGAAGCAAAATGAGCAGTTCAAGTGACAAGAGCAAGATCACCTTGCAGGTGAGGGGCAGAGATGGAAATATATCCCTGTCTTCTGTCCTGCCTCTCTGCTGAGCCCTTTCTCTCTTTAATCACATCATCACAAAGGTTGTCTCCGTGGCAAGGCCAGAATCAGCCTCGCTGCTGATTGCAGGGAGATGTCACCAGCTCCCAGGACCAGGAGACGCTTTCAGCAGCTGTAAATCAGCACAACAACACTTTCCCTTCCCCAGAACTCTGCTGATTTATGTTGGCCTCGCAGAGGTCCCTGGTAGACATGTGCTGGTGGATTAAAATCAGCCTGTCGGGTGTCCCTGTCCTGCTGATGGATGTGACACCCCGAGGCAGGGACGTGTCATCTGCAGCAGCTCAGGAGCTGCAGCACGAGGGGCTGGGGTGGGTTTGGTGAGTGGCAGTGCTGGCACAGGGACACGTTTGGGTCCCCTGGCAGCTCCAGGTGCCCAATTTTAACCTGTCACCACGTGCTGGTGAGAACCCAAGTCATGCTGGGCAGCCTTTAACCTCTCAAAACTCTGGTGGGCTGAAGAAACTGGTGCTGGGAGACCACCCTGGGATGCTCTTCCCAGTGCAGGCAGGAGCACTGGGAGTGCTGGGCTTTTCCTCTGGCAGAGGAATACATGGAGTTGAACTGGAATCCCAGCACACAGAAGCCATGGGTCCATCAGGGAATGAGAAGGAAATGCCCTCTCAGGGGGAGAAGGCAGCGTGGTTTGGATTTGATCGTGGGCACAAACTGAGGGATCTGTTCTCCAGGAATGTGTCTCATGCACTGCCCCTTCTTCCCTCTTCCTCTGCAGACCCTGACCCACTCGTCTGTGAAGAGGTTGAGGTGTTGGATCAGGGCCTTGAGAACAGCAGTCTTAGGGATCAGGTTGTCAGCACATGGATGGAAGATCCTGGGAACAGGATGTCAGATTTAAATGAATTGAATTCCAGAGTCTCTGTGGAAGCAAGTGACCTTTCCTGCTCAGGGCACAGAGAGGTGCTGTGAGTGACACAGAAGCCGAGGAAGGTTTAGGAAGGAGCATTTATTGAAGCTGCAAGGGGCAGCCTGATACTGCAAAGGATGTTTATTTTCCCAGATCAAGTTGAAAGCTCACAGCAACTTCCCGCAGTTTATGGAATTAAATACTTGGACCGGGCTCAGAAACACCAGACTGAGAAGAAACATTCAGCAGAGGTCAGCCCCAACTATTTACAAGGGGCATACACGTGACACAGTAAAACTTGCACTGAAATAAACCCCCCAGCCCCTCTCCCACAAGGTCCCATTTTGATGCTGAACTGCTTTGAAATTGTTCTGCCGAAAACTTTCTCGACACCAATGTGCTCCAGCAAAAAGTTTCCATCAGGCTGAAACTGCATTTCCCTTTGGAAACCTCTTTGGTTCAAGTATTTCCTCGTCTCTGCTGATGCTTCCTGGGTTCGTGCCCTGCTCCAGGATTGTTCTCTCTGTGACCAGCATGTGACAAGGCTTAAATAAGGAATGATTTGTGACGTGCCTTGATACCCTCTGATAAAAGATGCCCAGAGCACTGAGCGTTACAGGACTGTGATTTCTCTCCCCGTTTCTTCAGAATGCATTAAATGTGTGGGTGCTCCAGTTATTTCCTCTAACAGTTGATATTTTAACCTGCTGTATTTTTATCTTGGCTGCATTATATAACAAGTTATGCTGGTGTCAATCTGGAAGCTCCAGCACCATCAGTAAAGCTAATCCAGTTTAACACAAGCCTTAGAGGAGGGTTGAATTCCTCGTGATAAAAAGCAGAATTAACCCAAATAAATGACTAAACTCCTCAAAGAGTACCCTTCGGTTTTCCAATTAATTGGAAAATTAATTCCAATCAAGACAAGGTAACTTTCACTCTCAGCTACATCCTTGGTGTATGCCAGGAGAGTTTGTACCCTGTGGTTTAGCTTTGGAGCTGGTGAAGCCACTGGAGAAGTCGCACGAGGATTAACTCTTCCTCTCCATCTTTTTGGTGAATAATAAATTCACCACGAAACACAACACTTCCTGGGGCACTAAACTATTCATGAATTAGCTGCTCATTTGGCAAATCACTGTGGCCAAACCAAGTGTGAGGAACAGAACGGGTGAGGAGGTGGTCGGAGGCTCCTGGGGTGCCCCTCCTCGCTTTGGGCAAGAAGCAAAACGTGATGTGCAGAGTCCACAGGAGAAGGCAGAGACCCCTCTGAGGAGTGTTACTCCCATCCAAGGTGTGGCTCACCCTCTGGAGACGACACTTTCTCCTTCACTGCAGAAGAGGAGCGGATAATTAGCTCCAACCAGACCTCCAACTCCCAGGCAGCGAAATAACGAGCCAAATCCTTGTGCAGTGCCACAGCCACTGCAGCCACTGGGTGCCTTTGAGCCAAAGCCTCTGAGTGCCCGATGCCAGCTCTGATCTGTGCAGCAGCTCAACACCTGGGAGGTCAGAGGGGCTGCATTTGGGGGGGTGGGTGGTGCTGGGCAGCCCCTCCTGCCCCATGTGCTGGTGACTGGGGCTTATCCCAAATGCTGACACATCCTGCTGTGCCCAGCCGGGCTGGGGTGGGCACCAGGGCCCCTGTCCAGCCCCAGTTGCCCCCACTGGGGCTGTGCTCAATCCCTTGGCACTTCAGCTGCCATCTGCCAAATTCTGGGGGAGCTCCCACGGGCTGGTGTCCCCTGGGAGGGTGTGCAGTGTGGGAGCCTGGAGATGAGCCCGCCTGGATGGGAAGGGACCACTCCAGCCTCTCCTGAGACTGCTCCCAGCCACAGGTGAGGTGGAGCTGGAAGGGATGCCCAGGATTTCTGCTCCCCCAGCCGCTGCCTGCTGGGTCAGGATTGCTTCCCAGCATCCCAAGGCTCAGCCCAGGGAGCGGGGAACAGCGTGCTGGGTGTGCAGACGTGTGTTTGCAGAGGGAGGGAAAGCGAGTCTGCAGGGAAACAAACCACAAACACACACTGGGAACAAGCACAGCTTCTAATTTCCCTGGATGGCAGCAGTGCTGATGTGGATTTTCCATCCCTCATCCCTCCCGTCACACTCAGCTCCTCAGTTCAGCTTCCTCTGGTCACAAGAGCCTTTCTTCCCTCCGAGGAAGGGGCTGTGGCTCAGTGACAGGGTGTACAAGGCACCTCCTGCCTCCACCAGCAGCAGAGCAGGGAGGGAGGTTGTTTTTCTCATGAGCTCCTGCCTCGTTTACAATTTGCTGCCAGGGCAAAACACGAGAGCTCCTTTGGCATCAGATTTTTGAAGACTGGTGCTGGCCACAGAGAGCAGCTGTGCTGTGGGATTTCCTCTGCAGGACATCTCCAAAAAAAAGTGTGAGATTTACTTCTTGGTACCCAAGAATTTGCAGATCTGGGCTAATTAATATAAGAAATTTTAAGAGACATTAAATCTTATGCTTTCAAGTTTAAGCCAGGCTTTAATTGCTAAGGATTAGGAGATGATCTGCCCCATCCTCTGTAGTGTCTGGCACTGAGCATCCCTGGGAGCTCCAGTTTCCCTGCTGCACGTTCAGCTCAGTCCTGCCCCGTCCCTGCAGCTGATGGGACACACTGACCAGGCTGACAGGCTTTGATTGTAATTAAGTTGCTCCTGCTCGTTGCCCTGGGCCTGTTTTCCATCAGCTCAGCCTGCACAGCCAGGCTGTGTCCCTGACCCAGGCGAAAGCAGCTGGGCTGTGGGGTGGGAGAGAAACACGAGTGTGGTACAAGAGAGGTCACAAAAAATAGAAAATTCAGGCCGTGGTGTTTTGGGGGAGCAGGGGAGGATCATTTTAGCACCAGGGATGGTAATCAGTGTGATCATTTGGCATCACTGGGCTGGGCCCACCTGCTGCCCCTCTGTGTGGGGGGGGCTGTACAGGGGGGAGCAGCTGGGGCTTTGCTCTTGGGGTTTGTATGGAGCAGGGTGAGGATCCAGATCCACAGGAGCAGGGATCTGGGAGGGAATATCCAAGAGAGGACACTCCTGGTTCAGGCCTGGATACAGCTCCAGCCTTCTTCAGGGTGCTCAAACCCCTTCCTATTATGTGGGAAAAACTCGAGGACAGAAGCACAGCCCCACACTGGGGTTCACAGCACCCACTTGGCTGCTGGTAAAATGAGTGTTTTGTGTCAAACTTGGTTTCCCACCTGGGCATCCTGGCATCAGAGTGATGCTGGAGCTGGTCCCATCTCCAGAGAGCCCCTTGCACAGGTGACACCACAACCACTGTGACCGAGCAGGGAACACACACCCTGCAACCAACAGCAGCTCCTGGCCCAGTCCTGGTACAGTCAGATACTTATTTCTGCAATATTTGATGTTATCATATTTATAATGCCCTTTCTGCATAGATCCCAAAGCATGTTAATTGACTCATTAACAAATTGTTAACGACTGTGGTAATTGAAGTCCTAAGCACGCCTATAAATTAGATTTACTGACAGGGGCTGAGGTCTGGGTTGGTTACAGCTCAGCCTCCTGGCAGTGGGGTGAGCTGAGGTGATTCCTGAGCTGGGGAGATGATGAGGGGAGCGGCTCAGGGTCTTCTGAGACTCTGCAGGACCATGGGAGGACTCTGTGATCCTGGAGACAGGGAATGTCCCGCTCCTCAACTACTCACTTAATCAGGGCAACTCGCCACGTTACGGCCAACAAATGTCAATGAGAGCACATTTGTAGTTGCTGGTGTTATTTTCTCCTTAATGAAATGTCAAAGGAAGGGAAAACAGTGGAAAATGTCAGCAATTGGTCTTTTTATCACACAGGCAGTTAGACATGGGCCTTCTCAGCAGAGATGCCAATTTATTAGGAGGCAAACGCGGCTGGGTTTGACAGGGTGGAAGGAGCTCAGATTTCCATTAGTGATCACCTTTTAACCACCCCCAGAGATGTTAATTTGCTATAAATGCACTTTGCTGTAAACATGAAGAGACAGTGAACGAGTAAAGCCTCGGGAACCTGCAGTGGGTGTCCGTGGCTGGGGGACAGCACAACTTTGCTGACTTCAACAATTAAAGCGGGGAGCAAACGAGCACCCACCCTCACAGCAAAGCTTGTCACTGGATTTACCTCCAGGGCTGCATGTTCATGGTAAAGATTGCTCCAAAAAAACCCCCCCTGTCATCTGGGAAAACACATCAGCATTACAAAACAACTCAGAAGTTTCCCTGAAAAGCTGCATTTATTTAATTGTGATCTGGGAGGAAGGGCGAGGAAGAGTGGCGAGGATTTGTTCGTGTGTCCTGGATTAAGGAGACGATGCTGGATGTGGGGAGCAGCGGAGAGGTGCAGCCCCACTGCTGCAAAACTGGAGCTGCAAACTCGTGTGTGTTCCGGTGACGCTGCAGAGCCGAAAATAACCTTGAGAGAGGAGCCGGCGGCTCGGCAGGAGCGAGGACAATTACCGGGAGATGGATGGGTGGTGATGGGCCGGGCAGGGAGGGGTGAGGAGGTCAGGCATGTGCTGCTCACCACGAGAGAGAGAAAACAAGGAGATTTCCTAAAAAAAAAATCGCTGCTCTGCCACGCTCAGCACTCGGAAATTAATAAATAGGTTTGACTCTTCTTGTCTGGCCCCCAGGACCCACCTGCCCCTGGGCATCTCCTGCAGGAGGAGAGCTTGGTATCCCACCCAGGGAGGTGGGTGTGGAGAGGAGATTTTGAGCTCTGCCTTCCTGAGGGAGGTGACACTTGTAGTCTTTTACCACAACAAGGATATTTTAAACTCAAATGATGACTTTCAGGCTGGCTTGGATGGCACAGCCACGATGGAGACCATGAATTGATGACTCCTCTCTCCCAGGCTGCTGTCCCGGCCCTTCACTCTCCAAACTGAGTGGTGACACTTGAAGAAACACAATCTGCTGTTCTCCCGAGGTAACACCCAGCTGGGGCAGTGCAGGCAGCCAGGGAAGGGGCAAACATCCATATCAGTGCTGGGATTCAGTGGGAAAGCTCAGCTGGGTAAGGCAGCACTGCCCTGGGTCTGACACCCCTTGCAATAACAACCAGAGGATCGGGGGGACACCCCGTGAGCCCTGAGAGGAACAGCTGTGGCAGGGGAGGATGGGGCAGCAGGAATGCTGTGGATCTGTCCCCATGGGGATTCGTGGCCAGTGAGTGCCCTGTGGAATTGCTGCAGAGGAACCAGTGGGAAGGAGCAGCAGAGCTGTGCAAGTGCAGAAGTGACTGAGCACGGTGTGATTATATTTAGCCGGTGATGATGCAAAATACAGAAATAGGGATGTGAATCCCAGCTGTGTCCGATACCTGCTGGTGGCTTCCTCAGGCTGATTTATCAATAATTAATGGCAAAGGTGTCTGCCTTAACTTATCAGGTATTGGGAAGCAGGAAGCCCTCCAGTGCAATGTGGGCTGCTGGATGGGAGCAGAGCTCATCCATGATTTAGGGAAACACTAGAGCTTGGCTTAAAACCCTTCTGGATCTGTGTATGTGCTTCCAGTAAGCACAGATATTTACAGTGAGTTGCTGCACAGAGCTGGATCTGTGTCTGTGCTTCAATTTGCTCCTAACACAGCGATTTTTTCAGGTTTTTTGTATTTGTGTGCTGCTGCCCTCAGAGAGCCTCTGACGTGGTCAGCCCTCGGGGGAAGTTTCTCCTTTCAGGTTTTGGTCACCGTCCCCAGCTCACCCCCACGTGCTCAGATTCAAACCAGGCACCAAGTGGGGATGTGCCACTGGCTCCATCCTGCTTTAGACTGGGATTTTTGGGTGAGAAATTCAGCTCAACCCCTTCCACCACCCGCTTGTGTCCCACGGAGAGCAGCTTGGTGTGACTCCTGTGCCTCGGCTCCCGGCTACAAACGTGAGAGGGGAAGGTTAAAATTGAACTAAAAAGGGATTTTTCAATTACACAAATGTTTCTGTGAATAATAGGCTTTGTGAGGCATTATTCTACAAATCCTAAATATGGGGTTTAACCTCCTCATTATTATCCCTTTAATTTCGGAAAGCCTGTGAAGGCCTTAATCTTCCATTCAATTATGCTTAGGCTGACTTAAGAGCACGTTGGTGGCCGTGGTGACACGGAGGGGCCAGGCCAGACTTTATCAAACAGGATATTAAAATATCCTATCGCATTTCCTCATCCTGGGACGGGGACAATCAAACACCTCATGGGGCAAACATAACTTTTTTTTTTTTTTTTTTGGCGTGGGGAGGGGAGCAAACTGAGTCTGCTGAACTGAGACAGTTTGGGTCGTAGGGGTTTCCTGCCCTGAGTTTGAGTGGGAAAGGTGGAGCTGCGGAGGAGGAACCAGCGGGAAGGAGCAGCAGGGCTGTGTGAGTGCAGAGGTCACTGAGAATGGTGTGATATATTTAGCCGGTGGTGATGGAATTTGAGTGGGGAAGGCGGGATCCCCTTGGGAAAGGTGGAGCTGCTGCGGAGGAACCAGCGGGAAGGAGCAGCAGGGCTGTGCAGAAGCGCAGAAGTGACTGAGCACGGTGTGATGTGTTTATTTTTATATTTATCACAGTGGCGGTGCCGGCCAAAGGCGATCCTGCGGAGCTGGGACACAGATGTTTGTGGGGCGGCTCCGGGGGGCTCGGGGCGGGGGTCTCCAGCGGGGGAAGCTCCAGTGGGAGCAATCCGGGGGGGACCAGCGGTGTGAGGGGTCTCGGCGTCCCCGCAGGCTCGGGGGGTCGCGCATCCCTGCGGGACCCCGCGGGCCCCCCGCGCCGGTTTTGGGGCGAGGGCGTGGCGCGGGGGGCGTGGCCAAACATGACGCCACACACCCCAAATTTGCATGTGCCCCGCCCCCGGACGCGGTCAGCGCTGGCGCCGCAGCAAAGTTTGCGGCGGGGCCGGGCCGGGAGGCGCCGGGATGGACGCGCTGAAGTCGGCGGGTCGTGCCCTGCTGCGGAGCCCCAGCGTCCACAAACCCTCCTGGGCCGGCGGCCGGCACAAGAGTGAGACCCGGCGCCCTTCTTTTTACCCTTCCCCTCCCGCCAGCGCGCTTTCCCTGCACCCCCCCTTGTCCTGCATCCCGCCTTTCTTCCTTCCCGGCTTTATCCCGCTTCTCGTGCCCCCTGCACCCGCTTTTCCCCCCCCTCCCCGCTTTCTCCGTCTTGCGCCCCGTTTTCACGCCGCTTTGCCCCGTCCTCTCTCTCCCCTCTTTCCCATCCCCCTGTACTCCCTTTTCTGCTTTGCTCCCCCCTCTCTCTCTCTCCCGCACCTTTTTTTTTTTAACTTTTCCCTTTAGCTCCCTTTTTGCCCCCGCTCTTCGCTCCCCCCCCTTACATCCCCTTGCACCTCTTCCCTGTGCACCAGCGGGGTCGGATGGATGGGGGGGGTCTGTCCCCGTCCCCCGGTGGGGATGATGGGTGGGGGGGCTGTCCCTGTGCCCCGCTGGCGGGTGGGGGTCTGTCCCCGTCCCCCCGTGGTGGGCGGGGGTCTGTCCCCGTCCCCCCGTGGTGGGTGGGGGTCTGTCCCCGTCCCCCCGTGGTGGGTGGGGGTCTGTCCCCGTCCCCCCGTGGTGGGTGGGGGTCTGTCCCCGTCCCCCAGCCTGGGACAAGGGCTGGAGCCCTGCGGGCAGTTTCTGACCTCGTCCCGCGGTTGGCTTTGTCACACGATCGATGGCCCCGTGGCGAGCGGCCACTCGGCCCCAGCCGGGCTCCCTCCCGGCGAAGGGGGGACCGGCCCGGCTCCCCCCCGAGCGTGGCAGCGGCAGGACGGGGGGAGCTTTGCCCCCGTGCACCCCTCGCCACCCGCGGCGAGATCAAACTTCTTCCTCTTGCTAATCCCATGGGATTGACCCGGCGTTGTTACACCTGGGATTAGGGATGGAGCAGCCGCGGGACACGCAGGGCTGGGGGGCAGCCGCGGGGCTTGGGGAGGGGGGTGGGATGGGGTGGGGGCCGTGTGGTGTGTGTAGGGTGCTGCCCAACGTGCCCTTGGCGGGTGTGCCCGGCAGAGATGCCCCTCGAGATGCCGTGACCTTGAAAACTGCCCCCCTTGCCCTTGGCTGGGTGATGGTTGAGTGCTAACGGGAGGATGGGTGAGGGCAGAGGGTGCAGAACAGGATGTGTGGAGAAGTGTCTCTGTCCTGCCGGGTTGCTCCTTCCTCTCTGAAAGCACTTTAGTGGCTTTGCTTAAACCACCTCTATTTCCGTCCCAGGGCCTGGCTGCAGGTGGCATCGCCCCAGGCAGTGTGGGGTGTTTGGAGTGTCCCTGGGCTCGGTGATAACGGGACCAGTGCCTGGCTGGTGGGGCAGGGAAGGTGGGGCAGGGAGCTGCCTGTCTGAGGCACACAAACCAACCTGGAGTGCTCACGGGAGGACAGTGGCAGCGCCCTTGGCTTTTGAGAAATCCAGGCTTTGTGCTGGCACCCTCTGGGACACCAGGTTAACACAGCATCCCACCTGTCCTTGTTTTTTTCCCTTTCCCTCTCCGGGAGCTGTGTGTGTGTTGGGCACAGAAGCCCTGCACTCCCCATGGGACCACTCCCACCTGGATTCCGTCACTCCTGCTGGAGTCTCACCGGTGTCTCACCACTGGGAGTGGTGCTGGGGTTTATGGCTTATCTCCTGTCCTGCCTTTGCAGGGAGGCTGAGTCACCAGGGGTTATCCCAGGGGTGTAGCCAGGTCCCCCACATCCCTGTAGCCCAGCCCTCCTGCCCTGCAGGTGTGCAGGGAGCTCTGGAGTTTGGCCCCACTGCTTGGAGGAGGCCAATTTTGAGGCAGCAAAGCCTCAGGGACATGTTTAGTCTCTGGGAGCCCTGTCCCTTCTCAGGGCTGTGGTTCATTGCCTCCTGCTCAAAGCAAGACCCTCCTTAAAACACAAGAGCTGCACATCCTGGGTTGCCAGCTCCAGGTCTGGAAGGTGGCTCCTGTGGTGTAATTTCAGGTTTGGAAACACCCACCTGACTTTCACTTTGGTCCCAAACTTAGCTCTATATTTAGAACACTCCTTCCCACCCTCCCTGCACTTCAGGGAAGAGGCCAGTTGTCTCCTTGGTGGTTTGCAGGGGAGAGCAGAGACCTCTCCTTGCTGAGGCTTCACCTGTGTGAGGGCTCCTCAGGGCTGTAGGTGACCGATTTAGGTCAAAGCACCTCACCTGGGTCCTGGCAGCTGCCTGGGCTTAGCAGTAAATCCTGTCTTAGCCTGAGTGTGTAGGTGATGGTTTGCACTGGGTAAGGTCATTGCGGTGGCACCGAGCCCTGCACTGGGCTGGGGCTCAGGATCCCCTTGGTTATGGTGTGGGCCTGGGTGCTCACAGTTAAACTAAAAGGTTGCTTCTGTTTGTTGTGGCTTGTGGAAAGCATTTTGGGATTCGTTTTTGCTGTGTTGGAGAGCTGCAGAGGCTGATGATGAGGTTCCCCACGTGAGCACCTCGTGGTTGCTGCATGGTTGAAGTGTTCTGTTGCCTCCTCCAGCAGCCGGGTCTCTGCCCCATCTCCTTCCCTGAGCTCCCAGCTGCTCAGGCCTGGGAGTCCAGGCAGCAGCTAAACCAACACCCTGCTTGTACCTAAACCCTCAGGGATGTCCCTTGTGTGTTTGGGAATCCAAGAGCCTCTTTGTTGTCTCCCTAGAGCTCCCAGAGAACTGGACTGACACCCGCGAGACGCTGCTGGAGGGGATGCTCTTCAGCCTCAAGTACATGGGGATGACACTGGTGGAGCAGCCCAAGGGAGAGGAGCTCTCTGCAGCTGCTGTCAAAAGGATTGTGGCCACTGTGAGTGTCTGTGTTGGAGCAGAGCCCCATCTCCTGCTCTTCAAACGAGTCTGTCACCGGGGAGGGTTTCAAAATCCTCAGGTCTGGAGGCAGCTGTGGGCTCGGGGGGTCAGGATTGCAGGTCCAGCCCCTCCAGCAGTGTGCAGATGTCTGATGGTGTGGGTAGAACCGCAGACAGTGGCACTGGAAAGCCCTTGGGGCCAGCCCTGACCCTGGGATGGGGCAGGCTGTGGGAAGCTGGTGTCGAGTGTCTGAGCTCTGGCTCCCCTTGATAAGCCTGAGTGACCCTGGGTGTGTGAGAAGCCTCTGACCTGGTGAAATCAGCCTGCCCTGGGGCTGTGTCTCCTCTTGAAAGGCAGGGACAGCGTTTGGAGCGTGGCCAGTGCAGTTCTGGGTTTTCCTTCCCAGGATTGGCAGGTTAAGAGGGGAAGGGAGCAGGGCAGCTTGCTCCAATTCCCAGCCGGAGCAGCCACTGTCCCACTGTAACCCGTGATGCGAGAGGGACTGGTTTTCAGCCACCCTCCAGCTCCGAGTGAAATCAACACTTTAAGCCCTTGTAAAACTGAGTGAGGCAAAGCCCCAGCTGTGCCATTAACTGTTGTAAAGCTCAGTGGGGTGGTGGACAGCACTGGGCAGTGCTGGATCCTTTCCTGGCATGTGCTGAGCCGGACGGAGGGAAGCGCTCGCGTGAAGCAGGAGCTGCTGGCAGAGCCCTCCACGTCTGCCCTGAGCCACTGGGAACTGAGCCTTTAAATAAAGCCACGGGGCTGAGGCGGCCTCAGAGAGGCAGGGCTGGCCACTCTGGTTGTGGCTTATGAGGTCACCAGGGCAGAGGATCCTGGTCTGCAGCCTGGAACTAGCTGGATGTGTGTTATTTCTTTTGGAGACGGGCTGGGCAGTGAGCTGAGTGTAACCTGAAGGCTGAAAGCACGAGAGTAGTAAATAAGAGAAAGTGGCACATGAAAGTGGAGTTACTTTTTAAGCTGCCATCGTGGCCTTGCACAGGGGATGCTTTGCTGTGGGAGCAGGGTCTGGCAGCACAGCTCAGAGCCAGCTCCTTGGGAGCCCACTTTGTCCAGGACCATCCCGCTCCCAGCACAGCTCCCTCGCTCGTGCTGGTGTCCCCTCTGCTCTAGAATTGGCCCTAAAGGCAAAACTCCCCAGAGTTTCACCAGGCACTCACAGGGCTCAGCCAGAGCAGCTGCCGGCTCGTGCCGGTGGCCACGGGGAAATCCCTGTGGAGGTGCTGGGCTGGAAGTGCCTGTGCACGGCATGGAGTGGGTGGTGTGTGCCCTTGTCTCCTTAGTGCCAGTAAAAATCATGGCTTCAGGGCAGGAAAAGTTTTAACAAGTGCTTTATCACACCTGCTGGTAAAATCAGTCTCTAGCAGTAACGAGCGATATTAATGTGTGTCTCTGGGGTCTCTGCTCACATCCCTTGGGAGGTATCAGCCTTAAAAGCTTGGAACTTTCCCCTCCCTCTTTCCCTTCCAAAGGCGAAAGCAAGTGGGAAGAAACTGCAGAAAGTGACTCTGAAAGTCTCTCCCCGGGGGATCGTGTTGAACGACAGCAGCACGAACGAGCTGATCGAGAACATCTCCATATACAGGTGGGTTTTGGGGTGCACTCCGTGTGCCAGAGCTGCTCCTCTGCTCCACCTCCACCTGGTCTGAGCTGCTGCCTCGCTGGCCACCACGTCTGGGTGGAAAGCAAAGGTGGGAGAAGGAGAGTGGGTGGTAAATTTAAGGTAAATTTACGTGTGGTGCGACGTGTCCAGCTGGGGGCAAGGAAAGATGTGACGAGCCTGGGGGTGGAGTGTGTGCAAAAAACTGCAGATCCACAGCCAAGCACTCCGTGACCATGTGTGGCTTTACTGCCTGTTTGTGGCAGTAGAAATGCCAGAGCATCCAGGGTGAGGGCAAGGGTGGAATACAGAGGATGGTCAGAGCACCCCTGAGCTGGGGCTGCTGTCCCCTCACTGCCTGCTCCGTGTCTCTGTTGTTTAAATGGCTCTGACAGGGAGCAGGGCTGGGGCAGCTGCTGGGACACGGTACTGGGGTGGGGAGGGCAAGGTTGGGTTATCCCATATCCCCTCCTCTGGCTTTTGGAAGATACTTCTTTTGGAAGCATTTCTTCCAAAGTGGCAGGAGGTAGGCACAGGCCTGGTGGAGCAGAGCTCGGTTTGGATCTGGCCTTTTCCATCTCCTTCATCCCTTTTCCCTCTGCATCCCTGCCACTCTGCTTCTGTCCTTCACCTGCTGCTTTGTGCTAGACCTGGGAAGGGGAGCAGGGGCTCAGGGTTCTCTCTAACCACACCACTAACCCACTTGCTTCTCTTCAGTTCCAAACCCCAGCAGTCACACACAGCCAGGGGTGCAGAGCCCAGCCCTCCCTGGGACAGAAACCTGCTGTTAAAGCAGAGCTGGGCAAAGCAGCCGTGCCAAAATCGGGATCCCTGCACTGGTGGAAGAGCAGGCAGAGCTGTGGGATCAGGGAGTTTAGATGCTGCCTTAAATTCTCCCCCGACACTTTAACAGCTGTCGATAAAGCTGTTCCTGTCAGCACCAGAGTATGAGCAGCCCCTGATTCATTGACTGAAGCCAGCCCTTCCCAAACAGGCTGTTTTGGGGACTGTCACTGCTCCCCGGAGGCGCTGGTGCTGTGGGGTCATGGTGACTAGTGGGATCTGTGTGTATGGGGGGTCTTCTACCCACTCTGTGAGTGTGCCCCTCCAGTGGCAGGCCCAGGGCTTTCCTCTGACACCTCTGCTGTCTTCTCCTTGGCTTCTCTATCCACTGGGATGATGCTGGCTCTGAGCTCTTCCCTGGTTCGTGTGCTGGGGCAGGATGGGGTGGCCATGGCTAAAACGCAGCCACTGTCACTGGATGTGCTGCTGCCAGAGGCTAAAACTGGCTCCCTTCAGAGGCAGGTGTGAGTTCTCCTGTCCCTGGAAATTAATGACCATCTAATATTGAGCCAGGGGGTGCTGGAAGGGCTATGTGCCAGCACAGATGACTTGCCTTGGCTTTGTCATAATTATTAAAGGAGTGACCTTGCAGTTTCGTGAAAAATGGGAGAAAAGAGTGAACTTCCAGGCGCCTCTTTGATAAGACCAGAGCACAGCTCAGCTCTGGAAAACAAAATATAGGCCATTGAGCAGAGACATCCTCACATGTAAGAAACTAATGCAGTGTAAATAAATTTTGAATGTGGCTTTTTTAAGTCCCAGCATCTGCTGGGAACTGGGACCTTCTAGTCCCCTCCCTGCAAACTCTCAGGGACAGCAAGAGCAGGAGCTGAAGGGGCAAAATGGGGCCATGGGAGAACTTTCACTGAAAGATTGCACTTTTTACTTGAGTTTTCTCTTTCCTTAACAGCTGTTTGATCTGTTGTGTGCCCAGGGAAGAGGCTTTGCTGAGCCACCTTGCACTAAACCTGTGGGACTGCTGCAGCCTGTGCTTGCTGGCCTCAGGACACTCAGTCCTGCAGCTCCTGGCAGGGAGGGACCATGGGCGATGGTGGAGGTTGATGCTGAGGGACCTGCTGCCCTGCAGAAGGGAACTGAGCCCTCAATCACAGCCTGGTCTCCCCAGCCTGTTGCTCTTCCAGGGCCTTGTTTGGCATTTCAGAGTCAGCCTGGACCTGCCCAGGGGCTGGGAGAGACTCTGCCATCCTGGGGATGCTCCATGGAGGAGGCTGAGCCTCCCTCCCCACATCCAGTGTGCTCAGGGCTCTCAGGGCATCTTGTGCATGTGCTGCTGCAGATCTCAGAGCCTGAATTTCAGCCTTTGCAACAGCTTCTCTTGGGCACTCCTGCATCAATTTCTTTTCTCTGGTTTGAGCCTCAAGATTAAATCGTAGGCTGGGAGCAACCCCTCTCTCCTTGCAAGCTCATCCTCCAGGGAGAACCTTCTGAGCGAGTCTCTCTTCTGAAGGCAGAGCCTTTGTCAGGTGTAGTCCCAGGATGGCCTGCTGGAATCTTTACCTCCTCTAACCTGTCCTTTCCCAGAAGGTCAAACACTGTCTCTTCTCTTCTCTTCTCTCCTGCCTCTCCGTGTGGTGCACGTGGGTCACGCTGTGGCTGCGGGAGCGGCTCTGGGCTTCTCTTGCACTCAAACCCCGTGGCATCGGCTCCTCCACTTTGGGAAGGAGTTGTGCTGAGGCCTGGCAACATTCCTGTGCTCCCTCTGCCTTCCCTGCTTGGCCCTGGAGCTGGAAGCCCTGGGGCAGGCCCTGCTGGCAGCTCCGAGGAGGGGTTGGTGGATCTGCCTCGTGCTCAGTGCCCCAGACACGTTTCGTTCTGTCTTTCAGGATATCCTACTGCACGGCAGACAAGATCCACGATAAAGTGTTTGCCTACATTGCCCAGAACCAGCTCAATGAGAACCTGGAGTGCCATGCCTTCCTCTGTACCAAACGGAAAATGGTCAGTCCAGAGGAAGAAGTGGGGATGTAGGAGGAGGAAGCAGAGAGGGGCTGAAGTGGTGAGATAAGAGCTCTGCCCCCAGCTAGAGAGAGGGGGGAACGGCCTATCCGTTAACTCCAGGCTGGATTCAGCCCGTTGTCTTGGCACCTAAAAGCCTCTCTGCCCTCTGGGGTGGGAGTAAGAGGACCTGGCCCTGCACCAGCACCTGAAAATCCCCTTCCATGCTGCATTCCCAGCTGCTGGGACTCTTCCCTGCTCCGCATCCACTTCCCTGGGCTGCCGGAGCCGGTCTGAGCCCGGCGTGTGGAGAGGCTTTGGCAGGCAGGGGGGTCTCCAGAGAGGCTGCCAGTGAGGTGGCTGGGGGGACCCCAATGAGGGAGGCTCTCAGCCCAGCTGTTCTGGGCTTGCTGCCCTCCCTGGCTCCCTTCCATTTCTCGCCATCGAGGTTCTTGTGTCCAGTTTTTAGCGGCGTCTTTGTGGCGGGGCCGTGTCCTTCCTGTGGGATTGGCTGGGACACCCCACTGTGTGCCAGGGATGGGGCTCAGAGCAGAGGCCTGTGTGTAGAAAAGAGTCTCTGGCTCTTGCTTTGAACCTACTTGTGGGATTTTTTTCCTGCTGATTCAGTGCACCAGGACGGGCAGGGACCCAGAGCTGGTGAGGGAGGGAGGTGGGTCAGTGGGCACCGGCTGCAAGTGGGGCAAGGAGAGCCCTGGAGGTCTCTCATGGAGCCAGTTGAGCCCCCTCCCTGTGACAGGAAGGGACTTTAGGGCAGAGGAAAGGCAGGTCCAACCCCTCTGCCTGCATAAATCCTTCCCCTAGTGCCTCTTGCAGGGCCCACGTGGAGAATGGGATCTCCCAAACCTACAGGGAAACAAACCTGCTGAGAGCCATTCCCACCCCCTGCCTCCCAGCGTGGTGATTCCTGGGTTCTCAGGAGCATTCCTGTGCCTGGAGTGCAGCCACCTCACTCTTGTTAATATTCTGTGCTTCTCCCAACTCTTTTTTTTTTTTTTCCATGGAGAGAATAATGGAAGCTACAAGTTGTCTCTCCGTTCCACGGCGTGTGCTCCCATCCTTGCACGGCAAAGATAAGCCTCGCTCTGCAAATTAAAATTTAAATCTTTCTAGTGCTAAAAGAATTATCTCAGTGGTACATCAGCTCAGTGCGTCTCCCTCCAAATAAAGTTCTCCAAGGCCTTTTGTGGCAAAAACTAGAAATAATTTTTTTTTTCCTAGTCTATAAAATGCATAAACATCCTGCTGGTAAGGTGATCCCTGCTCCCAGACTGGGATCCCTCCCCAGGGCAGGGTCCCTGGATGTACCACAGCTACCAGCCACGGGCATATAATTAGTCCATATTTTTAGTTCATGGGTAATTCTCAACGGTAGCTGGGTCTATTAAACTTGATTCAGATGTGACAGCTTAAATTGTAAACAGCTGTGAGGAGTTTCATACTTAATTACCATATTTAAGGTTTTTTTGCCATAAAGCATTTGCACTTCCATCAAAGATGTAAATAGCTCTGACATTCAAACGAGCTCTCCTGCTTTCCAGGCTTAATTGGCACTGATAGGTTTGGGGTTCTCCTCCCCCCCTCCTGCACGGGATGCTGTGCCCCATTTGTGTCCCTCCACGTCTCCATCCTCCGAGCTGCCAGGGCTGCAGGTTCCTGACCTGGATCCGGGTTTGTTTAGTTTACAACTTGGTAAAACAAACTCGGGCCTCGAGGCTCCCGCAGCGCCAGCCGTGCGGAGTGTTCCTCGTTATCTCCCGGTGCTTAAGCTGCTCCTGAGCTGTGCCTGCTCCTAATGAAACTGGCATTTATGTCACTATTTATACATCTCCAGCAGCTCGTGCTGTTTAAGGTGGTGGTGGCTGGTTTTAGTGCTGCTCAAGCTCGGGGAGGGATGGAGGGGCTCACGGGGATGGTGTCCCTGCTGCTGTGGCCCGGGCTGGAGCAGGACAAGCCCACGCTGGTGGTCCAAGCCAAGGGAAGAGCCTGGGGTCTGGCTCATCCTGCCTCCAAGGTTGGAGAGAGCGGCAGATTCCTGGTGTTTCATCCTGTTGCTCTCAGGGCATCCTGGTGTTCATAGCTGTGCTGGGGCAGGATGGATGCAGCTCTGCTCGGCCCTCCCCAGCTCCGTGTCCAGGGCTCATCCCAGGCACTGATCCCTGGGAGGTGGTGCTGTTCTCATGGGTGATGCTCCACGGTGGGGGGGGAGCCACATCCCTCAGGGAGCTGTGAGGATGAGCCTGGATCCGTGCAGCTCCTGCCTGGGGCTGAGGTGTGGGGTGCAGGAGGAGCTGTGTGTTCCTGTCTCCCCATCCATCACCACCCTGGCTGTGACAACCATGTCCCTGCCTCCTCCCTCTCCCCATTACACCTGAGGACACATCTACAACGAGCTGCGTGTCCTACATGGAGCAAGTCTCTGCTTCCATCAATATTTGATTCCCCTCCCCGGCCAGGTGGGAGCGGAGGACTGGTTGGATCCAGGTTAACATGAATCTGGAAAGCAAAACCTCCAAGTGATTTAAATCTACACGGGGATTAACATCCTGCCTCGCCGCTCTCGTTCCAGGCACAGGCTGTCACCCTCACCGTGGCACAGGCCTTCAAAATCGCCTTTGAGCTCTGGCAAGCAGCTAAGGAAGGTGAGTTTTATTCCCCTTCTTCCCTCTCTTCGCTTTCAAGGGATGACTTTGGGCTTTTTCCAGCTTTCAAGTGCCTTTTCCCCTCGGCCTCCAAATTTTCAGGCTGCTTCCAGAGCTGGCGCGAGGCATCTCCAGGTTCCTCTCGACAGCCTTGTAAATCCAGCCAGGTTTTGGCTGTGCTCCTTTCTTGCTCAAGGACCTGGTGCTGGGCTGTGGTGCTTCAGAGACCTGCTGCTGTCGAGATTTCTGCTGCCACTCTCAGGATTTTTGCTTTCACCTTCCAGGAGATTATGAAACGCACCCAGAGCCTGGGCTGCTGCAGGGGTGCCCCATCTGAGCTGTCCCACATCCTTCCTCCTCCTTAAAAGCTTGTGGGGAAGCACTCTGTGAGCAGTGATGGGGTTTTCTTCTTTTTCAGAGAAGGAAAAGCGGGAAAGGTCCATCTTGGAAGGAGAAGGGACGAGCAGCCCCAGCTCAGAAGCCCCTGCCTGCCCTGACACACGTGAGTCACCCACAGCAGAGCTTTGCTCCAGGCTTGGGGATGGGAACAGCCTGAGGGCTGGGGGATTTTCCCTGGACAGGGTAAGCTCCTGGGAAGGCTCTGAAGACCACCAGGGAGCTACACTTCTGGCCTAGCAGAGATGTTGCCCTCACAGAGTTCTTGGCTGAGCCGCTCCTTCTCCCCCTTAAATACCTCCTGCAGCCCCTCATCCACAGCTGCTGCCACCCCAAATCTGTTTACTTCTGCCCCAGGCAAATTGGCCATAATGTCCTTAAGAGCTTAGTGTGGATCTCCACATCCCGAGCTTGATTCCGGGTTTGTCTCAAACCCACAACAACACTCACCATCCCATGGGCTGAAGGAGGGGGACATCCAGGTGCCCCTCTGCCTCCAGCTCCCCCAAGGAAGGAGAGGTGTGTGAAATAAAACAATTAAATAGTAAATCCCCTCATAATTCAGTGCCTGGCCATGGGTCCTCTGCTGCCTCTGAGACGAGAGACAGGGAGAAGTGGGACAAAAGGCTAATCTCTCTTCCATGCTGGCCACGGAGATAAGAGGATTTGGCACAGAGGAAAATAGCATTAAACTGGGCTTCCTTCCAGGCTGGCACATCTTGTTTCTTCCTGTGAAGGCTCAGAACTGGAGGAATCTGTCACAAACGGTGGCACATGGGAATAAGTGTGGCCCTGGGCTGCCATGGGTGTGGGAATGGCTCCAGTGTCTGCCTGGGGGAGGCTCTGGAGCTGGGGCACTTCTGCATCCCCCCAGTGCAGGCTGATGGGGAGGATTTGAGGCTTCCCTGAACACCCCCAAGCTCTGAACTGTTCTTTGCCCAGTGCAGGATTTGCCCTGTAAAATACTGATGCAGGTTTGCAAGATGCTGAATTGATGCCGTGGACTGAGCAGAGGATACTGCCCATGGCCTGTTCCCACCCTGGGCTGGGATGTCCTGGGGCTGATCCTCACTCATCCTGGGCATAAGTGGGCACTTGGGAGCCTTCCCACTGGCTGCTGGAGGGAAGAAGCTGGTCCTCCCCTGAATCCCTGTTGAGAGGTTCTCAGGTGCCTGATCTGGACATCACAGATAAATCACAGATAAATCAGCACTGGGGTGAATGCAGCTCCTCCATGCTCAGATTTGGGGCCATCCTGAAGGAAGTTGATTTGATTGCCAAAAGGTTTGGTTGTGTGTCTCTTTTCCCCTCCCCTCATCCCTTCTCCACTCTACCCACAGCAGCAGCCACGGGGAACTTGCTGGATTTTGAAGATCCTGCCAAATCACCCCTGAGCAGCAGCACAGACCCCCCCCACTTGGATAACAGCATGTTTGGGCCCAGCTCCTCTGTGAACAACAACGTGGTGTGGGTAAGTGGGAGCTGGGGATGGGGTGCCACCTCCCTGTGTGTGCTCCAGGTCCCAGCAAAGGGCTTTTCCTTGGATAACTCCTTCCCCCTGGGAGCTGTGGGGTGGCTGAGCTGCTCAGGGAGGGTTTCAGGGGTGCCCAAATGAGCTGGGTCTCAGTGTCCTACTTAAAATGATTAATTAGTGTTTGAGTACCTGCTGCCCTTTTTAGGCTCAGTAAATAAATGAACAGGATTGTGAGGTGCTGTGAAAAACGCTGCTGTCGGGTAATTGAATATTTCTTATTCTGGAGCAGCATTTCTCAGTGGTTTGTCACTTAATTGAGAGACCACCTAACTGCTCTGTTCAGGGGAAAAAATCATTATGTTGATGGCTTTTGTTTACTGCTCACTAAAACCAGGTTATATTTATGTTCATTATTACTCTTATTTTTCCCTCGCTCTTGTTTGTGGCTGTATCTGGCTGTGGGAGCATGGATGGCTTCTGGAAATGTCCTCAGTCATCTGGCTTAATTGTTTCATGGACCACTAATAGAAAAATAGTGATGCAGCCCATGTGCTGGGTGTGCATTCCTCAAGGGAGCCCCCTCCTCCTCCCTGCCCAAGTGCTCCATCATCCTTTTTAAACTGGAAGAGGGTGGGTGTGGGTTGGATATTAGGCATAAATTTTTCCCTGTGAGGGTTGGGAGTCCCTGGCACAGGTTGCCCAGAGAAGCTGTGGCTGCCCCTGGATCCCTGGAAGTGTCCAAGGCCAGGTTGGACAGGGCTTGGAGCAACCTGGGCTAGTGGAAGGTGTCCCTGTCCCTGGCAGGGGTTGGGACAAGATGATCTTTAAGGTCCCTTCCAACCCAAACCATTCTGTGATCACCAACCTGTGCCCTCTCTGGAAACCCCTGTTCTGCTGAATTTTGGAGAATTGAAGGATAAATGCCTTTGCCTGGGGCCTGTTCCTTGAGTCTGGCGGGCCTGAGCCTGAGGCTTTTCAGGTTAAACCTGAAGATCAGCTCTAAGCTTAAATCAAATCCTGGAGGCTTATCAGCAATCTCCAATCCTTCCCTACTTACAGAGTTTTCATACTTTACTTATTAATTGCATTAAGTCTGTAAGTGCATCACAGGATTTTGGGAGCAGTCCAGCCTGTCTGTAGCAAAGCCCTCACACAGAGCCCATGGTCCTGCATGGGAAGCCTTTCCTCCCTCAAGCAATTCCAGTGCTTTCCCTGGAAAACCTTAAGAGCAGATCAGAGATAAAGGGTCCCAGAGCTGCTTTCAGGGTCCCCCCTGTGCTGGTGCAGAGCTGCTGATCCAGTTCCTGATCCAGAAAAGTTCCAGGGATGCCTGGAGCATCTCACTGAGCTCCGTCCTCATGGTAGAAACTCGCAGCCCGTGCCAGTTCCATGGGAGAGCTGGAAGAGCCAAGGGCTGGCTTTGACTCCAGAGGGGCTTGTGCTCCAGCTGATGGGTCAGATCCAGGGCACACAGGCAGTGGGGCAGTATCAGCCTGTTTGGGGGTGATGGGAGAAAGGCCCTACCCCTGGGCTGTGGGAGGAGCACAGCTTCCCTGACCCAAGCTCTGGGATCTGCCTGGAGGAAGCCTGGACCACCCAGAGTTGCACCTCTTACTTTGGGGCTTGTGCAGAGAGAGAGAGAGCTAAAACCTGCCCTAGGAGGCAGATTGCAGAGGAGGGTTGATTTGGGCACTCAGAAGCCAATATGCACATACGGTTTTTTGTTTGCCAGTGCTCAAGTGCAGAGCCAGACCTCTAAATACACTTTTGTGTGCTCTCTTAGCAACTACTTGTCTCTCTTTTTATCTCTTTAACAAAGGAAATGGATGATGGTCTCGACGAGGCGTTTTCAAGGTAATTCTCATAACTCCCTTTACTAGTTCACTCCACCACTGGGGACCAGCCCCAGAGACTTGACTGGTGACTGGCTTTTAATAATGCTCCTCATCTAATCAGTGCCATGATCTGACCTAGGCAGCTGCCCCATCAGTGCCTCAGCTGGTAATTGAAAGATAGGCTTTGAGGCTGGCTGATAAGCCAAATATTTTGACAACCTTTTAAGGGTGGAGAGAGGCTGTGTGTGATAGGGAATTTAATTCCCCAAGCAGTTGGTGTGTCTGCTCCCCCTTGCCAAGGCTTTTCCAGGCTGCCTGTGATGCTGGTCCCAGCTTTGGCACGGGGGGGCTTTGCTCTTCCTTGGCTCACAGATTCAGAGTGTGTGGCCATTGATTCAAGGGGTTTAGTTCTCTTTCTAATCCAAATTAAAAGCTTCCCTGCACGTGCATGCTGAGCAAAACAGCAATGTTAAACAAATCCATTTCCTTTCAGGTGGGTTTTCCTGCTTGTTTTCATGTGGGGACCACCCTGTGGGGTGGTGGGAATGGTGTAGTTTATTAGGGTCTCTTCCTCCAGGTCAGTGTGTGAAGCCACCTGGCCACCATGAGATGTGGAGGCCCCAATTTGGGCAAATCTGCCCTGGGTGCAGATGCCAGAGGCAGCAGGGAGCTGCCAGGTCTCCTCCTCCTCCTCTTCTGGCTGGGAGGTGCTGGAGGAGGGAGTTGGGCAGGAGCAGGGCTGACCCAACACTGTCCCTTCCCTGAGAGCCATCTGCCTGTGCCAGGGTTTGCAGCACTGCAAAACTGCCTGCTCAGCCCTAAGGAAACAGCCCTCTGGGTCTTGTTTGGCTCTCAGGGACGATTTACAGCTTCCACTTCCACAGCAGCCTTGTCCCAAGATGTGGCTGATAAAGGGGCTGCTTCAATTTGCATCCTGATGTTGGCTGTTTTCCTCAACCCCTGCTCCTTGCCCTACTTAATGAAGCAGATGTTGTTGGTTGTGGGCTTTGTTTTTTGGGTTGCTGGATCCTGAGCTGTCACATCACCCTCAGCCTTGTGGTAGTGACTCAGTGTTTGGGCTGCTCACCCTCTGAGGCGGGTGCTTCCAGAAGCATTCCTGCCACATCATCATCATCCCTGGACATTTTTCTTCTTTATTAAAAAACGTGGCTTAATCTGAGGCTTTTTTTGATGAAACACCAAATATTTGAGTTAACCTTCAGCCCGGGGAGAATTGATGCTGCGCTGCTGCGTTTTTCACAGAGGTATTTAATAACACAACAACAAACTGGGGCTCCTTAGGTTTTTGCGAAACATCTGGGATGAAAAGCTCCTAAAGCTGATCCTGGGAGCTGTTAAACATCAGCTGAGTCCTCTGTGTCTTAACCCGAGGGGTTAATGCTCGGGCAGAGCTACAGCACACGCTGCCTGTCCAGACACAGCACCACGACACTGAGTCACTGCACCCAGGCTGCTCCTTTGGGCAGCAGAGATCAGATCCCAGCCATAGCTCCGGGGAGGAAAACAGCCAGGCTGTTAATATATGGGATGTCCAGACTGCAAATTCCCTGGATGCCTGCAGGGGAAAGGCTGGGACAAATCAGCAGCAAAGCTGTGACGGACTCGAGGGCGCTGCGAATGTTCTGTGCCAGCTCCCCCCTTCCCAAACCACTTAATTCCCTTGGAGGGTGTTGAAATGTGGAGCTGCAGTGTTATGGATGCATCAGGCGTCCGGGCTATAAACCAGCAGGATTTGGGTTCTTACTTTGTGGTTTTCTCCCCCTCTTTCCCCCCCTTAGGTTGGCTCAGTCAAGAACAAACCCTCACGTCCTCGACACGGGGCTGACAGCTCAGGACATCCAGAGTGCAGAAACACTCTCCCCTGTAGACTGGAACAAAATAGATTCCACCACAGGCGAGAAGGATGATCTGTTCATGTTCTGAGGTCAAATGCATCTAAGAGCTGACTAGAGAATAACCACTAAAACTCTCTGGACTGGATCGTGCTGTTGCAGGTGCTGTACACAAGGGACTCTCCTAAGGGCTCTTCGCCAGGTCAGGTGATGTTACAGCACAGTTTAGACCAAAGCTTTAGAAACCTGATGCAGATTTTTATACCTTGTTTTTATCTAAACCACGAGATGCTCTTGAACATATTTATTCCCAGCCATTACCGTTTACATGTGTTATTGGAAGGCGTGGAGAGCATCTACAGTGTTACGTGGCAATAATACCATGGGAGAACCTTCAGCAGTGCCTGTTGCTCTCTGAAAACAGACTGTGCACCACCAAAGTCCCTCTGTGTGTATCCTCTAGACAAAGGTCTGCAGATGCAAATGCAATTCCAAGCACAACTGTTACTAATCCACTGATTCTTGAACAACACGTCACCTGCCTGGGCGAGGGGAGGAGATTTGCAGCAGCTGCTGACAGTGTTAAATCAAAGAGGTGGCAGAGATCTTGCTTTTGTATGAATGTCTGTGACACTCTCACAGTTGTCAATCACCCCTGTGGGTTCTGGCCGTTTCTTCACCAGCTCCATGTGGGAATTGACACTTTTTTTACCCAAAGACTCTACGAAGTTTTGCACTTTAAAACTTGAACTGAAAGCAATGGTCCGAGTTGTCAAGGTAAGCAGTGCCTGTATTTTCTCTTCAGAAGCTATTTACCCAAAAATAACCCAACCTGGCAATGCTGCAGCTCTGTTTCAAAGCTGATTCCTCATGTCCACCATCTCTGATGCGACTCAAAATACTGAAGCTCCTTTGCACTGTTGGCTTTGAAAGCAAAACCACCAAGGAGGAATGATTTGTTCTGCTAAAGCGTGTTGGAAGTGGCAGCTTGGGTGGACCAGCAGCAGGATAGGTCTGTGTTCTCAGCCTGGCTGAGTGGATTTGCCTGTCCATGACTTCTTACTGCCTCAAAACCATTTGGTTGTTGCTCACTCGATGGACTCCAGTGGAATTGGATTGGGCCAGACCAATACCTGGATGTTCAGTTAGCAAGAGGTGCCCCTTCCAGGTACTTGGATCCCCTGCTCCCCGACAGCCACAGCTCCCAGGAGGCTCAGGAAGCTGCTTCATCTGCTCCTGGAACTGAAAATAAGTAATGGAGGTATAAAGCTTATGCTAATTAAAAGATTAAGTTTAATGATTCTAAATAGTCACACTGACAGTTTGCAGTGTTTGTGGCCTTATGTGAAGTATACTAATCTGTTTTATAGATTTGTAACTTGGGTTTGAAGCACTAATTCATTCCCCAGATAGCTCTTCATAACTCCCTTAAAACTGCTCGCAGGAAAAAAGAAACCCTCTCTGTCAGCTGTAAGAATTCATTAGGAAGCAGCTGAGTGACTCTGACTTAGATTTGAGGGTTTTTTTTTTCCCCTCCTAAGTGTTAGAGTGAGAAGGTGTCGAGGACTCGTGGAGCTGACTCATCATGTCTCTTAATAAAACGTGTGCTCTGTGTATCCTGCAAAACGGGGTTTAAAGCAATTTTACATCTTCAGACGACTGTGCCCATGACTTCCTTGATCCTGTGTGCAGCACCAGCCTCTTGTGATTGAAGGAACTATCAAAGCTTGTCCCTGCTGCAGAGGCACAGGGGAGAGACGTGAACCTCCTGCACAGGCAGGGGTTGTAGCCAGTGCCTTGTCCCGACTCAAGGAGTTCTGATCTTCCCAGAAAACAGCCTGAGCTGTAGGATGGACTGTGAGGATTTCTTTGTACATTGATCTTTCTTCTTTTCTAGAGACTCTAGGAGCAGATACCGAAGTGCACAACACTATATATGTGTGTATATAGTTTTTTAAGAAAACCTGATGCTGTAAAGAAAAATCCGTACTGAGGGAAATAAAAGTTCTGCCATTTTTTTGGAGCGTCTGTGCTGGGTGACTTTATTTTTACAGGGGTCCTTTTAATGTGTAGAAGTCTTTGTATTTCTGGTTAAGTTCTCCCTGTCTCTTGATGCACAGCAGGAAGTGATTGGAAACATCCTTAGGAGGTGTGTGTCTGTTGGACAGCTGATTCCAGTGCCATCCAGGTGGGAAGAGGGCTGCAGTCAGACACTAGTCCGTGGTTCTGCTTCCAGGAAATGCTTATGGGACTGGATGTTGCCCCCTGGGATTCACAGAGGGATGTACAGTCTGTCCCTGCATTGGCCTCCAGGTAAGGGGGTGGTGATGGGTGAGGAGAGGGAGGTCAGTGCTTCATGCTCATCTGCAGAAAAACGTGATGCCAGTAGCATCAAACCCCCAAAATCTCTTTAATTTATATAATTTCTGAGTCACAAAGTGCTTCTCCCTGGGGGGGAGCTGAATTTGTACAGCTGCCTTTTAAATAAAAACAGCCTGGAGAGCCCAGCACAGCCCTGTGTGCTCAGCATCCCTTTGCAATTCCTGCCTTTGCTGGGCTCCTGCACTTCCCAGCCAACCAGGCTGCCAACCTTGTCTGGGAAGTGCATTGGGAAACCCATCTGGGGTGCTGACAGGTTTAACCTGCCACCCACTCCCTTTGGGGTGTTGGAGTGGGGCTGCGGGTGGAGCTTTGCAGAGACACCTCTCATCCCACAGTGCTGACAAAAAAAAAGGGCTAAAAGTTCATTTTTCAGTTTAAATTGCCTGTTCCAGGGTGAGCTGTCCCAGATTATGAGTGCTGAGCACTGGCAGCCTGTGCCTTCATGCATAACTGATGGCGGTGCTGAGGAACAAATTGATCTTTCCGTTCGCATGTGACCTTTTTTTAACCGCCGGTTAAGAAACTTTCAGCATCCATTTCCTTCCCCTCTGACGGCTGCGAGAGAGGGAGGGGGGAGGCTCAGGTGGGCTGGGGGAGCTGGTGGCTCCTCTCCCCTCAGCCCCGTGTTTTTCCAGGGGGGACATGGAGGGATTGTGCTGCCCGTTCCCTCCCTCGGAGCAGCCGCAGCAGCGGCAGCAGAGGTGTTGGCGTGGGCTGTGCTGTGAAAGGCTGGTCTGTCACCCTGCGCTGGCACGGGGTGTGGACGGGATGGAACAGCTCCATCCATCCCACAGCCGGTAGCCAGCGTGGGCGAGGGAGCCGACACAGAGCCCGTCTTCAGCCTCCCCCTCAAATCACCTCTAAGGAAGCAGAACCTGCAGCTCGCACGAGCCACGTGCTGCTTCGGGGCTTAATGTTTTAAAGTGCTGGGTGCTGCAACTCGTTAAACTCCTTCAGAGCATCCCCAAAAGTGCAGCAGCGAGCCCAGCTTGCTGCTGCCAAGTTGCAGGCTGGGTTTAGGTGGAGATGTTAAGTTTTGTCAAGTGTTGCTGTTCCCTCTGCTCAACGAGGGCTCTTGAATGATGGCTGTTGTTCTGTGAGTCGAGGCCAAACCCAGCTCGAAGGTTACAAACCAGCTGCTTCAGGGAAGTGCTGAGCTGTGGAGCACGAGGGTGTGCAGTGTGACAGGTACCGAGCCCTGAACCTCTCTCCTCTCCTCAGAGCACCAAGAGGGTTTGTAGCTTCGTGCCAAGCTTGAGCAAAAGCTGCAGAGCTGTGGTTCCCCCAAACTGTCCTTTTTTCCACGCACAAATAGAGCCACCTTTCATCTGAACACCTGAATGCTGCCTTGTGGCTCTTACAGCCAGCCCTGGGCTGCCGGGAGCCGTGGGCTGCCCTGCGAGGCTTTCTGTGCTCTGCAGCAAGAAATAACAGTGCTGTGGAGAAGCACAAGTGCCTTTTGGCTGGGGATGGAGGGAGGACTGGGTGGGAAAGGGGGGTGTTGGTTGAGCACTGCTGTGCCCCTCTGACGTGTCAGCCTTGCGTGCCGGCTGCCTGCGAAGATGAGATTTGTCCTGTGGAAGCCAAGGGGAGCTGAACCAGAAAACACAGGCAGTGTTTGCCAACAGCCCAGGGCAGGGTTGGCTCAGGAGGAGCTCACCACGGGTCAGCACGCAGTGCTGGAGGGGTATTTTGTGCATGTGTCTCTGCCTCTGCTTTTGAACTTCTCCCCAGGTTTGAAGTGCTCAGTGCAGGAGTGATCCCACAGCACAGCCACCCTTGGTCTGCATGAATGAGGGGTGAGGGTTTACTCTGCCAACCCCCTTCTGCATGTGAAAGCATCTCCCTCTGAGAAAAGCCATAATTTCAGTGCCAAAAATCTGTAAACTGGTCAAAAATTAACTTTTTTATGCCCCCTTCCTTAACTTTTATGCCCCTAAATCCTGCTGACCATCTGTCCCACCCACCCCAGGCTCCCCAGGTCATGGCCCCAAGGCTGCCAGAGCTCAAGGGGTGTTTGGACAAGGCTCTCAGGCCCAGGGTGGGATTGTTGGGGTGTCTGTGCAGGGCCAGGATTTGGATTTGATGATCCTTGTGGGTCCCTTCCAGCTCAGGATATTCCATGATTCTGCCGGCATCTGACTGTGAGCAATTTATCAAGAGTGAGTGGATTCTGCTTATGACAGAGGGAGTCTTAATATTGCATTACTTCATTTATTTAGCACCTCTCCTCTGATGCTCAGGGGAAGGACAACGGGAGAGAGCATTGGGGATTGCTGGGAGTTGGTTGTTATTTTTCTTCCCTGCTAAAAGCAGACGTCTCCAGCTGGTTCTTGGCTCCGAGGAGGAACATTGGCTTTACAAAAAGGAGGGATGTCAAGTCATTAAAAGCTGCAGGAAGAGGAAGTCTTCTGAGGTGGGAGTGGAAATGGGGCCAGAGAGCTGGAGCCAAGACAGCAGATGTAGTAAGTGCAGGAAGACTGGAGGCAGTTGCACAGGGTAATGTGCAGGTAGAAGGTAATTAGTGACCGAGTGCCTGGTTAATTAAGTGCCACCAGCCTCTCACGCTGGACACACACTTGGTCCTGTCCCTGCTGGGCTCTGATCTTCTTTGGTAGCGACTCCTTCTCCCTCCTGGCTCTGGAGCAGCTCCCAGCACGGCAGCTCCTGCCCAGCAGAGCCAGAGGGACCCTCAGCTCTGCCCGGAAAGCGGATTAGGAGCTCTGCTATCGGGGCCACGCGCCGCTGCTGGCCCGTGGCCAGCGTGTCTGAGCAGGGCCCTGGAGCCTGGGGCTCTGCCTCCCGCCCAGCACCCGGCTGGCACCACTCACCTTTGGCAGCTCCCAGCCTCTCCTGGGGCACTGCCCTGCTGGCAAGCTGTCAGCCCGGGCTGTGAGCACAGACGTGGCTTTGCAACTGAGGGCTCACTCCTGGTTCCCCGTGGCGTGGTCTTTGGAAGCCCCACAGGGGCTGGGCTGTGCCAGCCAACCCAGCGTGGGAGCACCAGGAAGGGACCCTGTGGCCTCCCAGCCCTTCCCTCTCTCCACTTTTCCTTTCCAGGAGCCAGGTGATTCTCACCAAAGTCATCAGGGCCACCGTGCTCCCCTCCCTGCGAAAGGAAGGATCAGGAGAGGCAGGTTGGGAACATCGACCCCGTCGAGGTTTGGCTCTGAAATCCCCGCTGGCTCCTGTGATTTATCACTCACCCAGCTGCTGCTCTCAGCTTGGAAAGGAGAAGCGAGGAGGGAAAAATATGGATTTTTAAAAGCTTGGCTTTAAAGCCCACGGGCTCAGGCCAAGGCTCCTGTCCTGGCTGAGGGAACGGGGTGGGAACCACGTTGCTGGTCACAACTGGAATAAAACAGCCACCCACGTCAGGCTGTGGCCAAGCAGGGATTCTGCTGCCTGCTCGTCCTTGGCACACAGGTCTTTTGAGCTGTGACATGAGGAAAAACAGTGTTTGGGTGCCAGTTTATTCCCCAGGCACCTTGTTTGCCCCAAACTTTTGCCATCACCGTTTCCACTTCGGAATCACCGAGCCATCATCTCTCCGGCCACACGGGGGGGGGGTGGGGGGTGGGGGGGATGCCCAGGGGGATTTTAACTCCCCTCCTTTCAAGCCAGCCACTTTTCTGCCTCCAAGGTTTTGGGTTTTTTTTTTATTTCACCTTTCCAGCCATCACCATCAGCAAAAAACTCCAACCTCCCCACGAGAGTCTTCCCTGCAAAAACCACAGCAGCAGTTTCTGTCTCGGCTGCTACAATCCCACGGATGGTAACACCACTCCAGGCAAAGTTTTGGCTTAAAAGCCTCGATGATGATACTTTGCAGGGAGTTATTTGGCTTGTACCTTTGTGTTTCCATCTCCCTCCGCTGATCTTGCTGTAACAACCCCCCCAAACTTGCTGCTTGTCAGGTCTTGTTTTAGCTACAACCCTCCTCCTTCCCCTGCTTTTAATGTGACATCCCAGCACCCGGCCTGTCACTTGGCTATTGCCTCTATCACACACTCATACATACGAGCCTCAGGTCTAATTAATGTAATAAAATGTGTAAAAGCACTAAATCTGCTCAGATGTGGCAATTTTATCACTTCTATACGCTGTCACAGCACAAGTAAAACTGACAGCAAAGAATAAAACAGTTATGTCTCTGGCATTTTTTACTACTTTTAATATGCTCTCTTTTTTTTTCCTCTTTGTTACTGGAAATTTAAATTATAATGGTATGCTTCACTTAAAGAAAGTATCCATAGCAACAGGAACATCTAAATTATTGCAGGCTGATCACTTCTCTCCTGGAGTCACATCACATGCCTTTCAAAGACAGTCCCAGAGGTGCAGGATTTTAATAGAATTTTTTTTTTAACCTTTTTTGCAAACAAACAAGCGTATACACAGCACTTTCCCCATCAGTACACTACCTACAGACAGATCTAAACCGAGTCACTGCCAGCACATTTGGCTGCCCAGAGAGGGGAGTTTCAGGCTTGCTCTTTCTGAGTCTGTGCCTCCTGGTCATCCCATGTGAAACAAGAATTTCCATGGAGTTCAGCTGATGTAAATTCTGTTGGATCAGGGGAAAGCAGGAGGGGAGGGGGAGGATCACTGAGCCTGCAGCATCAGGAACCTGCTGGTTGGATTCCAAGCTGGCCTCAGTCTTATTTGTAGTTTATCCTTTCCAAATTCCCAGGTGACAGGACAAGGGGGAAGGACTTCAAACTGAAAGAGAGTAGCCTGAGATTAAATATTAGAAATAAATTCTTTATTGTGAGGGTGGGGAGGCCCTGGCACAGGTTGCCCAGAGAAGCTGTGGCTGCCCCTGGATCCCTGGAAGTGTCCAAGGCCAGGTTGGATGGGGCTTGGAGCAACCTGGGCTAGTGGAAGGTGTCCCTGCCCATGGCAGGGGGGGTGAAACTGGGTGACCTTTAACTTCCCTTCCAACCCAAACCTGTCTGGGATTCTGTGATCCCTCAGAAAATAACTTCAGCAGCCGCTCAGCATTTAAAAGGCAATGGGTGGGAAAACACCCAGGTATTTTGCCCCCCCCATCCCCACATCTGAGCCTCCTCGGTGACTTTTGGGCTGAGGCAGCTACAGCTTTCTACTCTTGAAAAATTCCATCGTTTTAATCATGGAAAAAGCCTGAGCAATGCACACACAGAGCTGTCAAATGTGAGAAACAAACATTCTGGGAGAAACAGAAAGGCTGGTTTTGTTTTTTTTTTAATTCCAATCTCAATTATAGGAATCAAATGCGTCATCTGGATCAATAGTAAGTTGAAATTGCTCAGCCAGAAAGATTTTAAATATAAAAAAGCTGCAGCTGAGAGCCTTCCTTTGAGCTCATGTATTATTATAACTGAAATTATGATAGTGCACCATGTTTACAGGCTCCCTTGGAAAGCTCAGGTTAAGAACAAAGGTTTAATCAATGTACCCGTACGTAGTAACAGGATCTAAAACCCAGCCCGTGTGTACTGGGATCTTATCATGGCCAGGAGCAGCAGGGATTTGCTTTTAATGTCCTTTGATTCCCACTGCCATGTGGTACATTCCCAGGTCATCATTCCCTGCATTTTCCCCCAGAGGTGGCTGCGATTCAAGCAGGATGTGTTTGCAGAGAACATGCAAATTAAACTGAAACGAGGCAACCTTTGAAAATACAAAATATTACTGATCACTTAACCTTTGTAGGATAAGAGCTGACGTGCAGACAAGTGGCTGGGCTTCATCCAGCCCAAGGGAAAATGTTAAAAACCAGGAAAGTGTGTCAGAGTTCTTTGGCTGGTTCGGTTTGTAAGGAAGGGTCGGGGAAGCTCCGTGTCCGTGGAGAAAGAGGGGCTCCCAAGGAAAGAGGCTGCAGGTTTTGGGCATGGTGGCATCAGAGAGACACCAGCAGAGGCAGTGACAGGAACCAGGTGCATGGTCTGCCAGGGACTTTCAGATCAACATGTGAGTGAAAAAAAGAGTCAGAGTGAGAGAAGGTGGGTGGTTAAAGAGGGCTGAGCATGATGCAAAAAATCTGTTGGACCGGCAGATCCAGCTCACATTTGAAAATCACCCCCTTTATGGCTCCCATGAAATCACCTTTTAATAAAGAGGCTATAAAAGGGACCTGTAATTTCGTGGTTGGTGCATGAGCCGGAAGATGAGCCAGCTGACTTTCACAGAGCTTTATTACAGCTGTGGTCCAGCTGGAGTCAGGGATATTTACTGTGTGTGAGCACAGAGATGATGCAGAAATCCACAGCACTGACCTTTGGTGCCAGGCAGTGAGTCAAAGCCGTCCCTGCCCGGCCCCAGCTGCCTCCCAGCTGTTCAGCATCAGGTCAGGCAGGAAGGTTTCCCCATCCACAGGTGGAGCCCTTTGACTCACAGCTTCCCCACATCCACCTTCTCACCTCTCAGAGTAATTAAATAAATCCCAGAAGCCACAGCCCGAGGTCCTTGGGAGGATCTGTCACCCAGTGGTATGTCTGAGGAGGGGGATGGGGCTGTGCTGCTCTGCTTGGGGTTTGCTTCTTAAATCGGGCCAGATTTGATCTTCAGCATTTTTATTTGAGGCTTTGATGGATCCATGAGTGTTTTGGGGCTGGGCAGTTGCTCAGAACTCATCAGCAAGATGGGATTGTGCCTGAAAAGAGTCAGTGCTGGGCAGGCAGGATTTTTGCTTTTAGGGGTGACAAGAGGGTTTGTTTTTCACGTGGGTTAAAGTACTGTGATCCAGCAGACGGCTGGTGTTGTATATCAAGATTAAATTCTGGGGAAAGTCTGTCAGAATCTGGGTCACTTGCTCCTTTGTGGTCTCCCATTTATATATCAAGCTGACCCGACTCACGTCTGCAGACTGTGATGGGAGAACTGGGAGAGCTTCTGGTGAAGTTATTTAAGGGCTTCAGACAGGTACGAGCACACAAGTCATTTCACACCCCTGACAGGAGAAGCTCGGCTGCTGTGCTGGCTGTACTTCATCGGTGCTTCCCCCTGCCCTTGATGCTTTGTGCCTTTCCAGTTCTGCTTTTTATGCCCTCAAAACGAGAGTGTGGTCTCTTGAGGCCGGGATGAGACAGAGCCAGCACAGGCTGGAGTGGATCTTCCCAGCTACAAGTTCCCTCGTCTCGTTAACCACGTTGCATAAGGAGGTGCAACAGTGCTGAGCTCAAAATTACCTCTCTTCCTTTCCTGCCTGACACAGCACCAGGGAGAGAGAACTGCAAACAAGTTTAAAGTATTGCTTCCTCAGAGCAAAATTTGGGAGATGAGAGGCTTGGGTTTCGGCTGGCTGACCGAAAGCCCCCGGGGAGCTCGGTATGCTGGTGCCTGTGACTGCCACAGCCGTGTGATTCCAGCTCCAGGATGGCCCAGGGCACCCACCCGCCTGCTTTGCAACAAGCTGTGATTTATGGGATGCCTGTGGAGTGGCTGGTCCCTGTGTGATAACGAAGGGGAGTCTGTGATGTCCCTGCTCTGAGAGCAGGGAGCAGACTCATCCACCCCGGGGGTCCCCTGTGTGTCCCCACACCACCTCTGCACCCCAGCTGACAATGTGATCCCACTTTCCAGCCCTTCCCTGGGCCGTGATCAGCAGGTGGGGTCCGATGGCTGCAAGCTGATCTCACTTTAACCTGGAGGGATGCAGGTGTGGTCCTGCTCTTGGATTGTCACTGCTTCTCCCCTCCTGCTGCCCCTGCCAGCTTCGGTTAAATATCATTGAATCCATCTCTTCCACGAGATTAACTCACTCTCAGACCCTCAGGATGAACCACACGCTGGGCTGGGACTGATGGAGGCCAGAATCTGGGAAACATTCAGTCTGGAGCAAGGTGAGCTGAATCCTAACCTGCTTCGTGCCTCACGCTGTGGCTGCAGAGCTTGAAGCAGGGAGTGATAAAGCCTCCTTTAAATGGTGATTTAAAGGCTGGCTGCCCTGATGAGCTTGAGCTTTATCTGATTTGGGACCTACTATGGCCATCTCAGGGAGGTGCTGGAGTGATAACATAATGCAATATCTGGAAAGGTGGTTTCTGGCTGTGCAGTGAGAATAAATGCAGCAGATTGTAACCAGGGAGAAAACCATTATCAATATCTTCTCTGGTTTTATACACATGGCTCAGAGATGTCACTTAATAACTTCTGTGCTGGACTCCAAACTGACGCCTGAGTTACCAGATCTCTTTAAAACCACACACAGGCTTCCAAGTTGTTTGAAAAAAAAAAAAATTTGTTAGATCTGAAAGGCCTTTCCAGCCCTGGTACCATAACTGTATTCCCTCTCCTCCAGAGTTTGATCCACCAGGTGCAAAAATCCTTTCAAAGAGCAAGAAGGTGGACAGGTACCTCAAGAGAAGAGACCCTTCCATGTAACAGGTGTTTTGCCATCAACCATTTGAGCATCTGTCCCTGAATTTTTCCTCCTCTCCAGGACAACTCTCAGCAATGGGTGTTTGGGGGCTGAAGTTTCCCCTCCTTTATCTCTCTAAGCTTCTGATGACAACCCTGGGATTTTCCAGGATGAAATGGAAAGAGCCCTGAGCAAGTTTGGGGGGAAATCTCTGGAAGCAGGCCATTAGCAAAGCATTAAAGGCTGAGCTGGGTTTGCCTTTGGCCAAGTACACACAGGCTTCCCTGGCTCCTGCAGGCTTCCCAGCCTGGATTTGAGATGCTCCTGGATGTTGCTGCTCCATCCATCCTGCAGGTGAGTCCCATGTCTTCCCTCCTCCACCCCACACAGCCCAGGGGCCATCACGGGCTCAGTGACTCGTGCCGGGGTGATGGCTGGAAAAACCCCCTGACCAATTGAGGCAGACACAAAGCAACAGCCTTCCAAAATCCACCAGGTGACATTCCCTACCAACCAGTGAGAAAATGAGCAATTCCAGCCTCCCTACAGTGCTAACTACTCCTACAGAGGTGCTTGGACAGGCCACGCTGATTAACTCCATGTCCCCTACAGCATTCCTGGGCCTGTGCTCCCAGGAAGCTCAGCTTGTCCCAAGTGTCTCTGGCTTCCAAGAGCCCCAAAACCTGGGAGAATATCAGCAGCATGAAGTGATGGCATTGCAGCAACCCATCAGCAAGGCTGATGTCCCCACAGGTCATGTCTTCCACATCTTAACCAAGAAACCTCTGGGGTTTTTTTCCTTTTTGAAGCTGAGACAGGAGGATGCCACCCTGAGACAATAATTTCCTTACCTCTCCCTTCCCCTGTAACTACTTGATTTCCCCCTCCCTCGCATTTCTGATACCTGGCAGGTAGTTTTATAATCCCATAAGTGTTATTTTTCTTCAGCTCTCATTTTCTGTTTTGCAGCCTGGCCACCTGGTCAGAGCCTTTTCCATCTGTATGCAGCGTGCACGGCTGGAGCAGCCCACAGGAGACCAGGATTAAAAACTGTGAGCTAACACAGCAGCTCGAGGCTCAGCAACACAAATAACTCCTTTCCCATTTTTTTTTGGGCACTTCAGCCAGGCAGAGTGTCACCCTGACATGGAGGAGGGGGAGAAGGCACCACTCTATACAGGGTTTGTTGGGGTCCTTGAAGAGGAACTGCTTATCCTGGATGAGGATCCAAGGAAGATTTTTCTTCTTTCACATGGATTAGGCATTGCCCTCTGTGCAAGATTAAGGTAAGAAAAGGGAAGCTGAAATATAGTTGGATCTATGGGTCCAGCTATGAGATTTGTCATTCCATGGGACCTCTTCCACAACAGATGGGGAATGACGAGGTGGTGAGTCTGGGCTGGGACCACCCGGAGACACCAGCAAGGAAAAGCATTTTCCTGTTTCACAGGGCTTCAGCACCAAGAAATTGTTTTATTTTATACTGATCCAGGAAAAATTGAGAGGCCTCTGAGGACATTTCTGAAGTCAGCAGCAACCTGGAGGATGAAACCTTCTTCTCCCAGCACAACAGGGGGGCTGTGCTGGTCATCTGGCACCAGCAAAGCCCCACAGTCAGGATACTGGATGATTCTGGAAAAGGGAGCTCCTCTGTCAGGAGAGTGCAGTGTCCTCTCGAGGGCTGGGATGACGAGGCACCCACAGGCCATGGCCTTGCAGATGCCACGAGGTAGGTGGGACATCTCTGCTCACTGGGCTCAGACTGGCAAAATGTCAACAGTTTGGTGCAGACCTCCCCAGGCTCGGGATAAATATAGTGCAGACAGTGATTCATCCCAGCGAGGTTTGGAGTGACCTGTTTCTCAGGTCGGGATGGATGAACTTCACCCTGAAGGTGACTTAGAAGTTATTTTGGGCTGCACTGAGCCCTTTCTGTATTTCAGGGTTTGACAGGGAGCTCAGTGCGGTGTCCAGGACAACCAGCTGAAGGGATTTGGCCTTGCAGGGGGACATGGACAATCAAGAAAAGTTTATTTTTAAAACAGAGCAACAATCCTGCCTTTCTGAGGGGAAAAAAATAACCTGCAAAATAGGACTGTGACACCAGCACGTCTGCAAAGTGCGGACTCCTCTTTCATGGCTTTAGCTGATGACTTCCTGTGATGGTTTAAAATATTAGCTCTTTTTTTCTGGCCTGGATCCTGATGATCTGGCACAGAAACTCCCACCCTGGAAATGCTGAACTCCACAGGGGCTCTGCTTTCCTGTTTTGGTTAATGGCTGGGCAGGGAAAAGGGTAATTCTGTAATTTGGCAAAGCGCTTCAACAACTTCTACTCCTCTCTACAGGGAATAGAAATACATTTAGTTGCTGGAACATCTGCCCCATTAACCTGATATTTTCTTTTTTCCCTACGTACTATTGACCTCCTTGGAAGAGGTTTAAATTCTGCTTACCTTGAAAGTCCCTGGGGAGGGACTTCACCTGACAGGCACCAGGATCTGTGCAATTTATCCCAATCAATAACCTGGCAGCTTTGCATCACTCCAGAAGGAGGCTGGTGACATCTGAGTGGTGCCAATAAAATGCCCTTAAATCTTAAAATAACTGCCCAAAGGGATCTCCTGATCTGCTTCACCCTGCAGCCTGAGCTACAGTTGACAGATGATTTTAGCCAAGCCTTAGTGGTCACCCGAGGATGGCCAATATAGAGAGCTATAAGGTGGAATTTTCATTGCAGCACCACAGTTTAAATGACTTTTAGCTCTTTGGAAATGCTTCCTTTTCCCTACAATGGAAGTATTTATGTTATCCCATTCAAATGCTCTGAGGTGTCCTTATTTCTCTTGGCCTGGCTCATAATGGCCTGGCTCAAAGGCATTAAAGTTTAAGGGAAATGAGCCTGGCACCAGGGCAAGGGGGAAAATACTTCTGGCTCTGAGATGGATCTGTTTACTCAGGCTTCTCACTGACCACGTGCAGGGGAGTGACTCTGCAGCCCACTCAGGGTCTCTCTGCATCACTTCAGGAAAACAATCAAGGGGGGTCGAATATTTGATCCAGTGAGTTTATCAAGGATTTCCTAAAAAGTGTCAGAGAGAATCCAATTAAAATCAGCAGCGTTGGACAGTAACTTACCCTGTCTGTGGACAAATGGCCTGAGGACCTCTGTGGCTCCCTTGCCATCAAGTCTAATAACTCCAATTAATAACTGTGATTAATAATCTGGCCCCAAAGTTTCTCATACTGTTATCTCTTGCTGAAAGATTCCAAAACTGCTTGTCCTGTAACAGCTGCTTTGATAAATTTCTTTGCAATGTGTGTAAACTGGTAGGTTTTAGTCTTTGACTTGTCTCCTAAAGACAAACGTCCTCTGTGTATCTTCCCATATGGTTTATATGAAATTGGTTTTTTCTCCAGTATTTTTTAATAGATTGCTACTGAGCAGTGTATTAACCCCAAGGGTCTGCTAACCACAAGCTGGAAATCTGTCCTAAATTATTGTAGCACTTATCTATTAGTCCAGAAGAATTCACACACTAATCCTCATCTAAAACTCTCCCCGTTGGGCAGGATCCTCTTCAGACTCAGCACCAGAGCTGAAAACTGTCACAGCTCTGCTGAAATCACTGACCCTGTGGCACAATTATTAACCCAGGGGGCAGCTGGGGCAGTGGGGCTGATATAAACCACGAGAGCTCTGAGGCAGGTAATGAAAATGTACGGCTGTGTTTCATCTTTGGCCAAAACACAGAGCAGAACCAAAAGACTATATGGGTTTGTTGGGGTTTTTTTTTTGTCTTCTAGTCTGTGGACAATGAATGTGATGAGCAGAAAGGCTTTTCTTCCCGTGTTCCCCACATGGTGATTAATCTTCCCAGTGTTTGAAGGTATTGGTTGTTATTTTCTGGCTTGCCTTGAAATTCACTGTTTAAAAAGCAGCAACAGTGGGATATATTTATATGATGAAAGAAGACTTTTTGTGTGTGTGAAATATGCGTTCCTGACAACGTTCTCAGAGCAAACCCAGCCCACCCCTTCAAGGAGAGCAGAGATTATCACACTGGGGGAGAGCAGGGATAGCTGCTGGCACGTGAGGATGCCTCTGGACTGCACAGATGGTTGTCAAATGAGTGGAAATTCACCCTTTGGAGGTTATTTTCCTTAAAAACTAAACCAGTCTTTAATGACTGCTAGGAAGCCTGGCAGTTTCCAAAAGCATTGGTCTGCTTGGCTCCTTCTGCAGCCGGAAAATTCCTGTATTTTCTCAAGTAGGGTCTCCTGGCACACTGTAAGCTGTTCTCAGTCCCCACTGATGTCAGATGGGTCTGTCACCTCCTGGGTTCTTCCCAAACAATTCAGATGTCTGCTAGGAAATGTTGGACAGCCAGATTTTATCTCAAAAAAGAGGGGAGATCTCTCTGTTCCAAACAACTCCAGATGAAACCCTCCTATAGACAGCAGGTAATTCAGTCCCAGGAGGCCATTGGGACCACCACATCTTACACAAACTGCTGCTTGGGTTGACTCCAGATGCTTTTTTGACTCTCAAAACAAATATTTAAGTTTGGTTTAAGATTATTGGGCTTTCTCAATGCTTCTGTTTGTGGAAAACTGGGTTTGTTTCACCGAGTTCATCACGGATTCACCTGGAGTTCTGCTTTGCCTGAACTGCATTTTCTGACAAGTCAAGTCTCGGGCTGAAAATTATTCTTAGACTTTTTTCCACTTGGGATCTTATTTCTGAAGCCATCTAAAATAGGCTGTTGCTCCACATTCACAAGAGCAGATTCACTGCATTCCCGTGGCCCTCACCTTACTTAAGTAGGGGAAAATGGAACACAGACATTCTGATGATGCTGATTTTAATGGGGAAACAATGTGCAGGCTGCTACATTAGTCACCTGCTATTACAGGAAAGTAATAAACTAGAACTGTTTCTGCTCTTTTCTCCATGCACCTTCTGCTATGTTTCTGCTTTTGTACTATTTTTTAGCTTGTTTTATATTTTCCCTGGCACAGAGGAGGTAAGATTGCTGAGACCTTCACCATAATTAAGCAAGATTCTTCCTCTGATGAAAGCTCATTCCTACACAATTCTGGTTTAAGAGACACAGAACAGGTTGTTATCTCAGATGTGAGTGGCTTTTTTCCCTTTTTCTAAGATAAAATATAAGCCTGGCTGAGGTGGTGGGGGTTATATTGTGTAAATGTTTCCTGCTAGCAGAGAACCATTGGAATTCTCAGCGAGGCTTCCGTGCATCCCTAAATGTGAGTGTTAATTCAGATAATTAATATCTCATATGCCTGAATGTGGAGTTGAAGGAAAAGCACCCAAACCTGCAGATATGTGTGATGTTGCCTCTGAATTCTGAGGGTTTGGGGGGCTAAATATCCATTTTTCTACACATTAAGCTCATTAAAATTATCACATGAAATTTGTCCTCCTGCACAGCACAAACTGAATTAAATCAGGGCAAAATCCACTACTGGTTTATCCGTTCTTGTGCCTTCCAGCCTGCAAACCTCCCCCTGGGCAGCACAGGATGGTCACCAGATGCTGATGGGATCATTTGGAGGAGGAGGAGGAGAAAGGCTGCTCCAAGGAGCCAAGCCTTAAGCATGTCTTTCTATACCTTTACCCTTTCCTTTCCTTCCTTTTCTTTCCTTCTCCTGCCTTTATCACCCACTTTATACATTAGTCTTCTCACACCATGTGCAGGTTGGTAGAGGAAACTCTCTCTGTTGTCAATATATCCACCCTGCACAGGTGGTATTTCCATCACCTGTTGGATTATTAGTACAGTTTAGCCTTTCAGTGTTTTATTAGAATAATTCCTACGGAAACAATCCTAGTAATCCCTCAGCACATGGTTTAATCTAAGCAGTCATGCTCCCCACTCCCTGTTCCTTAAGTAAGGAGCACACTCTCCCAGGTTAAACACCCCAGCAGCCCACGTTCATGGAGCAGATAACGAGGCTCTTAATTATCCAGGCTTCTCCACAGACTCATGCCCTCTGCTTGTGTTTCTAAAACCTTAAAATAATCAATACCAGACAGATTTTTTCTGCCCTGAGTCATTACAGGCCATCAGGGACTGTTTTGCTCATTCTCCCTGCTTGGAGAAGTTTGGGGGCTGTTGTTTGTATAATGGATCAGCTGTTTTAAATGTATGGATTTCCCCTTATCTGATCACAACTGCAGGGAGACTGACACATCTATGCCTGGATAATATCAGACCTTGCTGCTTGCAGGTGGGGAACAGCTGCCTTGGGGCTGCACAGAGGAGGAAGATGCCTCAGAAGCTTCGTCCTCCCCGAAACATTCCCCACTGGGCCACGGGTGAGTAAGAGCCCGGGGTGGGAAGTGGGAACAGCCACATCCATCCCACGGAGTGGGAGCCCTCTGTTCCCAGCAGGGGGGGGACTCATCAGCTCCTCAGATCAGGCTGCAGAAAGCTGGGCCACAAATTGGGCTCCATGCCATGGTGAGGTGTCAGGAATCCTCCAGAGGTGGCCCCTTGTTCTGTCACCGCCACGCTTGTTCCTCGGGAGGTAAAGGAGCCCTTCCTCTCTAAAGCTGGCAGTTCCAGCAGGTTTTGTTGTCACTATCTGTACTTTGTAGTAGCTGTCAACAGAGTTTGGGTGTCTGGTTTACATGCTGAGGCTGTGCTGTTTTGAGGATGCTTTTAGATGTTCTATCCCTTTCCATTACAATGAAACAAGGCTGGGTTGTTGGGTTGATTTCCTTTCCCTCCTTTTCTCTCCCTTCCTTCCCCCTTCCCTTCCCTTCCCTTCCCTTCCCTTCCCTTCCCTTCCCTTCCCTTCCCTTCCCTTCCCTTCCCTTCCCTTCCCTTCCCTTCCCTTCCCTTCCCTTCCCTTCCCTTCCCTTCCCTTCCCTTCCCTTCCCTTCCTCTGCCTTCTCCTTTCCTTCCTCCCCTTTTTTTTCCCTTTCTTTCTTTCCCTTTCCATTTTTCTTTCACAGAACCACATTAACTCTGACCCTGCTGCCCTCACCACAGAGCCTCTCTTCCCATCTCCCTGCTCTATCCTTTCATCGCTGTGATGCCTAAAAATCACCAGCTGGAGTGGTTCTGAGAGCCAGAGAGGGCTTTCTGGGGAATAACTGGAGTGCTATTCCAGCATCACGAGACATCCCAGCCTCTCCTGCAGCCACAACGGGAGCATTTTCTGCAGTGAGAGCAAAATAAACATCAAGACTCTTTAAAAGATAGTCTGGAGGGTTGAGTGCAATTATCGGGCCAAACTCCGTTGCCTTGAGTGTTATCTATCACTCTGTAGTTTTCTTCCTCATAGAAAAGTGGATATTAGATTCTGTTTTTCTTATGGCCATAAAAAAAAAAGTAATTTTCTCTAAATTATTTCTTCCAGACCTGCTAAAAACAAGAATCATAATGCAGCAGGACCCCCATCTTCCCAGTAATTACACTCTGCCTCCTAACTCCTTCAACACCAATTTCTCAATTTATTTGGCCTCCGTCTGGAACCACAGTCACAGGCTGAGCTGGGCTCTGTCTTATTATTACATGGACAAAATTGTTTTTAAAATGTAATTAAACATTTACCTTGAAGACAACGCTTTGTCTTCTTTAAGAAGCATAATATCTTAATTTAACCTAATCTAGAAAACCTTCCATTTCTGAGCTTTTACCTCCAAGACAATGTTATGCTAAACACAAAGCAAAACAAAAAGATTTCCTAATTTAACCTAATTAAAAGATAAGCCTCCAACTTCTCCATTGCTGCTGTCTGAAATGAGGAGGGAGGCGTAGCCCTTCCATTTGCTCAGAACTGTTTTATTATCCCTCTGGTTTGTTCTCTGCTGTTGATTTTTATTATCCTCCTTGATGCCCCCAAATCCTCTTAGGAAGCGGAGCCATCTAACCTTTCCCATCCTGGGGCCATGTCTAAGAGGATCAAGGGACCACCACCAGAATAGTTGGAAGGGTTTGGTTTGGTGGTGTTTTGTTTGGTTGGGTTGGGTTTGGTGTTTTTTCTTTTAATAAGGCTGAGACAAAATGCAGCCTGCTGTGTGAGGTCTCCCAAGGGAAAGAGATTTAAGGAAGGTGAAGGATTATTTCCATTCAATGAGGCAGGTGCTAGGTGTGGGGAGAAGGGGTGATGGAAGCCCATGGAGTGATTCTGTCTTGTTGGTGCTGTTCCCTGGGGGGTTGCACGAGGCAGGTCAGCAGTAAAAGCCCTGCCAAACTGCATCCATGCTCGAAATACTGGAACTGGCAGCTGGCTCTCAGGGTTCTCCCCTTCTCCTTGTGAAGCCGGGCAAAGAAGCAAAACCAAATCGTCCTTTACAAGCTGCTCCCCTGGGCTCCGAGGAGCCTGTGGAGCATCTGCCGCGCTCCGCGAGCTCCTGCGCGACCTGCCAAGATGAAGCAGCTGAGTCTCCTCCTCTTCTCCCTCACGGTGCAGCTACAGGGCAGGGAAGGGAGAGCAGCTGTGCCGAGCGTTCCTCCAGCAGCTGCTCCGGAGGAAACCAAACGCGGCGGGTGAGCGGTGGTGCCCACATCTCCCTCGTGCTCAGCCGGGTCCTGCCTCCAAACCGCAGGCGATGGTTGAAAGGGCGATTTCAAACCCAAACAATCAGGATGCAAATTTGCCTCCGAGGGGTGGCCACCGCGTTCAAGGTCCAGTGGGCAGCCACCAGAGCTAAAAGCACGAGGCTTTTCAGGTTTATTTTGACAAGAGGAAAACCTGCAGAGGCTGTGGAGGCGTGGAGGAAGGTGAAGGTGAAGATGATGCTTGGGCATGGCTGCGTCAGGAGCAGCTCCAGAATCCTTCTCCTAGAGTGGTTCTGCTACCTGCTTAAAGTGCTTTCCATAGGAAAATGACAATACAGTTACACAGTTATGTTTCTGCTACTCAGCCGAGCAGTTCAAAGTCTGGGGCCCTGCAATCAGCTCAGGTATTTCTCCCCTGCGGTGTTGGTTGTTTGTGCAGAAGGCACACACTGCGCGCAGGCAGACGCAAACAGCAAATGATTTCTTTCCTCTCAGCTCCAGCTCCTTTCCAGCCTACAAAATGTTCTCTTTTAGCTCTTCCAAGTTTAGTCACAGTGATGCTCCGGTGGCTGCGTTTACCCTTTCCTGGGAGCCTCGTCCTACCCACAGCACCCAAATCCCACCTCTGGAGCCCCATTCCCCCCATCCAGCTGTTCCTGATCAATTCCAGGTGCTGCCAGGTTTGGGTGTTGCCCTTTCTTCTCTTTCATTGCGAATTCTGCAGGCTTGGTTGGGGTTGTTTTTGTAACATTTATGAGCAGCAGCTTTGTTTCACCATCTTCCCCTCTGGTACAGTATTACCTCACGGGGTCGCTCTCAAATTTACTTGGTGTGGTACCTTGAAGGTTAAGGGTGAGGATTTAAGGATTTGGGGTTCATTGCATTTGGCTGTGGGCTCATAAAAACCAGAAAGGTGGTTTCCAACCTGCCCCCTCTGAGGGCCCTTCTCCTATCAGGCACTGAGGCAATGCCCTCAGGGCCATATCACCCTCCGGGTACGAATCCCATCTTGTGAATTCTGCCCTTCTGGCACACATCAGACCTCGGGCGGGCTGTGCCGGGTAAATTCGCCCCTCGGAGCCCTCACAAGGTGTAAGGAGAGCCCCTCAAAGCCCTTATAAAGTGTGAAGTGACGGAAAAGCAGCGCTACCTCCACCCCCCACCTGCCGAGCTCTCACAGTGTCTGGAGCCGCCCCGTACCCTCAGCCCCTTTTTAAAGTAGCTGCGCCCCCCCCTCCACCAATCACAGAGGGCACGGCGCGTTCCTCGCGGCCAATAGGAGGCCGCCGCTGGAGGAAAGGGGCGGGGCCCGCCGCCCCGCGAGCCGGAGCCGGGCAACTGTGGTAAACAAGGGGGCGGGCCCCGCGGCTTGTCTGACATGCCGGACAGCCAATGGAAAAGGCGAGGCAGGCTAGACAGCCAATAGTGAGCGAGGGCGGGCGGGGCACTGCGCGCTGATTGGCTGGCGGTGGCGGCGGGGTGACCGTTGGCGGGCGGGGGGCGTGGCGGGGGGCGTGGCGGGGGGCGGTGCCCCGGCGCTGTCGCAGTGAGCGGCGGGCGGTGCTGCCGTGAGGGGGCACCGGGCGGCGACAGCGGCCCCGCGGGTCCCCTCCGAGGTGAAAAGCAGAGGCATCCAAGTAGCTCAGTGCAGTTAGGCATTCCCCTCCCGCGTGCCTGGGTGGGCAGGGAGAGCGCAGCTGTCTCCCAGAGAGCCCGGCTTCTCCCCTCTCCTAATTGAGCGCTGGCAGCAGCGAGAGTGGGGCTCTCGCTGTTTGGGATGAGCGGGCAGGACTGAGAAGATTTTTTGCTCACTGTAGGAGCCGGAGAGGCTTGGATTTGTCAGAGGGGTGAGTAAAACAGGGCTGGGGGTAGGAAAGCGTCCGCCGAGCGGGGCTGGCGGCGTGTTTCGGGGGGGCAGCGCTGTCCCTGCCCGTAGGAGAAGGTGTGTTTTGGGGGCTTGTAGGGTAGGATTTTAAGCCGTGTCCTGCTTGCTTTCAGGGTCTGAAAGTTGAGCGCTGTCTCTCCCGTAAGGAGGAGATTGGTGTGGGGATGTGGATAACTCTAACAGCCAAGCAGAGATTTGGGGGAAAGAGGGAATTTGCCGGCATCTATTTTAGCAAGACCAAAACCCGTAGATTTTTAATTTTTTCATTTTTTTTAATTTTTTTTTTTTGCCATAAGAAGCTCAGCCCGAGCCGAGCTTTCCGCATGGCTGGTTTGCAGCCCCATCGTCCCCCAGCCCTGCGCGGGTGAAGGCAGCCCCTGGCAGCCTGGAGAGGAGCGGAGCAGCTTCGTCCCTGTCTGTCTGTGCTGTGTCCCAGGGCACCCTGCCCCTTCCAGGGTATCCTGCCTCTCCCGGGCTGTCTCAGGGCATCCTGCGCCTTCCAGGGCATCCTGCCTCTCCCGGGCTTCTCGCTCCCCGTCAGGGAGGAGCAGGAGGACCTTCTCGCTGCCCCTCTTGCCCCCCGGGCTTCCCTACCAGCCAAGCCCAGCAGCCCGGAGCTGGAAAGGGAGATGGTGCAGAGCAGGAGCTGCTCGCGGACTGGGGAGTTGATGGCAAGTCCGGAGAGAGGGAAAGCGAACTAGTGCAGCTGGAGGGCGGGAGACGGGCAGGGGACAAAAGCCTTGTATCGCCGGCTGCCTCCTTCGTTGGTGTTGAATGACCGCGCTCTTGTGTCTCTCCCCCCCCCCCCCGCCCCGCAGAAATGCTGCAGCATGAACCCACCGCCTAGAGAGACCGGCTCGCACCTCCCCGGCGCCGCTGCCTGAGCCAGCCCCACACCGCAGCCGTCCGTCCGTCCGTCCGTCCGTCCGGCGGGGAGCCTGCACGGGGAGCGCCGCCGGGAGCAGCCCAGCCCAGCCGGGCTCCGGCGGGATGCGCTCGCCGCCGCCTTCATGCCGGCAGGGGGGACGCTGAGCCGCCGCTCCGCCCGGCCCGGAGCCACCCACGTGCGGTCCCCGGTGAAGGCGGCCGGTGGTGCGGGCGGGCACCGCTGAGCCTTTGGCCGCAGGAGCCCGCGGCGCTCCCCGGGGCGGCGGCGGCGGCGGCGGCGGGTCCCGCCCGGCGGCCGCGATCCGGTGCCCCATGGTGGTGCTGCGGAAGCTGCCGGGCATGCCGGGCTGGCCGGCGGCGCTGGGGCTGCGGCTGCCGCAGAAGTTCCTGTTCCTGCTCTTCCTCTCGGGCCTGCTCACGCTCTGCTTCGGGGCCCTCTTCCTCCTGCCCGATTCCTCCCGCTTCAAGCGCCTCTTCCTACCCCGCCGGGCCACCGCCTCCGCCTCCTCTTCATCCTCCGCCTCCTCGTCCTCCGCCTCCTCCTCCTCCACCCGCGACACCGACCTGCCCCGCAGCCCCCCCGCCGCCGCCGAGCCCCGCCACGCCAGCCCCGCCGCCCCCCGCCGCCTGCGGGAGAAGCTCCGCACCGCCGCCCGCATGGCCGGCCCGCCCGCCCGCACCGCGCCCGGCGCCCGGCAGCAGGTGCAGGGCGGCGAGGGGCGACCCGAGCCCGCCACCGGCGCGACCCCCGCCCGGGAGACGCGGGCTCCGTTCCGCTTCGACTACGAGCGGTTCCGCCGGAGCCTCCGGCACCCGGTGCGGGGCGGGCGGCCCGGAGAGGACCCCGAGACCCGCGCCCGAAGGATGAAGATCAAAGAGGTGAGGAGCGCCCGCGCTGCTCTCAGTCAGCACTCACTGCTGGGTACCCCCTCTATCAGCACTCACTGCCGTGTCCCCCTCAGTCAGCACTCACTGCTGGGTACCCCCTCTGTCAGCCCTCACTGCCGTGTCCCCCTCTATCAGCACTCACTGCTGGGTACCCCTGAGTAAACCCTCATCCTCCCCTCACATCATGTCCCCCCTCAGTCAGCCCTCACCTCCCCTCAACAGCTGCGTCCCCCCTCACTCAGCCCTTGTGGCCGTATTCCCCCTCAGTCAGTTCTTGCCTACCCTCACAGCCATGTCCCCCCTTAGTCATCCCTCGCCTCCCTTCATGGCCACTTTCCTCCTCAGTCAGCCCTCACAGCTGTGTCCCCCCCAGAGTCAACCTTCATCCTCCTCTCACATCGTGCCCCCCTCTCAATCAGCCCTTGCCCCCCTCACAGCCATGTACCCTCTCAGTCAGCCCTCGTGTCTGTGTCCTCCCTCAGTCACCCCTCACCTCTCCTCACAACCTCCTCCTCCCCTCATTGCCTCCACTCTCCTCACCCTCCCTCACCTCCCCAGCCTCACCCTCATTTCCCACACAACCCTCCCGTCCCCCTTTCTCCTTCCTTTTCCCAAGGAAAGTGGCAGGAGTTGGGGTTGTCCCTTTCCCAGGGGGTGTTCCTGTCAGCGGGCGCACACACCTCCGCTCACAGGAGAGGAAATGTCAAGGCAGCCTGATGGGGTGTGACTGGAAATTAAAGAGCTGAAATTAAGCAAAGGGAAATTTAAATTTCAGCTTGGTTATTATTAGGGAAAAAAAAAAACTCGCTTGGCAGGAGGTGTCTGGTTGTGCAAGAGGCTCCATCCTCAGGGGGTCGGTGTGAATCTCTGCAGAAATGGGGACAAAACTTGTGCTGGTCCACGGGGATGGGATGGGATGGGATGGGATGTGCCCTCACAGGAGCTGGGGAGGAGCAGGAGGGTCTGTCCCTGTGAATCCTTGTGGAACTGGCACAGGAATCGTTACCCACTAACAGGGAGCCGAGGGCTGCCCTCGCTGTGACCCCGCCGAGCCAGGATAACCTTATTGAGAGGGTTGCAGGGGTGTGAGGGTGAGGGGAGAATTTGTCCTCGTGCCCACAGCTCGTGCATAAAAGCCTGGCAGCCTCACAAACATCGCAGACGGGCTGTGACCCAGTTAACCAGGAGCAATAGGCTCTGTGTAGTATTCGATTGTGTTTGTCGTATCCTTTTGCTATGATGAATAACCAACTTGGAGGGAATTTTGCTCCAGAAAGAGGTGCCAATAAGTAAAAAGCACAGATTTAATTAAGCAGAGTGTAAATTTCCCGAGTTTGTGCTCTCTCAGAGGTGCAGCCATTCAGCAAAGATGCTGCCCCAGGTTGAAGAGAGGAGAAAGTCCAAAGAGTAACACACCGAGGGCTTTCATCCACTCCAACCTGCATTTTAAAACCAGTTTTTTCAATCTCTCATCCCGGTATCTTTGTCAGTCACTAAAACAAAGGCTGCATGGCTGGTAAAATTCCAACTTCTGTGCCGGGCAACCAGACACAACACACCCAGGGGTGCTGGGTTTCTTTCTGATCCCAGTCGAGATTGAGCCATCCTTTCCTGCTGCATCTCAGCTCCGGGGCATTTGGAATATTCCAGTACCCGACCGTCGCGTGTGCTGGGAGTTGGGGAGTGTGTGCCTGAATACTCTGCAGAATCCCACTTCCAAGGTATTCCAGGGAGCCCCACATACCTGGGAATAATCCAGCTTCCGCTCCGGGCAAACAAGTCAAACTGAAAATCGAATTTGGGAAAGCGAGTGGTGTTCATTCAGTCCTTTATTTGTAGTTAATTATTTTTTAAATGTAGGATTATTTCAAGTTGTATGGATTCAGCCCCATCTGTTTCTAACAGCCATAATCAGTGCTGGGTAGCAGAGTTAGAGTTTTCAAGGATGAGAATCCATAAATATTAGTTTTATGCTGACAGCTAATTACTCTTCAAACAGAGCCCTTATTCCTTAAAAGTGCCTACACTGTGTTTATTCAGAGAGAGAGAGAGAAATAAATATGGTGCTGAGATATGAGACTGACTGTGCAAAACAAGGGAGGGTGGTGCAGCCTGGGAAGGAGATAAGGTGTATCTTTTTTTTTTGTGTATCAAAAAGACATGAAGAAAACAAATCAGGAAGGTTAGAAGACAAATGCTGTATAAAAAGAAACAGATGGGGAAAAAAAGAATTGCAAGGCAGAAGTAAGTGATGATACAGCCTTTGGATTAGCAAATATTCCTCATGTGATCTGAGATGCTGGCAGGGCAGGTATTGAGTTTACTGGCTGGTTTAAAGTGTATGCAGTAGCTGCAAGTAGCTTTTCTCTCCTTCCTCCAGAGCTTTAAGTCCTGCAATTTGCTAAAATGTGTTCCAAACTATCCTTGTACTAAAAGCTTTGTTGTTTGCTTCCCCTTAGGCCATTCTTACAGGTCAGCACCTCTATAACAGAGAGGATGGATGTGGATGGAATTTGTTGATATTTTTTTTCCCCATCTGCCAGAGTTTAGATGAAAGCCAGGAGGAAAAAACAGTGCATTATCAAAGATGCCCAGAGCTGATGCCCAGCCTGGAGACTTGGAACTTTCTGTTTTCCACAGGACCCCTCCAGTCTGAGCAGGAATCCAAGCTTGTATCTGCTCTTTCCCACCAGCCTCTAAGCTGCTGGATGCTTCAGCTAGGGAGGAGGGTGTGTCATGACTTTCTTGGCTGGTATGTGTGGAAAGTGCTAATGCAGCCCTGCCAGACTTTTCCTGTTTAAAAGATAGAGTGTGAAACCCACAGCTGTGGTGTCTCCCACTTTACTGCTGTTTGGGAAAGCCCTTTGGAGTGTGAGGGGCACCGGAGCTGTTTGCAGATTGAGGAGTCAGGCTGGGGGGGTGTATTTCCCTCACTCACTCATGTGCTTTCAGTGCTGTGTTTCCTCAGAGTGCAGAAAGGAAAAGAGGTGGATTAGCAAGTTGAAATGACACCCAGAAAAGCCTGTTAGAAGAAGTAAGTGCTGCAGGGAGCTGAGCTGACATGTGCATGCAGGTATCTGCTTTGCACTGGTGGGTAACAGAGTGGCAGACAGCTTGGGTTCTGCTTGCCTTTAAAGACAAGTCCAGGGTCAATAAATGGTTGTTTTCTTGAGAAGAAAAGAGAGCACCTCTCTTGCACAGGCTGTTTACTGCAGAAAGGTCGTTGGTCACCTGGAGGATTGTCTGGGATATACTGCTGTGTGTTCCTGTGGGCAGCTGAGTACTGTGGGCACTCTGACCTTTCCAAGAGAGCTGCAGAAAACCAAATAACAACCTCCCCGTGCTGCAGGTTGGGAAGTTTGAAAGGGATTATTCATCTCTTAAACTGACCTCTGGAAGAGGTATTAGTTCTGTAATTGATCAGTCAGGCATGGCTTCAGGGAATAGCTGATTTTTTACATGTGCCAAATACTAATCACTGATGCTCATGAAAGAAGGGAGGTGGTTGTAGCTGGAGAGCAACTGCAGAAATGCCACGGTGGAATTCCATATTTATTTGCTCTCAACAATTTCCAGATCAGATTGGCTCGGTGAAAAGTCAAAATTATTTCCCCTCCAACTGCTGGTGTTGCAAACTCAGCCTCAGATCTGGGGAAATCAGACCGTGTGGTTTCTGCCTTTTGCATCATAACCAGTAATAAAGATTTTGCTGTTGGAGCTGAACTGACAGTTTTGCTGATGATGGATGAACCAAACAGACTGTTTCTTGCTGTACTCCTGCTGCGTTGGCTTCACGGGCCTCATAGGTAGGGAAGCAGTGGGGAGAGAAAAGAGCATTTCTTTATTTTTTAAACCAACCCTACTAATGCCATCCAGTGCTTAAGGACAACCACTGTAGCCAGCCAGACCAGAAAGTTCATCGGTGAAATACTTGAGTTCAGTCACGGGACGTGAGAAAAATGTGAAGAGACAAAGAGATTTACTAGTTTTTCTTTTGTTTTTTTTGGGTACAAAAGGCAAATTTCTGTGCTTGGTGTCTGGGAATACCTCATACCTTAACCTGACAGTGTCCTTTGTCCCTTTCAAATAAGGGAATATGTCAAATTCAGGCAGGTGTTTAGTCCTGTGCTGGGATTGTACCCTTGGGTTTGACACATGCATTAATTTCCTTTGGTTTAGTAATACTGAAGCCTATTTATTTTACATTGCAGTTCTCTTCATCTTGGCTTTTCTTCTACTTGCCTCACCTTGCTGTCCTCTGTCCTCTTTTTTAAGACAGCTCTAAAGATGTATTTGCTTTCAAAACTCACACCCTGGGGGGAAGGAGGCCATCAGAGTCCGTGTACACAGTTACCCTGCATCACTCTGCAGATTAACAGGTAGATCAGTCTTTTAAACACAAATATCTCGACAGCTTATCACTGAAAGATAATTAGCAAGAAGCAGGAGTGTTATCAGGAGCTCAGCTTTTGTGGGAAGTTCCTTGGTGTTGGTCGCTGAGTTGCCTTTGTGTGGTTTTGACAGTTGTGACTGCAGTGAAAAAGTGCTCGGTTTTGGGGCAGAGCTGGGGAAGCGCTGCTTGTTCTCCCGAATTTGTGCCGCAGCCCTGACCCCTGCTGGGAGAAGTGTCTGCTCTGATGCTCCTTCCCTCTCGCACACCTTTGGGGAGGCGAGGTGTGGGTGTTCTCAGCAGGAGCTCACAGGGGTTGTGGTCACCAGTTCATTGAAAGCAGGGCTCAGAACAGTTCCCAGTTCGAGTTGCCCTGTTGGTGCAGCGCTGTGAACCACATCACTGATGGTCTCTGACCATCTCCTTTCTGCAGCCAGCAATAAAAAGGTCTCAGACCTCTCCCTTTCCCTGCTCTGTGCAGCTCCTATTCTTCCACTTGGAGAAAATGCCTTTTCTTTGTGTAATCTGGGGCTGAGCAGCACGACAAGCAAATAACGTGATCCATCAGTGGCTTCGGTGCGTGAGCAGCACCACGCACAGTTCCAGATGGAAATGCTCCTCCCTGTGCACATCTTCCTCCCTGAGACACCTGGAAAGTGTCTAATCCTTTGTGCCGGCCAAATGTAAAACCAGTGGCTTCCAACAGACTTGCTTTGGGTGCTGGGGGTAAAGAAAAGAGTTCTCAGTGAAATATTGGCTATAATGGAGTGGGATAATGATCTCAAGCCAGTCAGATATACTGTGATCAGATCGTAATTCTTTCTCTGGGGTAAAACCACCTTTCCAAGAGAGAATTTCTCTGCAGTTTGAAGCACTGGCTGGCTCCAGGCTTGCTGGAATTTTCCTTTGCTCCACACTCCTTCTCTTGCATTTATTTACTGAACCTGTGAAACGGGTACTGTAGTGTAAATCCCACAAATGGTGCATACAGTGGATTTTTTGCTTCAGTAGCCTTTGGTGGATTCATGCAAACACAATTTAGAGCTGACCTAGAGCCTCTTTCAGCTGTAGGGTGTACAGTTAATTGACTAAAAATGTATTTGTTCTGTTGATAGAGTGCATGAGTACAGAAAATGCCTCACATGCTGTGATCTGTGCTGCTGTGCTGTTTGCCTCAGATGCCAGTGATACCTCAGTGCTCGCTATTACCGATCTCTGTCGAGCTGAGGGTGTTTTGGAATTTGGGAGTACTGTGCAATTTGAAGTCATTTGTTCTTATCTCCCAAATCTAGCACTGAAAGCACTTGTTCCACAATAACTAAATTTGATGCTAGACTGGTTTATAAACTGCCACTTAAAGGCAGTGCCCTGTTCACAAGGGCAGAATTGTTGGGTTTTGGACCTCTCTGGGCGGATGATGAGTGACTGCAAGTGCTGGGCATGGTGAAATGAGTTTCCAGGATGCAGAAGGGCCTACAGCTTCCTGAATCACTTCAGTAGAAACACTTATTTCCCTGAAAATGCTCGGGTAGAAAGACGAGGGATTTAGGGCAGGAAGGATGGAGCCTGGCCTGTAACCTTCCTGTTCTACCATCAGTCTGTGGGGCTGTGTATGTCCAGTTCTTCAAATATTTACTAAAAAGCAGTCACCTGGGTTAAGATCCCATCTTTCCAGCCAAAATTTTTATAGACTCTTGATTAACTTTTTAATCAATGATTAAATCTGCCACTTAATGGGAGAAAGATTTTTGTGCTAAGTGTTCTTTCCTTTGGCTCTGTATGCAGGGCTCTACCAGAGGAGGTTAATCAATCATGTTTGGTTTACCCTCTGATTCTGTTACTGTTTAGGTTATTAATCATTTTGATGGTTTTGAATATGTTTTCCAGTATTGAGAACAATTCAGGTTTTAGATGGGAGGCTGAGAGGGGGAAAGGGGAAATGTATCTTTAGTATTAAATGACAGACTGATCTGAACATAAAGCTGACATGAAGCTGTCAAAAGGAGAAGGCAGAAGGAATATTCACTCCATTGGTGGGAAGAGGAGGTCTTATGCTTGGAGCATTCTGATTCTTAAACTTAGGAAAGAGACTACATTTACATTCCCCAGAAAAGTACTTCTCACTGAAGGCTGTGAATGGATTTGGCATGAAGAGCACACACTCCCATGATTGCTGTCTTTACTGCGTGTCCCCTTGGCACTTCAGTTCATCATATGACACAACATTTTGGAAGGGCTCCAGAGGAGCTGTCATGGGCAGTGATGTCCCTGATCCGTGCATAATGTGAGTGCATTGTGCATGATGGACCCAAACCACTGTAGGAGAGAGAGCACAGTGGGAACGCTGAAGGACTGGATAATAAACATCCTCTGTTTATGGGACAGGGATGTTACTCATTTGTCCCCTGACTGGAGGAGCAGAGCACCTACTGTTAATGAGATCAGGACACTGGGTTCTGTGTTCTGTTCCTGATGGCAGATTCGTTGTGGCACCGTGTGGTTCCACTGGGCACCTCTGTGAAATGGGCACAGGTTTTTTAATCCCTAATCCAGCAAGTTAATGCGCAGCAAAACTGCTTCCTCTCGGGCCCTTCAGCGTTCCCTGGGAGGACTCTGGAGCGTAAGTAATGGCAAGAGGTTGCACTAAACTGAAGTGACTTTAGTGCTTCCCTTCTGCATCTACTTATCTTGACAGCAAGGATGCAGAGTCCCTCGTGTGCCTGTCTGCTGCGTGCTGGAATCAAAGGAGAGATCTCCACGGTGTTTGAAAAGGGGAAGTGTGTTCATAAAATTTCTTCCCTTAGCAGGAAAGGTGATGGATTCTGGCTCTCTAGGAATGGGAGCCCCGTGTGCTGAAACCCCCATGCATCCTTAGGTCCATCATGGGGGTTTGGGGCTTTCCCCATCCTTGTGTTTGTAATCCTGTGTCACCCATCCCTGCCTGGTGGTGTCCATTGCTCTTCCCAGTGTCCCTCCTTGGCCGTGTGAGCCAGAGGCACCGATCCAGCCCCAGCTGCCTGTTCCTCAGCGGGCTCTGGGCGACCAGAGCAGGAGCCTGTTGTACCCCCCTTTAGTGGGACACTCTGTGGGTCTCCCCACCACTTTGTTGGCATTTTGCACTGAACTCTGGTTTGTCTGTGACCTCTCCCCTCTGTCAAACCCATCTGGAGTTTTCCAGCTCGGGAGTTTCTGGGGAGGACGGGCAGACGACAGCGGAGCAGAAAACGGTTCTTGGGTTTATTTGAGCTAATTGTTCTGATGGTTGTGATTGAGTGGCAGCCAGGAGCTCATTAGTTCTAATCTGGCCTCCAACACTTGCCTTGCATGGCCCTAGAGCCGTTGTTAGATTTCTCTCTCTTAGTTTATTAGTGGGTAGAATGATATTCTGCTGCAAAGAATAATAAATGCGAGAGATGTAGAAATTCTGCAGCATCTCGTGCCAGCAGCTCTAGCACGGATGATGATATAGAGTGAAGCTGTATCTTCAGTGCATCCTGGAGAGTGTCTCTTCTCTTCAGAGGAAGTGACAGAACTCCCACTGATTTATGGAGCAGGATGGCTCTGAAGACTGTCTGTACTGAGAATTGGAGCCGTGTTAGTAACGTCCGAGCAACCATGTTTAAAGCAGGGTTCTTGCTCTAATTGTGTTAACATGATTTCCCTGGGCAGTGAAGAAAGTGCATAACCGTGTACTTTGCAAAGTAACAAAGGATAATTATAATGTAATCGTATTTCATCCATCCTGAAACCCTCCTGCTGTCTGGGTTAGCCAGCCCAGCTCACAAGTGAAATACTTCCAGTGGAAATGGGATGTTTCTGCCTCTTCTTCCATCTGAGCCTTATTTTTCTCTGGAGTTTTCTGGGAAGGACACGTATTTATGTTGGAGTTCAGCGTTGTGCTGAACCCAAACAAATCCTTGGCTGATTTCTGGTGCCGTTTTGGCTTTCCTGAAGTCCTTCCTCCAGCACCAAGACCGTGTTGGGATTCCTCAGTCCTGAACCAGCACAGTTGTGTTCGATTATCTTGTCTATCAGACATTTGTTCTGTGTGTTGGTGAGCCCTCAACAACCAGAACATTGTCACTGCTGGCTGTGGATCTGCCCACTCTCATGGGTGGCTGCACAGTAGCATAACTCAAAAGGTTGATTTGTGAAAGGCAGCCCTGGCTGCAGTAGGATAAAGCAGTCTTCTCACTTGGTTCTTTCATTTCTGGATTTCAAAGACTTAAACAAAATTTGGAGTTGAATATTAGGGTGGAATTTGGTAAGTGGAACAGAGTGGAACCTTGTTCCTTAGGTCTTGAAAGGCAGCACGGCCAGAGCAGTACAGTGGGTGCCTCTTCTACGCTGACAGGAACATGGAGTCTGTGACCTGGGAGGTGCCTTCTGTCTCTAATTCTGATGAATCTTTATGGCTCTCTTCTTTAGTTTATTACCCAGATCCCTTAACTTGCCATTTCTTGCTTTATTCTTTCAGCAGTTCATTAGTCACTGTCGTATGATGCCTGTGTAGTGCAGTGCTGGAGTGATGCCAGGGCCAAGCCTTGATCCCTCTCAGGATGGGAGGTCAAACGAAATGAAAACGAGTCCCCTCCATCCTGCCAGCTGAATTCTGACATTGTTCTAACATCCACTCCTCCAGCTTCATTTTTATTAAAGATCTGGTGTTTGCAACCTGATTTGTATGATTTATTGTGGGCTGTGGGACTCTTGGAAGAGTTTATCAGCCCCTGGTTAATAAATTTGCTACCGTGGTCCAGGAATTTCTTGTAACGCTTTTGTAAGGTGACAACTCTGACATGAGGCTCCAGGAAGGCTGTGAGTGAGTTTCTGGTGTCTGTTATTAGCTATTACCTTTGATAAATTATTGGACTAATCTCAGTGGACTACTTAATGCTTGAGAACTGCTCTGTTCCTCCCGTCAGAAGTTCAAATCACAAGTAACTCTGGGAAGGGGAGAGGACAGCAGTGCTCCAATCTGTCCCTCTGAGCAAGGACTACAAAGACAGATGGGGAGCAGGTGAACCAGCAAGAAATCATTAAACTAAACTCATCCTCCCAGATCTCTCCTGTTAAGCCATCCAAGTGTGAGATAAAGCACGAGGTGTGCTGGCAGTTCTCAGCTTCCCTCTTTCTCCTGTTCCAGCATTTGGACTGAAACAAGGACGGTTTCCAAACAGATGTTCCTTCTGCTCCCTAAGTCGGTTCTCACAGCGAGGAACAGGAGTGATGCAGGGTAACTCTTGGCCTGTATTTACATTTTTTTTTCTTTCTTTCTCCCCTTCCTTCAGTTATCCCATCTGCTTCTGCCTGCGTTTCGGGCCCTTGAGCCATCCATGTGTCAAAAGCAATTCCCTCTCTGTGGATGCTGGGAGGGAAGAGGCAGCTCAGCTGAAACGGGAAGAGTGAGATGAGTGCACTGAGCTCCGAGTGAGCCTGGGACGGTGCTAAGGTTCCTTCTGATGTGGAAGGACTCCTTTTGTATCTTGCAGCGTGGGTCCTGCTCAGAGCTGGGATTTCCCTTTCCAGATTTAAGGGCCTGTTCAGGTTGTCATCAGCCAGGGCTGCACCTCGAGCTGTGGTGTGAATCAGTCCCGTTTATCCACCTGGCTCCTGCTCTGACTTAGCAGCTCTGTGTCACTTGTGTTCCAAAGCCTCTTGCTGTATCCCAGGCCGAGAAATCTCTTCCCCAAAAGAGGATTTGGCGACTTTGAGGCTGGTCTTCACTTTTTGTATATCTGAAAACACCTTGGAAATGTTTCTTGGGCTGGGCTAGAGCTCTCTGGGTGTCCAGCTTGGACTGTGGAGCCTCACACAGAACCCCAGCCTGGTGCATCATGATTTCCATAACCTTGTACCACAGTGACTGTCAGGATGTCTCTGCTCTGGGTGAGGAAGGCTTTATTTACTTGCCTCAGGTTGGCTCCGTGGCAGATTTACACACAGAGACTCTGGTCCCTGTTTAGTCTTTCACTTCCATACCCACAGAGGATTCCTGCCATGGTGCCACATCCAAGGCTCAGGAGCACAAAGCCTGATATCTTCTCTTGTTCTGTTTCTTTTCAATATTGATCTGTTTGACATCTGTCCCCACAGACAGGCCTAATAGGTTCTAGAGACTTTTTTCCCCTGTTCTTATTATCCTTGAAAAAGTGAAGCAAGATGTTTCCACAATCTTTTTTTCCTGTTCCTCCATCTCCTTGCAGTCTGCCCATTTTGGGTTACTTATGGCTACAGCTCCTTTTAGAGCATCCCCTTGGGCTGCAGCTCTCCAGAAATGAGAATCTTGTGCAGATGGTATCTGTAGGGAAAGAGAAAATTACTTACCTTGTCATAATGCAGGTCTGTAAAAACAGTCTTGCTTAGTGCTTGTGTTTCCATCCACCTTCCCATTTAGCATGGGGACGTTATGGTGAGGAGCTGAGGGATTCTTGGCCTGGGTGTTTGACTGCTGTCCATCACTCACCTGGAACGCTGGTCACTTTTCTGTAGCCTGGGTGTAATTAGGGATTTACAAAGACCATGTGCTGTACATGCTTGAAGGGACTTAGCTGAAATGTAAGAGCCCTCAGGGCAGCCTATGGGTATGTGACAGTGCCCAAAATCTTGAGAGCTCGGGGAGTTTCCTGCGTGATTTGTGCTGCAGGCGCAAAACTCAGGAGGGGACTTGGAGGTGACATTTGAAGGAGCATAATTACTTGGTAAGTAATTTTTCCCCACTTTCTTTCCTCAAAGCCTGCTGGAGTGAAATAGTAGTTACTAGCAAAAGCGAGACTGTCCAACCTGGAGTGAAAAGGACTTGAAAAATCTAAATAACAGTGTCACACGGTGTGTACTGGTGGCTTTGTGGGTCTGCCTGCTCTCCTGTGTTCCTGCACCCCCCACAGCAGCTGAGGAGTTGTCGTGTGTTTGACAGACACCTCCTAATACACAACTTTGTTAGCAAAAGTCATCTTGTGAGGTGAACCAATACGTTGGATTGTAAATGAGTTGTGATATTTTAGCAGTGTCAGGGAAAATATCTGCTTGGTGTGCCTCCGTGTGTGTTTGGGTATGGGGTACCTTCTCACTACCAAAGTGCAGCACAGCCCATAATTCCTGTAACTAGGAGCGTGGAAGAGTATAGCACAGTGTGATGTAGTTGGGTATATTTTAATATTTTTAAGTATCTGCTATTATTATGTAGCATTCCAGTATTTTACAAAAAGGGATTGATTCCTGGTCTTCCGTTTTTCACATTCTGGTACCTTCCAACACATTCTGGTACCTTCTGCTCTGAAAGCAGTACTTAAGTGCTACAGATATATCCTCACAGCTGCAATTTCCATTTACAAAATCTGATTTGGGTGGGAAATCTGGCTGCAGGGAAGTCATAAACCAGGGTTAAGTTCAAATTCTGCACAGTATATACATTTAAAAAAAAAACCCACAATGTTTTATAAGCACCTTAAATTTCTTCCCTGGTTTCCTCATGTTGCTCAAAGAGCTACTTCTGCCTTCATTCTGTGGTAATAACGAGGGGAGATCATAACTATTGCTGTGGTTTTAATCTCATCTTTGTTGCAGTGTCACCTCTTCAATTTCTAATCCTTCCTGTATCTCACTATTCCCTTTCCATGTGTTTGCTGGCACAACATCTTCACTTTGGTCTCCATCACACAGTTAGACTTGCCCTTCGACACCAATTCTTTTTGCACCATCCCAGATTACCTTTGGAGTGTCCATCCCTGGAAAAAAAATCACCTCTCAGATTTAATGGGGTCATGGACACCATGGATTGCCTTTTCCTGCCTGTTCCCCAAACCTCGTGACAGCCAGTGCCTGAGTAGCTGCCAGGGGCAACAAACTTAGGGCAGAAAGAATCTTTATTGTTTTTTATTGCTGGATTTGTTGTGCAGCATCAGCCTGGCCGTGCTCTGGAATATCCTGTGTGTGATCAGCTGTAGAGGCTCGCAGGGAACATGAAGCTGACAGCACTGGGAACACAAGTACCTTTTTATTTCTATGAGCTTTTTCCCCAAGCTTTGATTTTTGGGAAGTGAAGGAGCCGAGGCTACAGCTCTTCTCGTGTCTCTACTAAATCACTCTGTGCTTTGGTCTAGACTTGCAAATTTGTTCTCAAAACCGTTGTTGTCCTCTTCCAGTCCAGCATCTCATTACTGGGCTAACTGCAAAATCAACTGCTCTTGCTGACATGTTTCCTGATTTAGATGCAGCTGGATCCAGCTGGGTCTTAATGCCTGAGATAGCCCTATCAAAGAGTTTTAGTGGGTTTTTTTTCCCCTCTTGACACAGTTAAATCTAGTTACATTAGGAATTTAATTAGGTGTTAGTTTAATTGTGGCTTGAGCTGTTCTTTCCCCCATTCAGCTTTCCTAGCAGGGACTGTGAGTCAGGGAGACTCTTGAGTTCTATTTCTGTCCTTGTCACTAACACTAACGACCTTGGACTACTCTGTGCTGGGGTTTTTTTCCTGTTCCCCCAGTGCAAATCAGGCTTCTAGCCCTGCTTTTTCCCTGATTGTGGCGGGGAGAGAGTGCTTACCTCTGCAGATCTGAGCTGGATGCAGCCATTACTCAGCTGGACTGTCTGGCTGGGAACAAGCAGAATGTAAAACTTACTTTTTTCTTATTGTAACTTGCTGGAAGGTGCCTTGTGTCTGGATGGAGGGTGATTTCTTCTATCTTCATAAAGAATTCCTCTGTTGTTCCAGTGATGGGGATCAGTTTTCTTAAGCAAGGAGCTGTTGTGCAAGAGAGAGGGAGCTGTGATAGCAACTGATGGCATGAAAAACCACCCATGCCAGTTTGAGGACAAGCTGCCAAGACTTTGCCAGAAAAAATCTGAAGCAAAGCCCCACTAACCTGTTGCTTGAATTACTGTTATATTTACTTTTAGATAAAGCTGCATGTAGCAAGTGATTCACAGTCTCTATCTGCCATCTAACACTGAACTATCAGCTGATGTATTTACAGTCAGTAGGCTGACAGGGTTTGAAATTTTGGGTTAGAATCCATTAGGAAGAGCTGGAGCAGAAGGGAGGAGTTCTGTGCTCAGGCTGGTGCTTTAGGTGTGGAAACATGAGCATTTATCTTGTGCTTAAGGAAAACTCGAGCAGAACATTGTGCAGAATGATTCTGGGTTTGCAAGATCGATCGGTGAAAGAATATTGAATCATGGAGTCACAGAATGGTTTGGGGTGGAAGGGACCTGAGAGATCATCCAGTTCTACCCCCTGCTGTGGGCAGGGACACTTCCACTAGCCCAGGTTGCTCCAAGCCTTGTCCAACTTGGCCTTGGACACTTCCAGGGATGGGGCAGCCACAGCTTCCCTGAACAGCCTGGTTCCCCAAGTGAGCTCAGTCTCACAGTGTTTAATGCACACTGGTTTCTCTCTGTTCCCCCCAGGGCTTTGAGAAGAAAGGGGTGAGGTCTGTGTTGCAGAGGGATGAGCTGAGGCACAGGGTGGTGGAAGTTGCCCAGACAATGTGTGAGAGTCAAGAATGGAACTAGAGAGGAAATACCTGTCCCGTTGGAGTCAGGACTGTGTTCACTTGGCTTTGCCTGGGCTTTCATTTGGTAGTGACAGACTCAGGTTTTACCCTCAGTCACCCCTTTGCCATCAATTCAAAGAAGAATGATATTTGATTCAGAGTTAGAGGAGTGAGGTGACATTAGATTAACACTTCCCAAGGTGAGACTCTCATGGTTGTCAGTTGTTTGAAGGCCAATTAAATGAAAATCTCAGCAATTCACTCAATGTTTTATTCACAGACAGGAGCTAACATGGCTCCTGGAAAACAGACAGGTTAGCCAGCGTGTCTTTGAATTGCTCAAGTTCCTGTTGGGATCTATTGGATTTACTGTAATCTTTAATTATAAAGTTTAATTACTTTAGAATGGATTATCAATGTTGGTGTCCGTCTCGGTGAGTTGCCTGGTAACGTCTCTGGTGCTGCAGCACTGTCTGTTCTGCAGTTCCAGGCTTTTAAACCCACCAAGTAAAAGCCTCTGGATATTTAGTGCCTGCCTAAATGGAACATCTCAATCAGCTGAGTTAACACACAGCCTTTTTTGTTATCCTTTTGCTGTTACGTAAAAACATTACTGAGGGCAGAGTCCCAAAGAAGTAACCTGAGGAGTTGCTCAGCTTTCTGTTAAAGATTTTCCAGTGAATTCCAGCTTTTTTTGTATCATTCTGTTTGTATGGATATTTATATCTCCATGTGATAATATTCAAAACAGCAACACGTAATAAACATGATGCTGTTTCATCACCTTTCCTGCAGTCAATCCTGAATTATACAAGTTTATGCAAGTCTGATTAGGGAAAAATACATCCATTATTCCAAACATAAATGGCTTATCCTGGTGTGTTCAGGCAGACTTTTTCTTCTGCCTGCAACACTGGCAGTCAGTCTCTCTTTTTCTCTGCATCTTGTCATCTGGCAAATTATTTTTTTACACAGTTGGGGAAAATATATGGAATTATGTTGCAGCTTAAAAATCCAAACCAGAACAGGGCTATTTTGGGGAAGCAAGAAAGTTAGAGGTGGGAAAGAACAGATCTTGGGTTTGAAAGGGATGAGACAACTCATCTGCCTCCAACTCCAGAGAAAGGAAGAGAGGTGGGAAAAAACCAGTTAGGAATACAATGGGGAAAGAAATATTTAAAATTACCCTCACTTTCCCTTTTTGTTAACCCAAACTGGAAATTTCTCAGATGCTTTATAGTGAAATGTTTGAAGGGGAGTTGAAGAAAGGAGGCTGAAGAGCCACAGAAGTGGTTATCTTGTGAGGATAATGGCTTTGTGTAATGTTCCTTGGAAGTACTTGAAAGGGGCTGATTGGTCAGTATATTTAGATTTCATCTTTTAAGCATTTACTAATTAACCCAGTCTAGATGGATCCAACTAATCAAATAGCTGTTTGGGAATGCTCTGCCTTTGGGAGTCTTTCCTGTTAACAAAAGGAGGGCAAGTGATAGCAGGGAGGAGGTTTTTCCCCCTTTTTTTTTTGTATTTTTTCTCTCATCTCTCTGCTTTTTGCAAGACCATAAACTCAGAGATTTCGGGTGGTTTAGTTATTAAATGTGCTAAAGATCTGTGCATCTCTTCAAAGTGAAAACACTTCCTTGGTCAAGTTTTTATCCTGAAACCTGTTTCATCATTACCTGGATCACAGAATTCACCAAACGCCTTTTTGTTCTGCTGCTGCCTGTATGAAATATGTGGGCTTGAAAGCCAGATTCTTTTTGGGTTTGGATGGACCAAAGCACAAGGAAAGATAATGGCCTAAATGATGAAAGTGGTAGTGGAGATTTTCAGAATTCAGTTTCGTTATTTCTGGTTGATTTTAATGCATAATTGTCTGACTGGGCTGCTGAAACTCTCAAAAGTAACAAATGACTTACAGGTTGTAGAAAAGAAAGAGCAATCTGACAAATTAAATTATAAATTTGGAAGTCTCTGCCATAAATCAGCTGAGAGCCAGAGTGATTAGAATATGAGGGCCAAATAGATAATTATCTATTAGATGGCAGATGGCTCACTGGTAAGAGCAAAATCTAAAATTATGGATCTATTTCCATAATTTTTGTGGTTCTGGGGCCATTTTTCAAATGTAAAGTGGCATAATGTTAACACTGATGTATTGTGATGTGTCATGACTGGAATGGCATAAAATATTCACTTCTAACCTTCGTGTCTCATCAGAAACCTGCCTGAAACACCTCAGCAGGCACATTCCTCTCCTGCACCTCTCAGCTCCAGCCCCTTCCCTTTCAGCCTGGAATTTGGAACCTTGGTCAGAGAAGGCTTTTGAGAGCTCCTATAAATGTGGAGTCCCCACTTTTAGAAACTTAATGAATCTCTTCAGTGGTTTGGAAGTTGAGCTGCTAAATTTGGCCTGGAGAGGCAGCTGCAGGGAGCCAGCACGGGCAGAATGGTGCAGATGCTTTTGGCTCTTAAACTTTTCCAGTTGCTGCTTTTGGAGAGAGGAAAGCTTGATCTTGGAAAATGAAAAGGGAGGGGAGGGGGCCCACATTATGCACCTTGCCTCCCAAATCTACAGGGTTTAAAAGCAGCAAGCGAAATTTTCTTCACGTAGCGGAAAAAACTGGCAGTTTGATGAGGCAGCATATCCAATCTCATCCATCATCTGTCTCCCTGGCTATCAGCTCAGGACAGAACAGAGAAGGAGAGTTTAAGACACCACAGCCAGTGCAGCCCAAGAAATCATTTTGTAGGGGAACTTTCTGCAGGACCGTGACAAATGCAGCTTAAGTGGCTGAATAGGCAAATGAAGAATAAACGTGTTTGTTCGAACAGTCCTGTGTGAAGTGGGTCACTCTGGGGAGCCTGTCAGGCCTCAGGCTGTCCCTCCTTGTGTGAGGAGACAGAAGAGAGGAGGAGATTTCCCTTGTAGGACAGAAGAGACTGTTGAAGAGAAATCCAGGGTAGTTTTCCATCACCTCCCTGCGATGGAGGTGCTGGGGAGCTCTGGATCACAGGGTGAGGCAGCGTGGCAGAGATGCCTGGGTTTGGAAACTTTGGGTCTTCTGGAGTGGAGGGGTTAAAAAAGCAGAGGGAAGGAATTAACTTTAAATTCCGTGCTCAGCTTAAAATGTGGCTGATTCAGAATTACAACGTTAGGAGTTTCAGGCAACAAAATAGAGTCATTTCCACATCCTCTCCATGTCCAGGCTCTCTGTGTGCCAGAAGGGTGGGTCCTCCTTCCTCAGCTCTGATTTAGAAGAGGAATGAACCCAGTAGATTGACTTGCTGTTTCCTTTCTGTCAGGAGCCCTGCTGTGGAATGCTGTCTTTATGGAAACACCATCTTTCCTGCAGGGAACTTCAGGATCAGGCTCTGAGACATAAAAGCATTTGCTCCCTACTGTCTGAGAGAGGCCAGAGTCCCTCAAAGATTTGCCCTCTTATCTTGATGAAGAGTGAGAACTTCCCGTTTTGAATCCACTGCCACTGGAAAAAAAAAATCCAGAGATTTAGCAAAAATAAAGTAAACACCCTGAGTCATATGATTGAGACATGTTCAAGTGGATTTTGTGGAGGATTTCTTCCCCCCCCCCAGTCATTATTTAGTTTCCTCTCCACTGACTAATTCGTCCCACACTGAGTTTTTAAAACCCAAGTTGACTTTATTTGTTTGTCCAACATTCCATCTCCTGGTGGTGTCAGAGTCCGAATGTTACCAATCAGTCCAGCAAATGTTTATCCTTCCTCCATATGACCAGCTTTATGAAACTTTACTTTGGAAGCTTGATGTTTGAAAAGGGCTGGGGGGGGGAATCTGGCCATGTGGCTTTTTGGGGCTGTGTGCTGATTAACGAGGGTACTGCCAGAGGCTTGTGATGTTGGGCTTGTGAAACACACAGCTGGAGGGGAAAGTAAGAACTGAAAAGACAGCAGAAATTCCAGACCAAAGCAACCTGCACATTCCCAATGCTGAAATAGAGCAGCAGAGGCTGCTGCAGACACGAGGCAGGGGCACTCTGTGGAGGAACGACTTGTTTTAAAGTGTCATTTTCTCTCAAAAGTCTGGTTTGAGTGAAGCATTTTAGACAACTCTTACCTTTGTTAGGCTCAGCAGAGAATATTGTTGATTCTCTGAAGCCGCTTTCCTCCCCTTTGTTGTCTTTTTTTCCAGGGATGGAATCAAAGAATGTCCAGGTCACTGCGATGCTGGGGCTGGAACTGCTCAGAGCCAGGCTGGGTGGGTTATAAAAGGCAGCTTTATTTGAGGCACTCCTTAGAAGCTGACAAATCCCAGTCTCTCCCAGATGAAGAAAAGTTGCTTGTAGGTTTAATTTTTCCTACCAGCTGGAGCCAAAGGGGCAGGAGGACAGAAGAGGCTGTGCTGGGGGGTGTGTGTGTGTTGGAACCTGCACAGACTTGCCTTGCAGTCCTCAGGGGAAGGTTGATGTGCTGGGCCCGGGCAGGACAGTTCAAATGTCCCAAAAGGAATTGTTTGAGTTGGAAGGGGTTTCTCAGAAATCACCCAGCCCTTGTGCAGAACTCTCTTAAGGATGAGACTTTGGAGTTTTGATAGAAGATATCAAAATGTTGTGGATTTCTCCTTTCTGAATATATTCTCTTAATTAATAGAAAGAAAACTTCCATGCAGTCCTTAAGACCAATTTCTTCCTCCTCTTCCTGTACTTAGGGATAGATCAGCTTTGGCTTTACCATTTTGAAATACTGATAAAATTTAAATACTGATAAAACTGAAATTCTGAAGTACTGATACTCCCTGAAAAAAAGGTCAGAAAGTCAGAGGTAGAGACATCTTCCTACAACTCCCTCTTGGTTTGGATAGCTGAGGGGAAAAGTAGGCTCTTGGTGTGTTGGATACTGTGGTACTTCTGAGGTGTGCCAGTCCCAAGTTGTGCACCATGAATGATGAGCTGGAGACTTCCTCAAACCTTTTGATGCAGCTCCACTCATCGTGTTCAGTGTGAATTCAGATTTTATAATTAATGGGCCATTGCTTGCTGGGTTTAGCAATAAGTGAGAAACTCCCATTCCTTCCCAGAGCTGAGGTTCAGAAGACTTTCAGTCCTGTTAAGTGTTTTTATTCAATTTTATTCAATTTTATTCCATTTTTCTCTTCACAGATGATGAAATTTGCTTGGGATAACTACAAGCAATATGCACTTGGAAAGAACGAGCTGCGCCCGCTGACCAAGAACGGCCACATCGGGAACATGTTTGGTGAGTTCAGACTCAATTTTAGTGCAATTTCATTGAATTTTTTAAAGGTCACATGTCAGTTCCTCTCTCTGCAATGCGGTGAGGAGTCTGGAACAGCTTTGATCTCCTTCCTCTCTCCACTTGTGTGAAGCAAGACTTTGAACCCATCTCCTAGAGGTGACCTACCCCTGTGCCATCGCTGGGAATCTCATTCCTGCAGGCATCTCTCAGTCCTGTATCACCTCTCTGGGCAGGTCTAGCACTAAATGTGTCTGCAAACAGTGCTAAACTGAAAGTGTCTTTATTAAAACATGAGGGCAGTCCAAGCCTGACAATGGTGCTATTTGTCTGAGCTTGTAGACATCAGGACCTGACCAAACTGAGCATTTTCTCACCCGTTTCTCCACTGTGGAGTGAGATGTGAATTCCATGAAATATTGAGTGAATCAATATTAAAAGTTCCTTACAGTATGTGCACACTGGCTGGTATAATTTTACTCTTTAGCAGATTACCTCTTTTTATGTGAGCTGCTTATATAATTTCAGTGCTGTTCCCCTGCTCCTTCTGGTGGGATACTTGTTGACTTCTTGGGGTTCTTTTTGATGCTTTGGGATATAAATCATCTTTTTCTTTTTTTTTGCACTCAAAGCATTTCCCTGCTCTGCTCACTCTGCCCCTGCTTGGCCTTGTGTCACAGGTTATGCCATGGTGAGACCAGCAGAATCTGCCTGAGCAGCACTTTCCCACCCATCCTTAGGGAATTCTTGCTGTGCAGGGGTCTCTCAGCTCCTTTACAACAGGAGTCTGTTTTGCAGAGATTATCTCCTGGAGTTTCCTCACCCAGATTAGAGTGGAATAGAGTTCTTTAGTGGGCAAATTATCTGTGAGTTTATTTCCTCAGGGCAAAGGGATAGGACTGATGGTATGAAGAACACTCCCATTTCCTGTTTTGTACTCTCTAGGTGTCCCAGTCTTTCCCTACTTAAGGCACATGACGTGGGGATCTTTCAGAGTGGGTGTGGAGATCTTCTGCTTTGTGTGGAGACTGAGTTCAGCCTCCTACAGAGACCTCCTTAGCTCTGGGGGGCTGGGAGATGTGTGTGAAAGGGAAGGTTTGAAGGTAGAAATGAGTCAGGTGTCTTCTGACACCGTCAGCCTGGGGAAGAGAAGCTTCAGGGTGACCTGATCGTGGCTTTCCAGTACCTGAAGGGGCTAAAAGAAAGATGGAGGGAGACTATTTATGAGGGTCTGGAGTGCCAGGACAAGAGGGAATGGCTTCACACTGACAGAGAGTAGGTTTAGATGGATATTAGGAAAAAATTCTTTGCTGTGAGGGTGGAGAGGCCCTGGCAAAGGTTACCCAGAGAAGCTGTGGCTGCCCCATCCCTGGAAGCTCTTCAGTTCCTCAGAATATCCCAGAGGGTTAACTCACATCTGATTGTGCAATACTGGGCTGCAAGAAAACCACGTTAATGGCTGTGGGATATCTGGAGGAAGCAGTGCTGGAAGTGGGCTGGAAGTGTGTGTGACAGCCTTGCTTTGTCAGGAGCTTTGATTCGGGTTGGTTTGTCCTTTTTTCTTGTTTCTCTTTCAACCCCCTCCAGCAAGACCCAGGTTTCTTACTTGAGAATTAAGTTCAGCACTAAGTTAAGCATTTTGCAGCCTTTCCATTCTGGCAAGCTTGTCAAAATTCCTCAAGGAGCATGCCAGTAAACAGACAAAAATATTGAAAGCTTTAAAATGCATTTATCATGCTAAAACAATTGACAGTACTTATGCTTGTTTGTAGCGTGCCTGTGAGCACTCTCAAGGAAAATGCTTTGGAGCACAAGGATTTGCAGACAATTGCAGAAAAGAAGCTACATGGTACATTTCAGCCTTTTAATAGGCTTTTCCTCCTTTTAGCTGTGACTGGTAAAGAAGGGAAGCATTAGGCAATCCCTTGCTGCAGCCCTCTATCCCTCTTGCCTTCAGAGACTTTTAGAAATTAGGACAGGGCACTGTTGCCCTTCATTGTTGCCCACTGCCCCTGCTGTCACATCTTGCATCTTTTTATTCCTAAATGCAGATTTAGTGGAGGCCAGTTGGGTGCTCTCCAGGCTGGAGATGTCAATATTAAGCTGAGATTTCTCTGCAGCTGCTTGCATGTGGGAGGGAAGGAACCTCTTTGGGGCTATTTTCGCGTGTGCTTGTGTGCATGAGAAGCAATCAAGCTCTTGAAGGGTGATACATTTTGCTGTTGTGGATGTGATGCTCACTTGTAGCCTTCAGTTTAGCATCTCGCCCTGGGGGAAGCGGGGGAGCTGCTCTGTATCAAATATTCTCTCTCTAATCAAAGTAGAAATAAAAATAAACGTTCACCTTCTGCTCCTACGTAGCATCCTGCTTCTCCTGACAGCTGTGAGTTGCATCCCTTCCCAGCGTTTTTTCTGCCCAGGTGGCAGGAAAATCACTGGCAGGAAAACTCTTGTATCCCCAAATCAATCAATCTCCTTGCTCCTCTGCCTTGGAAGGTGGCAGCTCACCTGGAAATTCAACTTGCCCACTCCCCAAATGATTTCTAGGCTGCTACTCCCACTGCAGGCAGCATCCCACTCCCTTGGACTTTGATCTGGTGACTTGGTCCTTACGTTCCTGCTTGTGATTGATGTTCTCCAGATCCTATTTCTAGGGCATCCATTTCATCAAGACTCTCCCACGTTCTGGACGTAGTTTATTTGTACAGAACTCCTCTGATTGCTGTCATTTATAATCACTGCAGCTTGAGAGCCCTTTCCTCAAACCCACAAGCTGTGCTTCTTTCATGAGCATTAATTATTCATCTGTGATGCTGGTGATAAGATGGGCTCTGCAGTGGGGTAAACATGTTTTACACTTTCAGATGTGGGATGATTTGCCTGGAAAATGTGCCGTGGAAATGGGCAAAGCACTCTGCCAGGGGTGGAGGGATGATCCCTTGCTGGAATAAAACCTGCACCACAAGGCTCCAGTGGGGATGGCTGCACAACTTGGGGGTTTTCAGAACTTGCCTGCAAGGTTTCTCTCTGCACTTAAGGTGACTGAAGGGAAACCTGCAGAATATCAGGCCCAAAACATGCTTTTTAAGGGAGATTTAAGGAAAATGACACCGCTGAGCTCGTGGCTGAGGGTAAGGCTGGAGATCTGCAGGCACTTATGATGCTCCCAGTGCTGATCTAGTTATTTTAACCCTTCTTAACCATCTCAGCATTCTTGCCTTGCTTCCTGCAAGCATTAAATTTACTGATGTTTGCAAAGCATGTTGGATTCCTGGGAGCAGGGCTGCTGGAGAGGGCAGTGGTGTTGTGTAGCACAGCCCTTGAAGTGCACCTGTCACTGGGATCCCCAGCAGCAGAGAGCTGAATTGTTATTCTGCCCGCTCCCCAGGTCTGTCATAGCCACTTATTTCTCTGACAAAATGTTTTTAAAATCCTGTTAGCTTTACAGAGTTTCTCTAGCTATGGGAGAGCGAGCTGGCATCTATTGCTGCTCAGGCATCAGCTGAATTGTCAGTTCCATTTTGATTGCACAGTCTTTTAACAATGATAAGGTAAGAAGCCTGATTTTCAGATATCTCCTGAAGTGTGCAGTGCTGGCAGCAGAATAGAATCCTTCTTTGACTTATAACCTGAGCCAATTTGCTCTGAAATCAGTGAGAGAAAGTAAATATGGAGCCTTGGTGTGCTGTCAGACATTTTTTACCACCTTAATGCACGTTGGTATATTAATTTTAGTTTAAAAATAGCAATCCTTAACTAGGTTTCCCCTCTTGCTTCCTCTTTCCCCACTTGAAATCACACCTAAAATTATGAATTGCCTCGTTGCAGCCATTGCTTCTCTCAGCATATGCTGAATTTATGCAACACTGTAAGTCTCTGTAGCTTTATCTGATGTGAATCCATGTGACAACTGTCACATCCAGGGCACATCCAGGTCACCACAACAGGATGGCAAAGCTCTGACAGCAGCTGGATCTAAAAGGTGAGAGGTGTGTTTAGACCTCACCCTTGAGCAGGGCTCTTGTGTTGCTCCACGTTTGTTTGCTTGGTGACAGGACACAGGGAGATAGATCTGCACAGGGTGGAGAAATTCTTGGAAAAATCCGTGGCTGTGTTTGTGTACTCGGCTCAGACTTTGGCCTGAGCTGTCCCAACAGTTTGTTTGGAAGACAGGAGGTCGTTGGTCTCAGCTGCCTGGAAATGGTGCTATTTTGGCTCTCCAGCATAAAAAATAGGGGTTGAAATGGCTGGGGAAGCAGAGCAATGAGCACATGAACAGGCAGAGAGGCCTCTGGAAAATTGTCCTGAGATCCAGAGCCCTTCAGGTTTGTTCTCCCTGGCAAATCCCACCAGGCCTTGTCACTGCACTGTGACCTGCCAGGCTCAGATCTGGATGGGGATTCAAGGAACATCTTCCCATTGGATTTAACACCACCAAGCTCCTGTCACAGCCAGCTTTTAACAGCAACTGCTCTGTGACTGTCACCTCAGGTGCTGGGCCCAACTGGACCCAAAAAGCTCCACATCCCAGGATTAGTGCCTTCAACCATCCAGTCTTGCCAGCTGAGCCAAACATTTTCCAAACAGCTGCTTCCTTTACCACTGATTTATCTAGGAAACCATGGAGCAGGCAGGAAGTGTTCCCACCTCAATTAGAAGCAACAGGAGTTGATGTATGAATATGTAACACAGGAAAGGTAATTGGATGAAAATATTAATTCAGCAACATTCCAACTACCAGAAGGAAATGGTAACCTCCAATTGTGCTGCACCTTTTCTGTCTATAAGTCTCTTACCCTGGGATCACAAAATTACAAAACCCTGGAGTGTCCTTTTATGTGATTAAAATAATAATAATAATAATAATAATAATAATAATAATAATAATAATAATAATAATAATAATAATAATAATCGCTTTCTTAATTTGTATGCTGAATTATTCCTGCTGCCTGTTGCACATGACATTACATGGTTGGCTCTGTGGGCTCTTTAAAGAGAAAAATATATTGTAATGAAGATGTTGCTGGAACTCTGTTGCTCCCTGGCATCATCATCTTTCTAGGGGTTTTTTTGTGTGTAATGTTACCCAGTTGAACATTATTTTCAGGGGGGTGTTTTGAGTTGACTTTGGCTTTTGCTGTCACCGAAATCCGTAGCAACAAACTTATTTCCTGTCAGCAGGAAGCAGCGAATCAGGATATCCTCCAAATACCAACCTCATCAGGGACTGGCTGTGTGATGCATGTTGGTGCTGACATTAATCCTTGTTGGGGGTTTTTTTTTCCTTGTTTTGACCTGCCAGAGATCACTCCTTGCAGACCCCAAGGTGGCCATTAATGCTTCAGGAGACTTGTTCCCACTCTGCCCTCACCTTGGGTCGTGCTGGGAGCGGTGGCTTCCACTAAATGTGCTGTTCCAAGCATTAGCTCAAACATCAGGGCTCCGCTGAACCCTGAACCTCACACAGAGATTTAAGCTTATTACAGTGGCTCAGCTGACAGGGAGCAACTTGTCAGCTTGAAATACTCATTTCAAAAGTTTAAACAGGAAAAACTCAGTGTCTCATAGGGCGGCCTGTGGCCTTCTGCAAACACCTTTGCTACCAAAGCCTTGTTCTGGGGCTGAGCAGAGCAGCAGTTATGGAAAAATCGAGCAGATTCATCTCCCTTCAGCTGAGATTTGCATCTTAGAAAAGAAGTAACCCAGGGAGGAGAATGGAGTGGAGAACAGCCTTGGCCTGAGCTGCAGAGCCCAGATGCACGTTCAGGGTCTCTCTGTTTGTGTTCAGCCCTGGAGATGCGAGGGCAGCTGCGAAGGCTGGACAGCGTGGTTTGGTCTGGGCCTGTCCTTAGCAGGAAGCTGGGCAAGCTTCACGTTATCTCCATGCAAACCCATTAATCATCCCAGCTTCCTCATGAGCTTCATGAACTTTCCATTGACCCTGAACACAGTTTTGAGCTTAATGAGGCCTAAAAAGTGGGAGAGGGTGTCTTGGGATTTGTCAGAACTGCTGTGCGCAGCAAAATGGAGGAGAAGGAAACGAAACAAAAAAAATAGAAAAACAACCACTAAAGTAGCAAATGAAAGCAGAAAAAGAGATAAAATTGTGTTGAATTGTGACTGGAGAGAGTTCTGTGGGGCCTCTTTTAAGTTGCTGAGGAGTGGAACGTGCAGTGGCGTGGAGGAAGCCACGCGTGAGCAGCCCCGTTACCAGGCACGCAGGGAACAATCAGGCTGTAGCTGTTTTTTCATCCCTCTTTTTCAGATTCCGAGGGCTGTATTTCAAAATACAGTGAGCTTGGCTTTAATATTTTTTTTCTCCTTTTTTAAAAATTTTTTTCCTTAAGCACCCCGTTATGGATGTTGTCTGTGCCTCATTCCGGACACTAATTATGCGGAAATAATTGCCTAATCTTCGGCGATATTGAGCGTGTGATTAAAAGGCAGCCAGCTGAGAGTGGGTGGTGTTGGACTGCTCACAGATTCATCTCTGGATTACAGAGGCTTTGGTGGCAACTCCACAGCAAAAGCTGAGTTGGAGGTTTGGCACTTCCAACCGGCTTGAACAAACATCCGGCGTCTCCTCCAGGGACCTCACCGGCACCACTCGGTGTCAGATTGGAGTTGTTGGACAGGGCTTGGAGCAACCAGGGGTAGAACAAGATGAGCTTTAAGGACCCAAACCATTCTGGGGTTCTGTAGGGAGTTCAGTTCCAGACTGGAAGCTCCTGAGTGCACAGATGCCTCTGCCTTGGTCAGGACGTGTCTTTCGGGAGCGCTGAGGGCCAGTTGTCTTCTGGCCACCGTTGGCAACCAGATGCTTTACAGCATTTCCTGCCAGAATCACAGGATTGTAAAGGTAGGAAAAGAGCTTGAAGATCATTAAGTTCTGCTGTTGACCCAGCACTGCCACCGTGTTCACCATTAACCATGTCCTCAGGTGCCACATCCACACATTTTTGAACACTTCCAGGGATGGTGGTTCCACCACTGTCCTGGACAGCCTGTTCCAACTCTTTCTATGAGGAAGTTTTCCCTGATATCCAATCTAAAACCTCACCTGGTGTAACTTGAGGCTGTTTCCTCTTCTCCTGTCACTTTTTCTCTTGGGAGCAGAGCCTGACCCCCAGCTGGCTCCAACTTAATCTCAGATGGAGGTTGCAGGCACAAACCCACCTGCAGACAGGCACTGCCACAAACTACGTAAAAAAGCAGAGCAAGTTAAGAATATTTTAAAAATATACTTTTAGCCGTGCCTTTTAATGTTGGAAATATCTCGAGGCTTCTGGGTTTCTTATCTTTATCCCTCTGCATTTAGCTTTCCCTTGTTTATTCAGAGGAGATGGGGAGCTAGAAACTGTGCAGCAGGAGAACCCACTTACTTTGGTTTTAATTCACTTGTTTTCCACTCTTGAAACTTCTGAGGAGATTAGGCAGGTTCCGAACTGATTTTGCTGTGTTAGATTCCACATTTAGAACTTAACTGCTTTATCACATCATTTTGTGCTGCTGCTAAAGCTTTTTTCCACCCTCATTATGTATCTCATTGGATATTCATCTGGATTAGTGTTAGATTTTGACATTTTTCTATTCAACTACAGGAGATCACATTTCAAATGGCTCCTGCTACAGCATTTCCTTCCCTATAATTTCTCCAGGTACTTGTTTCTGATATTTTTTTTCATCTCTGGTGCCTTTTGGGGCCAGAGAAGTCCCTTATCTCACTTAATCAGTGGGTTTAACATCATCCCATAGGACGTCAACTTTCAGGTTTGTCACTGGTTTCCAGGCTGGATCTGTGTGCTCTGAATGTTGTGGTAGGCATTTGTCATTCAAAGACCTTTATGCTTTTAAAAAACACTTTCTTTTAGCCTCTCAGGATTGTTCTTGTCTCTGGAGAGGATTTTTTGGAAGTTCAAGAAAATCCCTTAGCCTTTGCTTGAGGCATCAGGGTGAAAAACGTGGATGATTTTTTTTTTTTTTTGGACTTACTAAAATTGTTCATCCTTCTTCTGATGTTTTATTCTCCAAAAAACCCACTGCACCCTAAGACACTTTATATGCAGCTCCCAAAAGAAAAAAAAAAAAAAAGGAGAAAAAGCTCAGTGCAGGAAAAATGAAGGTGTTTCAAGAGGAAGTTCTAAAGGCAGAGGTTGTTTCCTGCGAATTTCAATATACCCAGAATATATTTCTCTGATAGAAACATGCAATTAAGAACACCTAAGTTGGGCCTGTTTCTCACCATGGTGCTTTTATCTGAATGCATGATTACACTGGGATATCATTTCCTCACAGCTGGAGGCTGGGAAGGCACAGACTGTGTCAGTGGTGAAGTGCAGCGTGGTCCAGGATCACAGCATTCCAGTGATGGTCTCCACAGCCCTGCTTTCTCTGCTTCAACTTAATTTCCAAACTCCAATCTGTGCTGTGTCCTGCAGGCAAGAGCAGATAATTCAGGAACAAAGAAACCAAGGATCCGTTTTTCCCCGTGCATGAGTGCAGGAAGAGCTTTCATGGACTTCTCCAAGGCCTTCTTCAGGCATCTGGAAGTGGAAGTCGCCTTCAGGCATTAAAATTAACACCTTTTGACTAGGCTAGAACATTCCTTCTCTCTTGGCAGGCTCCATCCTGGTTGCTGTGGGAACGAGCATTTTTAATTTCCTGACTTGTGTGTACATCCCAAATTGTAACTGTGATGTTCCCTGTCACTAAGGTAGCTTTGGGGGTTTGAAGGGAGCGGAGCCATCCGAAAGCATTTTATGTAGCACTTCCTTCTCTCAGAATCACTTTGTTGCATCTGCAAGGGGCGACTTCATGAGGCTTTTTGGAGACCTGCACTTCTCATTACTGTGAGTAACAACAGAACACAAAAGTAACAGCGAGAAGTCATTTAGTCCTTCCCTTCCTAAGGCACCCTGAGGGCTCTCCCGTGTTGGAAAGTCGTGGCAGGCATTCTGCTTCAGTGCTTTACAGCTTTAAAGCCTGTGCTGGTGTCTGACCCTGCTCTCCTGCGGGGAGTTAAGCCGTGACTTCTTGGCCTTTCCCCGTGGATGTGGAGAATGGTTTTCCCGTCTTATTCTTTGCAGCATCTCTCTGTGCCTTTGCAAAATGTTGTCAAGTTTCCCTCAGTCTCCTCCCCTCAAAGGGTGAGCAGCCCCAGACCTTGCCAGCTTTAATTGCAGGTCACATTCCCTGCCCTCCTCCTCACAGATGTTGCCTCCCTCTGGAGTCTCCTGATGAGCCTGAAGTGGGTTGATGTGGAGAGCGGGGCCAGAGCCCTTTCTTGTGTGTCACACACGTTATTGCTCATCCTGGGGTGGGGTTTGCTCCTTTTTGGAGCATTGCAACGGTGTTGATTTGAGCTGAATTCCTGATCCTCTGCAGCCTCAGTATCGTTTTCGGCCGAGTGCTGCTGGAACTGTTTATTCCTTATGCTTCATGGTTCGTTGTGCTTCCCTCGGGCTGGAACGCGTTGTGTGTCCTTATTGAATTGCATCCCGCTTGTTTCAGACTATTTTCCCAATTTGCTGAGATTATTTTGATATCTAATCCTGTCAAGTAACATACTGGAGAGCATTTGGAGGCTTTCAGCCGGGGTCTTGTTGGTGTGACTTTAACAATATGGGAGAGAAAAGGAAGAACATGGACAGATGGTCCCAAGTGACAGAGTTACCACAGCTTAATGTGTTCCTGCTCATCGCTGAGACATGGTAATGGACCATTTGCATTCTCCTGACCCACTGCATTCACAAATAAAATGCATTTAAATTCCTTCATCCTTGATTATTAGGGTTCCAAGCTCAGCTCGTGGAGCTCTCAGCAGTTGTCCAGACCAGCAGCTCCACTCTGTTCCGTGCTGAACAGCACAATTAATCCTATTAATTTATTTCTGAGGCAAAGGATGGTTTCATTCTTTTTATCTCTGAATTCTGCTCTTGCACCTGGGCTTGTGTTAGGGACCGGATCCTTTCTGGGAACACACTCTGGGAGGTGATGTTTGCTCCTCTGGACTGTCGATAAAACCACGTCAGGGATGAGCAGTTTTATAACCCCAAACTGGAACGTGGTGTCTGCTCTGCAAAGCCCATCCAGATCAGATCTGCTGAGGGAAAAACGCTGTCAGGACTTACAGGCTGCATTTCTACTGTGCTGTCATAACACATCTGCCACAGCACTTTTTGGGAAGTGTGTTTGGAAGATAGAAGGGCACCTTCTTTCTAATTATTGTAATGAAGTGCCTCTCCTTTGAATTCTAAGGTGAATTAGCAGTCTCTGCTCATTAACTGCTACCTGTGTCTCTCGGAGAACATGGATAATAGTTGCAGGTAGGACGTGTGTCTTTGTTTTAATGGGCCTGTTGGGACCCCTCACATTAAATGATGCAAGTCCTCGAGGAGGTGTGTGAAGGAGCAATAAATAGTATATAATCAGATTACCTTTAACCACTCTAAAATTAATTTCAAGCATCCAGACCAGGAGGCACCAGCAGCATTTTGCCCCATCGGTATCGCTGCTGTTCTCTTCTGCTGAACCTTCTTGAACTGGTCCTCCCAGAATTGCTCCTTGCTTGTCAAATTGCCCATCATTGTCAGAAGTGATTTCCTCTGCCTCACCGACATCTGAGCCCCCTTGCCCAAGAACAGGAGGAAACCTCTTTCCCCAAGGAGCATTTGAGTGATGATCACTTCCCATTTTCTGCTGAGCTCTCCGTAGCTGATGTAGCCTGCCTGCAATAGAGTCTGTGTGTCAGGGGAGACAGATTGGATACACGTGGAGAGTGGATTTGCAGTATCTCTGCTGTATCAGGGATTGTGTTCCTGAGGCTCAGTCAAACCAGCTTCCTCCTCTGTGACACTTTCAAATGGAGACAGTTTGATTTGAGCTCCAGGAGGTTTGGAGTCATGCAGTGATGGGCCAGGGTCTGTTGTTGGAGGATCACTGAATGATGAAAGATGGTTGGAGAAACTGGGGAAAAGAGGATTAAACTGGGGAGCTGCTGCCAAGTATTAAATGCTTAAGAATCAGTTGGCAATAGGTGCTTATCATATGTCTTCTTTCCCCTTCCTGAAGGAAGTAACTGTCTGAAGGGCTGTAGCTGTGACAAGCAATTCGTTTTTATGCTGAACACCTTTCTTCTCTTTTCTTTTTTTTCCCAGTGCATAATAAGAATATTGCTAACCTGTTCCCATCAGCCCACTCTCCTCCAGACTCTGCCTGCTTTGCCACACTCCTAAATGAGCACGAGCTCTCTTTTTCTGTCTCTCACCCATGGCTGGTTCAGGGGAGAGCTGCCACCGCTGGTTCAGCCTGAACAACAGGCTTAATTTTAATTCTTCAGGGGGAATTGATATTTGAAAAAAAACCATGAGTGGTTTGTAATCCAAAAAGGCGATTTCTCCCCCAGCTGGAACAGGTTCTGTATTAAATTCGAGCAAAGCCAACACTTCAAGATGCTCCTCTGTGGTGCCAGATTTGCCCAGAAGCTGTGCAGGCCATGTGCTGACACCGTCGTGTGGTGCAGGTGGAGCTGGGATTCATTATCACTTCCCAGGAACTCGGAAGATCACTCCTGTTGACAACGAAAAACAGACTGGGCTGTCTTGTGAACCAGATGTTTGGGTGATTTCCCCGATGCCAGTGTTGAGAATTCCTTTCCTTTAGGTGGGAGGCTCATCCTTGTTTGGCAGGTGGATTTTTTTTCAAGGCTGTGTTACCTTTTAAGTCTCTGCATGGTCTGATGTGCTGTAGGCTCTGCTTCTTCCAAACCACATGCTCCAGGATTAGTTGCTCTCCTGTTCCTAAGCATCTCTCCAGGGAATGATCAGCACTTTGACCTTTCCTTAGATGGAGCAAGTGTGACTTTATCCACCCTACAGTGGCACAGGACTTAGGGTTTGAGTTGATTTAGGTGTGAAGCTTATGGAGCGGTGGTAACCTTGGCATGGTCTTCAGTGATGTCCTGTGTGGAATTCTGATGGGTCCACTAAGTATTTCTTCTAGAAATACAAGAAAATTCACCTCTCCAGGTTCAGGGAATTGGTAGCTGGAGAGATTGGTAGCCCCTTGGTAGCCACCATCCTTCTGAGGAAATCCCTGAAGTGTAGGTGTGCAGTGGTTTATTTGGAAAGCAAAGAAAAATGAGGTTGCTCCAAAGCTAATGGACTTTTTTTTTTTCCCCAGTCTGCAAGAGAATGTGCTGATGAAAAAAGAAATAGATCTAATTCTTGGACTGCTTCTCTGTCCCCTTCATCTCTTTCTTCTGCTTTCTTGTTGCTCAGATGTAATTTGTTTAGTTTACCTTAAATAAAGGGAATGAGGTTGCTCTGTGTTACAGCTCTCAGGCTCACAAACAAAAACCTCAATAAATAAGACACAGTGGCAGGGTTGTAGCTCAAGTCTGGTGTTTCTGGCTTTGCAGGCTTCATCTGCAGTGTGTAGGTACCTCTCACAGGCAGCTGAAGGACTGGGCTGTAATGAGATGATTGTGAAGACTTAACTGAGAAATTTTCTTCCTTTCTGAAAAGGCCTGTAACCCATTTCCTAGTTTCATTTGTGTCAGCTGAACAAATAGTCCCAGCTCTGTCCTGGAGATCACTGACAACTGGGTTGATCCTCCTTGTAATGTGAGCAGATTGAGTTTCTACTTGAGAGTATCAGCTGGAAGTGGAGTGTATTTTCCAGTGCTGATTCTTGGTGTCTGTGCTGGAGGACAGTTCTGATAGGAAAAGTTAAAAAAACAAGCTGGTGGGAGTGTTTCTGCATGGCCAACAGCACCATTCCAGAGGGAGGATGAATGGCTGGTGCTCAGTGCTCGGGATGAACAGAGGCAGAATTGCCTGGACAGAGGAAGGTGGATAAATTCACGGGATCAGAGGAGGTGGTGACACAGCAGCTGGCACAGGGACAGCTCTGTGCACCAGGGGCTGTTTGTTTGGTGTCACAGGGCTCACCTGTGCTTTGCTGTCTGGTGACTTTTGTTCCTTGTCTTCCTGTAGCTGGTGCTGAGAAGAGCAGGCAAAAACTTTGGTCACTGTGCTGCAGCATTTCCCTGAATAGGGATTTTAATACCTTCTCATTTCTCTAACCAGCACGTTATCTGTATTTAAACCCTCTTTCCTTTCAAACTTGGAGGGAAATGCCTCCTGCCTTTTTGCTGGCAGAAGAAATTAAGGCCCAGAGCAGGCAGGGAGCTCTGGCCTAAGCCCAGATCCTGTCTCAGGAGTTCCAGACTCCCATCGCTCTGCCTGACCCAGAGTGCTCTGCAGAGGGGACTGACTGGCAAATCTCTGCTGCAAGGCAGATCTTTCAAGAAACTGTGCAGTGATTTTCACAGTTTACTTTGTTGCCATGATAATTCTGAGCCGTGTAAAACGTCTCTGTGTAGATTTCTCCCAGAATTCGACAGTTTGCCACCACCCAGAAGCTGTGTGGTGACGTGGTCCCAGCCAGCTCCCAGGCTTCTAGCACGAATCCCTGGATAAATGTCAGAAGTTCAGGCTGGTCTCCAAGCACTGCCAGTGAGAAAAAGAACCAAAAAGAACAAGAAAAGCAGCACTCGGGAGATGGTCGCTTTTCAAACTCCTGCTTTAACAAGGCACTGATTTTAATCAAAGCCAGACCAGCTGTTTGAAGCCTTCAGACCAGCAGAACCAGGCAGGGGCATCTCCATGGGTTTGGTTCTTCTTTGGCCCTGGCACCACCTGCACCCTGAGAGGTGAAGATAAATAACCAGTAACAACCGGAGCCTTCTGTGCCTCGACAGTTAACAAGTTCATCATGTTTCATAGAAACTGCATCCTAATTTTTATTCCAAACAAGATTTCAGCACTAATTTCTGTTTTGACAAATATGATTTGACATAAGAACAGTGGGAGTCAAGACCTTTCATTTTTGATCTGGGTTTACATTGCGCTGATCTAAATTCCTCCCCCTTCTGCTCTTGCCTTTCAATTGTAAACTCAGTTATTAAAGTTAGCAAAAAGCCATTTGAAACCCTCTGTTCTGTAGCATTTAAACAGTCCTGCTGTATGCAAGATTAAGTCTGATATCTTCCTAATGACTTGTGCTGCTCATTTGAAGCCTTGCACAATGCATTACTGTACAGATTGTTTAAATGGCTTTGTTGAAAAGGAAGGATTTGGTTTCTGTTCACTGGGTAACTTCATAAAGGATTGTTTGCCAAATGGCAGGGCCAGGCCCCCTGGGTCTGAGTCTCCGTGGCATTAAAGACGATATTCCCCAACCTTTTCTTGCTCCAGTGCTTTGGCACTGCCTGACTGGGTGTGTTGGTGAGGTCAGTTTGGGCTTCCATCCATCTCTGGGGCAGACAATTCACAGCAGTCCCAGGGATACGTGGCTCTAAACACGGGTGATGTGGCACAAAGAACCTTCTGGGGGAAGGTGTCCCTGCCCATGGCAGGGGGTGGGAACTGGATGAGCTTCAAGGCCCTTTCCAACCCAAACCAGTCTGTGATTCCATAGTTCTGTGAGAGAAGAATTTTCTTGGAGGTAAACCCTGACATCAGGGAGGTAGTGCTGGGAAGCTGGTGAAGATACTCCCATCTCCTGCTGCTTGGGAATCCTTGCACCATGTCCAGCTTTCCAGAGGTGCATCTGGGAATGCTCTGAATTCATCCTTGCTCCTTGCACCTCGACAGCAAAGCTGGTGGGAGGTGAGACAGGGAGACTCCTGCATGTGATGTGTGGGTCATTGCAAGGTCTCACCTGTGAGCCCTTGTGCTCCTTGGCTCCCCAGGCATGGAATGTCAGGTGGATTCGGGAATGTCTGATGGAGTCAGGCAGCGCCGTTGCTAAAAGGCATTTCTCCTTCCTCAGGGAAAGGGCTATTACAGACCCCATTCTTAGCTACTTGTCTGCTGAAGCATCACTTTTATGGGTTTTTTTAAGGCTCTCAAGGGACAGACTTGCAGCTGGGAGCCCTTCAAGTCTCATATCTGGCCTGTGATACTCCAAGCTGGCTATTTTGGGAGGAGGGGAGTGAGGGGAGGCGGCGCTCTCTGTCCCTCCCGTCACAGCTGCTCCACTTTGGAAAAATCAAACATTTGCTAAGCTCTGGGGGCTGGATGTGTCCTGGGGTTGGGCCACTTGTTTAGTTTGGGAGAAGCAGGTGCAGGTCTGTGTGCTAAGTCTGGACTTGCACACGTAGATCCCCAGCCTGTGAATACCTCACCCCAAGGAGGTATTTCATTTTGGACAAAATTCCTTCCTAGAGCCTGACTAACTTCCCACCAAAAAAAAAAAGAAAAATTAAAACCCCAAAAACAAGGCAACAAAACAGGGCAAAAAACCCTCACAGCCACCACAAAACTGATTTTGACCAAGGGGTGCTTTTTGACCCTGAAAAGTGATACCCCTCAGGTAGGGATGGAGCTGGAAAAGCCAGAAGGAAGAGCAAGGGGTTGATTCACCCCTGTGAGCTGCCATGGGGAGCATGCAGGGGTGTCCTGTGGGATTCTGGAGAGAGGTCCCAAAACCCAAGGTGCTGTACTGGCCATCCCTTCTGTTTGGCCCTGCTGCTCTGCATCCTGCTTAATACAAGCCCTGTGAGGTGAGTGAAGGTAAATGAATTGTGCTTTGTTACCGGTGAGTCACAACCATTGTCTCTTCTCCTGTCAGTGAGTCACTGTCAGCTCGTTGGAGCAGCCTGGAAGGATCTGATGGGGCTTTGTGTCCACAGCAGCTGCATGGGCTGAACTGAGGAGAAGGCAGGAGGCTGAGGCTCCAGGGCCCAAGGGGGTGGCAGATCTCCTCTGTTAGGGGCAGCACTTTGGTGTTTGAACTGACAGAGCTGGGGAAGACAAACCATTTTCTGAGCACAGCAAAACCCGCCATCTATTTCCTGATGCCAAGGGAACACATTGAAAACATTCTGGATGCTCTTGCAAGTGCTCTGCAATCTCTTTGTTCTTCATTTTTCTTTCTCTGTAGTCTGGTTCTCTCCCTCTTCTTTTTCCTTCCCTGATTTTTGTCCTTTCCTTCAGTTCCCTGCTCACTCCTGAGTCATGAAGCTGCTGTTAAATCTCCCCAGCACTGTCCATCTCTGCTGGCTGTTGCTGCCTGTGGGTGCAGAGGGTGGAGGCCAAGGTTCTTTCAAGCTGAAGGTTCTGACCTTGGCTGCAAGAAGCTTTATGAAAAGTTGTGGCTTTCTCTGACGTGCCTGTCTGCTGTTCTGTGTCACTCCCACAGAGACTGAAGGAGAGCTGAACCCAGGGCAGTGTCACAGTCTCCTGATAAAAGGCAATTCTTTGGTGTGAACTCTTTGTCTTTTGCTCAGTAGGTCACCTTACTTCCTAAAAAATGCTATCCTGGGCCCCTTCTAATGAGGGAGCTGGACTGTGCTGTGTGAGCAGTGCCTGGATCAGTGTTCTGGCCTGGTGCAACCCGTGGCCATCCCTTGCTATTGGGGTGCAAAGCATCACAGTTGAATTTCACATGTGGATTTGGTGGCTCATGAAAGCTTCAGCAAGTCAGGAATATACTCTTAGTGCTCTACTAATGCAGTTTCTGTTGTGTACCTGGTGCTGGTGTGTTTGCTTGGCCTGTTTCTGCCTAAATTGGTGGGTTTGATTTGCAGATAATGGGTAGCTAAAAGGAAGTTCACTGGCAGAGCAGCAGTTGTGATTGTTACCATAGTTATACTTAGTCCCTGCTTGGTGCTGTGCAGTGCTTTTCAAGCCTTAATTATCCCTTTCATGTCTGGCAGGTGGCAGGGCAGGTACTCCCCTCCTATGAGAGCCCTCGTGGCCTCCCTGTAAACCATCCATGGAGAAGAAACTGCTCCCTGTTCTCCTCCATGCCCGGGGATGCTGGAAGAGAGCAGGGCCATGGGACATGTGCAGATGAGTGAATCTTGTGCTTGTGCCAGGGACCCCCATCTGTTACTTGTAGGTTCCCCACTCACCTGACTTGGAGCTTTTCCCACCCTCCGGCTTGTGATCCGGACCCCACTTCTGTCACTTCTTGGCTCTGAGTCCATACAGATCTTCCTGTTGGGGTCAGAGGAACCCCAGGCCACGGTGGCAGCTCTTCCCTTCTGCCCTGTGCTCTGCCAGGGGCTCCAGGAGGGTTGTCCCTCACCTGGCTGGCAGCTCCCTGGTGTCCTGGACTCGGCTGTAGCCCGGCAGACTTTTGTACCTGTTAGTCTCTTTGGTCATTGAGATTGGCATGTGTCTTCCAAAATGTGTGTGTGTGTGTGTGTGTGTGTCCTGGCCCAGTGACACACGTTAAACCTCCTAATGAGCCTTTGGAATTGTGCTTTGTCTTATGAACTCTTGCTGCAAATGGCTCCTTAGAGCCCCTGAGCTATCAGGCATCAAGGACAGAAGAAGAGGATGAGCCCTTCTTATTCAGATTATGTACCCCAGAGCAGAACAAGCTGCTCTGGGCTTTATCTGGGGTTTTTAGAGATAGCACTGCCATTAATTCCCATGAAAGCCCTTCTGAAGCTCTGCTGCATGGAAGGTCTGTTCCTCCAGACAGGCATTAGAGCACATTCCCAGGGAGCCGTGGGGGCACGGTGTGAGTACAATGCCAGCTCCTCTCCGTGGAGGCTCCATTCAGCACCTTTCACAAGCATTCTGTTAATTAATGTAATGTTTGTTAGTGCTCTCTGTGGCAGTGCTCACTCCTCTGGGTGGGTGGGAGCAGGAACAGAGCAGCCTTGTTGCCTACACTCGTATCTCCATTCTTTTTGTGCACAAAAGAGCAAATGCAGGGTGGTACAGGCCCCCCTTCGCCTCAAGAAGAGATGAACCTTTGTCTTGCTTCCATGAGCTGCTGCTTCTCCTCTCTTGCTGTTCACTCACGGGTGGAACCCCAGGCAGAGGCCCTGCCACTTGCTGTGACAAGAGCTGCTCTGAAGTCCTCCAGCTGGAAATGTCCCCAGACAAGCATCCCTGAGTTCCACCTGAGGTCCCAGTTCTTCTCCCTGGTCCCGGTGGAGGAGGATCATCCCATTCAGGAGGACTGTGTGCTCTCACTGGGTGGTGCAGGAGCTGGTGTGGATCCCAAAGCTGTGCCCCATAGACCCACCTTCCCTTTTGGGCATCAGCAGAGTGACTTTGCCTCTCCCAGGTGAGGTGTATCTCCACTCCAAGTCAGTTTTGGAGCAGGATTAGGGGGAGCTCTTCATAGCACACAGAGCCTTAGGTTTGTGGAGACAGGTAGAATCTCAGACATGGAGTCCTGCTTAAAAGCCACTGCTCCCATCTCTGGGTACTTTCAGGAGCGTTTCTTCTGAGAGTTTCTTGGTTTCTACTTTAAAACTCGAGTACAATGAGGCTGAAACCAGCAATTTAGAGAGGAGTGTGTCAGCAAGAGTCAGAAGTGACACAGTGGGGTTTGCTTCCTTTTTCTTTTGAAGCTGCTTCCCCTTTGATTATATCCCTCCCATGTGCAGGTTTGGAAAGGTGATGATTTCTAAAGGAGCGTGTCAGGCAGGTGTCAGCACCTTTACAGTGGGTGTGGATATGTTGTAATGAACACACTGGGATGTGGACAGCACCATATTTTGACAGCTGAGTATAATCAGAGCTGCTGGACGTTGTGTCACGAGCTCTGTCGTGACCCGGCGAAGCAAAGTCTGAGCAAGAAGGAAGGAAGATGCTCCTGTAGCAAAGAAGTAACAGGGTCAGGGACCTTCCTGGATGTCCTGGCAAGTGACAGGCAGAGCCAAGTCCTGATGCCTGGTTTGCTCTGTGGTTTTTTATCACTCTCATGAGGCTGAAGCTGAGGCGGCCGCTCTGGTGTTGTGATGGGCTTTGGGAGAGTCAGTCGTGCCTTTGCAGTGGCTTTAAAGCTGGTCAAGAAGAAAGGAAACATTGCCAAGACCCTTGTACAAAACACACAGTTCATCAGATACAGAGGGTTAGGGGAATATTTAAAGCAAATGTTTAAACTGACACAAAGACAAACCAGCAGGGAAGGGAGGTTTGCCCTCCACTTTGTCAAACACAGGGAGGGAAGCTGAGCAACTCCAAGCTCTGCCATAGCAAAGATCCAAGCATGTTCCCAATCCCCAATGCAATTCATGTATTTAAAGGCCTTACTTGCTAAAAACATAAAAGGCTCTGTCAATTCAATAATTTTTCACTTCAATTAATCATCCCAGAAAATTGTAAGTTTATTGTCCCTTTGTCTCTGTTTAGCTTGAGCAAATCCAACTTTTCTCATTGTCTCTCTGCAGATTATGAAAAGCTTTGTTGATTATATCATCAAATTAAATCGAGCCCATTAGTGTTGCTCTCAGAACATCACAGTAACAGGCTGTGCCTCAGGTGGCATTGCCCTTCCTTCTCTTTTTAAATGCTTTGCCTGCGTCCGTGTCGTGTCTCTCCTCGCTAATAGGAAAGTGTATAAAAATCACATAACCATTAATATTGAAGGTTCATTAAGGTTGATAAAAGCAGTGCTGCCTGCCATGGTGTTGTTTTTCCTGGTCAGTGCTTTTGGCAAGCACTCCAGACCCACATCAGCTCAGCTGTGTTTTAGGACCCACCAGTTGATCTAGTGACTGTTTGACTCCATCTCTTGCGCCCTCGGAGATGGCTCCGGTTAGAGGATCATTTCCCAAGCCTGTGGGAATAAATGGATTTCTAGAGGCTGTTTCAACTGTCTCCATCCTTTTCCACAGCTCCTGCTTTTGATGCAGACAGCATCCGAAAGGCAGCAATCTGTAGTTGAGCAGTAAAGTCTTGGTTGGGTTTTTATTAAAGCAATGATGTGCTGGCTGGCTGAGAAGTGTCAAAACTGCAATCTTGTAACATCAACAAAATAAGGCAGGATCCTTCCTTACGGGAGAGGAATGCTGAGAGCAGAAATGAGCCCGACATGGAATTGTTGGATCTCAGCACTTCTCCTCTGGGGGTGATGTTCATCAGACACAGTCCGTTTTTTTTCCCTTAATAAGAAAAGACCAAATTCTGAGGGTTCATGACAACTGATTCACCTTTGCCTTCCCCTCCCCTCTGCAGTAGTTCCCCAACAGTGCATCCAGCTGGGTTTTCCTCTCTTAAGCAGAACAGGAATTGAAGCAACACTGAAGGTATTACAAAGGTGCCAAACCAATCTGAGCATGCAATGAAAGGCCAGGGGCACTGGGGGAATTTGGGATAGTAGTTTAAAGTCTGTTGGTGAGAAGAAGGGACTGACCTGAGCCAAACAGAAATAAGTCTCAGGAAAATCCCTGGGCACAGCAGTGTGTGAGTCTTTCTTCTGGAAAGGGAGATGATGGGGACAGAGCTGGTAGGAGCAGCTTCTCCTGCAGAAATGAAAGCTGAACTTCATCCAAGTCTTTGCTGCCGGAGATTCCAAAAGGTCCGGCTGTCAGGGGGTGGGCAGGAATGTGGCTGCAGCTGAGCAGTGTGTGTGTGTGTGTGGGCCCAGCTCGCTGATGGTGATACAGAGGCAGCTTCACGCCTGTGTCCCTGGTGCGTTACATCCACGGAGGGATGACTGGTGATCATCCCAAACTGGAGTCCTCCACGTGAGGATTTGTGTTTGCTGAGTTATCCAGGAATGGGGTGGCCTTTGTAATTAAAGCACCAAGGGGTTTGAGTCACGATGTGCTTCATTCCCTCTGCTGTCCCGTGCCAGGAATAATTTTAGGGAACCCAGACAGAAACAAAACTCCAGTGCTGAGGTGTTCCAAACCCGGGGTTGTTACATCTCTAATTCCTTTTCATCTCAACTGCTGTGAGATTGTCTGCCTACACACCCTGCGTTCTGCCTCACTAGGAGCTCTCCTGTGGTCCTTTTGCATGAGACAATGCTTGGCATGAAGTTTTTTACATAAATGACCTGGTTGGTCCAAGTACTTGGTTGGAATTTACTTCAGCCTCGTGTGTCCCATTGCCACCTGCTGGGGAATGGTGAGTGTGCTCACAGGGACTGTTCTGTTGGCCAAAGGAAGGGACCGGTCCCTAAAGTCACCCACTCTCTGCTCAGGGTTCACTGAGATTGGTTTCTGGTCTCTCAGCCTCCAGGGGTGGCTTTTGTCCTTTCTGTGGAGTATTCTGTCCATGTGCTGGTGGTGGGACACCCTGGGTCATGGCATGGTGCAAAAGGATTTGTGCCCCAGAAAAACAACCCTGCATGAGGACAGGAGGATCAAGGTCCTGCCTTGGATGCTCTTGCACAATAAAAATACAGCTCTGTCACGTAGAAGAGGCTTGTGCTGGTAACTGGGTTGGAAAGAGGCTGAATTTACGTTTACAGGTAAACAAAGATTAGAGCTGGAATTGCCCAACCACTTTGGCTAAGACAAGACTGGAAAAAAGGCCAAGGCTTGCAGTCATGACTGGTGGCTTCAAGTGTGGACCTTGAGCTTTCCTTGGGGGAATTCTTTCAGAAGTGTCAGGCCTTTGAAAATTGGGTCTCTCCAAATTTGGGTGGCAGAGCTCACTAGTCCTGGTAGAAAATCTCAGCCTAGGCCATGGCCTGTCTGGATCCCATCCAAACATCCCGAGTACTGGGGCTGGGAGCTGCTGCCTGTGCCAGCTCCCACAGATGGGTTTGGAGCTGAAGAGGATGGGGTGAGTGGGGCTTCATCACTCCCTTGTGTTTGTCATGCAGGAGGCCTTCGAGGAGCAACTGTGATCGATGCCTTAGATACCCTCTACATCATGGAACTCGAGGAGGAATTCCAAGAAGCCAAGAAGTGGGTGGAGAAGAGCTTTGACTTGAATGTGGTGAGTCACTTACTGGGAATGCCTGTCTGTGTCACCTGTACAGCCAGTTCTGATCACAGTCTTCTCTAAGAATCCTTTGGGGAAGGGAACCATGAGGTCTGTGGGGGGAAGAAACCACTCGACTGATTATTTTCTTTCTGAGGCCAAAGGGACTACAATGATTCACTCCCAGCCAGGGGCCACCAGATCAGACTCACCTTGTCTGGCTGAAAATAAGATTCAGTGTTTAATGGTTTTGTGTTTTGGTCTGGGTTATGAAAACAGCTGTAATTATTAGACACTCCAAGGAAGTTTTGTTCATCAAAGAACAAGTTCTGTTTCATCTCAATTAAATGTCTGCCTGTGATAAGACAAGGTTTCTGTTTCAAATGCTGTAGATCAAGATTAAAACCACAGATCTCCTTGTCTGGGCCCTTTGTTGATGTGTCACTGCTGGGACTTGTGCAGTGGGACTGTGGCACCTTGGCAACAGAGTGAGAGCAGAGGTTTGGAAGGAAGAGCACCTCTAAAAATGGCCAGAGGTGCTTCTCTCTGTGGCTTCTGAACCTCTCCTAGATACTTTTGGGAGTTGTGTTAGACATGCTGGGGCTCTGGGTGCAGCACATGCCTTGCAGTGCAGTCAGCTGCAGGATGCTGTCCCTTATCCATCCCTTGTCACAGCTCTGCCTTGGCCTCCAGGCCACCTCTTGCATTTCTTGAGGCCCAGCTGATGGGATCTCCTCAGTGGCACACAGAGAATGTTAAAACCAAAGTGCAGTTCAAGCTTTTACTTGTTTAATGCCAGGCTAGCTGTTATGAAAGATGGTTCTCCCATGTGAACAATGCCTGCAGCTGCCTTTCTAGAAAAGCATCATTTGGGAGGGCATGACTGGCACTCGTGGATTCATAAAAGGCAGACCACATCTGATGGATTTGGTGAATGGCCTCACAGTCTGTTACTGAATCAATAAACAAGGGACAATATCAACTGGGATATAATTTATCTGGATTTCATAAAAGCTTTTACTCTTGGTCTGCAGAATAGATTGATCTGTAAAGACAAGAGTGAATGCTATGGATTGATCAGTGGAGTCAGGGAGCTCAGCACAGGGAGACAGGGAGGGAAATTAATTAAATATTGGCTCTGTACAAGGAACTCCAATAGTCCAGAAAAGCGAGATGGGAACTCCAAGGCCCACAAGCTCTGTTGGAAATCGGGTGCTGTGATCTGTCTCATGCAATTGCACTCATCATCTCCAGAAAGCACTTGCTGTGATTTGTGACCTGCAGGTATTTGCAAAGGGCAGGGTAGTGCAGAGGTTCAGGTGTCCCTTTGCTCACTCAGAGTGCTGTGTTGGTGGAAGATCTTTCTGGTTGTTGGCTTTGTGTGTTTGTGTGAGGGTAAGGAATCATTTATGGTGCAGATTTGATAGCCAGGAGCAGATATTTTTTGTAGGCCTTTTTGAATACAATTGTTTTGACATTTGCTGATCATCAGCTGAATTGGCAGAGCAGGACTTGTTCCAGGTGAGTGGGTTCCTGAGGGATTCAGTGAACCACATCCACGTGTGTCTGCTCTGTGGGGTGTGGGGCACACGAACACCACGCAGCCTGTCTGTCCCTTAATATGACCAGGCTCTGGTCCTCTCCCAGCCTGCACACAGGTGAGTCCTCAAATGACTGAAAATATCTACCTAAAGGAAAGCAGGAATTGCATCACATCCATCTGATGCAGTGCCCTCTTCATGAGAAAACGGAAAGTATTTTTTTCCGTGGGGCTGCACAGTTTCCTTGTCAAATAAAAACACTTTAAGGGGTAAATTTTTACCCTAAACTGACTCACAGCTCTTTGCAAGGCCTAACCCAAGAAAAGGGCTGGCTGGACAATACATCTTCCCTGGCTGACTTAGGTGTTGTGATAAATGGGGCAATTTGGGTGTTTCTCTTCCCTCCAGACTCCACCTGTCACTGTGGAGCAAATAAAGCGCTGTGAGATCTTGGGCAAAAAGCTGTGCTACCCTGTGGGTGGGGACTGGGAGACTGAGGGATCTGCCTGCAATCTGTTCCCCCTCGGCTGCCAGTTGCCTGTGCAGACTTTGCAGTCAAGTGTTATCCTCGTGTTCTTTCAGAATGGAGAAGCATCCTTGTTCGAGGTGAACATCCGCTACATCGGAGGGCTGCTGGCCACCTACTACTTGACTGGAGAAGAGGTTTGTATCAGCAGCTCTTTGTGCCTCACACAGTCCCCTGTAGTGAACTGAAAGGGTTCTCCAGCAGCTTTTCTCTGAGCATCAGATAATCCCTCCATAACAACAGGCTAAACCTATCGGTTTTTGTGAATATGGAAATGCCGCTAATGTTCTTTTAATTAAGCCTCGCATAATTACCTTGCACACACCGGGCACGGCTCATTTGCAAAGATCTTTTCTCCTGTGGGCAATTCTAGCAAGACATGTTTCCAGCTTGGACACATTGCTCCCCAGGGAAATGCCATTTGCAGGGATCTTTGTCTTTGCACTTGTTCCTTTCTTTCTAAAGGGGCAGTGAGATTTCATCAAACATCATTCCAGATTCTGCCTCGGGCTAAGGAGGGCAACTGCTGAGGGGCAGGTGCTCCAGACCCAGCCTGGACAGTCTCTCTGTAGCAGTAGTTTCTGAGATGAAGTGCCCTGGGATACAGGGAAGGAGGCTGGCAAACTGTTCCTAGAACACCTTCTGGTGGAAGGGGATTGGAACTTCCTTGAGGTCCCTTCCAACCCAAACCAGTGTCAGATTCTATGTCCTGCCAACTCCTGTGACAGTGGTACAGCTCCACAAAATGTCCCCTTGCTCTGCAGGTGTGTGCTGGGTGTCACAGCCCCTCCTGTACCGTGGTGGAGCAGCCTTTTGATGGATGCTCCATCCCCCTGGAGTCCTGGATAAAGCAGGAGGCTCTCACTTCCACTTCCCTTCTTTCTCTCCAGCCTGGCAGAGGCCAGGGCTTAATGCCATAATCTGTTTTATAATGTGGCTGGGCTGGAATTTTACAGCTGGCTGTAGAGAGATGAAGAGATTATTCCTTTGCCCTGGAAGTCTTTGGTGAGCAGAAACTCTGATTCAGGGGGGAGTTTTGTGAGTGAAGGAACTGGAGGACTGGCTCTAAATGACAGCTCAGTGCCCATGGCTGGGTCCTGTCCACCATAGCAGGGTGGGATGGCTCCTCACTGCAGAGTGACACCATTGATCCGAGGAGGAGTCACAGGAGCAGCTCTGTTACTTTAGTTGCATTTTAAATGAGTTCCAGGAATGACTTCTCTCCGTGATTTCCCTCCAGGGAAAGCTCTCAAAGACTCAGTGCCCTGACTTGGAGTCTGTCTCAGTGACAACTTCAACAGGTTTCAGATCAACAGAGCAAAAAAGAAACCACATTAAACCATAAAACTCCAGCAGTGACCTCTTGAAGTCCAGTCAGCAGCGATGCTCAGCAGCCAGGGCAGTGCCTGTCATTTACCCAGTCAGTGTCACTGGGCTGAAAGGCAAAAATCAAGGCCTTGTCTCTTGCTTTTCCTTCTGAACCAACCCCCTTTTTCCTTGTGAGTGTATCAAAGGTCTGCAAGCCCACGGGAGAGCTCAGGTTTCCTCAGTGCTGTATTTTTAGAGCAATAAATTCCTGCCTTCTGAGCACTACCACGACAGGGCTAGAGGTAAAAGGCTTGTGTTTTATCTCCTAAGTCACTTACAGGCTTCCCTTGATCAGGACTAATCTCTGGAGCAAAGATAAGTGCTTGTATCAGTTTGTCCCAAAATAATTGTAGATGGTTGCCCTGTGCTGCAAACCACCATAAGCTATAATTTGACTTGATGGCCCCAAACTGAGGCATTAAAAATGGAAAAGGAGCAGCTTAGCCATGAAACCATGAATCCCTCTTGGAAAAGAGTTGCAAGGGAAAGATTGCTCTTTGGAAATCAAGGTTTTTACAACAGGAGATGACACAAGCTGGACAAACCCATGTTGTAAATCTTAACAGTGCTTCACCCTAGAAAGATTTCCTTTGATTTTAATTCAGTCATTTCACCTCAGCCACCCTGGGAAAGGGAAAAAATTGTCCCCAAAGAGTATCCTTTGGATCAGCTCAGATCATAGGGATTTATTTACTGCCAAAGTATTGGGGGTGTTGTGAGCTTTGGCTGCTCTTGTCCAGGCTGAGGGTTTGGCAGGGGACTGGGCACAGGTTTAGTGTAGATTTTAGAGGAAATTCAGAGAGATACCAAAATTCAGTGTGACTCTTGGTTCAGATCTGTCAGTGGAACCAGGGCAGCAGCACACCTGAAACAGGGGATTCTTGCAGTGTTTTTATGGTGATGTGCTTGGAAAAGCGGATTTGAAAGAATCCCACGTGACTCTTATTCACAAGGAATCGTTCAGACACTTATCCTCTCTTCTTCTTTTAACAGGTGTTCAAGAGTAAAGCTCTGGAACTCGGAGAGAAACTTTTGCCAGCTTTTAACACCCCCACTGGAATCCCACGTGGCGTCATAAATCTGGGCAGGTAAGACCCATGTCCTTACAGACATGTCCCTTCAGTGCTGAGCGTTTGTAAAAGCCCAGGGCTCAAGCAGGAACAGCAGCAGTTCCTCAGAGGTGCCCCCTTCCAGTGCAGATTCTTCGAGGTCATTTGTTTTGCCAACTCAGACCCAAGAGGTGCCTTGGCAGAGATCGCAGGTGACTCAAGTCAAACCCAGCTGTGTTTTATTAATTTTGGGCTGTCCACAGTTTCTCCCTCTACCTCTTGGCAGGGCTCCCTGCTGCAATAGCATTTTCCTCACTCTCATTTTCTTTGAGAGGTTGTTTTGTAGTCTGCACGCAGCGTGGATTTTTGCAGTCTGCCCAACTAGATGCATGTGAATTTATCCAGGCTTCATGCTTGGCAAAAGTGGGAAAGGGGGTGGATGGGACTGGCTGACAGTTTTGCTGCTGAAAAGAGGGGAAAATACAGATCCTCTGGTGGTGTCCCTGTGAGCAGCACTCAGCCAGGTGTGTCCTTCCCTTGGAGCCCCAGCATTCTGTGTCAGGTAGGGGATGTTCTCATGCCAGAGGGGAGCGTTGGGGCAGCTGAGTTAAATACCTGCTGGAGGTCTGTCAGCAAGCAGAGACAGAGCTGGAGGCTGCACTCCTGGTCTCTGCTTCTTGCTCCCTGCCAATAAGGGCTGATTTGCTTGTTTTGATGCCTCCAAACAAATCCCCCGGGTAAGAGCTGAGACAGACAGCAGGAAATGTGGGTTAACAAAAGCCTTTCATCCTCACCTCTTGCAAAACTGGGAGCAGCAGCCATGAAAGTCATTATTCATCTCTTAGCCCAAATCTCCTCTTTGGCTCTGCAGAAGCACAAGACTTCCAAATATTTGGCTTGTGCTGCTCTGTTGCTCAAGTATCACTGTCACCCTTCGTTTGTCTTATGTGCTCATGATCCCAGTGAAAATTTGAGCCACCACCACGACTATAATTGTCTCTTTTTGCAGAAGAGACATCCTGCTTCCTCTGCAGCTGATAAAGGCTCGGCAGAGGCTAACCTTTCACAGAAATGCCAAACCCTCCCCTGCCCTTTGTGAAGACAATTGAAGCAGCCTGTGTCTGCCTAGACATTCCCAAAATGTTTTGCTGATGACCTTGACTAAGAGCAAAGAAAATCAACATAACACTGAGCCCACATCCAGAACCCCTGTTACTGCCTTGAGCTCTGGCTTCAGGGCCGTGAAACTGCTGTGAGGGTTGGAGCATCAATTGATTTAGGAGCAGGGATGAAGGGAGCTGTATCCATAGTCTGACTGCTGCAGGAACATGATGAACAGCCAAAGGCTGTAAACCCAAAGGGGAAGGGATTTACTTGGTGTAAGGGAGTGTGTGGAAGTGGAAGCAGAGGAGGAGATCGAGGTGATGCTGTGAAAGCACACTGACCCAGAGTCAGGGCCAAACCAAAGCCCAGAGGAGTTCTGCAAGAAGGAGTTCTCTCTCCAGTTCTACTTTTGCTAATTCCAGAGAGACATCTTCATCCCAAAAGGAGAGTCTTGCAGCGTGTGTGGGCTTATGTTGGTGGTTGCTCGGGGCGGGGGGTGGGTTAAGAATGACATTCAGAAATTTGAATCAGAACACCCCTGGCATTAGGACAATTCTGCATATTTTTGAGGGCCCAAGCACAAAGACAGCCACCCCCCACCTCTTCCATGGCCAGCTGGCTTTATCTCTTACTATCAGCTCACACCACCTTTTCCTCTGTGTCCCCTCTCTGCTGATGTCCTTCCCTGTGCCTGTTTTCCACGAGCACTGGATCGTATCTCACACAGGCTTGTTTTCCATCCTGCTGCTCCAACTGCCACGTTGTCTGCCAGGTCCTGGAGTACTTTGTCTTCTCCAGCTGCTGCTCTGTGCTCTCTGTGTTGCTCTGTGATATCTCTCCTGATGCCTTCTGTGCTGTATCCCTGGCCCCTGCTTTCCTTCTCATCTCCTCTAAACCCTCTTCACCTCCAGATTTTTCCTCATCATTCTTTGCTGGCCTCTCTCTTGACTTGGCACTGGTTTTCTGCCTTGGATCTCCATGAGGGAAGGAGGTGATGCAACATTTCAGTCCATGCTTGCACTAGACAGTGTTTAAGGGAGACCCATTTATGTGGGGAATAAAGAGAGTTCTGGGCATGTTCTTTTCCCTTGAAGGCCAAGCCCCTTTGAACAGTGGCTTCCTCTGAGATGTTACAAAACAGGGCAGCTGTGAGGACCCAGTTTGTCCAGTCTGTAATGCTGAAAAAATGTTTTCCTCCAGAGAGTCATTCCACGCTGCTCTTTAACCCAGGGACACGTTGCAGACAGACTCTTGTTTCCCCCAGGCCCCCTCCCCAGGAGTTTTGCTGCAATTTTTAACCCAAGGCAGCACATTCCATGCCCTGCTGTGTTTTTGGGAGGGCAGTTCCCTGGGAGAGGGTTGTGTCGGCCTCTGTGACCCCACAGAGCCGCTGTCACAACAAACACAACCCCATTTGGCTGCTTCCAGCACTCCTGATCTGCGCTGGCTGGGAAGGCAGTTTCTGTTTGTGAGATCGTATTCGTTACAGCGTCCCTTCGGTGCAGTAAATAAAGAAAAAGTAATTGACTGTTTATAGGTGTGAGAACACTGTGGGGTTGTTCAGCTCACCCAGCCCAGGGCCAGCTGCTGCCAGGATCAGCAGATATGGCCACTGTGATCTTAATTCCACGTTCACCTTGGCCAGACTGCGGGCCCCTCCTGCCTGCACGGGAACATTTCTGCCGTAAACCCTCGGTGTTATTGGGGTGCCCATTTGAGCTGCACTCGGCGTTTCCAAATGAAAAGTGGTGCTGCAGCCTCCTGACATTTTGCAGGGCAGGCTGACGTTTGGCAGTGACTGAGCAATTTGAAACAGCGTGAACATATTGCTTATCTAATGGCTCTTTTTGTCTGGAGGCGAAACAAACAGCTCTGGACCTGGAATGGTTTTCCGTATATCACATGGAGGGAAAACTTTTTTTTTTTTTTTTTTTCTCCTCCTCCTCGGAAGGATCATTAGTTTTCGCCTCCTGTAAACAACAAACCCTTCTCTTCTCCCAGCCAAGCTTCCAGGCGCCATCTAGTGTCACCCCCACCCCCATCCCTGGAAAGCTGTCACCTCCCGGGGATTAACTGCAAAGGGATGGAAAATCGAAGCTGCGTCACGTCTGAGGTGGCTCAGCCAAACTTCCCTGGGCCAGCACCTGCAGAGGCTGGTTTGGGACCAGGGCTCGAGGTCCTTATGTATATAACCCCATATTCTTGAGGACACTGTCATGTCTGAGTAGGTTTCAGAGGGCACAGAGCAGAGGGGCACCAGGAGGAAGCGGTCGAATGTAAAAGCAGATCCACATCCTTTGGTTAGTTTTCTTTAAGATTTAAGGGAGAATTGTTGCCCTCCTCATCCCCAAAATCGATCCCTTGCTTTGCTTCAGTGCTGATCTCTCTCTTTGCCTGGATTTGGCAGGTGAGGGAAGTCAAAGAGAACCTGAGAAGGGATCCCAGCACATCAAACACAGGGGCAAAGACACTTTATGTAACTGCCTTTCTTCACACAGTATTTGTAGTGCTCTGCTGCCCTACTGTTCTTGCAAAGCACGTGAGATGAGCACCAGTGGGGTGCTCTCAGAGTCAGATTTCTCCTGTTAAGATTCCCCATGGCTTTTCCTTCCAGTCAGGTGTTCCCAGTGGCACCTTTCCCCTCTCCCCGATGTTGCCCTGTGAGCGGGCACACACTGGGAATGTCAGTGCCATGAACACTGTGAGGTCTCCTTGAAACAAGGTGCCTGGGGACTGTCTGGATTCTCCATAAAATATCAGGACATTGAAGATGTGAGAGTTCAACCCAAAGCTGCTTGCAGACGTGTTTTACCCCAAAATGTCTCGTGTAGGGCAGGGTGTCAGCGTTCTAACAAAGTTTGCTTGGAGCTGATCCGTTTGGGAGTGATTCCTCTCCCACAAAAAACGTGTTTTCCCAGTATGTGCATTAGCCCAATTCTAAGCAATCCTCTGTAAAACTGCTGCTCCATCCCACTGGAACTGTTCCTTGTGAGAGTCCTGAAAATCTGTGTGTGTCCTTTCCATGGCCCCTGTTGAGACCTGGTGTGCAGCACATGCCCGTAGCAAAGGGAGATCTGCACTGGGGCAGGGGGAACCTCAGGCTTTGGCTGTATTTTCCTGGCAATGAAGGCTCCCTTTTCTCTCCTTGCAGTGGCATGAGTTGGAGCTGGGGTTGGGCATCAGCTGGAAGCAGCATCTTGGCAGAATTTGGTACCTTGCACTTAGAATTCCTGCACCTCTCCGAGCTCTCTGGCAACCCGGTGTTTGCAGAAAAGGCAAGTACTTCCCACCTTGGTCTTTAGTGAATTGGTCTCTTCATAATTCTGGGATGTTTTTCCCCCTCTGTGTGACGTTGTAGCAATTTTGCTCAGACAAGGACACAGCCAAAATTAAACCATCAAGTGGATGCAGACTGCACAGGGAATTGTTAATTCTGGTATCCCAACAGCAGTGCCTTGTACTTGCAGAGCTTTTGACTCTGAACAGGCATTAAATGTTGTGCTCCAGCCAGCAAGATTTCTACAGAGGTTATTTTGTGTAGGAAAGGCCTGACAGTCGACATGCTGCATCCTTTTGTGTAACTTTAACTGAAAATCTATTAATGTTATACATTACCTTGTGCTTTTCTATTCCATAGCTGATCTTGTAGTGCATGTGAGAACATCTTAATAAATACCAGCAACTCATCAGCTTTTTCTGCTCGTCCCTCAGGAACCATCTCTGAGGGAGACAAATTGCTCCAGTTAGAATCCAAACTGCTCCTATGAGCCCAAGGGAAATGGGGCTTGTCCCAAGTCCCAGAGCAGGGTGAAAACAGGCAGTGGTTACAGGATTGTCAAAAAAAGCTCAAAATGATGCTTTTCCAGGGTGTGTCCAGTGCAGGTCTGTCAGATGTGAAACAAGGAGAGAATCTGAAGGAAAGACAGGAAGAAAGAGGAGGAAGAAGCTGGGAGAGCAAAGTGGAGACTAGGATGGAGTGAGTGTATGGAAAGCAATAAGGGTGGGGTGAGCAAGAGGAATGTCAGGGGGTGAGCAGGAGAGAAAAGCAGAGGGTGAAGGGAAACAAACCCAGGGAACTCTGTAAGGAAGATGAGGAAAGACTGGTGATTTGAACTGAAGAGACAAGCTAGAGATTCCTGAGGACAGTGATAATGACAAATTGCTCAGAGGAAGGAGGGAGCTGAGAAAAGGCCAGTAAAGGGAACAGTGGTCTGGAAAGAAAATGTGTGTGAAGGAAATGAAAGGGAATGAAGGGAGGGGAGTTGTGTGGGGAGAGATGAGCACAGAAAACACAAGGGCAGGGAGATGCCCTGCTAAAAACTAGAATTGCATCTACATTCCAGTCTCAAACTGTGGTGGCATTTTGAGCCAGGGTCAAGCCTCTGTCCCCAGCCTAATATGTTTTCCTCTTTTCCTCCTAAGCCCATGGAGGGAAAAGGGCAAAACCTTTCTAATGGACTCTCCTGGGCTGATGTGTGCACAGAAAATATATCACATTCATCCTGACACCCTCTGAGAGGCAAAATATAGGATGATGTGGGCTCAAACAGCCCATCCTGTGGGAAATTACTGCAGAGGAACCGATCAACTCATTAACTCACAGCTTGGGACTCCTGTGATTTTAGGAAGAATAAAGTCCATCTGTGTCTTTTATTCAAACATGTCATTAATATGCCAGGCTCCTAAACTTCAGTAAATATTATGCAGCCTGACGACTTACTTGGAAGCACCGACTTAAGTCTGTAGCCAGCTTTGGGCGTACAAATTGTCTAATTTTATAAAAGGTTTAGAGGGTATTAGCTGCTCTGTAGGTTATAATAGAATATTTATGCTGCACAGCATTTAACTGGGTCCCTTATGGGAGAGGCCTATTGGATTTAATGGGAGTGAAACCAAGGGGAGGGTTTAGAGAGTAAGTGTGGCTGTTCTGGGGGTATTAAAGGAGCTGCCTGTCGTTGAAATTAAAGGCCCCAATTCATCATGCTAAGTGACCACGTGGTGAATTTTAGTGCTGTGTGAGTCACTCATCCCTGCCACTCCTTTCCCTTTGGATCATGGAAAAAATCACCCTCCGCATCTCTCACGTTTCACATTTCCACCCAGATCCCAAGTCATAGAATCACAGAGTCATGGAATGGTTTGGGTTGGCAGCAGCCCTAAAAATCATCCAGTTCCACCTCCTGCCATGGGCAGGGACACCTTCCACTAGCCCAAGTTGCCCCAAGCCCCGTCTATCCTGGCCTTGGACACTTCCAGGGATCCAGGGGCAGCCACAGCTTCTCTGGGCAACCTGTGCCAGGGCCTCACCACCCTCACAGGGAGGAATTCTTCCTAAAATCTAATCTAAACCTGACCTCCTTCAGCTTAAGGCCATTCCCCCTTTTCCTATCACTCCATGCCCTTGTGAAAAGTTCCCTCTCAGCTTTCCTGTAGCCCCCTTAGGTATTGGAAGGTGCTATAGGGTCTCCCTGGGATTGCTTCTGGACCATGTTAGTGAGCTGCTTCCACTGCCTGCTCAACTGAGGCCTTGCAGGGTTTTCAGAATCATTTCTAAAATCCCACTGAGCTGGATAAAGATTGGGCTGAGCAGTCCAGCCCAAAAGCTTCTCCATCCCAGAGAGCCGTGTCACTGGGCTGTGCCTGATCCCAGTGTTCCAGGCTGCTGTGCCTGATCCCAGTGTTCCAGGCTGCTGTGCCTGTTCAGGAGGGATCAGCACTGAGGAATTAGAGACCTTGGTGACAGAGCAAGCCTCCAGCTCTGTCAGCAGAGCAGTAACACCATTCTGTCTCTCATCTCTCCTAGGTGATGAACATCCGCAGAGTCCTCAACAGAGTGGAGAAGCCCCAGGGCCTTTATCCCAACTTCCTCAGCCCGGTGACAGGGAACTGGGTGCAGCGTAGGTATCTCTCTGTGTTCAGCCCTGCCTGGAGCGTTTCAGTCTTTCCATTTTTCTTCAGGAAGCAGTAGCAACTGTCAGAGCAGCAAGCCAAGAAAATGTCTTGTCAGGCAGCCTGTTATACATGTGATTGGATAATACAGCCCGATTTGTAAGATGCAATACAGTAATTGCACACTTATTCCATCAGCCTTGTTTCCAGCTGAGTGTCTCACCTCCAGAGAGAATTAGGGCCTTTCTTGCACGGGGGAGGATAATGGCACATGGTCCATCACACAGATATTAGAAATCAGCACATCTCTTTAAGACTTCATCCTGCAGTCAGCACAGAGCCCGTGGACCTGCTCGGGAGCCGCACGGGAAGGCTGAGCAGAAGCACTGTGAGATTTACCTCTGGAATGTGCTGCAGCAAGTAAGGAGCCACCTGGAGAGGCAGAGGGCTTGTAAGAGTCTTGGATCCCCCTCGGATCCGGGGCTGCATTCTCCTGTGTGCACTCCTGTTCCTGTTACCATGGTACCTCTGCATCGTGCGGTTTGGTGCGAGAAGGATGAGACAGGAATGTTTTCTTTCCTCTTGTTGAGAACCCAGCACGGGAGATGTGGGCATTAAGTAGATACTGCCCTGGTATGAAAGGGGAGCAATAACAAGGAAAGGGCTAGAAAAGAGCAGGGAAATATTAGAAGCAGTGTGCCCAGGGACAGGTTATTTACTTTCCTGCTTTAAACACACAGCCCCCTCCTTACCCAGAGAAGAGACTGTACCCCTCTTCTTGGGTCACCCAAGTTTGCCCTCTGCTAGGAACAGGAGGTGCTACTTCTGCTGCTCTGACCTCAACCTTCTGCTCTCTTATTGATTTGCTTGTTTTGGTTGCTGGTTTTCGTGTTCCTCTGTCAAAGGAATGAAAAGTCTCTTCGTGCAGAAGATGTTTTGAACCTGTCAGTGGGTTACATTTGTTGTCTGGGCAGGTTGCTTTTAGTCCTTACATTACCTGGTGTCTCCACGTCTCGCTGCACTGTTTGTTCAGCTGGATCACTCCAGGCCTTTCCAACTGTATTAATGGCTCTGATGGTACCTGACAGGCAGTTGTGTGGCTGAGGCAGGGACAGAGCTGTGGCTGTGAGCAATCCCTGACCTTCAGCTGCCACATGAGCACCTCTAATGGTGACTGACAGGTGTCCCAGCAAAGTGTCTTGGATGGTCACAGTTATCCTGTTAAACCAGAGCTGTCCTTTGGGGCCGTGGGGAAAGAAAACAGGTTTCTGTTCAACCCAGTAATTGATCTTCAGAGTTATCCCATCCCTTTGTAAGCAGTTCAGCTTCCCCTCTGCATTTGTCTCTGCAGAGTTGTTGTTATATGTTCCACTTGAAAAGCTCATCTCCCATCCCCTGCTGCACCCTGAGATCCCATTTCCTTGAGGTTATTCCCAGTGGCAGTTCCCAATTCCACGCTGTACATTCCACCAGACACCAGCATTAGTTCTGCCTGTTCAGTGGTGCTGAGAGGAGGAGAAGTGCCTGGCTTTGCCATAACTGGTCATTACAGAATCTCTGGGAAACTGAGGAGCTGTGCTCTTAACCCAGGTGGGGACAATTCTCAGCTGGATACCCAGCACTCATCTCTTCTGCCACTGATTTAATTCTGTTTTATGCCTGCAGATTTCACTTCATTGCCCTGACCTGCTCCCACCCCTTGCTGACGTAAAGAGAGGCCTGTTGCTGGTTTTCAGAGCATATTAAAAGTAGCCTCTGATTACTTGTTCAGGGATAGGCAGATCTATGCCAAAGCCTGCAAATAACCTGACTCCCAGACAGACTTTCAGCCCATGGCACAGGCTGTTTGTGGCAGTTGTTCATCATATGACCTTGTGATCTCAATCCATGTTCCAAGGAGTGAAAAGACTGATCAGCCCCTTCTGCATCTGGTGAGAAAGAGATGAGGACCAAAGCAGGGAGGCAGCTGCAGCCTGTTCCCTGTAGGTGCCAGGCTCTTGTCTTCTCTCATCTTCTCTCTTGCCATTAAAGCTCTTTGCAGGAAGCCGTTTTTCTTGAAATTGCTGTGATTTTCTTAAAAGGTGTATCTCTGACCTGGTTGGATGAGCAGATCTCCTAAATGAAGAGACTGTGCTGTACCTCTTCTGAGTGCAGTAGTTACCTTTAGAAAATTAAAGCCCAGTCCCCTGCTGAAAGAGGAGATTTGTTTATGCAGAGTGCCTGGGAGGCAAACGCTGGCAAAGCTGATGCCATATGGAAAGCAATTATGTACCAGAGCTCCTGCTTTGGTGATTTTATGAATGACACACTTAGGATCACAGAGCTGCTCTTTGAAGACAGGCTGTGCACCCGGTGTTTGCAAATAGTCTGTCCTCTCTTTTTTTTTTTTCCCCACTGAATTCATGCGTCTAATCCCATTGTTTTCCTATGGATTATTCCGTGGATCATTGGACACAGTGTATCAGGGATGTTTGCTCTTCAGGTCAGGAAAATGCATGGCTGTTGATTTCTTCTGCTGGTAGGATTTAGCATTTAGAATAAGCCTTGGGACTTTATATTTGTACAAGGCAAAGGAAAACAAAAATCCGAACATTTAAGTCCGAACACCTGCTGCATCTGCTTCCCTTGGAAATGAGGATGGTGCAGACCCAGGGGTGGACACTGTTAATTAACAGGGGCTGCTTAGTCCACGGTGGGTAATTTGTCTTGCTCTCCTAGAAAGGGGAGTGCTTGGCTGCTTAAAGAGTGAACGCTGCTCTTCCCCCCGTGGTACAGTTTAAAGCCATAAATCCATCCAGCAGTTCCCCCCGGGCACAAACCCGCAGCTGTTGTGCCCATTTTGCACTGCAATCCTTCAGCATCCCCCCGTAAGGTCAGAGCAGGGTGTTCTCTGAGCAGACAGCCTTGGAAATCTGATTTCTGCAGAGGGAGATATTCAGTGCACATCCTTGTACCTGACTTTATCATTTTAATACGCCAGCAACCCCAGCCTTCCCCAGGGCACAGAGTCCCACTGTGAGCCAGGAATACAAATGGCACGACGGAGAAGTCCCTCCAGCAGCCCCTTGCTGGCAGCTCTGTGGGATAGAACACACATTCTCCCTTTCCTGAGGCAGGGAGACAGCTCCCAGGGGCTTCATATACATGGAGATCTATCAACACCCCCCCCCACTGCTCTTGGTTTATGAGGGTGGGATTTATGATGATCACTTCATAAACAGGAAGCATCTTCAGGTTGCAGTATAAATAACTTGTAAAATAAGACCTCTGAATGGTTTTGGTGAGGGATATTAATGCTCTGTAAAATGACAGGACATTTTTCTTCTGATTGCACTTTCCACCTTTCTTCCCCTTTGAAAAAGAAATGCTGCAAGCTCTCCCCAGGAAAACTGGGAAGAGGAAGGAGAGAACAAGGGCATTAAATAGGACGTGGTTGTTTCCCCTTTGTAAAGCAACTGCTCATTGTATGCCATGAACCTGAGGTTCTTTTCTGGCTTTCCCACTACAGACCACGTCTCCATTGGGGGGCTTGGGGACAGCTTTTATGAATATCTCATCAAATCTTGGCTGATGTCAGACAAGAAAGACTTGGAAGCTAAAAAGATGTACGACGATGCACTAGAGGTAAGGAGCAGGTTGCTGCTCTGTGTTTTTTTGGGGGGGGACATTGTTCACAGGAAGGTTTCAGATCTTCAGAATGTCTTGGATCTTTGGGTTTCCTTGGTGTTCACTCCTGTATCTTGAAATACTTAGTGAGTAAGTTTTACTTACTGTCCACTAAGTATCTTGAAGCCTTGATTTTCATCCCTTTAGGCAATAGAAAAGCATTTGGTCAAAAAGTCTGCTGGAGGATTGACCTACATCGCTGAATGGAGGGGAGGCATCTTGGACCACAAAATGGGCCACTTGGCTTGTTTCTCTGGGGGCATGATTGCACTTGGAGCTGAAGATGCTGGAGAAGAGAGGAGGCAGAGGCACATGGATCTGGCTGCAGAAATAACAAACACGTGTCACGAGTCTTATGCACGCTCAGGTAAATCTGTGGGCTGCCTGGAAGTGTGAGTGAGGGATCACCCACAGCCTCAAGAGGCTCAGGGTCGTGTGGCAGAGGTTTGCAGTGGGGTATTTTGTGCTTCAGCAGCATCTGCATCCCTGTGTGTGATTTTCACTTGGCTTTTCTGGGGTATCTGGAGGAGACAGCAATATGTTTTACACAGCAGGCAGCTGGAGCAGAGGGACAGGCAGATGTCAGGCCCTGTGGCAGAGCTGGGAATTGAACCCAGGGCTGAATCCTAGTCCTGCCTCCCAGTCACAGAACCAGCCTTCTCCCAACAGGACTGTAGTTTGAGTCTGTCCTTTCACATCCCTGTGTGGACAAGAAGGGAAGATTAACAGAGATTAATTGCAAAGCATCCCACTATATGGAGCAGAGCAGCTGAGAAGCCCAAGAGGGGAGTGCTGGAGACCTGCAGCTGCTGGTAGGAACCAAAAAAATGAAGCTGCTCAGCCTTTCCCAGCTGTCTGAGCAGAGGCTGAGTGAGTCTTTTCATTTCACAAGTTCAGTAAAATTTGTTTCATCACCCAGTGCTTATCAGTGCTCTGGGAGAGCAGGGACTGGTGATGAATGAAGGACTAGGTTAGTTCTCTGCCTGCAGGAGCTGTTTTGGACACCACTCCTTTCTTTGTAGGCATCTCTGCAGCTCCTGGGAGGCTGCAGGCAACGAGGCAGCTTTCCAGGACTCTGTGAGGCACAAGTCTGCCTCCACTAACTGTTTGTAAAGATTGTTTCACACCTTCGTCACATCCCCAAGCCCATATTGGCAGTCGGTGTCCAGCACGTTTGCCCAGTAAACTTCCAGCTAACATGAAATGATGTTTGCAAATAACTCCTCCCCCCCTCCCCAACACTTACAGAGCTAAAACAAACCACATGAACTAACAGCCCTCTGGGTGTGAGTGCCTGGAGCCAATTTTCACCTTCAGCAACATCCATCAGCTCAGAAAGGACAGCAGCAAGCTGCCCACAGAGTTTCAGTGCTGGCATTTCAGCAGGCTCAGTGTTCTGCAGGAATTGTCTGTGCACGTCACCCTGTTCCCCCCCCTGCCATGGGCAGGGACACCTTCCACTAGCCCAGGTTGCTCCAAGCCCCGTCCATCCTGGCCTTGGACTCTTCCAGGGATGAGGCAGCCACAGCTTCTCTGGGCAACCTCATAAGCAACCTCTACAGTTTCCCTGTTTTCAAACAGGTGTTGCAAATGGGGATCTGAGTGCTAGTTAATGCCTGCAAGAGATTTGAGTGTCCCTCTTATATAAGGGACACTCAAAAAGACCAAGGTACTCTCAATGCTTCATTTATAAAAGCCCAGTGAAGTTGGTTAAGCTTCCCCATCATCCCCTTGTCTCCTCTCCAAAGAGGCTGCGAGCGAACCAGAAGAAAAGGCTCATCCAAGCCTTTGTTCAATGTTGGCAGCCCTGAGCAACATAAGAGCACCTGGATGGTCTCTTTACTTGTTTTGTCCTCCTGCATGTGTGTGATTTTGGGCAGATACCAAACTGGGCCCCGAAGCCTTTCGCTTTGATGCCGGGAGTGAAGCCATGGCAACCAGGCTGAGCGAGCGCTACTACATCCTGCGGCCCGAGGTGGTGGAGAGCTACATGTACCTGTGGAGGCTCACCCACGACCCCAAGTACAGGCAGTGGGGCTGGGAGGTGGTCAAGGTAAGCCTGAAGAAGTCATGGTAGTAACTTTCTGGCTGGATTCCTACAAAAATCTTTCCTTCGGTCAGTAGAAAAAAAAGCAGAAATGATTTAAGTCGTGTTAGGTGTTGAGATACATTCGTGGAGGTGTTCAAGGCCAGGTTGGATGGGGCTCTGAGTAACCTGGTCTAGTAAAAGGTGTCCCTGCCCGTGGCAGGGGGGTGGAATTAAGGATCTTTAAGGTCCCTTTCAGCCCTGTGATTTTACATTAGCAATGGGGCAGGAATACACAAAATAGCTCAGTTTGGTGTGGCATCTCTGTTGATTGTTGGGGATGTTTCCTCCTCATTTTGGACTACAGTCAGTCAGGGCAGTGGAGGTTTGTGGACAGGAGTGCTGCAGACAGAAAAACCTCCCATTAATGTAAAAACCCTCTGCAAAAAGGAGTCAGCCTTGTGTTTGAAGTCTCTGGAGTGCTCAGCACCACTGGTTTGTAGTTAGCCAGGGAAACCCAGCAAAGCTGCCTCTGTCCTTTGTTGTGTCTTCTTCCTACAGAGATCTCACAGCCAGAAGGCCCCTCACCCATTCCCAGCTCATGCAAAGCCCCTTGGCTGCTGCCCCATGTCCTGGCAGGGGCTGCTCCAGTGGCAGAATTGTCATTTGTGGGCTTGCCCTGGAAAAGAGGCCCCACAAACAGCTTGAGCTGCCTCTGGAGATCTGAGTTTGCTGTTTGTGTGGTGTCAAGGTCAATCAATCACCTAACTTAGGTGGCTGATGTTTCTCTTACTATTTCATTAGAGCTATCTTGATTCCCAGAGTCTGGAGTAATCACCACACTCTTCAGTGAGGGACAGAGGCTGTGATAAACCTGGAATTTGATTTGTACAGCTGGCTGGTAATGCAGCTGATGATGATTAATGAGTTGCTCCACACTGCTGTGTGTCACTGAGGTTTCTTTTTTCTTTCTCAGGCCCTGGAAAAACACTGTAGAGTAGAAGCTGGTTTTTCTGGCATCAGAGATGTTTACACCACAACCCCAACCCACGACAACATGCAACAGAGTTTTTTCCTCGCAGAGACTCTGAAGTAAGTCTGGTATCACTGAGGCCTTTCAGAGTAGCATAATTCCTGCAGCACCAACACTCTGGTCTGCAATAAGTCTCTGGTACTAAGGGGGAAGTCTTCTCTTCTAGTGGAAGGTGTCCCTGCCCATGGTTGGGGGTTGGAAGGAGGTGATCGTTAAGGTCCCTTGCAACCCAAACCATTCTGTGGCTCTGGGAGGAAAACTGGGCAGGCTTTGGGTGCTCTGAAGCTTTGGCAGTTTCCTGCTGTAGAACCACTGCTGTCCTTGGTCTCGAGGTTCCTGCTCATGTGCTGGATTTAAAGAACTCTCTTCCTTGTGCCTTAGAGCTGCTCTAAGTGGGCGGCTCTGACTGCTGATCTCCCTTGAATTTGCCTCTGATGGTTTGAGGCAGCCCTGTCCTCTGCCAGGTTCATGTCCTGCACTCAGAGGAGGCACGACTGTGGCCTGAATCTGCTGCCCCTTGGTGCAGATCTGCTTTGCTGGTTGTGTGAATGTCTGGGGGGGGGCTGAGCGTGGATGCTCATCCCTTTTTGCCCCAGGGGTGGTGGTTTCCAGCAGGAGAGTGAGCCAGGGGGTCGGGAAATGTGCCACCACAGATCGTGACACCTGTGGGCAATGGCAGCCCCATCACAGTCCTGCTGCTTGTGCGTGCTTGGGGTCCCACCTGGGCTTCCTCTGACCTCCCTTTGTGTCCATCTCCTTGCCCTGTGGCTCCAGGTACCTCTATCTTCTGTTCTGTGAAGATGACGTGCTGTCCCTGGACGACTGGGTGTTCAACACCGAGGCTCATCCCCTGCCAGTCAACCACACGAACTTTAAAGCAGCTGTGCAGCAGTGAGGCCCTTGCCCAGCACCTGCTTCTGTGGGTCACTGCTTTTCCTTTCCATTAAAGGAATCCCTGTTGTTCCTAAAATGGTATTTTGGGGCACTAGTCCAATTCCGGACAGTATTCTACTGGGAAGATGGAACCATGATGTAAGCACCTTCTTTTCCTCTGTGAGGAGCTCTATTAGCCTGATAATGAGATGTTTATTCTGGGCCATATTGTACACAGTTCATAGACATTCCTTTATACAGAGAATTTATATGAAATCCACTGATTTTGCTTTATAGTGGCCAAAGGACTGGAAGTTTGCCATAAAATAGACACAAACACACACACACACATCCTCCTTTCCTTTTTCTGTTTCATTTTTGCCTTTTATATGCTCTTGGATTTATCAGCTTTCTAATGAACAGTTTTCAACATACTGTGCTTTCTGGTGGTGGGCTTTGGGGGCACTTTGGGAAGGGCAGGAGAATGAGGAAGGGGAGTTGCCCTTGATGTGGAGTGTGTGGGGATGGATGAGGAGCCAACTGAGAGCTCAGGGCTTGGGATTAAAGAGAGGACAGGGAAAGATGACCTTACAGTGGGTGGCTGCTGTAGGCACCTGACCAGGGAGAACAAGAGGATCAGACCCTCTACAGACAGGTAGGAGCAGCATCAGGTGTGAATTTGCAGACCTTGGTCTTCATGGGGGACTTCAACCCTCCTGGTATCTGCTGGAGGGACACACAGCAGGGAATGAGCAATCCAGGAGGTGCTTTGAGTGGATTGATGATAAATTCCTCCCCCAAGTGACAGAGGAGCCAACGGAGGGGCTCTGCTGACCTCACACCAGCCAGGGGCTCGCTGGGGATGTGAAGGTCAAAGGCAGCTCTGGCTGAAGCGACCGTGAGCTGGTGAGTTCAGCATCCTGAGGGCAGGAAGGAGGGGAAAAAGCAAGCTCAGCCCTGGGCTTCAGGAGAGCAGACTTGGACCTCTTCAAAGATCTGCTTGGAAGAGTCCTATGGGATCAGACCTGGAGGGAAGAGGGGCCTGAGAAAGCCAGTAAATATTCAAGAGTCATGTCCTCCAAGCTTAAGAGAGTTCCATTCCAGTGAGCAGGAAGTCAGGCAAAAATGCCAGGAGGGCTCTGTGGATGAGCAGAGAACTCCCAGTCAAACTCAGACACATGAAGGAAGCTGAGGGTGGAAGCAGGGACAGGTAACCTGGGACCACTGCAGAAACATTGTCTGAGCATCCAGGGCTGACATTAGGGAAGCTAAAGCCCAAATGGAATTGAATTCAGGCAGAAATGTCAGTGACAAGAAGAAGGGCATCTATAAGAAAATAGGATACAGAAGGAAGATTGGGAAAATGAGGGCCCACTGTTGAACAAGACAGGAAACCTGTTACACAGGACATGGAAAAGGTGGAGATACCAAATGTTGCCTTTGCCTCTGTCTTGACTGGCAGGACCAGGACTCCCAGGTTCCACAGACTGGGGGGGAAGGCTGGAGCAAGGAAAGGTGTTCCTTCTCCTTCCCTCAGCACAGGTGAGGCTACACCTGGAGTGCTGTGTCCAGTTCTGGGCACCCCAGTACAGGAGAGACATGGACAGGCTGGAGAGAGTGCAACAAACGGCCAAGGAGATAATTAAGGGACTGGAACATCTCTCCTCTGAGGGAAGGCTGAGAGAGCTGGGACTGTTTAGTCTGGAAAGAGAAGGCTCCAGGGGGATCTTATTAATGTATAAAAAGACCTGGAGGGTGGGTGCAAAGATGATCCAGGCTCATGCCAGTGGAACCCAGTGACAGTTCCAGAGGCAACGGGCACAAACTGAACACGGGGAACGTGAGGAAACACTTTTTTACCCTGGGGGGGACCAAGCTCTGCCACAGCTTGCCCAGGGAGGCTGTGGAGTCTCCATCCTTGGAGATACTCAAAAGCTGCCTGGACACAGCCCTGGGATCCAGGTGGCCCTGCTTGAGCTGGGGGTTGGGGCAGGTGGACCCTGGAGGTCCCGTCCAGCCTCTGCCATTCCGTGATTCTGTGACTCTGTGGTGTCAAAATTGTAACTGAACCAAAACCTCTCTGCAAAATCCTTGATCCTAATGTATTTTTATATACTTTATCTGTGCTCTTAAAACACATTTACCACACATCTCATTTAACTTTCCTTCATCGTTTTTGTGTTTTTCTACTTTTATTTGGAGCTAAGTGTTACGAGTCACTTGTAATAATTTCACTGCTGTAATAGTCAAATCTGTGAAACAGAATAAAAGTCTTGTAAAATAAAATGCCTCTTCGGGTTGATCCTGTAAAATACCTGTTACACTATGTTTGGAATAACTAGGTGACAATACTGGTTGATTTAAAGAGTTTTGCACAATAGATGATGTTGATTTCTAGAGTAATCCAGCCAGTGTATGGACAGCAATTTCCAGCTCTCTTGAATTTCTGGATCTGGGATCAGCATTCCCTCTGATCACTGCAAAGCTGTGTGGCCTGTGAGGATGGAGGATTTTGGTTCATTCTTGTGACATTCTCTCAATAATCGGTTCATTCAGCGACTGGGGAAAACAGGAGTTGCTTCGAGCAGGTTGTGAAGACAAAAAATGTTGTTTCTAAATTCCTGCCTTTGTAATTCCCCAAGAGGAATAAGGTTGTCAGATGGGGACTTAGCATTATCCAGGGGATAAAGATACTGGCTGGTAAGTCTGGCCTAGAGGAATGGTTATTGGTAAATAAACATCTTGGGAGTGAGCTGTGTTATCCAAGAGATTTGGATACCAGGAAGCTGTTCTAGCTCAGAGGATTTTTATAATGGATTAAGGGAATTCCTTAAATAAAAATGTCCTGCTCTTGGAGTAACTCAGAACACTTTGCCTGGCAAAATTTAAACCCCTAAAATAAACAGCATGGTTCTAGTTTCCTTTAGAAATAGGTGCTTGGTGTTACATTAAAACTCTGTGGTTGTTTTCTCTTCTGCACAAGGGAGCAGGAGCTTGTTTGTGGCATCCCACATCTGCAAATGCCTCTGCCTGTGCTCCCAGACATCACTGAAATCCCTGGGGGCCAGAGGATTAATCACAGGCATCAAGTTAAGCATGCCTGTGTTTAGCAGGAGTAAAGATTTATTCCAAGGATCAGCTTTGTTCCAAGGCCTGGCCCTGATCCATAACCGGGATTTTTCTGTCCTACGGCAAGGCAGGTAACAGAAATGTTTGTCCTGCTGGTGTCTTGAAATGCTTCTGCCCTTCCCTTCCTCGAGCCTTGGCTGGAGGCTCCTGCTCAAGCAGAACTTGGGAGCCCTGTGTGGGATTTGGGCCCGTATTCCTCCTGCCAGGTGGGTGAGTGGGATTTCTGTCCACCCAGAGGGGAACCCCTCGGTTTCCTGACTGTGAGCAGGTCAATAAATGGGGTGTCACACTGAACCAGAGGTCTGGCTTTAAATGTCTGATGGGAGGATCTGGGAAGATGTTTGTCTTTGAGCTGCTTTCCTGCCTTTCTGTCCCAGGCGTGTGGGACATCAGTGGGAATTCTGTTGTCTGTGGTTGCTTTTTTAGTGTTTTTTCCCTACTTTGAGCCACCAAGCAATTTGATCAGCCTGGGTTATTGCCCATTTCCCCTGTTACATTCAAATTCAGAAGCCGTGATTACCATCTTAATTTTCACCGCCGGAGCATGTGATATTTTATATCAGAAGGAATTTCCTGTAAAATGAAGTTCTGATAACAGAAAGTTGCATTAGTGGTGGAGATGAAAACTAATCCCTATCGCTGAGGCTGCTGTCGCCCGGCCTACACGGAGATAAGACAAAACCATCCAGAAAACAAATGCATCTTTTTGTAACCCACACTTCATTTTTACGGCGTTATTAAATTCCCTTGGAAGGCTTTCAGCAGAATTGGTTATTGAATTCAAAAGCCTGGCAGCCAGAGTATTTTTCCACATACGTTTTGATCTGATCTATTTATCTGATTGTTTCAGATGTGATGCACGAGCACTGGCTCCCAGTGCCAGCAGAGTTCCAGCAGCTCCTCCTGATCACGTTTGGCTCTCTGGCTTCATTCCCTGTGTAGCCTCCAGCAGGTACCGTGCTGGAGCTGGGAGTCCTCTCAATAAAACACCTGCTTTGTGAATGATTTCGTCCAGGGAGAGCCACGGTGTCCAGACTGTAAGTGACCCACAGATTGGATTGCTTCCCCCTCAGGAAAGGCCAGGGAGGAGCTAGGAATGCAAGACATGGGAATTGGCTCTTGCCCTTCAGCTAAATGGTTTACTTTGAAATGTCTCAAACTTCATTTCCCTCCGCAGCCTTTGCTGGCCTTTCATTTTCTGAGATGAACTCTGTGATTTCCATGGCTGTGAAGCTTTGTCACCTCTGGTTTTCTCGTCCCCTCCAAAAAGCCCCAACGTGAAACCAGACTTGGCTACTCCTTGTTCCTTACAGTTTCCAGAGGATTAATGTTTTTGAGCCTCAGTCTGGTCGGGACTTGCTTCCCCGAGGAGGGGGGTTCTGTTTCCAGGTGCTTTTTCCATTCGAGCACAGAGCTCAGGTTTTACAGCCTCATTCCATTGCTCTGTGATGGGTTTGGCTTTTGATCCAGGGTTTCAGGCAATGGGAACAGGGCCATGGATTGAAACAAGGACAGGGTTCCTCTGCTCTCCCAGCGTGCTGCCCTGGAATGTGGAGTGACTGCCTGTACTCTGACACATGGAAAACCCATCCATCTCCTGCAAAAAAGGTTGTTCCAAGATTTTTCATCCCTGCCACCAATTTCTCGCTGTTTTTCTTAACATTCTCCCTCCTGACAAAGGGAAAATAATGGGATAGTTTTTCCTGCTGGGTGAATTCTCTTGGTGGAAGTCTTCCCTGTTATTTTCCTGGGATTCCCTTTGATACAGGTGTGCCTGGGTGGGCCACACAGCAGAAGTCTGGATATTTAACATTCTTCCTGAGTGCTGTAATCTCAGGACCCAGCAGTGCAGAGCCAGGAGCTGCTGGGTTTGTTCTCTCTTGAGGAGGATCAGCTCCCAGCAGACACCCTGAATTATTTGACCTTTTGTCTTTTCATTCTTTTTCCTATCAAATAATTCTCCCGTTTGTCATCTTTATGTGGTGGCTGATGACACTGGAAATGGTTCAGCTGTAAAATGAGCCTCTCATTTAAACAGGATCACCTCAGCTCTGCCAACCAACCTTGTCAGGTCTCCTCCACCGAGGAAGCTCCAGGCGTTGTCATCTCATATCACCTCTTGCTCTTGCTCATTTCCCAGACAACCAAGTCCATTTGTCCTGTTACATTTTGTGCTGTAAAGGTACGTGCTGGGTTATTTGAGGTCAACAACAGCTCTCCACACCTTAATGGGGCCGGGAAGTATTAAAGCACATCTAAAGTGCTTGAGTGTTCACCTCATTCACACCCGTCTCTGCTCCCAGACACCATTTCAGTCCCCTGCTAATCCAGTTCCATCCCATCTCCTTCCCATGGCCCAAGCACAGGTTCTGTGATGGATGGGGAGGTGCAGAGTGAAGAGCAGCTGTAGAGTTTCATGGAAGTTTTCCTCTATGGTGAAGCTGGCAGAAGGAAGATTCTCCTTTCTCCCTTGGCTGTGCGGGTGAAACAACACTGATGTGAATCACAAATTAACTCAGCTCTCAGCTGATTCTGGTTTTTGGGCTCCTCTGCCTGGTCCCAAGCTTTCACCTTCACTGCCAGAGAAACATCAAGGGCTGTGGGGATCTGTGGTAGAGAGAGGAACAGTCCCAAGTCCCAGTCCTGGCCCAAGACACCACCCAAGTTTTGCTGGCTGGTGGAAACCACCCACTCCCATCCTGTGCTGCCCAGGGGGACCATCCTCATCCTCCCTCCTCCATGCAGTCACCACTGCTCTTAATGGCTTGGTCATGCTCTCCTCATCTCCATCTGAAATGCTCTTTAAACCTAAAACAAAAATGATTAGGCAGGCTTAGGAAACGGCAAAAGCTTCAAAGGATTAAATGCTAACACTTCCTGCTACCCTTGGAGAGATCAAACACTGTGCTGTTCGCCCTGCAGCGGCAGAAAACGGCACTAAATCTTCCCCTGCAATCAGGGGATTTCGGGATTGCGTGTACTGAGGAGCAGGAGGCTGAGTTATGAGGAAAGATTAAAATGACAAAATATATATATCTTGGCCGAGCCACTGCTAAGAGACGGTGTGACAACAACGTGACACCCGTGTGGATGGACCTGAAGGGCACAGAGAACACGGGGAGGTGGGAGAGTTTGGGGTGAACGTGGGGTGATGGTGGAAATGACCTGAAATGTGAGGGTGATGTTGGAGGCAGGAGGCCTGAGCACCACCGCCCCAGGCTCACAAGTCATTCCCATCCACTGATTCCCATCCCTGCCATCCCGGGGCTTAAACATCAGCGAAATCACTGCAAGTGAAACCACTGCTACCTGTTTTGTTAAAACACACCCATTTTGGTGAACTAAAACCAAGGAGAAGTTCAGGATATGGCTCTTTTTTGGGGAAATGCTAAATTAAGGGCCAGAGACCACTCTGGAAATTTGGGAGTGGACACATACACACACAGCTTTTCCACTGATAATAAAGGCAAAGCCCACAGGAAGCATAAAACCAAGGAGAAGTTCAGGATATGGTTGTTTTTGGGAAGTGCTGAATTAAGGATCACCCTGGAAATTTGGGGATGGACACACACACAGAGCTCTCCCACTGATAATAAAGGAAGCATGAAAGTAACTACAAGTTCAGGACATGGTTATTTTCTGGGAAGTGCTGAATTAGGGGCCAGAGACCACTGCAAATTTGGGGATGGACACACACACACACGCTCTCCCATCGATAACAAAGGCAAAGCCCACAAAGAGCACTGGAGAGGAGCGGGTCCATCCCCTCCGAGGGCCCCGCCAGCGGAGACATTTAAACCCAAAAAGGATTTTTTTTCCTGAGCCAGCGACGGTCGTTTAACCCTAAAAAAGAGTGTTGTTTTTTTTTTTCCAGACCGAGCACTAAAAAACACTAAAAAAAGTGTGTTTTTCCTGGCCGAGCCCCGGCCGGCGGGGCCCGGCCCCTCCTCGGCGCCTGACGCCTCCCCCGGCCGGGCGGCCATGGCGGCTCGGCGGCGCTGAGCGGGGCGATGGCCATGGCGGGGCCCGGCGCGGCCCCTCCGCGCCTGGCGCTGGCCCTCGCCGCCCTCGCCGCGCTGGTCGCCGTCAAGTACTACCGGGACGCGGAGGCGGCGCGGCGGCAGGTACCGGGCACGGGGCGGCGCCGGGGCCGGGAGGGGACACGGAGGGATGAGGGGATGGATGGAGGGGGGGGGGACGGGGAATGGCGGGCGCGATCGCGCCGCCGCCCCGCCGAGCGTGAGGGGGGAGGCGGCGGCCGCGGGGCTGAGGGGGCCGAGCACCGCACGTCGGTGGCCAGCGGGGCTGAGGGGGCCGAGCACCGGGCTCAGGGGACCACCGGGAGCTGGTGGCCACCGGTGGTGAGGTGGCCGTAGTCAGGCTGGAGGGGACCACCAGCCATCAGTCGCCAGTGGGGTTGAGGTGAATGCCAGGCATCAAATGGCCACTGGGGTTGAGATGGCCACCACTGGGCTGAGGGGAGCACCAGGAGTTGGTGGCCACTGGGGTTGAGGTGGCTGTGGCCAGACTGAGGTGACCGCCAGGCATTGGTGGCCACCAGTGTTGGGGTGGACGCTGGCCTTGAGGTGGCCATGGCCAGGCTGAGGTGATGTCTGCCAGTTTAAGCGGCCGCCAGGGGCTGAGGTGGCTGCTGCTGGGCTGAGGAGACCACCACACTTAGGTTGCCACTGGGGTTGAGGTGGCTGTGGCCAGGCTGAGGGTGCCGCTGGGGTTGGGGTAGCCACAGGGGCTGAGATCCTGCCACCAGGCTGAGGTGACTGCCACACAGCAGTGGCTGCTGGGTTGAAGTGACCACAGAGCTGCGGTGGCTGCTGGCGTTGAGGTGGCCACAGGGTGTTGGTGGCTGGGGTTGAGGTGGCCACTGCCAGGCCGTGGTGACCACAAAACCATGGCAGCCACTACTGAGTTGCAGGGACAAACAGGTATCAGCAGCTGCAGAGCTTAAGGTGGCCACCATTGAGCTGTGGTACCACACACCAGTGGACACGGGGCTTGAGGTGGCCACTGCCAGGTTTCTGCAGAGCTGTGGTGGCCACCGGGCTTGAGGTGACCGCAGGGACTGTGGTGGCCGCCACCAGGCTGAAACCACCACGGAGCTGTGGTGGCCACCAGGCTCCAGCAGTGACCAGTGAGACCAGCTGCCCCCTGGAAGGAGGAGGAAGAGCAGGAGCAGCAGCACCTCCTCTGCTGCGGGCTGTGAAGGACACTGCAGAAGCAGCAAAAAAACAGGGGATGAAAACAGGAACAGAGTTTTTATGGGTTTTTTGTGTATGTTTGGGTTTGTTGGTTTTTTTTCTTTGAAATTAGGCTGATTGACTGGTTTTGATTGTAATCCCCATAATTCCGAGGGCTGTGCCGTGCTTTGGAGAACACCTTTGTTGGAGATGGCGCTCCCCTGGCCCTGCACTTCGTCTGTGAACATCTGAGAAGGTTCTGGGAAAAGAGCAGGCTTCCCCTTCTTGATATTTCTGTAGTACAAGGAGAAGCGTTTTTAAAGGATGTTTTTAAAGGATGCCTCTTTTCTTTGTGTCTTCTTGCATTGCAAAAAGGGAAAAGTGGTTCAAACCAGTTAATTAGAAGAATTTTTCCTTCAAGGACAGAAGGGTGAGGACAGTCCTCACAGCCTGACACAAGCCAGGTCTTCCGGAGGTTTGTGTTTTTCCAGAGGACAGGCAGACAGCTGTCACTGGGTCCTGCTGGAGAGAACAAAATGTGAACAGCCCAAGGGTTTCATTTTTTCTTCCTCTTGCTTCAAACATATGTCTTTGTCTCTTTCTATGGAAATGTTTGTTTAGCTAAGCAACCCACAAGCAGGTGGGAGAGGAAAACTCTTTGTGAAAAACCACAACTCTACAGAAAGACTGAAAAAGCTCGGTCTTACCCCTCTGGCACAAACGGGGGAACTTTGTGTTTCTTATAATCCCAGATTAGAAAGAAAAAGGAAAAAAAACCCACAAGCTGTGAGAGCTTTCTTTCATGTGAATGTTATCAGAAAGCAGAAGGCCAAGCCCTGACATCTCTCTCCCCTTTTAAACATCACTTTTATCGTCCCTCGTGGCCGAGCGCAGCAGGACTGGTGTGTTCTCCCTGGAAACCTTTGTTCCTCCGTGTTTGGGGTCTTCTCTCCAGCCAGGTGGGCACTCCTGGGGTCCTGCTGGTGGTTTGTCACTTCTTAACCCGTGTGTCAGTGCAGCTGAGGGATGTGACCGTGCTTTCAGCGCTGTCTGAACATTGATTTTTGGATGCTCTTATCCAATGCCTATGTTCCCATTTCACGTCCTGCTGTCTTGGCTGCAGCCAGAGATGTTCCTGTGGGGTGCAGCTGCTTCTCCTCCTGCCTCCAGCCCTGCTCAGTAAGGGATGATGATTTCTCCCCACGCTCCAGCAGCAGGCAGAGTCCAACCAGATGAAAGCTGGGAGAAGTCCTGGAGCCTGGCACAAGGCTTTGTGGTGTGATCCTGGCACCTGGCTGACAGGGCAGGTGCTCAGGGAAACATTCCCCATTTACAGGGCCAAGGATGCACATCCCCATTCATTCTGGGAACAGAAGCACAGTTTTAGCCCCAGGAGTGTGGGCAGCCCACAGTGGATTGTTCCTGTGCACAAATAACCGTCTTGTTCCTTTATTTTTTCACTTGTGTAGCCCCTGCACTCTCCCCTCCTTGTCTTTTCTCAGCCATGCCCACATCCAGATCTCCAGTTTGTATTCCAGGGTCTTTATTTCTCTCTGTCTCAGGCCTGGAACTGCCCTTGAAGGCTCGTAAGTGCTTTTGTTGCTGCAGCTGATGGGAGCAAAGCCTTCCAGGCTGCATTAGTGCTGCTTCAGGCTGGCAGGCAACAGATGGAAAATAAACTCATTCAGGAGCTCTGGGGATGGTGGTGGTGCTGCAGGCAATGGAGAGCAGCAGAATACAGAGGATTTGTGCTCACAGCTCCAGGTCTTTCCAGAGGGGTGTCAGGGGAAGCCGCCCCAAGTGATGGATCACAGGGGATGTGCCAAGGGCTGCCAGTGAGGGGCTCGTCTCACTTGCTCCATATCTCTCCCTTCTCTCACACCAACGTGGAGCTCTTCTGTTGTGCCTCCAAGTTTTCCCTTTCCCTGCAGGGCTGAGACTGTGGAGTGGAAATAACTGGAAGCATCCAGAGCCCTTCTGGGGCTGCTCCAAGGGAGACATCGCCTTTCAGCCATGCTGGGTCTCCATGTGGGCTTTGCAGAGGGAGAAACTGAGGCACAGGGTGGCTGGAATCTTGTGGGGCTTTCTGGAGAGGACCATGGGGTTTGTGGCTCCCTGATGGATGGCTGAGGGAGCAGGGAGCCAAAATGCTCCATCCAGTCCCAAGGCTGGATGACCAGAGCAGGGCAGTTGTGGGCAGTAATGCTGGCTTGGATCTCACGAGTTCCAAGGGCTCAGCTCATTCCCTTTGTGTTTTTGTGATGTGGATACTCATGAATTTGACTGCCTTTGTTTCACTACCCATCAGTTCATTCCAGCAATCACTATCTCCAGGTGCTCTGAATATCTACAGGTTTAGGACTCACTAGCTGGAAAAAGTGGGAAATGTGTCTGACAAAAGATTTTTAATCTGACTCTGAGCAAATGGTTCAGTTTGAATTACTCAGCCAGATGCAGTTTTAATATTCTCATGCCAACAGTTCCTGGACACTGATCCCAACTGTAAATAGCACAAAATCCTGCCAAGGGGTGTTAATCTTTCCCCTGCATGGTGTTTGAGTGCTGGGAAGAATGCAGATTAACTTCAGGGCTGAGAGGGGCCAGAGCGGATTTCTGCAAGAGATTGGGATGAAATCTCACTTGCCTCTTCTTCCCAAACTAGGAGCTGGCTCTGAAGTCCTTGGGAAATGAGGGGCTGTTCCTCTTTTCATCTCTGGACACAAACAATGACCTGTACCTCAGCCCAGAGGAGTTCAAGCCAATAGCTGAGAAGCTGACAGGTAGGTACCTGTGTGCCTTCCAGAGCTCTCCCTGCACAGACCAGGCAAAAACCAAAGCTAATGCACTCCACAGGTTTTATTCACCTAATATTTTATTCACTTTATTATTTTCTGGGCGCTGTTTTGGGTCTTATTTACACGAAGAGAGGCTGCGAAGCTTTACATGTTTTTGGAAAGGCTTAAGCCCTAGACATCACTTTCACAAAGTAGAGTTTTTATAAGATGGAGGATCCCATTGCTGGACTAGCAAAGTACATAAGTTACTTTGTCTGGAGCTTAAAGGGGATTTGGGATGGGTGAATGCAACAAATACAGCTCAGCCCAGGCTAGGCCAGAACTATTAGTGAGTCCCAGCGTTCCATTCATCCGCTCCCCCGGCTGGGGCGGCCTCTCTGGGATGGCAGTTGTGGGAGATCATGTTTGGAGACCATATCAGTGCAGAGCAAATGTCTCTGCTGGTGCCAAGCAGGGAGAAGTGTGGGGATGATGATGCACAGTGGAGCTCCCAGTGCAGTGGAAACACAGACAGTGTTTGCTTCTGCTGTCATGGATGGGCTCGAACGCATGTTGGGATCGCTCCGAGGTGTGGGGAACCTTCCTGGCTGAGGCATGGAAACATGGATTCCCTGACAGGTTTGGGTTGGAATGGACCTTAAAGCTCATCCAGTTCCAGCTCCCTGTCATGGGCAGGGACACCTTCCACTAGCCCAGGTTGCTCCAAGCTCTGTCCAGCCTGGCCCTGGATGCTTCCAGGGATGGGGCAGCCACAGCTTCTCTGGACAACCCGTGCCAGGGCCTCCCCACCCTCACAGGGAAGATTTCCTTCCCAATATCCAATCTAAACCCACTCTCTTTCAGTTTAAAGCCACCAAGTTGGCTGCTAAAAGGAGGACTCCCCTTTAATTCTTGCAGCCAAAACTGTCTCTGGGGTGGGTCTGAGTTCTGCTGCATAGGGACAGCTGGGAAACTCCCAGTGCTCCTGGATTTGCTGGGATAAATGTGTAATCATTTCACAATTGCTTAAAAAGGGAGGGAGGGGAAACAGCTGCTTAAATTCCTGTCCTTTTGTCTAGGAGTTGCTCCCATCTCAGAATTTGAAGAGGAGGAGACGCCTGATCCAAGCGGGGAGACTCTGTCCGTCGTGGCAAAATTCCAGCCTTTGGTCATGGAAACAATGACGAAGAGCAAGGATGGTTTCCTGGGAGTAGGTGTCATGCAGGATGTGTTTGGCCACAAATTCTGGAATAAATATGGCCACAAATTCTGGAATAAACACGTCCAGTGGGCTGGTAGCATCACTGGGAATGTGTGCTGGAGCGTTAGGAGGGGGACATAGTCCTGCTGAAGCCTTTGGGATTTGATGTGATGAGGAAACTCTCTGCTTCCTGCAGCATTTCAGTGTTTTCAGCACACTCAGCAGCTCCATGCCCCAGTTAAGACACCCTTCCTGGGAAGCTGGGAGTAGGAATTAGACGTGGCTCTCCTGGAGCTAATTCCAGGAGCAGTGGTGTTAGGTGGCACGTCCCCCTCTCCTCTATTACTCACATTCTTGAAAGCTGACAGAACTGTTTGGGTTGGTCAGAAGAATTTAGAATGTGATATATATTTTTCCCCCTTTTCTAAAGCCTCCTTACATCCATGAGCATTGGAAGGGTCCAGTCTGGGCTCTGATAATGTCTTTTGTTCACAGATTTCTCACGTTGCTCTCTCTGGGCTGAGGAACTGGACGGCCCCAGCAGCCCCTATGACTGTGCTGCTTGCCAGGCAGTTTAAAGCCTTCCTTCCTCCAAAGAATAAACTGGATCTCGGGGATCCGTGGTGGATAATTCCCAGTGAACTGAACATCTTCACTGGGTATCTTTCCAACAACAGATTTTACCCTCCGCCTCCCAAGGGCAAAGAGGTGAGAGATGAAACTCAGTTTCTATATACCCGAGATGTAGTTGGTGGAAATGTTCTGCTTCATAGCCCAGATGAATCACAGGAATGCCCAGAGGGACAAGGCTGTTGTTATGTGTCTCCCTGGGTTTTCTAAGGAAGCAGAAAGCCAGGAGCACCGTCTCCTAAGCTGGAGGTAAAACTGAGCAGGCAAGATGAGGCTGACTTGAGTAACTTCATCTTGCTTTGTTAATCATGTGGGATTTTAGGATGGTTTTTCCCAGAGGGGGTTATCCAGAAAGCAGCTGTGTGATATGATCATTCCTTGTGGAGCAGTGGCCAAGTGCTACCCCAGAGGGGAACACTTTGGTTGACAAGTGAAAAACACTGTGTGTACACAGCAGGTAAAGCCAGGCATGAGCATCGCCCTCCCCTGGGTGCCCAGGCAGGTGTCAGGGATCACTGAGCTGATGCACCTTCACAGCCTGCTGTGATTACTGATTGCACACCCACTCCTTCAAAATCTGAAACCCTATGGATGGAGGCAGCCTCGTAGATCAGTTTACTGTCCTGACTGGGATGATGGAAACTTGCAAACAATGGGAATAGCGTAGAAACCCTGGAAGATGGATTTATTTTTAAAAGCCATCCCTTGCTTCATCTCCTCAGTTTGGGAATAGGTTGGTCTCTGAGCTAGTTTTGAAGTCACAGCCATTCTCTCGCCTTCCTGCTCTGGTGGGGAGTTGCTTTGGAGCTGCAAACCTGCGTGGAGGAGCTGTCCTCATTCTTGCTCTCCTACAATTGCTTCTCTAGGTGATAATCCACAAGCTTTTGAGCATGTTCCACCCCCGGCCCTTCGTGAAGACCCGCTTTGCCCCCCAGGGGGCCGTGGCCTGTATCCAAGCCATCAGCAGCTTCTACTACACCATAGCATTCCGGTGGGTCCAGGGGGCTTGAGGGGGGCCTGGGGGCACTTCTGAGTTTGTCCCATATCCCAGGGGAGTGGAGAAGGCTGCTGTGAGCCCGTGGCAGACAGCACACATGCTGCCTGTGCAAGGCCAGGTGTGTTCTGGCTGGGAGGGAGGGGAAGTGTCAAGGAAGAGGGGGGTTCACAGCCAGCTCTTGCTCCCAGTGTCACTGTGTCCCTGGTGAGGCAGGGACTGTGCCCACATGCAGGACAGCAGCCGTTCTCCATCACCCTTGGAGCTGTTCTGGCTGAATGGGGAGAGTCTGATTAGCAAGAAATTTGCTAGATTTTGGTTAATCAAGGGGTGGGCTGTCTTTGCAAGGGGGAGAGTCTGGGGAATTATTCACTTGTTTTATTGGGAGTGTTACAGCTTTTATTTGCCTGATCAAGCTGGAAGGGAGGCTGAAGGGGTCTTGCTCTGTGCTTGTGTTTCAAGAAATGATGATGTAATTTGTCCTCCAGGATGGACACTTAGTGCCCAATTCCAAAAGGCATCAATACTGGAGATGTTCCTGACCCAGAGGATCTTCTCCAGTCTTTTACTCGCTTAATTGTGTGGCATGAAAAGCTTTTTGAACTCCACCTCTCTGCCCCAGTTTAGGTTCATAATTTCTGGTGCCTGGAGACAGCTTTTCCCTGCTGTCATGTGCAGCACATGATCCTTTCTCTCCCCCGAGAGCTGCAGCTGACGGCTCCTTTCTCTTTTCAGGATCCACGCTGAGTTCCAGCTGAACGAGCCACCAGACTTCCCCTTCTGGTTTTCCCCAGGCCAATTCACAGGTCACATCATCCTCTCCAAGGACTCTTCCCATGTCCGAGAGTTTAAGCTCTTTGTCCCTAACAACAGGTACAGCTGTTTCTCCCTCCCCCTGGGTGCTGAACAGACTTGAGGATTGTTACAGACAAGGCCCAGCTGGAATCCAGGGGCTCTGTGTGCGTGGGGGGGGCTGGTGGGCTCTGTTTAGGTGAAGGTACAAGTGCAGTGACAGCCCTGTCCCCTGTGGGCATCCTGGAAGTGCAGGGAAGGCAGAGCTGCAGCCTGAGCTTTGGCCAGGCTGGTTCTGCTGTTTCCTCATCTGCTTTCCCCACACGTCCTTCCCTGCCAGCGGCCGGCACGGTCACCGTGTCCTCAATTCTCTAGTTGCTCCCTAAACCGGTTCTGATGCAATTTTTCAGGAATAGCTTTGTTTATCAACAGGTCCAGGGGGCATCTGGCTTGGGAGACGCAGGGAAGGACAAGGATGGAGAGGGGACAGGAGAGAAGCAGGGCACAGGCTGCTGGGGACGTGGAGCACAGAGTTGGGAGTAGTTGTCCTTGCACAGCCTGAATGCAACTGGCACCTGCTGCAGCTGAGTGTCCAAACCCGAGCTATCCTGTGCCAAACCACTTTGGAAGGAGGTACCTGCAGGCAGGTGGGAAGACAAACGTTGAAGTTGCCCTGCTGTTGCCCTAGACAGGCAGCAGCCTCCTCATTAGTAGCACTGCTGCAAGCACTGCTCCTGTCCCAGCACTCCTGGCTGTGGCAGGGGCTCCCACGGCTGTCAGGTACCTGTGGGAAGCTGCAGAAGCTCCCTGTGTGTCTGTGATCACAGAATCATGGAATGGGTTGGTTGGAAGGGACCTTAAAATCATCACCCCCAAGTTCCAACCCCCTGCCATGGGCAGGGACACCTTCCACTAGAACAGGTTGCTCCAAGGCCCGTCCAGCCTGGTCTTGAACACTTCCAGGGATGGGGCAGCCACATCTGTCTGTGGTGGATGAGCCCATGCTGTTTTGAGCCAAGTTCCTGGAAAAGGAGTAATTTGAGCTCTGCAGTTGCCTGTAAATGCATCTCCTCTAGTCACTGAGGATCCCTGACACATTCCAGGGTCTGATTCACTCACCAGTAACTGTCCCTTGGTACTTGGGGGATGAGGAGGGTGTGGAAAGCAGCCCTAGGCACAGTCCCAGTGCCTGGCTTCAACCACTGAAGTTAAGCAAGGCCTAATGCTCCTTCTTCAACATATTTTTTGCTTGGAGTCTCACAGGTTAAGGTTTTGTGTGCATAGCTTTGCACTAGCTCATTGCTGCTCTCCTGGCAAGGAGCTGGAAGTGTTTCAGGGGAGAAAAGCTTCAAATCTCTTTGCCCATGACGTGTGGAGTGAAAATTCTATTATAACATTACCCTGGCGACTCAACCCCAGTGGCTCTGTCAGCACATTTCTTACCGCGAGCAGACACTCGGGGCTCTGCCAGCAGCTCCTTGCAAAAGCCTTTTGCTTCCAAAAAAACACTTTTAAAAGTTCAGCAGGATTAGAATGTGCGAATTAAGTGCTGGGAAGGCAGAGGGAGCAAAGACATCTCTCTCTTCTGTAATTTGACAGAGCTCAGAGGTGTGAGGGCGTTTTCCCAGGGTGCTGAGTGGGTGCCTGGGCCCTGATCCAGCAGGGACCTGGTGGTGTTGGTCTGGTGGAGGGAACACAGTGATCTCCAAGGAGCCAGAGCCTCCAGGCTCCAGTGCTGAACCCTGCAAGAGGAGTGTTGGATGTTGCCTTTTTTGGGGGGGTTTCCCACATGCAGCTTTAGCCTTGGGTTATGGACATGCTGGGTTCCCCTTGCAGGTCTCTGAACGTGGACATGGAGTGGCTGTACGGGGCAAGTGAGAGCAGCAACATGGAAGTGGATATTGGATACCTGCCTCAGGTGTGTGGTCACTCCCAGTCCTCCATCCATGGGCAGCAGCTCTGCAGGGATTTGTGCTCTGGTGGCCCCAAGCTGTATCACATCCATTATCCTTGATCTTTAGAGCCTTCTCTTGAGTATTGCAATATAACTTCCACTGGTCTGTGTATGTCCTCTGTGTGGCTCCCTACTGCCAGCTTTTGTGATGTATTCTTTTTTCCCTCCATGTGGGTTGAATCCTAAGCTCCTGGAGTCATGTGACTTTTTCCTTTTTTAAAACATCATCTGACAGGCAGGAGGGGAAGATGAGGAGGTGAGCTCACAACAGTGGGTCTGAATTTAGAAACTGCATGAGGTTATTCCTCTGTTTTGTGGTAATCCTGGCTCTTGGGACAGGAAACATAAGTCAGGGGTTTGAATGCCTGAATTTAACAGCCCCATTTTCTCCTAAACTAGGTCCATGTTTATTTTTAATTGCCAAAAGACAGGAAAACAGACTTAAAATCATTTCAGCTGTACCAGAACAGAGCCACAGGGAAGCTCCTGAGCAGCTTTCCCTGTTGCACCCTCTTGTGGCTTCCCAGGGCTCTGTAAGGGCTGAGCTGGTGATGGAAGCAAGAGCTTCCCATCAGCCCTGCAGGTCCTGATGATTTTAAGGATCTGGTGTCCCACAGTTAAAAATCTCCACTGGGGAGGTGGGAACATGGAGTCTCATGCATTTCCAATCTGGCAAGCACAGCCAAGCAACAGCTGAAGGAAATGAAGTTGCTTTCTTGGTATATCCCCCACATCTGCAACTGGTAAAGTGCAGCTCCAGGAGACAGGAGATCAGGCTGTACCTTCATTAGCAGCTGCACAGTCTTATTTTGGATCTTCATCCTGTCCTGGAGTACAGAAAGACCAGGATTGGGGTGTCTGCAGTGTCCAGCTCAGCCTGTTGTCTTGCAGATGGAGCTGGAATCGACAGGGCCCTCAATCCCCTCTGTGATCCATGATGAGAATGGAAACATCATTGATGGCAGGGATCCCTCAGGGGAGCCCATCCAGTTTGTGTTTGAAGAGATAACCTGGCAGCAGGAAATCCCTTGGGAAGAGGCAGCCCAGAAGCTGGAAGTGGCCATGTATCCATTTAAGAAGGTGAGAAAGGGGCTGGGCTCTTTCTTGGCACGTTTATTTGGGGCAGGTTGTCTTCACTGAGACATCCAGTCACCTCAAGAACAAGCAGAAAGCAGATCCCACAGACATGAGCAGCATTCAGAGCAGTGTGAGAGTCTCCAGCTCAACATGTGCCTCCAGGCACTGCATGCACGGCTTGATGGGCTTCAGCTTCCAGATGAAGGAGTGCAGCATCTCTGAAAGGGCATTTGGGGTCACAGGGCAGTACAGGCAGGAGCAAAGCCTTCATGTCAGGTGTCCCAGGCTTGTCTTGTAAGCAGAGGCTCATCCTTCCTGCCTCTTATCAGTGGCTGCTGCCGTGATGCCTGAGGAGGCTCGTGCTCCTTACAAATGATTTTCCCCTGGCATTACTTTTGCAGCATTCAGGTACCTTTGGACCAAGCTTTCCTTATCAGCAGAGAACACACAATCTGCCTGTGCCTCTGCATCCCGCAGTGAGACACAAATTTATAGCTCTGGGTGACCCAAACTATTTAACATGCCAGCAGCCTGTGGAGCAGATGGCTACTGCCTGTCACCGCTTCCTTGGCTGAAGGGACACGTTTCAGTGGCTGCCTTCTTGTGCCTGAGCTTACAAATGTCCCTTCTTGCTGCCAAGATGTTAATATCAGTTCCTTTCATTTGAGTGATTGGAACAATCTCTGTGCAGGGTCAGTTTTTAGGCTGTTTCAGTGAGGTTTTGTAAATAAATATCTCAAGGCCAGATTTCCTGGGCAGCTGAGGTGGGGTTGCAGATGCTTTGTGCAGTCAGTAAAATCAGGGCTCTGCAGGTGCCAGTGAGGGATCACAGTCTGGTTCCTTCAGAGCTGCTCCTCTTTGGGCTGGGCAGTTCTGTGTCTGTTCCTCACGCTGTCTCTGTCTCCAGATCTCCTACCTGCCCTTCACAGAAGCTTTTGAGAGAGCAAAAGCAGAGAAGAAGCTGGTGCACTCCATCCTGCTGTGGGGGGCCCTGGATGACCAGTCCTGCTGAGGTGAGGGCATTCCCAGCCTGGCTGGGAGGGATGATGTGCCTTGTTTGGGCTCCGAGGAGAGCTGGGGGTCAGGGAGCTGGTCACGAGCCAGCAGTAAATGTTCTGTTACTCTTTTTGGCACTGAAGATGCTGAACAGACAAAGGCTGGAAATGGAGAATTACTGATATGAGCTTGGTTCCCCAGTGGCAGGATCAGATCTGTCTGAGACAAGCCGCAGACCAATGTGTGAGTCAAGTGCCTTTGTCAAGGTGGAGACATGGATCTTCCCCCTTTCTCTTCCCCTCTCAGCCTGCTTGGGAAGAGGCAGCACTGGCAGGGTGAAAGGGACACTGCTCTCTGCTTCAGCCCTGGCACCTGCACAGGACAAGCCAGAGCAAGATGTGGGCTTGGCATTGTCCTGATATACAGCTTTTTCCCCCACCAGTGCCTAAGAACTTCCAAGCCACGTTGGGCAGGAGGGATGGATGGGAGGGGATAGGTATGTTCTGTCTGCCCTTAAAAACTCCCCAGCACTGGGCTCTGCTGGGCATGAGGAGCGAGTGGCACTCGAGGGGATCTGCAGGGATCGGTGGCAGACTTTGGCTTGGGGTCTGCTCTGGTGAACCTTCCGTCAGCAGCACCTGCAGGAAACAACAGCAGTGGAAAACTGCCAACAAGGGAGGGAAAAAGACAATGGGAAGGGCTGGGGGGGAGCCAGAGTCAGCTGCCACACCAGCCAGAGTGGTGGCATCGGGGTGGCATTGAATGATGGTGGTGACAGTCACCTCAGGAAGCACATCAAACCCCTCTGTGCCTCTTCCCGCGCCAGGTTCGGGGCGAACTCTCCGGGAGACCGTCCTGGAAAGTTCGCCCATCCTCGCCCTGCTCAACGAGAGCTTCATCAGCAGCTGGTCCCTGGTGAAGGAGCTGGAGGAGCTGCAGGTGAGGCTCACACCACACTTGCCACCTTTGCTGGTGCTGGGGAGTGCAGATGGGGCTTGGCACAGGGGTGCCAGGGGAGGGGGAGCTCATACCTCTGCCAGGGGGGTGGATTTTGGTTTCGAGCCCTCCATGTCTGAGCCCCTGCAGGGGCCAAGCAGACACCAGATGGAGGCAGCCTAAGAAATGGCACAGTGACCCTCTTGGTTCTGTCCTGGTGCCAGTTTTAAAAGCTAAACCAGATGCTCCACTGGGAGACAGCCCTGCCCAAGGCCACTGGTGCCATCAACCAGCTGACTTCTCTGCAACCCAGGGAGCAAACAAGTAACCCTCTGAACCCTGAGTCTCCTGATTGCACCATTCCCCACTTCTGAGCCCATCTCTGGGCCTATGCTGTCAGTCACAGAGCTGGAGACTCTGGAAAAGGCTGAGATCAGACTGCTGGTGTGCCTGGAAACCGCCAGTGATGGGGTGATTTTATTCTTTAAGGATAAAACCTACAGCTGAAATGTAAGAGGGAGACTGAGAGGGAATAGTAAAGCAAGTTGTGAGAATGGTACCAGTTACCACCACGCTGCACAGCAGCTCTTCAGTCCCTCCCTCACATGCTCAGTGTACTCGTGTGCTGTTCTGCCAGTTCTGGGGTGTGCAAACGTGTTTCTTTGGGGTCTCCCTACAGAGCAACAGAGAGAATGAGTTCTACAGCAAACTGGCTGACCTGCACCTGGAGAAATACAACTTCCCTGTGGAGATGATCATCTGCCTCCCCAACGGCACCGTGGTACAGTCAATACCCTTCAGCTGGGCTGGGCTCTTCCCACCAGAAACTGTTCTCTGCAGGGTCTCCCAGACCCTGGAGTGAGTGTCCACTGCCCCAGCCATTCCCTGGCCCCTCGAGCCATTGCCCTTCATGGTGTGGTGCTCCCAGGGATGCTGTGGCAGACAGGCAGCAGCTCTACCCAGAAATCTGAAACAAATGTGTTTTTATTCAGAGACAGAGCAGCAGCAGGGCTGGAACAGACCTGAACCAAGTGTCTGCCTGCGATTCCTCGTTGTCCCTGGTTGGAGTCAGCGACCTTTGGGAGGCCACTGTAGCTTGTTTCCTGTGCCCATTGTCCTTTGTGCTCATCCTTTGGAGAAAATCTCCTTATCAGCACCTTCTAGCACATTTATCTTTCTCTTGATTCCCCAGATTTGTCATGGCAGATCAGCCATTAGCAGGTCCACACGCTTTGGCTCTGCTGTGCTCCCCAGCAGCCTCTCAGAGCCCCCCCACCTTGGATTTGATGAACAACAGTTCCAGACACTTGGCAGCACGGTGCTGCCTGTGTCAGCTGCTGGGCTGGGCTGTCTGCAGGGGAGGATCCTGCCAGGGCTGGTCCAACTGTGCCCCTGGCTGGGCAGATACCAGCTGGTCACACCTGCAGGGTCCCCTCACTGTCTCTTCATGGCTCCCCTGCAATGAGGCCACGGGCTGGGGACAAACCTCAGCTCAGCCTCTCTGTGGTCAGTGGCCACATGTCCCCCTTTCCCAGCTCCATGGGGAGTGGGAAGTGTTTGAAGCTCAGGTGCTGGTTTTGCAGCTGTGTGGGCTGAGGGCTCACACCAGCATGGTCAGGCTCTGTCTCCCCAGCCTTTACTCCCAGACAAATGATCTGAGCCTCCATGATTTTTCCCAAATCACTTTCATCTTCTTCTTAACCTAAGCCAGGGGTCAGCACTTGGGGAAAGACAGACACTGTTGTCTTTCACACACCTTTCTCTGATTTTAAAATGCAAACCTGGATCCTGGTCCCTGAATTAGCATCTGCAAAGCATTAGAGATTCTGTAAGAGTTGTTACAGCCTTGTCACCTCTGTCCTGGCCAGAGGCCAAGGCAGCGGATGGGGAATTGTTCTGGCCCTTTAAGTTCCCTCTCATCTTTTTTCTATCCCAGATTCACCATATCAATGCCAACTACTTCCTGGACATCACTTCTATGAAGCCTGAAGATGTTGAAAGCAGCATCTTTAGTTTCTCAACCAATTTTGAAGACCCTTCAACTGCAACTTACCTCCAGTTCCTGAAGGAAGGACTGCAAAGAGCAAAACCATACCTGCAGACCTAAAAACAAAGGCACCTGAATGCCCCACAGAGACAGCCAAAGACTTCAGAGATCTATTTTGGTTACAGCAACTCCTCCTCATCTTCATGCCAGACATTGATGTTAAGCTGCAAAGAGTCCCAGGGCAGGGCTTTGCTCTGGATGTTGGTTTGAGGCTGAGTTTCAAGTGATACCAGTTTACACAACCTTTTGAGTTCAGGCAAATTTTACAGGAGTTAAAAAATACTTGAATACATTCTCAGTGCATATGCCTTGGTCTGCCACCTACCCTCATTTGTTTTTCCAGCTCCTGTTCAGACTCAGGAGCATCACCCAGATGTAACAGCATCACCCAGAAACCCTGATCTGCAGGACTGGACTGTTGCAGAATTGCCATTATGACCAAACACTCGTGGTGAGAACAGACTCCAGCCAGTGGGAAGCTCCTTCCTCCCACCTCCGTGCCAGTGCCATGGATGCCAGCTCCTGACAACAGCATTTATTGACAGTGACAACCAGTGTGTGATGGGACTGTAGCTGGGAATGTGCAGACAGGAACGTGGGAGGTTTGAACTGGAGGATGAGCTCTGGAGTGGCCTCCCAGGGCCTTGTGTGACCTGGTGGCAGAGGGGTCTCACTCATTCAGGCTCTGTGCCCCTGAGGGAGGTGCTGAGCTTCACACAGGAACATTAGGAATGGAGACCAGGGCACTTGGTGCAGCTCAGAGGTGTCAGGTGAGGATCAGTTTTGGGGGGCTGAGCCCCCCCAGTGCAGTCCATGCACTCCAGGCTCTGGGACACAGCAGTGAGCAGTGCCCCCCGTTCATCCCAGGGCTCCCACCCTGCTGGCTTTGGGACCTTGGTTCTCCCAGTGTCCCCTCAGCAATGCCCTCTCTGTGTTTGCTTTGAGCTTCCAGGTCACCCTGGATGATAAACCATGAAGTTCCCTTTGGGAACTGCCCTGAGAGCATTACCTGGTTGAGAACTGAGCAGTTCTAAAAGCCAGCAGTACTAAAAATATTTTCAGGAGATTTTTCCAAAGATGTTGTTCAGACATAAAGCCTTCCTCCCTTATCTGAAACCACCCTGAGCAGTTGCCCCTACTCTCTGCCAATGCCTGGCTACAGAGCGAGCGTAATTGTGTAATTTGGAGAAGGAAAAGTTAAATGAAACGGGTTTTAGGCATATTCCTACAGATATGTGAGGAGACAAAGCATCTTCAGGAGCTGCCTGCAGCCAGTTGGTGATGCTTTTTCTGCTCCCTGAAGCACAATTTTGTTGGACCAAATCAAAAGAGGTATTTTCATTCCTGGGCTCCAGGTCCAGGGAATATCCTGGGAGTGGTGATATCCTGACCCCACCCTGCCCCAGCCCTCCTGTCTGTACCCGAGCCTGGAGACTGAGCTTAGCTGGACCTCTGGGCTGAACCAGTGCCACTTCACTAATTGCTCTAGTGAGATTAATTACCCCAGTGTTGGCTTTATAACTATGCATTAGCTCTGCACTTTCCTCACACTCCGAGGGGCTGCAGTGGGACAGGCTGGGACTGGCAGTGCCATGTTGAGACATCGAGCTCCTGCCACACCGACAGTCTCATCCCTTCGGGGGACTTCGATCCCTTCAGGGCTCCGAGGAAGCCTTTGGGATCCTACAAAGTACCTTGTTTTTTACTCTCGTGAACCCCTGGGCTCCTGCAGCCACCTCTGAGCGCTCCCGGGAGAGCTCAGAAGGGCAGCAGAGGGAGCCCAAACAGCCACCCCCAGCCTGGGGGGGTCCAGGGGGTCCTGGATCCTGTTAACCTGCCAAACTGCTCCGTCGCTGCCCACCCGCTGCCGTGGGTGGGCTGTGGACAAGCAGCTGCCGCGCGAGGCTTTACTAATCCGTGCCAAGCCTGTGTCCTGTTTGTAAACCACCGATGTACTCTGTAAATTCTCCGCAGGGTCAGCGATACCTCGGGGAGGGCTGGGTGGGGTGGGTAGCTGGTGCTGTTTCCCCCCCTCCTTCCCTGCGCCTTGTGACGCCCTGGCCTGAAACCCACGGCGGGCCAGGGCCGATGTGGGCCGGGGAGGGCTCAGGGGGAGCAGCCCCTGCGAGGGGCGGTGCCGGTGGGCGCGGGGGGGCCCTCGGGCCCGGCTGTAGCTGCACCGGTAAAACCATCCATCCCTCCAGCCTCGGCCTCCTGCAGTCCGTCCTTCCGTCCGTCCGTCCGTCCGTCCCTCGGGGGGGCTTGGGGAGCGGGGAGGGGGTCGGGCTGAGCCCGCACCGGGGGTTTCCCAGCGCTGTCGCCCCGCACCGGGACCCCCCTCCCGGCCACCCCCCGGTCCCGATCCCGATCCTGGTCCCGATCCCGGTCCCGGCGCCTGCGCTGCGGCCCCGGAAGGGCGAGGGGCGGGTTCTGGTTCCGGGGATGGCGGCGGAGGGCCCGGGAGCGGCGCTGGGAGCGGGGCCGGGCCGCGCCCACCCCCAGGTACGGCCGGGAGCGGGCCCGGGCGGCGGGGGGACCGGGGGGAGCCGGGCTGGGGGCACCGGGGGGAGCGGGGGGAGCCGGGCTGGGGGCACCGGGGGGACCGGGGGGAGCCGGGCTGGGGGCACCGGGGGGAGCCGGGCTGGGGGTACCGGGGGGAGCCGGGCTGGGGGCACCGGGGGGAGCGGGGGAGCCGGGCTGGGGCCGCCCCGGCGCTCCCGCAGCCCCTCGGGGTGTGTGTGTTGCAGTGAGACGCGGCGGGGGGAGCGGGGTACGATGAGCCCCGGCAGCCGCAGGAGCCAGCGCTGAGCCCGCCCCGGCCGCGGACATGGACGCGGAGGCCGTAAGTGAAACGGGGCCGGGACACCGGGAATTGGCCCGGGGAACTGACCCCCAGCACCTGCCCTCGGCAACCACCCCCGGCATCGGCCACTGGCGCCTTTCCCTGGAACCAGCCCCCGGCAGCTGTTCCTGGCCACTGCCCCGACAACTGCCCCAGTGCCTGCCCCGGCACCTTCCCCCAGCCCCTGGCACCGGCCCCAGCGACTGCCCTGGGAACTGCCCCCGGCACCAGCTCGGACCACCGGCCCCGGCATCCACCCTGGCAAACTGCCCCAGCACTTGCCTCCAGCAGCTGCCCCTGGCAGCTGCCCTGGCACCACCCCCAGCAACTGCCCCAGCACCCTCCCCAGCCCCCAGCAACTGCCCCAGCACCCTCCCCAGCACCAGCCCCCTGCCAGAGATCACTCACGGCACTCACTGCACCCCCAGCTCAGAGATGCAGTTCAAAACACACACTGGGAGTTTCGGATCTGGCTGCACAGAGCTCGGTGCAGTGTCACTGACTGCACAGTGACTGCCCGGGCTCAGTGTGTGGAACGAGCTCCGTCAGTCAGTGAATTAATGGGTTTGTTGTGGCCCGAGCAATAAAACCTGTTTGGATTCCCGTTTGTCCTGGTGGTATTTGCTGTCCAGAGCCTTGTGCTGCCTCCTGGCACAGGAGCCTGTGACAACGTAAAATGGGCAGGGGGAAGAGAACTTCACCTTTTGAGTCCAGTTCAGTGTCCAGAGATCACTGAAGCATTTGCTGTCTCTGAAAACACCCACCAAGGCTGTTCTCCATGGCCCTTGGTTGGGAGAGGTGTGGAATAGATTTGTCACTTTGCTGTCACCAAAGAAAAGTTCAGTCTTATCCCAGAGTCCCAGAAGGTGTTGGGTTGGAAGAGACCACTGGAGGTCACCTGGTTCAACCCCCCCTGCTCAGGCAGGGTCTCCTAGAGCAAGTTCCTCAGGATCATGTCCAGGTGAATCTCTCCAGGGAAGGAGACTCCAAAACTGCTCTGAGCAATTTACCAGTGCTGCTCATAGATTATGTGAAGGCAAGAGTGTCCCTTTAAATAAGTCTTTATTTGATCTTGTTTTCCTTCTGGGCCCATGATGTGCCACTGTTTTCCTCCTTTTGCCAAGTTTTCATTTGTCACTCAGTGCCTGTTATTGAGTGGTTTTAGTTTGAAAGTGCTACAGCAGTGTTCAAAATGCTCCTGTATCATGTGACTTCATGTATGTGAAGCTGAAACACTGTTTTATGGAACGGGGCCCTTAGTTACAAATTAAAAGTATCACTGAACAAATAGTCAGAGATCAGACTCTTGACAGTTTAGGAGAATTTCCAATTTAATAAATTTTGAGAAGGGCAGCAGACCTGAGGCACTAATTCTGTCACGTGATTGTCTTGCAGACAATCCCCATCTGGCAGAACAAACCCCATGGCTCAGCACGCAGCGTGGTCAGGATGATCGGGTCAAACCTCCCTCTGAAACCCTGTCCCAGAGCCACCTTCGAGGTAAGTGGCTCGTGGGGTTTGGGGGTGGCTGTGGGAGCTGCAGTTCTGGGGCAGGACAAGGCAGTGCCTCGAGATGCTCTTTGTCACTGCACACCCACAGGGTTGTAGCCACAAAACCTGTTGCAGTACAGTTAATTTTAAGATTTTTATTTTTTCTTTAATTTCTTTTTATCCTTAATTCTGTTCTTGGAAAGCGATCCTTGGCAACTTGAGGAAATACCTCCTCAGACAGTGCCTGAGGAGCAGGTTTAACCAGCTGGAGGGGATGGAAACTGTGGAGCTGCTGACTCAGGGCTTTGTTGTTCGACCTCCAACAGGCCTCGTGCCCTCTGGGCCTGTTTCCCAAACAGTCAGATGGGGTTATGGAGGCACTGACATCACTGCTGGAGCTCAAGGACAGCGCTGGGACTTGTAGTGGCAAAGTGTTGCACGTGGCCTTGGCAGTGTCTGGGCTGGATCAGGTGTCCCTTCCTGCCTCAGACACACACCAGCACACCAGGAACACGTTCAGGAGCCAAGGCAGGGAAGCACAGCAGTTCCCAAACCCGATGGTGTTGCTGTTGTACATCTGACAGAGGCAGCTGCTGCTCTGTTGCTGAGGAGATGGGCTCTGCCAGCCAGTGCAGCACATTTTGGGTGGCTTCAGGAGACAGAAACACCCGTCTCCTTAACAGCATTTTCTTCTTTTCAGGTTCTACCAAGTGTTTCAGATCTCTATTTAAATGATGTGCCCCCAGTCCCCACCTTGGCTGACATTGTGTGGATCGCAGCAGACGATGAGGAGACCTATGCCAGAGTCAGGTTGGTTCCTCTCCCTGTCTGCAGGTCCCTGTTTTTATCCCCTGGTTTGTTTTGCACAGCTCAGGCCAGGCATTGATCAAATGGTCACAACTTCCAGTCCTCACAGGCTCTGATGTGGTGCCTGTTGAAAGACATTTTTCCCAAGAGAAGGGGGTAAAAAAAAAGTTACAAAGGACCCCATGAAGAGTTCCTGTAGGAAGTGCCACAAGTCTGTGCCGTGCCATGTTTTACTAACTGGCTGATCTGTGCAGAGTAACCCCCTGATCCGGGGTGGTTTCTGGTTAGGAAGTTGGAGAGTTGAGTTCTCACAGGGCTGAAATGTTCTGCCCTCGGGAGTTTGGTTCTGGCCAGTGGAACTTCTGTCCTCGAGCAGGGCAGTGCTGACAGGTGTTTGTGAAAGAGAAAACGCAAACGTTCACTGGTGAGTGACATTTCCCATGTGCCCCCAGCGTGGGGTCACAGTCACCAGGAGAAAGGTGACTTCAAACCGTGTGAGCACACACAGATTTTTGCCCCTGAGTCCTCTCACCCCATCTTGTGCCACAGGGTCATGATTTCTGTGACAGACTTTCACAGAATCCCAGACTGGTTTGGGTTGGAAAGGACCTTAAAGCCCCTCTCATTCCAGCCCCCAGGGGCAGGGACACCTTCCACTAGACCGGGTTTGCTCCAAGGCCTGTCCAAGCTGGCCTTGAACACTTTCAGGGATGGGGCAGCCACAGCTTCTTCTGTTCCTTGTTAATTCCCTGTGTTAAAAGCTCCTGCTGCCCTCAGTGGAAGCCCAGCACTGTTGTCACAGAGGGGTTTGGCCCCTGTAAATGCCCAGCAGGTTTTTGTCCCCCAGGAGCGACACTCGCCCGCTGAAGCACAAGTGGAAGCCGAGTCCCTTCACCGTGATCCAGCGCAACGCCTCGGTCCCCAACCTGAGGAAGCAGGAGGAGAAGCTGCTCGCCCTGAAGAAGCCTGGCTTGCCAGCCCTGAGCCGAACCACGGAGCTCCAGGATGAGCTGAGTCACCTCCGGAGCCAGATCGCCAAGATAGTCGCTGCAGAGTCAGGTAGGGCCATGATGAGCTTTATTCCTCTTGAAGGTTGAGCTGCTGAGCTCTGTTATTTCCTCTGTGCACTCCAGACTCATCCCAGCCAAGCCATGTCTGCTCTGGGGGCAGCTCAGGGCTGGGTCTGTGTTTAGAGCTCTGTGCCTTTCATTGGAGGAATTCCAGCTCGTTTTTAAGAAATCCCAATTCCTGCTTTGTGGCTGCATTTGGAGGCACCTCGTTCCATGAGAACGTTGGTGTGTTCTTGCCATTCCTGCTCCCACCTGGCCATCAGCACAAGGGTTCTGCCTTGATTTGGGTAGGAGGGAGGTGTTTGTGTTTGTCTCTGTGCAAATGACAGAATTGTTTGCCATCTCTGTAGCAAAACAAAGCAAAAAAAGGTACTGGGGTACCTGCTGGGGTACTCTGCTGGAGTGATTTCTTTCCTTTTTTTTTTTTTTTATTAAAATTTTATGCAGTTAAAAGCCATGATTTAGCCTCAAAGCTGAACTGTGAGGAAAGACTTTATACTTCTCTTCTTTTTGTGGCTTTTCCCATTTACTCAGCCCTAAAAATGTGACACTGCTTGGTAGGATACAAATCCAGGTGGTTCTACAAGTCTTGCTGCAGCAGTGGCTGCTTCAGAGTGTGTGACTAGTAAAGAAATACCTTGGTGTCTGTGAGTGGAGAATTCAAAAGGCAGAGTTTATCTACCAACTCAAAAAATATGGGAAGTTTTGCAGACTAAAGGAATTCAGTCCTTTCTGAAGACAGTTTTTCTTAAAAGCTGCCTTTTCTTTTATGCAGAACATTTTGCCAGGTGACAGCTGTGTTAGGGCTGCTTTCCAGGGGAAAAGAAGGACCTATAATTCTTCCCATTACTTTAAAAATTGTGCCACATTTTAAACACAATAACCTCAACCATGCAGGGAAGGAGCACAAAACGAGGCAGCACAGATGTCCCCTCCAGAGAGGCTGGGTGTGCCCTCATCCTTCTTTGAGGAGCAGAGAAATTGAAATTGAAAAAAAGAAAGTCTGTGATTTTTTTTTCCTTCTCGGTGTTGTCCCAGCTCTGCAGTTGGTTAGAAAAGTCTGTTTAAATTCAAGGAGGGTAATAATGAGGAAAAATTAGAGATGCAGATGGGAGAAAAACGATTTAATAATTTAATACCTTTGTCTTCCTCTTGCCCACTCCTGACGTGTGAGAACAGCTCGGATCGACTCTCAGTCAATAGCAGGAGCAGTGATTTAGAGCCTTTGCTGCAGCTCCTCATCTGATGCAGGAGATAAGCACTTAGGAGGCTTATTTTGGAAAGATTGATGTCAAAAAAAGAAATACTGTGCACTCTGCTTTATTACCTACTGATAGAGACATCCCTTAATTGGGAACTGATGACTATCTCGAGGCCAAGGGCATCAGTGCTTGGAGGTACAGTTTGTTTCCAGTGCCTGAAGGTTCTTCCAAGGAGATGTGCCCTTGGCATGTTCCTGGCTTTGGATTGGTTTCCCTTGGTGTTTTACATGGGAAATGCCAAATCCTATTTCACTGAACACTGGGAATTCCTGTAGCTGTTGTTATCCTCACTGTGTTTTACATAAATCCCGTCTTCCCAAATAAATCCCATCCTCCCCGTGGGAATAGGTGGGTGCTGTGCACTGTGCTGATGGGAAGCAGAACGGGTCAGAGCAGCTGCAGGTCACAGGGTGAGTGGTTGTGACCACCTTGTGTGAAATCCTGGAGCTCCTGGGCAGGCTCTGCATTCCCACCAGGCATCGTGGATGTGGGGAAGGAGCCTGGCAGGAAAAGAAAGGCCAGGAGTTCTCAAGGCAGTGGAGGAAAAGAGGAAAAAAATTAGCAGTTAAGACCTGACTCCTGACACAAGCTCCCTGGGTGACCCTGAGCAGCAGCTAAAATCTCTGATCCTCCTTTTTACACTTGTAAAAAAACCCCAGGAAAAGTAAACATCACCTGGCTTGTGCTGGGTTTGGACTGGAGGGGTGATGGGCACGGCAGGAACAGAGATACATCAGGGGCTTGGTGGGATAAAAGGTGCTGGAGAAGGAAGCAGAGTGGCCGTGGAGGGCAGCAGAGAACTCTGAGGGGTTTGTTTCCTTGCAGAGGCCGACGGTGCCTCTTGATTTATATTTGGGGTAAAACTGTCCCGCGTGGTTTGGTGTGAGTTTGTTTATCCACCTCTGTTGTTTTCTTTTCCAGCTTCTGCTCAGTTAACACCAGATTTATTATCTCCAGGGAGTTCAAATGCATCTTCTCCTTTACATTGTTTTGGACCCTCTTTCCAATCCACCACTTCCTTTGTCATTAGCGATATCACGGAGGAGGAGGCAGAGCTGGAAAGCCCCGAGCTCCCGTCGGTCTCCCTGCTCTGCTCTGCAGCCTCTGAGAGCTGCAAGCCAGACCCAAAGGATCCTGATGAGGAAGACTCCGTGTCCCTTTCCAAGGCCAGCAGTTTTGCAGACATGATGGGAATTCTTAAAGACATTCACAGGATGAAGCAGAGCAAAGACTTGTAAGTGCCTCCTGAACTCCCTTTGATTTTATCTCCTTTTGGTTTGGGTGTTAAATCATTGTTTTCTGGACACTGGACGTTGCACTTGCTGCTGGTGCTGCTTCTTTATTTGTGATTTGAAGGGAAATACCTGTTTAGAGCAGAACTTGATAACACATTCCTGGTTTTTTGTTTTAACTCTGGCTTACCCACCCCGAGAGGAAACAGTGGAGGGGGATTTAAACTGATTAGCCCAATGTTTGGCTGTTCCAGCTTTTTCCAACCTGGCAAAAAGCTGTGTTTGCCCAGATGCCAACCAGGACTGTGTGTGTTGGCAGCTTTCAGAGTGAGGAAGGGTCACACCACCAGTGCTCCAGGTGCTGGTGCCAGCCCACCTGACATTCCCAGCAGCCTTTCCAGCGTGGCACAGACAGGAATTAACATGTGGAGCTTCTCAGCTTCTCTGACTGTGCATCTGGCCCAGCCCTGAGCGTGGGCAGGGTGAGTTTGCACTTGTCTCATGACGAGTTGACACATTGATCATGAGAACTCCTGAAGCTGCTCCATGGCTGGGACAAGATTCTTGCCCAGCTGAGCAAGTTCCTTCTTCGGTGTTGGCTGAAATCACAGTGAAGAAGTTCAGTCTACACATTTTCCAGCCCAGCCATCATGTTGTGTGAGATTCCTGGCCAAAAATAACACCTGTTTGTGTGATGGCTCTTCACAATTTCTCTGCCTGATTCGGCTTAAAAGGAATTAAATCCTCAGCACTGAGAAAATTGTGTAGTCACATGAGAGGAACATGTTCAGCTTCCACCCAGAGCATCGTGGGGGGGTTACACCTCCATCACTCACCCCTTTCCTCTTGTTTTCCTGAGTGTTGAATATGACTCAAAGCTTAAACATTTGATTGATTTATATAAATGCCTGTCATGTGTCTTGGGGGGGAGGATTCATGGGCCACAGGTGAACTGCTCCTCTTCTTTCTTCCTGTCTGTTGCACAATTATTGATTTATGAGGCAAATGGAGAGAGGATTAAGAGAAATCTTGTATTCTGTGTGTCTCAGTCCGTTGCACAGCAGAATTATTGAATTTTTAGGCAAATGGAGGGAAAATTGAGAAAAATCCTGGGGTTTGTGGGGCTCAACAGGGATTTGGGTTTGGCTTTTGGGAACTGTAACTGCCCCATTCTCATGGTCACTCTGGTGTTGCAGGTACTTCATGCTGTGCCAAGGAGTGTTTTACCTGTACCAAAACCTGCACATTCTCCTGTAACAATGCAATTATCACTCTTCTAATCAGTTCAGGCTGCTGTGTCAGCCTCAGGCTCTCAGGGCAGGGAAACTGCTGCTGTCTGTGCCAGGGGAATCGGGGGAAATGTGCATTCTTCAGGGGGGGAAAAAACTTGTACAAATCCAGATTATGGCAGGGAAATCCAAGGCACTTCTCATCCATGCCTGGATGTGCCAACAAGGCTCCTGCAGAGTCCAGGATTCCAGCACTGGCCGAGTCACGAGGGGCTGGGGGGAGGATGTGACAAACAGTGTGTGGGTGACAGGGAATGCTGCGACATAACGGGCCACAATTTGAATTTCCACCATGGAACGTGTGAGAGAAGTCCTGAGGGATGAAGGTGTTTGATCCTGCTGTTCCCTGGGAGGGCAACAGGATGGTCTGTGCCCGAGGAAAGGCTTTAATTGTGTTTAAAGTCACGGGAGATGGGGTGAGAGCAAAGATTTGGTGCTGAGAGGAGGGGAGAGCTGCCAGATCCCTCCTCGACAAGGTGGGCAGAAGGATGGGGTCAGGAAGGATCATGGATCTCCCTTGATCCTTGACTGATTATCCAGGGAATGCTGTGACAGAAAGGCTGCTTCCTGCTGGAGCTGAACCGTTTTCCCCTCATCCCTTTCTCTGTCTCAGCCTCTGACTCTCCTGAATCCAGCAGTGACATTTTGGGGTTATTACAGCTTAATTAAAGCTGTCTGAAGAGTGGCATGGAGTTGGAAAAATTCAGTTAATCACTGGTGTTCATGACTTGATGAGATTTAATTCCTCACACCCCCCTCAGTGCAGTTGTGGAGCAGCTCCCCCAGCTCTGCTGGGCAGCTCTGGGAACCCTGAGCAGGGTCAGGTGCTCTTTTAAGTGGATGAAAGTACCAGAAGATGCTTAAAGAGGTAATTACATTGATGCCTCTCTGCTGCTCCTGTGTAGGACTTGGTGCTTAAAATCAGCCTTGGTGTTTAAACATAGCCTTGGAAGCTTCAGGAATAAGGGAGAAACTTGCAGAAATGTGCCTGTTTCAGCAAATCTGAATTACAGCCTGTTCCAGTGTCTGTGGTGGAAATGCTCCAGGGGGATTTTTATTTTTTTTTTTTTTTCTTTTAGGAATGTTTGAAACACCCATAATGTTTTCTGAGCAAGGGAGGGCTTCAGCTATGAAAAAAAAAATAAAAGCTCTGAAATTGTCATTACAGGTTGTGAACAAAACTGCAGTGAGCAATTCATGACACCTGAGGGAAAAGAGCTGGGGTTTGGCTTCCTGTAAAAATAATCTGCTTCTAAAAGGAGCTGCTTGTGTGAACTTGTTGGAGGAGGAAAACTGCTCTTAGAATGCTGCAGAAAAACTCATGTAGTGGAAGGAAATGTGTACCAGCCCTGCTTTAAAATGTCTGTAATCACCCATGTTTAAATAGGAAATAATATACTCATTGTGTGGCAGAATTAATGAAAAAATACATATAGTCCCAGGAGTTCACCTCAGACACCTCACTGCTTGCTGATTTGTGTTGAGGGGCTGTAGGCTGCAAATAATTGATCAAGTTTTGGGTTACTTACTTGTTATTAGCACAGCTGAATAAAAATTATCCAGAGCTTTGATGGTGAGGTTTTTCAGGATCCCCCTTGAGCCACGACACGGGCTCCAGGTTTTCTGAGCCGACATGAAAGGGCTGAATTTCAGCTGCTTTTTGTTGTTCTGTGATGTTGTTCTTGCACCTCCTTCACTTGTGACAACAGCTGATGGCAAAGGCTGCAGAAAAAACACTCGGAAGACTCTACCCAGAGCTGTTAATCATTAATTTTGGCACTTGCCTGTGCTAATGCACAGTGATTTCTGTCTCCCCTGTAGAAACCGACCTTCCATGAAGGAGGAGGACCCGGCTGTTCTTATTGCAGAAGTTCTGAGAAGGAAATTTGCCCTGAAGGATGAAGATCTGGCCCTGAAGGAGAAATGATGTCGCTGTCATTCAACTCTTGTAAGCAAAAGTGTTATGCTCCCAAAATTTTTCTCCACAGTAGCTGCCTTCCTAAGGATTGAGCCTTTTGCCTCTTTTATTAATTAGACCTGGTTTCTGCACTGGACACTTAGGAAAGACCCTACGGATTTGATGTGTTTTCCATGTATTGTTATATTTAAGAAAAAAAAAAACAAACCTTTTTAAGAAGATGGAAATTCTTTTCCACCTGTGTTTTGATGTTGATTATTGATAAGGATCTTCTGGAGTGCTGCTGGATGACATTTTCTTACCTACACTTTTCCTTAGGTTCCAAATTAAGCATTAACCTCCAACGGCCTCGTTACGATAGAACCAGTTTCCATTTCCAGTACAAACAGGACAAAACCTCCAGTTCTTTGTTCTGAGTGTGGTACAGAGCTGCTGAAAATAAGCTCATTAATGCTTCCAGGTCTTCAGGCTGTTGGATCAGAGTGGTAAAAGACGTTTTCCCAGTGACAGGACGGAACGAACCCCTGGGTGGGGCGTGAGTGGATTTAGTGTGCCCTGGGTGTTTAACTCACAGATTAGCCCACAGTTGCATGACAGAATGGCCTTAATTTCTTGCCAGTAACTTAATGTTTCATTACTAGTCCTTGTATTCCAAACCTGTATTTTATTTAGCGTTCAAAAGGTCTATTTATTGATGCACCAATGCAAAGGGCCGGGCACCCCCCGAGAGCAGGGGAGGGGTTTGGCCTTGGCTGTGGCTGCAGCTCTCACCCACTGAAGAGTTTTTCCTTCAGCCCCACCTTCGCTGCAATGTTCCTCATGGCTGTATTTAAAGTATGATTTTTTTCCTTTATATAAAATGGAGCCTTAATAAGATGATGATTGTCCTTGAGTTTATTTAATGTGCTCGTGTTTGGGGGGTGGAATTTCGGCTGCTGCAGCTGAACAGACTCACAGGTGGCAAGGATTTTTTTCTTAATCCACCTTAATTTTCTTAACCAAGGGCCCTTGGCCTTTAAAAAATTAAATCATCATCCCCACCTTAAAAAATGAGAGGAGGCTTTTATGGCAGAGAACAGGAAGAGCATTGAAGGCTTAATCAGTTCTACAGGGAGTTGATACAGCTCCTCCCCTCCTGGATGCACCCCTGGAGCCCCTGAACACTGGGATCCTTCTCCCTGTCCCCATAAGGCTCCTCTGCCCAAGGATTTGGTGGGGATACACCTGCCTGTGGAGAAGATGGAGCTGTCACCAGGAGTCCCATTTCCTGGGAATGTGCTCCATGTGCAGGCTGGACAGGAACGGGGCAGTACTATGGGCTCTGATCCTGAGCGAAGCAGTCAAACCCCTTATAAATAAACTCCTTCAACATTTTATTTGTATTAAAGCAAAATAAAAAACAGAGAGGTGCTGCCTGTGGCTGCTGGTTATACCCTGCACACAGACACAGCAGGTTCACTTCCCAAATTCTGACAACTTTCTTACAACTCTCCCCCCCTCCCTCTTGCTGCACAAGAGGCCACACAGGACACTGAGGTCACTCACCAGTGTTTAATCACCCTGTTCCCTTCAGAATCCTGTGTGAACAGTAACTCAGGGCACAGCTCCAGCTGCTGCCCCCGGGGCTGGCTGGAGGCAGCACAGCTGGAACTGTCCCCGTGGGAAATGCCCCTGTCCCTGCAGCAGTGAGCAATGACCCTGTTCCCCTCCGAGTCCTGGCAGAAGAGCTCCCTGCAGGGGCTGTCCCAGCCCACCCCAGCCCCTGCCGTGTTCTGGCCACGCTCTCTCAGGGGCTGAGCTCTCGCTGGGCTCTGTGGGGATGAACAAACCCCCCCAGGAGCCCAGGGCCTGGCTCCTGGCACAGGATTTATATTCTCAGTCTTAGCAAAATCAATTAAAGAATTAACACTACTCCACTGCTGTGGTTTCTTACTCTGCTTTGCACCAAGCCCTGGTTGGAAATCGAGTCCAGCCTTCACCTCCTGGCCCTCCTGTTTGGTTACCCCCCAGTCTGATGTGACACTGCTGCTTCCCGAAACCGTTTCTCCAGCAAATAACTGGGATTTGTTCCTGTGAGTGATGATCCGGGGGCCCTCCGAGTCCTGGGTGAAGCTGAAGCACCAGGAGTCCCCTCCTGGCCCACAGGAGGCTTTGCCCTGGCTCTGTGACTCCACTTGAAGCTCCGAGGAGTCTGGCAAAGGTGCTTTCCCTGCCCGGCCCTGGGATGTGACCTGCACCCCCTCCTCAGATCCAAAGGGTTGATCCTGGGCTGTTTTCATCTGTGGCAAAGCCAAGATCTTCACAGGGCAGGCAGCCAGAGGGACACCTGTGTCTTCACTGTCCTTATTTGGGGTGAAAGGAGACGGCCTGGTGTTTTCTTTGTCTTTTTCATCTGAAAGCAACACAAAATCAGTTAAAGCCAGAGCTGGCAGACACATTTCTCGGGGTTAGTCACTACCCACATTCCTCAACTCAGACCTGCCACTCTCTCCTGTGGCTTTGCTCTCCTTTGTGTATCCCTAAGGATTGTCCCAGTGCTGCCACCACCTCACAACAATCTATTTATGCTGCAGAGGCTGAGCTGGAACAGCACCCAAAGCTCTGGGGGGGGTTCACAACAATCAGCTCTTGACCTCGAGTGAGGTCAAGAGCTGCATCTTCAGCTGCTCCAGCCTTTGGCTCCTCCCTCAGCTTTCCAGGCAGGTCACCTCTAACATTCCCTTTAAAAGCAGCAGCTCAAGAGTCACTTAAAAAAAAAAAAACACAAAACTGCCCAGTGAAACTCTGTCTGTGCCTGTGTGGTCCCATGGAGGCATCAAGGCCCACATTTGCTTCTGAAACCATTGAACATAAAACCCAATACAAGTTCTCAGTATAAACCAGCTCCCCCTCAGTTCAGGATAATTTAAAAGAATAAAATCTTCCAGCATCCCAAATCCTCCAGGACTCTGGATGAACATTCAGACACACCAAGGGAGTAAGTGAATCCAATCAATGGGGGCAATCAAATGGGAAGAAAGAGGAAAGCACAAACCATGTTCAGAAGGAGTGGGAATGACGACTCCAAAGCAAAAACCATCAATACCCCTGTCACAACACAGAAATTCTGTCAACCTGTGCAATTTCTGTAATGCCTCCTCTCATCTGCTTACTTCTAAACCAGTTTAATGCTGATGAACCAACTCTTACATAACTCACAACACACAAACAGCTCCAGAGCCCTGCTCTGCTGCTTTCTGCATCTGTTTCATTTCTCTCCATAGCTGTTAACTTGAGACCCCTGGAATATCCCAGTTTTTCCAGAGCACAAAAAAAAAAACAGCCTCAAAAGCACAGAGGTTGTGAGCTGGCTTAATTAGCTTAAATATTCCATTTCCCCTGTGATGGGGGAACTGGCTCCATTAGGATTAATCACAGCATTCCTTAGAAAAGGCTTTGTCCAGCCCTTCATAACCAGCTATTAACAGCTGCACCTGCATTTGGATTAACCCTCACAATAAAAGCCTTTCTGGGAGTTCAAACTTTTACTCTCTGCCCTAAAAAATGCACTTTCCTGCCCAGCAAAGCTGCCAAGAGATACAGTGAGATGGGTTTGCTGTAACACCTGGAACTGCTTCCCCTCCTTACCTGTGTGGGAGCTGAAGAAGGTGGGGATGGTGGTTTGCTTGGTGCGAGTTTGGGGGGCTCTGCTCTGTGTGAGCATCACTGAGGTGGGTTTCCTCTCCAGAATTCGGGTGGGTGCTTTTAGCTTGGCTGTGAGAGGCTGGGGGGGGGGGGGGGGGGGGAAGAAACAAGGGAGAATGAATGTATGAATATATAAAAAAAACAATTCCTCCTTCTTCCAGAGCTCCCATCTCCACTAAACAGCAACACAGAATCATTTGGGTTGGAAATCACAGAATTGTTGGGGTTGGAAGGGACCTCTGGAGACATCCAGCCCAAGGCAGGGTCACCTGGAGCAGGTGACACAGGAACCAGGTGGGTCTGGAATGTCTGCAGAGAGGGAGACTCCACACCCTCCCTGAGCAGCTGTTCCAGGCTCTGCCACCTCCATGGAAAGAAGTTCTGCCTCATATTGAGGTGGAACTTGTGTTTTAATTTATGGCCATTGCTCCTTGTCCTGTCACTGGGCACCATGGAGGAGAGTCTGGCATCATCCTCTGACAGCCCTGGGAGATAATTAATAGATTAATGGGTATTTGTATGGGATATTTGCACGGACTGATGGATCCCCTCCCAGCCTTCCCTTCTCCAGACTGACCAGGCCCAGCTCCCGCAGTCTCATCCCAGAGATGCCCCAGACCCCAAAACGAATCTCAGATGACGGAGTACCGCTATCAAACGAAGTGAAACACTTCAACTCTCCAACTCTCCGGGCTCACCCGACCCCTCGCAGCTCCCGAGACACCCCCGGTGTCCCCACCCGGGTCTTACCGGCGCCGGTCTGCGCTTCAGCTCGGCCGTGTCCAGCCACACGCCGCACGCCTCGGCCGGGGCGGCGGGGCCCCCGCGCCGGCGCCTCATCCCGGCACCGTTCCCGGTGGTTCCCAATTCCCGGGGGTTCTCAGTTCCCGGCGGTCCCCAATTCCCGGCGGTTCCCGCTCGTTTCCCGTTCCCGGTTCCCGCCCAACGGGCCCCGCGCGCGCCGCTGGCAGCTGACGGACCAATGGGAGCGGAGGGGCGGGGCCCCGAGTGCAGCTGGCCCCGCCCACCCGGGCCGTGCCCTATATAAGGCGGCGGCACGGCGGCGGTCCCTCAGAGCAGCGGAGCGGGGACGGGGGGTGGGTGGTTCCCTCATGGGCCGGACCCGGGACAGGGATCGATCCGTGGGTGTCAGAGCGGGGCTGGCCGGTGCTCCTCGGCAGGAAGGGTCTCTGGAAACAGCGGTGCCGGAGCGGAGCAGCACAACACCCAACGCAGGGGGGGCGTTCCCCCGCCCCGCTGCCCCTCCTGCCCCAGCCCCTCACACCGTGTCTTTCCCCCCCCTGCGTTTGCCCCCTGTGTGCTGTTCAGGGGTGTTCCCCTGTTCCCGGGGCCTGATCCAGCCCCATCACATCAACCCTCTCCTCCCACTGCACTTCCCAGGACAGGCTGTGCCCGTCTCGCTCCCACCACTGAGGGACAGGGCCCTGCCACTGCACGGACAGCTCTGAACAGCTCCCCGGGCCGTATAAGAGGGGCCTGAAATGATACCGAGTTAAGTTTGCCACCCTTGTTTGTGGTTTAAACAGTCTCAGCTCCTTACCTCGTGCTGTGAGACCTGGCAGCTTCCAGGAGCCTTCCCCAGCCCACCACTGTCGGGGCACAGGGCCGCAGCACCGAAACACTTTGTTCCAACTCTTTATTCAGAGCTGAATTAAATATGTACCATTCTTAAGAGCAAGCTGGAACTATTTCTGAATTAAAAAAAAAAAAAAAAGGCATAAAAAAAAGCAGCTTTTACTTTCCCTTTCTATAGAAAGCACTTGCTGAGTAACAGTTCATGAAGCGTCTCATTCCTCTTCTCAAGGTTTGGGGTGGGATTCATCCAGCACGGGCTGAGCTCACCTGCTTCTCCTTCAGGGCTTTTACTCTTCCTTGAAGCCCAGCTTGTTCTTCACCTTCCGGGCCATGTAGGCGGCTGTGAGGACAGAGCAGGTCACAGTGAAGAGGCAAAGGGCAGAGAAGTTGTGTGCCAGGTCCCCCTGGAGAGCGGAATAAATGTGCCGCCTGGACTCGTAGTCCAGCACCACGGCCTCGATCTGCGCCAGCGTGCAGAGCACCAGGCACACGTGGAAGATCTGATGGCTCTGCCCGAAGAAGTGGCACTTGCCAGGGAACCACTTCTCGGGGTAAGGCTGCGAGAAGAAAAAGGCGCCGATGAGGAAAAACAGCACCTGGCACTTGTGGTAGAGCAGAGCCGGGTCCGGGCGCGCCGAGGGCGGCGCGGTGCAGATGCGATGGACCACAGGGCTGATGTCCAGCAGGTAGGCCAGGCCCGAGGGCAGCTCCTGGCACAGCCGGCCCAGGAGCCGGGCGGACTGGTGGTACCGGTACTTGGCATAGCAGGAGCCAGCACAGGACAGCCAGGCCAGGAGCACGGCCGCCGGCATGTAAAACCCCCGGACCCTCTCGTGCCAGCTCGGCTCGATGGCGTAGTAATAGTGCCCCAGGGCGCTGCCATACTGGTAAACAGCAACCCCCACATAGTCCATGAAGAAGAAGCTGTAGTGCCAGAACTCGGACTTGGCCTGCAGGAGGTGGGCGAGGCTGCTGAACGTCAGGTAGGTGATGGAGGCCGCGAGGATGATGAGGAGGGGCTGGGCGTGCAGGTCCTGCCCGAAGTCCACCCGCCGCGAGAGCTGCTGGAAGCGCAGCAGCAGGATCAGCGCTGCCACCAGGTGGGTCCAGACGTTGATGGCCTCGTTGTGCTGCTGGAAGAGGGTGGAGAAGTAGTAGCGCCAGGTCTGCTGGACGGGCCGGTAGCCGGTGTGGATGTAGGGCTTCCAGAAGACCTTGGGCACCTCGGAGCTGCTGACGGTGGAGGGAGAGAGGGGCCCCAGCAGCTGAGGGACCTGCCTCACGTTAATGAAGAGCCGGCTGAGCTTCTCACTGACAAACGTTGCCATGGTGTGGCCCCACTCCGGGTCCCCGCTGCGCGAAATAACCTTTGGGGTGGAAGGAAAGCTTTGCTGCGGGGTTTAAAAGTGGCTTCGACACAAAGTCAGCGAGCGGGGGCAGCTCAGATGCTTTGCCAGATTTTTTTGTTTGGTCGGTTGGTTTGTGTTGTTTTTCCAAAGATAAGCGTGGCCGGAGAACAGCCTGAAAATAAGAATCACCAAAAGGGGTTAGGAAGGAAGGAGGCTGAAGGGAGATTTAGGAAGCCCTGATGTGCCTCTGCTGCACAGGTAACAGACTGCCTGGAGGAGCACAGAGGACATGAGTATGGGGTTAATTGATGCATCAGTTCCTGGCTCACCCCTTCCCTGCAGTTTGGGAAGTGCTAAACAAACCAAACATCCTAAACAAACCTCCCACTCCAGATTTTCCCCCTTGTAAACTGTTTACAGTCCCTGTCCTTACAAGTGACACAAGCCACCTTCCCACCAGCATCGAGGTGGGATCAACCTGCTCTGCCTCCCAAGGGGGCACCTGAGAACAGAAATAACCAACACCACTAACAGGGGGTAAAACTCCTGCATTTGGAGTTTCACCTCCTTTTTTGAGCTCCTGATTTTCCAAGCAGCTTTCCACAAAAACAACACAGCTCGAGTGAGTTCATCCTGTTGCATCACTGAGGTCCAGCAGCACAATCTCTGCGGAGCAAACGTTTCCATATTTACATTTTGGAAGCTGCTGCCCTCACCCGGATAAAATCAGCCCTTTCATAAAAGCTTATTGAACAGAACATGCCCAAAAGGAGATTCTCCCCCCATTTTACCTGCTCGTGCTCAGACAAGTCCTGAGGAAAACAGCCCAGATCCCATCCAGCTCCGGTGCTGATTTATGCCTCAACCCCTGGCAAGTGTCGTTGTTTCAGGGACAGCTCAGACAGGAAAAGCTTTTCAAAGTTTGGGAAAAGGAGGAGGTGGGGATGACACTGTTTGTTTTAAAAATACCCGTAATTTCTTCATCAGAATGGGTCTGTAACCCATGCCTGTCCGAATCCAAGGGGCACAGATGCAGACAAAACCAGGCTGTTTGCTGCTCAGCTTCCCTCCTGAGTGCTCTTTTCCCACTTTGCCTGGTTAAAGAGGCCCCACATCCCAAACAGCCCCCCTGGCTGGGGCAGCAGCTCACATAGGGCAGTCCTGACCCCTGCTTGGCCTCCTAAACCCTCCTGCAATGCTGCAACACGCTCTGGCTGCCAGTGAAAAATTAACTTCACAAACCTCTTCTGGACTCGCAGCTCCTGTGCTGAACTGAAACAGCCCTGGGTCCCACCACAGAGATGAGGGCAAAAGCAGAACTTCCCAAATTCAGCTGTTTCAACCAAAATACAATGGGCAGTTTGAAGAAAACACTGCCCAGAGAACTTGCCTCTATGCCAGGGCTGCTGCTGCTCACAGGGATATTCAGGTAGAGGGGAAGGGGCTCAGCTCCAGATCGCGTCCGACCCCGTTTCGGCTTCCAGGAGAGAAATTCCTGTGGGAAAGGCACCCCTGCTTTGCTCAGGGAGATGCTGTGGCAAAAGCAGTGGAGAGCAGCCAAGCACAAAGCAGGAAAGGGAGTGGTGTTCACCCCAGTTCCTCCAAAACTTGTCAGAGCAGGGCTCTTTTGCCAAGCTCTTCCCAGCTATCAACCCTTGAGCAACGCTCCGTTAGGAACGGAGCACATCTTGGAAATCATTCACCTGCCTGGTACTCCAAATAACAGCCTCCACATCCCCACGAGCTGTCAACAGCACTGCCTCAAACGCCTGCTGCTTCCTCCGAAGCATTTCCTTTCCCCAGCAGCATCCACCCATCCCGCCGAATTTTTTTGTGATGATAGAGCCTCGGCCCCGGGCTGTTTACATCCCTGTTTGCTCCCGCCACACAGCGGGATCCACCCTCCTAAGGCACAAATATCTTTTTTTTTTTTTTAAGTTGGGATGGGTTTTTTCCACCTCGGCTCACCGAGCCCTTGATAAACCGGAGTCCCCCCCCCCCTTCCAGCTGCCAAAACCTGGGAGCCAAGGGATGGTTTTCCATCCCCTGGGATTTCCCCCTCCCTGCGCGGGGGATGCTCCAGGGCTCGGGTGGAGTTGGACACAAGGATTGGCAGCGCTCTAGGACCCTTCCCCTCCCGGTGCTCCCCCCGGGACCCCCATCCCCGCCCAGGCACCTGCAGAACGGACCCCTCCGGGCCGGGCTCAGCCTCCGCCGCCTCCGTTTCCCTCCCCCGGGCCCGCCCCGCTCCGGCCCCGCCGCTTCCTTCCCTTCCCTGTCCCCGGTGCCCGCTCGCCCCGGCGGCCGCGGCTCCTCCCGCTTGGATCGGAGGGAAAAAAGGGGGGGCTGTGAACCGGGGGTCCCGTCCCCCCCGCAGCCCCTACGAGCTGCTGCGAACCTGCTCCCCCTCCTGTGCCCTTCGCGGCCCCCAACGCGGCTCCCCATCGCCCCTCCCTCCGCAGGGTGGGAAGAAGCTGCGGAGCCTTTTTGTCCTTTATTTTGAAAGAACCTGTTTCCATCTCACCCTGATTCCTGTTTTCCTGCCCGACCATCACCCGGATAGTTCCCCTCCCTTATCCCTCTCACACATCACTTCTGTCCTCTCACCGCTCCCACCCCTCAAAATCCCCCCCCCCAGCAGCACTCGGGGGAACCAGCCCCAGTTAAGCACAAACAACGGCAGACACGCAAAACAGAAGGAAGAGGAGGGAACAGAAGGCCCCGCGCCGAGATCTGACAGCCCTGACAAGCCAGAAACCCGCGTTTATCGTCTTTTTGGGCTCTAACGCCATTTGGGGTTTGGCAGCTCCGCCAATCCTCCTCCCCCACCGCGGGAGAGAGACGGGAGATAAACCCCCACACGGTATTTGGGACACTTGGTCTGTTCTCAGCAGGTAAATAAATAGATTAAAATGAAGATCTGGGGAGGTTTTTTTGGTTGTTGGTTGTGCCTCATCTTGTGCACGGGCTCTGATCCAGGGATCCCTCCAGCCTCCATTACACAGTACCAGGGATTCAGCTCCTTATCAAGCCTCGTCTCAAAGTTCAGCTCTGTATTTTCCTGCCCTCATCCCTGACCCCATCCCTGTGCCCTCATTCCCCTGGACAAATCCTGCCCCCATCCCTGTGCCCTCAGCTTACCCAGTGTCGATATGAGCCACTAAAAGCTCCAAACCTGCCCCGTGCCCCCACCCCGCGGCCGGGCAGTCGCTCCCCACCAGGGAGCAGCACAGACTCACCTCCGACTGTGGAGCCTCTGGGATTCCTTCGGGGAGAGCACCAGCTCCAGCCTTCCAAGCACATGGAGCTGGGCTGTACCTCACTGCTCCTCGATGGGTTAAGCACAGCTCAGGTGCAATCCAAGTGCCCGGTGGGACACAGGAAAGCTCCCTAAACTGAGGGCTTCTTCTTAATCAAGTGACCAGGACTCCTTTAGCCCCTTAGAAAACCAGTTCCCCACCAGCTTTTCCATCCTCGGAATTACGTGTCAGCTGGGCTGCACCAGATGCTCCAGGTGTGGAGTTAAACCTGAAAGCAAACCTGGGAAGCAAAAGGCTCAGGATCAGGGGTACAGAGAAAGCCAGAGCCATGAGTGTCACACTGAGGCTGTGAAATCCCTGGCACCCACTAAGCCAAGAGTTCTGGAACAGGGTGTTGGTGCTGAGGAAGTTGGGTGCCTGCTCACCCCCCTTGGCTCTGCCGAGGGCAGCACAAACACCTGTGGATGTTCTTAGGGGAAGGATTTGGGGTACAATACAGCAATTTTGTACCCAATCCACCTAAAAAAAAAAAAAAAAAAAATCATCTTTTCTCAGAGCACAGGTACAGCCCCATCCATTCCTCACACCCCAGGAGGAGAAAAACCCACCACTCTGGCTGTGGGCAGGAGTTAACCTTGGTGTTCTATCCCAACACAGATGTGTGACACCCAAACAAAAACAATTCTTATCCACAAACAGCATTTTGGAAGAGGTCCAGCTGACTTATCCCAGCACCAACACAGGTTCCTGACTCTCCCCCTCTGACACAGTCACCATTCAGCAGCACAGCCATCTCCCAGAAACCCTTCCCAAAACCAGGCTCAGACCAGTCATGTGGTAACAAGGGCCGTTTGTTGGGGCGTCAGAGCCCCGGGGAGGTGGCTCTGAACCCTCTGAACAAAAACACCCGACAGCTGACAACTGCTGAGGTGTCAAAACAAAGCTCTGATTGTCCAGCTAAGACAATGCTGTGCTCTGGGGGAGCGAGGAAATGTGCTGCTCCAGACCTTCCCACCGGGGTGAGGAGTCCCACTGCAGCCCTCGGCTGGTTTTTGTCCCCTAGGAAATGATTCTCGGGATAACAGCACTGTGCAGCTTTATTGAGTCACTCAGTTACAGCAGTATTTTAGCAGACTGACTGGGACAGAGTCAGATATTTACTTTTTTTTTTTTTTGAAGTGTAACAGATATTCAGCATGGAACAGTTACTACAGATTCCTTTCACAAAGGTCTTACAGAGCTGATACAGTACTCGCCATCAACCCAGGAGCGAGAGCACTGGCGTAGAAAAGGATGCAACAAGAAGAAAAGCTACACTGGAAAGACAACACTTTTAGAAAAGTGACACATGGAAGGTTCTCCCCTCTAGCCCCCAAAGCAAGTGTACAGTTTGGATCTAATTTTACAGTTCTACATCAGTTTCTAGAAACTTAAAAAAAAAATATATATATATAACCGAACCAAAAACCAAAGATAAAACCACTGGCCAGTACAGTCTTTGGATATTTAGAGGAGGGGGAGAGTAAGTTTCCAGAATGAAATCAGTCGGTTTCGGCCTCACCGGGGTCTTTGCCTTCTTTGTTCTTTCGAACCTCTTCGACGTGCTTGTCCTGAAAGACAGCAGCAGGAAGCAGTTAGATCCTGGGAAAGGTATGGATCCTGGGAAAGGCACGGGGCTTCCCACCTCCAGCTCACAGCAGGAACCCTGACGTGGGTCACCGAGGGGGTACGGGGTGGAGCTTTAGAGGAGAAACCAAAACACTGCCCTAACTCACTCCCTCCGTCCCGTCCCCTCTCCCCCCAAAAGAGCTGCGTTTCTGCACAACCTTCTGCAGGTTTAAGAACCTCTGAAGGTCACAGCACTCCCAAGGACACCCATCTATTCGCAGCACCCCCTTCACGTGGCCGTTCCTCTGGGGTTTCCAGCCAGTTTTCCAAGCGGGGAGCAGGGATAACTCCCTCTCCAAGGGGCCCCCACACCCACCTTCTCCCGCAAGCGCTCCAGCTTGGCAGCCATTTGTGCCTCACGGTTCTCTTTGTTGGCTTCCATTTTGTGGGTCAGCTTCTCCTCTGCCATTTTGCTGAAGTTGTTGTTCTCCTCGATGGCTTTCTGCAGCACCTCCTTCTCGTGCTCCCGCTTCTCTGCCAGCTGCTTCAACACTTCTGCTTCGTGAGACTGGCAAGGCAGAGGGTGCAGGCGTTGAGGAACCGCACACAGGCAACCTCAGTTGCCCCCAGCTCCTCAGAGAACGTGTTTTCTACCTTTTTTTACTGCAGAACAGCAGCTTGGTGTTGCAGGACAGAGCTCCCAGTGCTCCCCCCCTGCCCAGAACCTGTACTTCACCATCACAAGCTACCTGGGAGGTTCAGTTTCTGTCACCATTGTTAAATGGGAGTTCTCTGGAAAGAGAACATAGTTGTTTTTTTTTTTTCTTAATGTTAATACTGATGGAACTTTCCTTGAAGATTCTCCTTTCACAGAACGGTGAATCACTGAGATTTAGGTCAGGCTCACTTCAGTCAAAGCCTCAGCACCATCCAGGGCTCCAGGCTACACCAACAGCCAGATCTTTCATCAGTCAGACAAAGCATTAACAAACTGCTCATTACAGATTCACCACTACATTTTCTAGGGGAAAATTAATCTGTTCTGGTGCCAAAAGACAAGAAAAGCAGCTTCTTCCTGAAATAGCTGCCCCTCTCAACTAAACGTTTTCCCCCCTGTTTTAATTCAAGTGACAGCTCAAAAATCACTTTGGAAATAAAGGCATGGCTTTCCACACCATGACAAAGGTTCACAAGAGCCCCAGGGATTCCAACAAAGCTCAGTTAATATTCCATTTATCATAACACAAACCACTGATCGCTTCTCCCAAACCATTAAAAACCCAAAAAAACCTGCACAACTTGCACCGGCTGGTTGAGCAGAGCTCGCTTGGGCTGCCCCAGATTTACCTTACGTCTCTCCTCTGCTGCTTCCAACTTCTTTTGAATCTCCTCCAGTGACACATCCTTCTTCTTTGGGGGAGAAAGAGGGAATTCTGGAACAGCTTCTTTCGAGCGGGGACTGAGGATCAGCTCAAAGGCCTGCCCAGAGGCTCGCTTCTCCAGCTCCTTCACTTGGATGTCTAGGAACGTGGGGGAAAAGCCAAAATAAGAGCATTTTTAAGCCACTAACTGGCTTAAAAGCCTTCAAACACTTTCTGCCACAAAGCTCACTGGAGGAGAAGGCATCCAAGACAACAGTTTTGTCTTAAGCACAGCAAGAGCATTCGAAAATACAGCAGTTTTCTTTGCAATTCCCTCTTGATATTCAACATCACCCAAACACCTGACATTTTGTTTTAGCCTTTAATATCCAGAATTGTGGGGAAAAAAATAAACTGTCAGCGCTTCAAATTAAAAATCCTCATTTCTCCAATGACAGGTCTAAGGATGTTTCCAGGTGCCTGCCTGAAACCTGACAGAGCCAAGAAGAACAGGGAGTTTTCAAGGAAACCCAGAAGCAGGGTTGTTCTCCAAACCTTCTGAGAGGCATGTCAGCCCTGCACAGTGTCAGCTGCACCCGTCTGGGTCCCCAAGATGCCTTGATGACAGTCAGTTCTGCTGAGGGAGCAGATGGCTGCAGGGAGCTGGAGCCCATCTGCTGACACTCTCATCTGAGGAGGCTTTTTGGGGTGTTTTCACAACCACCCAGTTTCAGCAGCTTCACCCAAGCAGCCCAGAGACACGAGAAAAGCAGGGGGAGGGAACAGTTTATTTCACTAGATTAGATTTTTAAGTGATTTCTGAGGAAATTAAGAAGCAAAAAAAAAAAAAAAAAATTATAAATAAAAAGACAAGAGCATTTAGTACATAATGCTACATACCAGAAGTAGCCATGACCAAGAAAATAAGATTCCAGAAGCCAACCCTGGGAGAAGGTCAGTCAGTTGGATTCCTAGATAACAAAGAGATGTGCCTTTGAGCAGCAAGCACACGGATTATATTCCTTCTAATAAAAATTGCTAAGCATAATAAGATCTGTTGAACAAAAGGCAGCCAGGTAGGTTACTGCAGTCAGTGATTCCAGGCAGTCTGTGGGGATGAGGCTGATGTACATTGCTAGGAACAGTGGAGAGGTTCTGCATTATGGATGTTATTCGAGCATCTTCAATCTCTGTTTTACTCCACCGTAATTAAGATGCTCAAACAAAGACTCAGTTTTACTGAGTGCTGTGGATATTTCACTGCTATCACACACAGGTAGAGCCATCTGAATTAAAACATGGCACACAACAGGGCAGCACAGGCAGAATCCCCGCTGCTCCCGAAGGATCTGAAATGTGCGCAATCAAACCTCATTTAAAATTCTATTTTAATTGCGCAGCCGAAGTCAAGACGTGCAAGGCAGCGAGGGCGCACACGCAGCGCCCGGGGGACACACACACACCTCGTCAAAACGGCGGCGTCATAAAAATTGCCAGTAAAGGGTGTAAAAACCGTTAGAAGCGGGTTTTTTTCGGGGGGTTTTAGGCGATGAGGACGCGGGGGACGGGCGGGGACGGGGCAGCGAACGGGCGGCGCTGGGACCGCGCACGCCCCCCCCGCGCCCAGCGCGGCCCCGCCCACCACGGGACGCCGGCCAATCAGCGCCGAGGCGGCGGCGGAGGCCCCGCCCCGGCCCCGCCCCCTCGCGCCCGGCCGCTCCGAATTCAAACGGCCGGGGAGAGCGCGCGCGCGCGCCCGCGCGAGGGGGCTCGAGGGAGGGGGGGCGGGGCCAACGGCAACATCCGGGCACCTGCCGCCCCCCGCCTCAGGTGCGGGGCCGCGCCCCCCCCCCCCCCATTCCTCCCCCCTTCCCGCTTCAGCCCCCTCAGGGGCGAAAGGGACGGAGGGGGGTGAGGTGGGGACGACACGGGCACAAGGGGCTCGAAGAGGGTCCCCCCCAGCTCGATGGCGTCGTGGCGCGGCCGCCCGGACACCGCCCCTTCCCCACTAACAATGGCGGGGAGGGGAGGGGGCGCCGCCGCTGCCGCCGCGGGTAGGGCGTCGCCCCTCGCTGAGGGACAATAGACACCCCCTTCCCCCTCAGCGATCGGGGCGCGGGGACACACATTAGGCACACACCCCCCATTCCCCCCATTGTCTCCCTTCCCTTTGTCACCGCGACGCCCCAAAAGGCGAGCGGCGACGCGATGCCCGCGAGCCGGCGGGGGACAAAAGCGACTCCCCCACGCCGAGCGCCCGCGGATCCCCCCTGCAGCTCACCCTGACACTCACCCTCAGAACACCCTCCGCCGCCCGCCCCAACGGGGCAGCGGACCCCCGTAACCATCCACACACACACACACATACATACACATACACATAAAAATACACGCACACATATGTAAACGCTCTCAAGACGCGGAGGGCGCCGCGGGCGCACCCCGCGGTCGCGGCCGGGCCGTCCCGTCCCTAAAGCGCTCTGCTCTCCCACCCCTCCCCTCACGGCAGCACAGCACAGAACAGCCCCACTCCGTACCCACCTGCCCGCGCCGCCGCTCCGGCCACACTCCGCCCGCGCCCGCCCCGCCGCGCTCTAAAGCGCCAAACAAAGGCACGTGACCCACCCCGCCCCGCCCCGATTGGCCGAGCGCTCCGGCACGTGCCGTCCGCCGCAGGGGGGGGGGGGGGGGGGGGCTCGCGCCCACCCCCTCAGTCACACACAGACACACGCGCCCCCCCCGCCCCTCACGGCCCCCGCGCGGTGCCTGCCGGGAGCTGTAGTTCGCCCCCCATGAGTGGGGGGCGCGGGGGTCGGTCCCAACGCGACGCCCCCCGCGGCTCTGAGGGGCTGGCCGGGGTCGTAGCCCCCTCGTTGGGGTGTGGTTGTTGCTCTCCGCCCCACCGCCGGTGGCGGGGCTCCCTTTATCTGCCGAGAAAGGAGAGGGGCACCCGGGGTGGGTGCCGTGGGCGGGGTGAGGGGGTCTGAGCACACAGCGGGGTGGTGGGAGGGGGTGTGGGTGGGATGCATGGGACTGGGCATGGACTTTGGGGATGCAGGCACTTCATGGCCATGGGCACTGGACTGTGGTCACCCAGAGCCGTGGTCACCCAGAGCCATGGTCACCCAGAGCCACGGTCACCTTGGCCCCATGACCATTTGCATCAAGACCTTGACCACCTCAGAGTCACAGTCACCTCTGGGCCACAGCACCTACCTCAGGGCTTTTGGTCCCCTCAGGACCATGGCCATTTACTCTACCTCAAGATCATGGTCACCTCAGAACCATGGTCAGCTCAAAGCCATGGCCACAGATCTTCGGGCCATGGCCACATCAGAGCCATGATCACCTCAGGGCCATGATCTCCTGCACCTCAGGACCATGGCCACGTACCTCAGAACCTCATGGCTCGTGGTCACCTCACGGCTCTTGGTCACTTCAGGACCATGGTCACTCCCAGGTCACCATCACCACTTACCCTGGGTCCATGATCACCTCAAGGGCATCATGACCTACCCAAGGGCATGGCCACCTCAGGGCCACAATGGCCTCAGGGCTCTTGGTCATCGCTGAGATAACCATCGTGTCCCTTTGGTCACCTCCGGGTCACAACCACCACAGGCCAACCCCAGAGAGGGTCTGTGGCTCTGACAATGCCTTGGCCCCGCAGTGTGTTTTGGGGGACAATGCCATCCTCTCCTTTGGGGTGACACCAGCAAGTTCAAGCACGTCCAGAAAAGCCATTGCTTGTGCAGATTCCAGAGTATGGACAGAGTGGCTCCGTAATGATCCATCCTTGTCCAGGCTGCCCTGGGAACATTTCCTTCCCAGGATAACACTATTGCCTATCCCAGATGAGCTTTTCCCTCCCAAACGTGCTTTAAATGTTCACACGTTCCATTCAGAGGAATTCTGTACAATTCCCGTGGTGGTTTCCATCCTACAGTCGCTCCAGTTACAACAAGAGTCAATCCACACAAAAGGCAGATGGACACAGAACAGCACAAATCCACAGCCCAGCTCAGCAGCCTCCACACCCAAAATCCCAAATAAAGGACTTTCTGGGACCCCTCTTGTTGTGCACACCCTTAAACCCAAGGATTTTGCACCAAAAGAGAAAAGAAATCTTACCTTGCAGAAGGTTAATATTGTGACAGAAAGGCAAAAAGCTTTCAAAACAGAGATTATTTTAAACACTTGCCCTGTTTTTTGCTGATCTGACGTCTATTTCCATGGAAACCACATCCAGCGCCGAGCTGCTAGAATTGGGAGAGGCTTCTGCCAGAGTGGGCATGGGAAGAGCCATTTTCCCAGCAGCGTGGAAGGACCTATTTGTGGGATTGGAGGGATTTCAGGTTCAAAATCTGAAATCTGGCGTGGCTGCTTGGCCCTTTGGGATCATGCCTGGCACCTTCCCGGGGTTCCTGGCTCCATCCCAGGGAACGCACATCGATGTCACCCACAACACACGTGTTTTTCAACGAAACATCTTGAGTGCTTGGATGAAATGGCATCAAATGTTGCTGGAAGACAAAGCAGCCAAGAGCCCCTGCCATCAGCCTGTGTTTCACTTTATCATTTATTAATTATCACCCGTGTAGCTCAACAGTGCGTTGGATGCTTTAATATTAATGCTTTTTAGTAAAATCAATGAGCTTATCCTGGGATGATCTCAGGATTTCCCAGAGGGAAACAAGGCTTCCTGGGCTCGGGGCTTTTGGTTTAGTACCTGTGTGATGGCCTTTAGTCAGCACTCACCCCCCAGAGGGAGGATGATGAAATATCCTTTACAGCTTTTGAAGAAGGGATGGAGGCTGAGATAAATCTACGAGTCATGCCTGCTGTTCTCAGCGCTTTCCATCTTATTCCCTGTCCTCTCAAAGGGAAAAAAAAAGGGGGAAAAAAAAAAGGAGAAAAAAAAAAAAAGAAAGACTTGACTGTAACTTACCTCCCCTTGCAGATCGGCTTTAAAGCCAAAAATATTTCTTTTGGGTAAGAACTGCCTTATGTAAGAGGCAACATGGTTTATTGACGAGAGGCACCGAGCTGGGAATAGGATTTGGGATCTGTTCTGAGCTCTGGCATTTTCTATTCTGCGTTACCTGGGTTGAGACTCTTTACCAACCCATTCTGGTGGTGCATCCTGCCCCTCGTCACCCACCCCCCTATCCCGACCACACCATGACCTGAGTAATGACCTGAGTAATTCTTTTTAGGCCTTGGCTTTGACAACACCTGGGCTGAGCTCCTGTGAGCTTGTCAGGAATCCTGTCTGCTCCTGGACAGTGTTGTGCTGTCTAATGACTTTGTTGCTTTTTTAATGAAAATCCCTGGAAATTTTTGACCTAATAACATTTTTATTGTGTAGTAAATCATATATAGATCCAAGTTAGATTGTTAAGTTAATAAGTGTTAAGTTAATGGTGCTAAGTGTTAAGTTATAAGTTAAGTGCTGCTAAATAAAGCCATAAGCAAAGTTAAGTGTTGCCAGGCCTTTGGGCCATATCCCTTTTTGTCCTTATATCTTCTGTCCTTTTGTCTCACCTATCCCCCCACCCCACCACAACCACAGCCTCTATATGTGTTTATTTCAGCCCAGACTGACACTGATTTTGGATTTTTGTGTGTTTTTTCTCAGTGTATTTTAACTGTTTAGTGAGTAGTAGAGTGAACCTTGCCACGAACTCTCTTGTGCTGTTGCATTTATATTAAACCTGCTTTCACTGATACCTTTGCTGGTGACTTTTTGAGCGACCCTGAAACACTCACTTCACAACACCCCTTTACAACACCTGCCACAACTGGTTTGAATTTAAAACAAGATCTTTTGGGTATTATTGTGATGCAAAGAGAAACAACACCTCTCAGCAGCTGGAAAGGCACGGGGAGGATCTCCTGTTTGGCCTGATTGCAAGAGTGGTTTTATTTTTGGAGTGTTTCATAAAAGCCCCATTTGTTTACGTGGCAACTTATTTTCGTCTGATCTCAAGGAGAACGGAGTATATGAAAAGCTTTTATTTAATTTGCATTTGATTTTTGTGTTTATCGACACATTTACTGCAATTCTAAAGAGGCTCTTCCTTCCTCCAGCCCTGCAGCATGTGGCTGTGGTAGTTTTTATCTACTGGATTCCTTATCACCAACAAAAGCATTTTTTTTGCTTTAATTCCAGTCTTACCACTGGAAGAGCAGGCAGCAGTGGGAGAAATATCCTCCAACATGTCATATTTAGCCCCAAAACAGGGTTCGAGAAGGAAAATACCGCTTCAGGCCCAAATTTAACATCAGAAGGAATTTGTGCCGGATGAATTTAGGCATCCTGAGGAAAATAAAGGATCACAGCAGAACCTGCAGAAGATATTCCCAGTGTGGAAAGGACAAAGGCTTTGTAAATTAGGAATATGACCAGTGGCTATGACCAGTGAAGAATTTGAGCTGGTGATAACAGCACCCACTTAGAATCATTGCCCTCATGCATCTGGCAACCACTGTAGGTGCTCAAGGGGAGCTCATTCCCACCACAAACTAAAATGAGGCCCCCTGGCTTCATCTCAGCCCACTCTGCTCTTGGTGAAGCAGATAAATCAAGGTCTCATAGGAGGGACTCCTGGTACCTGTGAATTTAGGACGTGATGTGACCAGATTTAGCATAAAGATTAAAGCATCTCCTCTGATGTGCTTATCAAAACATCCCACAAAGAGACTGACATAATTAGGTGACAACTCAGCCCACGGCAGCTCTTTTAACTTGCAAAAATATTTAATCTCCAATAAGAAATGTGCTTTCTGAGTGTTAAATTGCCAGCCTTGAGCATTGGTGGTGGGGGGACTGACAGCTTATTTGTTAATGGGAGGATGTTTGAAAACACCTTGGTAAGTAATACTAGTAAGTGTTGGCTAAGGCTGGTAACAGTCACTGAATTAGCAAAGTTTATTTTAAAACTAGAAATCCAATATATTATTTGACCTGAGTGGATCAGTTTAAGAGATTTAATAAATAAGAGGAGACAGGAGTTAAAAGAAATGTTCTCTTGGCTACAAGATTTCTTTCTACCCATGAAATTCATTGATCTTTGATTTTTTCCAATCCTAACAATTCTATGATTTTGTGGTTTTCAGTCTTTATATTAACTTTGAGCCATTTTTTCCCCCTCACTTGCAGCTTCCCCACCCTTACACTGGATGTGCCAATGTGCCCCTACCCAACAAAGGCCTTGCAAGGAAAATTAGTGGCCACAAAGGTCTCACTGGTCTTCAGATAAAACTACATTTTAATCCAAATGCAGCTGAGTTGTCCACAGAATTGAAGAATAAAACAAGACTTTTAGGGACTGTCTCCCTCACAATGAAAGCTTTTCCACAGGCAAGAAACATTCAAGGTAATTGGTATTTGTTTACTAGAGGTGTTTAGGCTGATACTATATTTATGCTGAAAAACACCATTAAGAAAATGTTCCCTTCGGAATAAATTTGCACTTGCCAATGTGCTGTTGGAAGTAATTTAATTTTTTTCAAATCAGACAGGGTGCCTGGCTTCCAGTGCCAGGTTGTTTCTTGAGAAATTCGCTCGAATCTGTTAATTCCTCCTTCAAATGAGACAAGTAAAAGTGCTCAGAACAGATGGTGGCTGTGCCTGCAGCAACAGAGATGAAGATATTAATTAATTGCTTTGATATTGGGGCAATATAACCCTGAAATGTCACGTTCATCTCTTCAAATGCAGCCACATATTGCATGATACCCAAATACTGTGGTGACGGGGGCTGACAAGGCTCTAGAGTAGAAGAAGAACATAAGTTGCTGATGAAATAAAGAGAGAGGCTCCAGGAGAACTCTGTTCCCCTTCCAAAAAATTCTCAAACACACCAAAACAGCCACAGACCCTAAAATAAGGTCAGGGGCTGTGGTACCCACCACGAGCACCTTCATCCTCAGGATGCTGAACAAGATCTGGTCTTTCCCCTGTGACCCAGCCTGGTCAAAGGAACAGCAGAATTCCCTTCCCAGCCTTCTGGAATATTTTTCATTCTTTGTTTCCTAAGAAAACGAGGGTTTACATGTTCAAACTCCTTCTGTAACTCTGCCTGGTCCTCTCCCCCTGAAGCTTTCAGCTTCAGTCCCTGCCACTCTGATAAATATGGATAAGAGCTCGGTGACATGAATTCCACAAGTTTCTTGAAAACAGATGGCTGGGGAGAGGCAAGAGCGAGGAAGAGGCTCCAGCACAAGCCCAACTATTATTAGAGAGCAGAGATTTCACACCAGGCAGAGCTCTCACAGCCACTCCCTCGAGCAGGGACGGTTTCAGAGCTGTTTTGTTTCCTTCCTGGCACCAGCAGATCCTGCAGGACATTCCTCTGCAGGTGTGTTCTCCTGGCAAACATAAGGACAGATCCATGTGGGTGCTGGCTCCCAGCTCCACTACATCCAGAAACACGTGTTGGAAGCTGTCCTGGAGATCTCCTCACGTTGCTTCCCCCCTCTCCTGTCTCCCAACCAAGCCAGGAGCCTCGACCCATTTCTCTGCGTCCTCCCTGCTTTTCCCTCTCTGCTCCAAACTGGAGCTCACAAATTTGCATTTCCATATGGAGCACCAAGGGCTTTGCTATTCAAGGAAGCCTGTAAACATCTCACTACCAGGGGTTCAAAAATAACTGTGCTGCTCTGAGCTCCATCACCATGTGGTAGTGAGGGGCTGGGGAGAAGCACAAAAAAAAAGGTATTATGGGGTGGTTTCTTTGGTGTACGAGCCAACAGAAGATGTACTAATTAGATTTCAAAAGTGTCAGAGTCAGCCATTTCAGCTGGGATACAGCAAAGGAGACAGTGTGATTCTGACAACCACATGGAATAGCAATGCATGGGGAAGGCATAAAATATTCAACAGCCATAGAACATTCCAGTAAAGGCATTTGCTTTGGGTCTTTGAAAACAAGGTGGGGAGGAGGAAGAAAAGCTGGGTATAGCACTAATTATTCCCCAGTTCCTAATTAGTTCCCTGAATTTAAAATATGGATTCAGCTCCACCAGCAGCTCAGCAAGTCCTTTGTGCTATTAATACTTCCCTGGCGTGATATGGTTAAAAATACTCCCACCCTTTCAGGCGAAAATGTGGCTTGGAAGTGTCACGATGGGAGGAGTTCAGGGATGGAAATCCTCTTAAAGGAATATGACTTCCCCAATATCAAATAAACAGTATGAATGGGCTTGTAAAAGCCCCCAGACTGAGCCTGTTCCCACAAAGGGCAAATCTGAAAATAATTCTCAGTGCAGAGCTCTCGGGCCGCCTGATATCAGAGCGGTTTCCCTGGCAAAAATGGGTGCACAGCCAAATGGGAAGAGGTTTTTGTTTTTCAGGAGACCTGCTGCCTGGGGAGCAGGTGGGTTTGCAGTTCTCAGGTGCCTGGGTCCTTCAGACACACGGCACGAGGCTGAACTCCGATCAAAAGGCAGGATTTTGAAGTGTTCCCCCTTCCTCCCACCCAGGGAAGGCAGGAGATCCCAACCCACACAGAGCAACAGCCATTTTTCCCTGGAATTCTATAGGTGTTTGTGGGTGAGATCCATCCAACACTGTGGGCAGAATAAAACATGCCTCTTCCCACAGGATTTGTGAGACAAGGAAACAAGTCTGGGGCAGGGGGAGAGTGTTTATGGCACCTTTTAACTTCAGTTTGAGGAGTCCAGGTTTGTGTTTCCACGTTTTAGATCCCCTCAGGAAAACAAGCAGTTCCCCTCCCAGCTCCACCGACAGTTCTGCACCAAAATGGGTTAATTCCTGCTCAGTTCCCCTGGAATCTCAGCAATACCAGCACGGAAACAATACCTGCACTTAACATTTGCTCCGTGCTGTTTGATCCCTTTTCCCCCTACTAATTTGTGGCTGTAATAGATCAATATATAAATTAAAAGACAAAAGAACCTGACACAGCCACTGCAGGCTGTGAGGGCAGACAAAGGCAGCCTTTGTAGTGGAAAAATATCTCTGTCTTTTAGGCAATAAAGGCAGCAAACTGCTGCTGTACACCAAAATCCACATCCAGAGAGACATCCTTACACAATGGGCAACATAAATTTTAATTAAATTTTTTAAATTTTAATTAAATTAAAAAAAAAAACCAACGCCCCCCCCCCCCCCCAAACAACCCCCAAACAAGGCCTTGGGTGATAAATATCAGAGAGCCACTATCAACACGAGGGGCCAAGGCAGCCTGAAGTTGGTGGTTTGGGGTGTCCAGTGCCACCATGTCACTCAGGGAGGGGTGCTGACAGTCTCAGGACCTTCCCACACCTCAGTCTGGAGTGAAAATATAAGCTAAAGGGCTAAAAAGGAGGATGAGACATTTGGGGTCTCCTTCTTGCCCAGCTCCCTGCTCTCCCCCTCCTCACGCTGGGGTGCAAGGCAGGAGCCAAGCTGAGCTCAGCCTGCCCTTCCTAAAATGGGGGAAAGCTGAATATTGACCAAAATGGACCATTTCAATCTGTTTCAGCAGCTTTTTCAGAGCAGCCTGGAACTGGAGAGACCTCACACAGCTCCTTCTCTCCTCCAGCACTTCAGTTTCCCTCCCCAGTCCTTTTTTCTCCTGTTTATTCAGGAATCATCTCTAGGTCAGCAAGAGACCGCTCCAGCCCAAAACAGGGCTTCTGCTGCAGAGTAAAAGCTGTCAGAAAAACCAGTTGTGCCCCCCAGATCCCCTCAGTGCTGCTGGGTGAGGGGACAGGAGCCCTCTTGGCCCACGGTGTCGTATTTTGAAGGGCAGGGAATTCGTCAAGCACCACACCCGGAGCGCAGAGCATCGAAGCCGGGCAAGCACGTGCCCAGCTCTGCATCCCAAGGGCCCGTCCTGCCCCAGATCCCAGCGTGGGAGGAACTTGGGAAGATGACAGCACTGAGCTGAATCCCTCGTGACTGCAGCAATTCGGGGCTTTCAGCTCAAGGGTTCGGCGGCAAAAACTCGGAGATCGGGAAACTCGGTTTTCCTTTGGAGCATCACCCAGGGCAAAGTTTTGATATTCCAAAGGAAAAAAAGAAAGACCCGACATAAAAGCCAAGTATATACTCACCAATCAAAGGAATTCTGCTCGAGAAGGTGCTGCCCAGGGTTTGGGTCAGCACTGCACCTCTGCCCACGCTGTTCTTCCAGGCCGGCTGTGGGCACTGAGCTCCTCTACCAGGGTTTGTGTGTTCCCACTGCACACACTGGGCTCAGCTGGACCCTCACAGCCTGTTGTGAATCCAGGCCTTGCTGCTTTCCTTAAAAAAAAAAAAAAAAAAAAAAAACGAGAAAAAGGAAAAAAACCAAACAAAACAAACCACCACCACCACAACCCCCCACGACAGCCTTACGGTAATTACAAGGAGGTTTAACACGCCTCGATTTGCATTAATTAAATCAACGGGGAGGCTTCAATTGAAGCAAAGGAGGTTTTCTGTCTAGGAACTCCAGTTTGCTGCATGGATGTGCGGCGGGATGGGGAGGGACCTGCCGGCTGCAAGGGGCTTCCCAGGAGGGAGGGAGCCTCGGGCAGGATGAGCTGGGGGTGGGGAGGATGAGGAGAAGACTCTCAGCTCTGAATGTGAAGAGCTCCAAGCCGGGTCTGTGCTGACACTGCCGGATTTGAGCCCTGGGAGTGGAAAGCTTTTGAGCAGGGGCCGTTTGGAGAGCGGAGGTTGCTCTGCAGGGATAAGCTGTGGGCAAGAGGAATGTTTCCATTCATACCCCGGCCCTGCTGCAAGCACAGCTGTGAGGGGAATATAAATGGGCAGCAGGGTGGGTTGTTTGGTTTGGGTTTGTTCTTTTTTTTTATTATTATTTTTAAAGCCACCAGTTTGAATACTGAAGCAGAGCTGACACGCTGGAATGCTTGGCTGGACCTGAGACCTTCCAACACCCACCCCTCCAGGGCAGGGCATGGCCAGCCTGCAGGGGGGTGCTCACAGGGCTGACCCCACAACTTAACAGAGTCAGTGTTTCCTTCCCATGTCCCTGAGAAACAAAATTCACCTGGATTTAGGGCTCTAAAGCATTCTAGTTCACATGCAAACCCAAACCTTCGGGTTGGAAGGACACGACCAACCCAGAGCTGGTGCTGGAGAGGTGCAGTGGCAGATCAGATCCTGGGATAGCCCTTAACTCCTGCTTTTTTTGCCAGAAAACCTCCCAGTGTGGCACAGGCAAGCCTGGAGCAGCCTGGGACACCCCAAAGAGTGGAGGGCTGTCCCCTCTGGTCACTGGCCCGGGCAAGTGGCAGGGACTGATGTTCAGTCTCTGCCTATGGCCAGCCTGGGAAGCACCAACAGAGCTGTCCCAGCCCCTTCCTTCCCAACCTCTCAGGGCCAGCAGAGCAATCCCAGCAATCTGGGACTTGGGGATGTGCCGGTTGTGGCCGGGGTAGAGTTGGTTTCCTCCACAGTAGCTGGCCTGGGGCTGTGTTTGGGTTTGTGCTGAACACAGGGTTGATAACTCAGGGATGTTCTGTTGTTGCTGAGCAGCTCTTGAACAGCATCAAGGCCTTTTCTGCTCCTCGTATCACCCCCAGTGATCAGGCTGGGGGTGCACGGGAAGTTTGGAGGGGACACAGATGGGACAGCTGACCCTGACTGACCCCAGGGATATCCCAGCCCATACAGCCCATCCTCAGTGTATAAAGTAGGAGGAAAGAGGAGGCAGGGGGGACACTGGCATTTACCTTCCCAAGTCACCCTTAGGCAGTGGCTGAACCCCTGCCTGCCCATGGGAAGTGGGGAACGAATTCCTGGCTTTCCTTTGCTTGCACACACACACAGCTTTAGCTTTCCCTATTAAACTGTCTTTATCTCAACCCACGAGTTTCCTCACTGTTCCCACTCTCTCCCCCATCCCCACTGGATGGGTGGGAGCAAGTGGCTCCGTGGGGCTTGGATGCCAGCTGGGATTAAACCACGTCAGGGAAAACACCTTCCTGGTGTGCTCTGCTGGGATTTGTGCCACATCTTTCACACACATAATGGAGATCTGGAGCAAAGCACTGCTTGGGAGGGAGCCTGGCTGAAGAGATGGCTCCAGGCTGGATTTTAAAGCAGATGCAATAAGTCAGTGAGTTAGGAAAATGCCCGGAGAGAGGGCTCCTGCACCATCACATCCCACAGAGAGCAGAGAGAGGCCGATAGAGCAGAGGGAGGAGGGTGTCTGCCCTGCCCAAGTGACCCCAGGGATTTTTCGAACTCTTTCTGGCAGGATTTTCCTCCAGAGGCACAAAAATAATTGGGAAAGTGGTTCTGTTTGGCTCTGGAGTGGGGGGCAGAGGGATGAAGGGCCAGGCAGAAGGATATCTGCCTGCTTCCCTGCTCCCCCAGCCCCCCGGGTACTGGGGATGGGAATGAGCAGCTTCCCATGAACCGAAGGGTTAATGGATGTCAGACACCCTCCGAGAAGAGTCTGTTTCTGCCACCCCCTTCTGAAAGCCTTTACATAAGAGTCTTGCAGAATTTATAGCCTGTCTCAGCTGTGCCACCACTGGGCTGCTCCCCTGTGGCTGCCAGAGCAGATCCCCGGCCCTGCTAATTCCAGAGGAAAATGGGATTTGATTTCTGCACCAGTCACTGTCTCTCACTGTTAAAAGGGGACCTGACGGGCTCTGTCCTTCCCCCCCCCGGGCTCAGCCACACGATTCCTCACACACATCGACCTTGAATGTCCCCCACCCACCCCCAGCATCGCAGCAGAGGACTGTCTCCATGGGCTGTCACACCCCAGCCTGAACCCGGGGCTGGAAACAGCGTAAAACATTTTAAAATAAATATCTGGAAGCCCTAAAAGCAGCAGGGCCTTGTGGTCCAGTTCACATCAGTCCTTTGTGTGTCACTGGGGAAAGGAGGAGACACTGAGTGATGTCCTCCCAGCTGCTGCACGGTGCTGTGCCTTCCCCCGAGGCCATCCCGGATCATCCTGGAGCATCTTCAGCCCCAGGGCTTGCCCTTGGCTGAGAGTGGCTGTGACACAAACAACCCAGGCACCAGAGGAGTGAAATTCTGCTTTTCCGTTCCCTTTCTTCCCCTGGAAAAGGGCTTTGCTGGTACCCGCGTCACCAGGAGAGGATCAGCACCACCCGTCTCCTCCTTCCTTCCCCCAGGAAATCCTGCCTCCGTGTAGCCCCAGGCGCTGTCTCTGCAGCTTCTCTCCGGGATGGCAGGGGATGGAGCAGAGCCGGAGCCGCCGCCGTCCCCCCCGGGTGTGTCCCAGCTGGAATCCCGCGCCGCGGCGGGGACAATGCGAAAGCAGATGGTGTGTCAGGAGCCGAGATGCTCCCGGCAGCTGCCGAGCCGGCGTGTCCAGGATCCCTGCTGCCTCTCCCACCTCGGTGCCAGCCAGGACCCTGGGGAGGGGCTCCGGAGGGGTAAATCCGTGCGGCTGCACCAGCTTCAGCCCTTCCTCGGGCTGGAAGTGTCACTTTTCATGCTGCACAGCCAGGCTGGGTTGTTTTCCTTCCATCCCTGAGGCCAATCCCAGTCCCCATTTCACATCCCTGTCCTGCTGAGGTGTTCAGAGGCACCTCCTTCCAGCCAGCTTGCCCTTTCTTTTTTTCCCCCTCCAGATTCTCCTCTTTCTTTCCCCCTCCAGATTTTAGGCATGAAGGCAGCCATCTGGCCAGCTTTCCAGGACTATGATAGGATTTTCCTTACTTCTGTGCTTGGAGCCCTGATGCTGCATCTCTCCATTCTTTTGGCTGTGACTGAACTACCCCCAACCCACAGCAAACAACTCCCCTCCCTGCTCCTGCCAGATGTGCTCCAGCTGCAGCAGATCCAGTGAGGGATCACTGCCCACCCACCCCACGTGCAGGAAGGATCTCACCTCGTGCCCAGGTGAGGCCCTGGCACAGGTTGCCCAGAGAAGCTGTGGCTGCCCCTGGAATCCCTGGAAGTGTCCAAGGCCAGGTTGGACAGGGCTTGGAGCAAGCTGGGTTAGTGGAAGGTGTCCCTGCCCATGGCAGGGGGTGGAACGAGGTGATCCTTAAGGTCCCTTCCAACCCAAACCAGTCTGTGACTCTACGACAGCCAACCCAGTCTTCATCCCTGTGGATTTTATTCCCTTTGCCCCACAGCCCTCACTGCAGGCACATGAACAGGGAGGGCTCCCCTGGCATGTTCCATGACGTCCTGTGAGCACAGTCCCCAGCTCCTGCTCTCTCCATGGGCCCTCCTGCCCTTCCTGGCTCCTGCACGGATCGTTCTGGGTGAGAAGGAGCGAGCTCCGACCCCGGAGCAGCTACAGGTTGGACCGGCAGAACGGTGCTTCTGGAACAACCGAGTCTCCCACGCCTTCCAGGAGGTCATCCCACTGATCAAACTTCTCTTCCAGGTCTGCACAGGGCACAGATGGTTGGGAGGTTACTACAGCCTCATCAGCCCGACTCCAGGGGTCACAGAGGAGCAGCCACTCAACCCCTTTGCTGTGGGAAGCACTGATCCCAAGCCCAGCGAGGCAGTGGCCACCCTGCAGCCCCCCACAAGCTGGGGAGCTCTCCTGCCCTCCCCAGCCCCTGAACAACGTGCCCTCCACCCGTACTGAGGTGCCTCTGCAGGAAGGCCAGAGCTGCCCGGCTGGTGATGGCCAGAGCCTTGTTGGGGTCGAGGGTCCCCCTCGCGCCGAAGATGCGGCTGATGAGCTTCCCAGGGAGAAAGGCAAAGTCAGTCTGGCTCTCGTGCACGGTTCCCCTGGACAGGGAAGGGATGTGCTTCAGTGGGAGCTGGGGAGAGGTTCTCCTGCTGGCACACAGCCCGTAGGTGCTCCCTCCAGCCCCAGCTCACAGGACGGTGATAATCTTCGTCTGGCTGTTCCTGGAGCTCAACCTCTTCATTTTGGCAACGCTTTCTGGAGTCTGGAACTTCTCGGTGTTGATGAAGAGCACGGGCTTGGACACCTCTGGGTACAGCACGTTCTCCAGGGGGAACATCCAGGCGTCGAGAGCCACCGCGCACCTGCAGCAGGATGGACACCCAGCACGGCCTCCCTTCCCACTGGGATGAGCCACATGTCCCCGGAGCTTCTGCAGCTCCTCATCCCTGCCGTGGCTTACCTGAAGCTGGGCTCTTTCACCAAGGCCAGCACCGCTGTCACCCCACCAAAGGAGTGCCCCATGACGGCCACTTTGGCCAGATCAACGTTGCCCTGCGAAAAGGAGAAGGCTGTGCCCAAACCTCGCTGCAGGAGGTCCCTAATTAGGGGAGAAAAAGCCAAGGGAGGATCAGCAAAGTCCCGCTGAGAGGGGGGAAAATGTTGTGTCTCATTTCCACTGCTGGTGTGACAGGACCTGGCTTCCCAGCATCCACGGGGGAGGGAAGGGGAAGAGAGGCTCCAGGAACCCGAGAGGTGGAAAGCTGTGGCTCTGCACGGACCCTGCCTTTCCCAGGAGGAAAAGTCTCAGGCAGCAAGGACTGATCCTGCCACCAAAGGAAACCTGGACCCCCCGTCCCCACCCGATCTCCCAGCAGGTCCTTCAGCACAGACAGACCCAGGTACCTTGAGCACGGAGAGATCCAGGTCCTGGTGAAGGATGTTCAGGACGGGTTTTCCGCTGGCGATGTCCTTGAAGAGCCGGAGCGCTCGCAGACACTCCTCTGCTCTCTGATGAACCTGGCAGCCAGAGCCACCCCTCCCCTGGTCAGCCCAGCTCCTCCAACCCCCAAATTTGGGGTCAGATCCTCCCCTCAGTGCCCACCTACGCTCATCCCTCCGGTGCTTGGACCCAACAGGGCTTTCCCTGAATTACAGCAAATGTGAAAGCAAGTGAGAGGCTGCAGCTCCCACAGGGATGCAGTGGATTTATTGGAGTGGTTTCCTTTTGTTGTTTGCTTTTAATTTGCTTAATCTGATAGCAGAGACGGCTGGAGATGAGCAAAAGCCTCTGGTCTGGGGAGGAAGAAGGGAGGGAGAACCCAGGATCCTCCTTGGCTGCCCCCTGGCTGAGCCCGCTGAAGCCACCCACCAGTCCAAACCTCTGTGGGGAGCTCAGACCCCCCCCACCTCAGCCCAGCTGCCAGGGGCAAATCTGGGCATCCCCCTAAAGCCCAGCTCAGGGGCTCCATCCAGGAGCAGCTCAAATACCCAAACAACTCAAGGAGAGGATGCCCTGACCTGGGGCCACTTTGGGACCCCGTCCTCTTCCTCTCCTAAGGACACCAGCACTGTTGGCTGTGCACATTTAAGGTGACAAGTGACAAAAAAACTCCAGTGAAAAGCTCTCTCCTGCTCCCTCTAACACAGATGCCACAACGGAGGTTGACCTGGCAACTATTTCCTTCTGTTTATCATTTATTTCTCACTCACCCTCAACATTTACGCTCACAGGTTCATCTTAATAAGAAAACTGTTTCCCTTGTCTGTGCAATGGGCCGTGAGACAGAGCACACACAAAAATAACAGGCTGGGAGGTGATTTACAGCTGCCAAAAGCACCTCCAACCACCGCGGTTCCTAGAGAGTTTTTCTACGACTAATCTTCCCTCGCTGTTGTCTTTTTAAACGAGGCAGAAACAAACAGGGGGGGAACTTGGCTCAGCAGGAAACCTTCCTGCTCCCCAGCAAGCAGCTGTCCGGGATAATCCCGGAGAGACAAAAATCCAAGCGTGAACAAACCCAGCAGCCGGTGCGGAGCTGGGCTGGGCACAGAGCCCGGCTCTCCCCGGGGCACAGGGGACATTATCCAGGGACATGGCAAAGTCCAGCCTGGCTCCTGCCAGGGTCAGCTGGAGCCGGACAGACAGACCCCATGAATGCAGAGAGAAACAGGCTGAACAGATTTTTCTCATCTCCAAGGAGAAAGCTCAGCCCTGGCATCACAGTGATACGGGATTGGGAAGGGCATGAGATGAAGACCCCAGGGATGCAGGAGGGATTTCACACCTCCCCATTGCCCACCCTGAATCCCCTCACCCTGGTACCTGCTTATTTCTGAAATAAAACTCCTTCTGCCCCTGGGGCACCTGTTGGAAGGGGATCCACTCCTCTCTCCCAGCCTCTGCAGTGCAGAAATAGGTGGTGGCAGCAGAGTGGTCCCTGCAGTGGTGGGAGGGAAGGTGGCCATGTCATGGGAGTACCAGCAACTCCCCAGAGCCCTGGCACAGCAGCCAAATTTGGTGGGGACCAGGGCACTCACCTGTGCTCCAGTGCTGCCACCACAAAGCCCCAGGACGCCAGTTCTGTGCAGACAGAGGAGTACAGGGTCCTGCAAGGGAGATCAGGAGAGTCAGGGCAGGTCTGAGCAGAGCCAAGGGCAGCCCTGGACACTCAAATCCCCATCCCATCCCTGCTCAAGACTCATCCTACCGAAAGGCTCTCAGGCCGTGGGAGAAGATGATCAGGGGGTACCCACTGCTGCAGGGTTTGAAAGGCCCATTCCAGCTCACTGGAACTCTGCAGGAGCCTGTGGGGAGGAGAAACCCCCAGGAAAGGGGGGGACACAGGCAGGAGAAACACCCAGAAAATGGGGGACATGGGCAGTGGGGTGTTGTTGCTGCAGCAGGTCCCTGCTCAGCTCCAGCCCTGCCTGTAGCATCCAGCCACGCACAGGGGATGGGCTTGAGCTCTGCTCAAGGAGTGGATCCCTAAGGAACCCATATCAGGGAGTGGGTCCCTAAGGAACAGGGAGCACCCAGGGCAGGGAATGACCCCCCTCACCGATGGTGATGCTGAGCAGGGCTGAGCACCAGCGGCGCCGGAGGGTGAAGTCGGCCAGCCCGGCGCAGTACTCGGAGCGTGGGATCCAGAGCGGCTCCGTGGCCCCTGCCTGGAGCAGGCAAGGGTAGAAGAGGCGGAGGAAGAGGCCCTGGGGGAGAGAGGGGAAAGGGGGACACACTGGGGACAGCACAGAGTGTGGTGGCCGTGTCCTCAGCGAAACCAGCTGGCTGCAGCCACGCATGGAAGCCTGTCCCCGTTCCCATCCCCATCCCTGTCCCCATCTCCACCCCTGTCCCCCGTACCTGCCGCGTGTGGCCCACCATGACATCCGTGCAGCCCACGTGGTGAGGTCCCCTCCCCCGGGGCAGTGCCAGCATCCCCCCCATGCTGCCACGGCCGAGCCTGGGCAGAGACATGGGGTCAGAGTCTGTCCCCTCCCAGGGGGACCCCGACTCGCTCCCTCCTCCTTCCCTCAGCCCTCTCCATTGCCCAGAGCCTGGGCAGCCCCCCAGCACCGTGCCAGCAAAACCCACTGGCAGCAAGTGAAGAAATGAGGCTCCCAATTTCCCTCCTCTCCTCGAATTCCCACGGGCACAGCCTCTCCCGGCTGCTCAGGGATGAAACCCCCCAGTTCCTCTCCCAGGGGCTGCCAGAGCAGGACGGTGGGGCAGACCCTGCCCCAAGCCCATCCTGCTGAGGGTCCCCGTCCCCAGTCGGGGACACCAGGGCTGGGGGAGGCAGAGCTGGGGTGACATCGGGGACGTGCGACCAAGGGGTCAGTGCAGGGGTGACACCCACGGGAGCCACTGGGCATCCCGAGAGGACGGGGCTCTGCACTCCCCCCCCCCTCCCCAGTGCAGAACTACAGCTTCCAGCAGCGCCCGGGGCTGGGGAACCACAACTCCCAGCATGTTCCTGGCCAAGGACCACAGCTCCCAGTATGCGCTGGGTCCTCGGACTACACCTCCCAGTATGCGCAGCTGAACTACAGATCCCAGTGCTTCCCAGTGCCCTTCTCCCAGAACCCTTCCTGCAGCTCCCAGTGCTCCCCCCAGCGCCCCCAGTTACCATCGCAGCTCCCAGTAGTTCCCCAGCGGCCAGTGCCCTCTAGCTTCCAGTGTCCCCCAGCTCCCAGTGCTTCCTGCAGCTTCCAGTGTCCCCCAGCTCCACCCCAACTCCCAGTGCTTCCTGCAGCTTCCAGTGTCCCCCAGCTCCACCCCGGCTCCCAGTGCCCTCACCCCCGCAGCTCCCAGTGCTCCCCAAGAGCTCCCAGCGCCCCTAACCCGAGCTCCCTCTGCAGCTCCCAGCGCCCCTCCCAAGCCCTCAGGGCTCCCCCAGCTCCAAGTTTCCTTCTGTGCCCCCCCCCTCCCAATTCCCAGCAACAACTTCTCCAGCCCCCAGTATCCCCCAGCCCCCCTTTCCCAGTCCCTCCCCGCACTCACCAGTACAGCGGGTCACAGCTCCCACCACGCCCCAGTGAACTCTGCACTACAGCTCCCAGTGCCCCAGTGCACGTGGACTACAGCTCCCAGTGACAGAAGTCCCAACCCACGGCTCCCAGTGCAAAATCACAGCTCCCGGTACCATACAGGACACAGCCCCCAGTGCCACCAGTGCAAAATCACAGCTCTCAGTGCCTCCAGTTCCAGGGCACAATCCCAGTCCCCCATCACAGGCACAGCCCCTCCGTGGGGAGCTGGAGAGGGCCATGCCCCTGGGCAGCACCCCAGTCCATGTCCCTGTCTGCACCCAGCCAGGTTCCTGCCCCCAGGATCGCCCCTGTGTCCTCCCCAGAGCCCAGAGGTGTTCCGGGGCTCCCACTGCCCATCCCCGTGTTCCTGTCCTTCTCTTAATCCGCTTTCTGGAGCTAAAGCGGCCCCGGGGCCCCATTAATCCCCTCTGCGGCCAGGGATTAATTCCCTGCGGGCCTAGCGGGCCAGGCCAGCAAATAAATATCCTAAGATTTGGTAAAAAACGTCCCTACCAAGGTCCCACACACAGTCCCACTCCAGGCTCCCCACCCCGGTCCCCTGCACGCCTGGGGAAACTGGGGCGCGGGCTGGGAGCTGGATGGGGCCCTGGGCACTGTCACTGTGTGTGTCCCCTGTGTCCCACCTGGCTGCTGGGGCAGGGAGAGGGGACCCCAGCCCGTTCCCCCCAGCACAGCCCCCTCAGAGGCCGATCCAGCCACAGGCTGAGGCTGGCCGGGTCGTTACACCCATGGATGGGATCCAGAGCTCCGTCGCGTCCCGGCTTGCCCGGCCGGCGGGGAGGGCGGCTGGAGCGGCCGGGAATGCCAGGACAGGGTGGGAAAGGCGAGCCCCGACGTGCCCCTGCTGCCCGCCCCAGCCCATGCCTGGCTTCCCGAAATGGGGCTCAGCCCCCTGCCAGCACCCCCACATTGCCCTGGGAGAGGGTCCTGGCTGGAGGTGGTGGGCATTGAGTGGGCTGCTCAGGACCATCTTGTTCTTGCCTCCAGTCGAGCCCAGCGGGACTGTGGGGTCCCACCGGTGAATCCTTGGGGTCTCTGTGATGTAGTTGTCACTGGGGACCCCCACACTGGGCTCACACAATGTTCACAAGGACTTTCTTTAAAGGGATTAACTCAGCCCATGGCCCCCGCTCGGCTCCTCTTCCAGTCACCCCACCAAGAGTTCCCCCTCTTATTTGGGGGGGTCAGGCCAGGCTGGGACCCCCATCTCTGCCCCCTAAGAAGGTGAACCCCTCAGTCCACCCCCAGCGTTGTGCCATGGGTGCTGGGCGTGGCTGGGTTGGGGGCTGGCAGTGAGGATGCAGAGGGACTCATCCCTCCTGCCCCTGCCTGGGAGTCACCTGGGTGTGTCACTGCAACCTGGGGGTGTCATTGGAACCGCGGGGGTCGGTGGAACCTGGGGGTGCCCTTGGAGTCCCGGGATTGCTGGAGCCTGGGGGTGACATCGAAGCCCTGAGGTGTCACTGGTGGAGGTGGCCCCAGCTGTGCTCCTGCCCCTGCTCCCCCTCGTGACCCCATTGCTGCCCTACAACCGCCCCGTCCCTTTGGGGGTCCCCCGGGGGGCTCCGGGGGCAGAGAGACCAGCGGGAGGGGCCGCTCCCCTCGGGGGTCTCACCGGCCCCGGGTGACACGGGGACACGAGGACACGGGTCGGTCCCCGCGGGGGTGACACTGCGGGGGGGGGGGGCACAAGGACCCTGCGGACCCCCCCGGGGCACCCCCCGGCGCGCGCGGGGATCCCCGTCCCACGTGGGCGCGGCCAATGGGAACGCGCGGGCGGGGCGTGGCTCTCCCGACCACGCCCACCTGGCCGAAACGGCAGCCAATGGAAGGCGGGTGGGCGTGCCCGAGCGCGGCGATGTGGGCGGGGCGAGGGCGCGGGGTAACAGATGCGGGCGGGGGGGGGCACGTGGAGCGCGGGGGTGACGATGGACCACCGGGACCGGCCGGGAAACGGGGCCGGGAACTGACCGCGGAGGGACGGACAGCCCGCGGGACAGACAGGCGGACAGGGGACAGCCAGCCCGGAGGGGGACAGGGGACAGCCAGCCCGGAGGGGGACAAACGGACAGGGGACGGCCAGCGCCGGGGGGAGGAAGGGGGACAGCCAGACCGCGGCGGGACAGACAGACTGACAGGGCACAACCAGCCTCGGGGGGAACGGGGACAGCCAGACGGACAGAGGGAAGCCAGCCTCGGGTGGGGACAGACAGACTGACAGGGCACAGCCTGCCCCAGGGATAGAAAGGGGACAACCATCCCAAAGCATGACAGACAGACGAACAGAGGACAGCCAGCCCAGAGCAGAATAGACAGACGTACAGGGGACAGCCAACCCCGGGACGGGGGACAGTAGGACAGGCAGCCACGAGGGGTGCAGGCAGCCGGGGTCTTGCACAGGCAGCCTGTGGGACAGGGGGACAGAGAGGGACAGACGGACAAGGTGACAAGGGGGAGCACACCCCCAGCCCTCCCGGCCCCGGGGCTGCGCGGAGCCTCCCGCGGCAGCTCCTCCGTGCGGCCGCGCACCGGGAGCCCGGCGGGGCGGCACGGCGGCCGCTCCGCCGCCTTCCCCGGCCAGGGATGCAGCCCGGAGCCGCGGGCAGCCGGGGATCGGGACTGCGGGGCACGGCGGCCCGACACCCACCCGGGGCTGCGTGTCCCCGAAGGTAACGGGGGGACCGAGCGGGGAAGGAGCAGTTGGAGATAGGGGGGCTCCGGTGGCAGCGGGAGGTTTATTCCCAGGTTTTTATTCCCAGGGGGCTGGGGAGGGGGGGGTCCTGCCGCAGGGATGTGTGGGGCTGCTTACGGCGACACGGTTGGCGGCGACTGGACGGTGACGGCGCGACCTCTCCCCTTCTCCAGGGATTTGAAGCTGAGCCAAGCGATGGAAATGTCATTGTCGCGGCACGGGAGCCCGGAGAAGTGAGCGGCCGGGACACCTCTGCTCCGCGGCTGGAGAGCCGGACGGTCCCGAAAAACCAGCACAGCCCTGGGCAGAGGGGGCAGCAAGTGGGGTTTGTCACAGACTGCAAGGGCACAGGACAACACCTGGGGGCCGGGAGCTGTCCCACCACCCACCTGGGGTTTGGGACATCGGCCTTTCCACCAGACTCTGGCACCCGTCTGAGCCCGATGAGGAGCCGGGGCTGTGCGTGAACCTATGCAGACCAGGAAGAAATACATTTTCCTGACTTTCCTTGCCTCTTGGCTCCTGCTCTTCTTCTTTGGAGGAGACCAGCTGCGCCGTCTCTCTTTCTTTTCTGGGAGGAAAGCCGAAGCCCGGAGGAACTGGCCCCGCTGGACGGATCGGTCCCTCCTCAAAAACTTTGCGGACCCCGAGGAGCTCCAGAGGGATGGGGACCCCTCCCTGCTGTCCCCCCGGGAGCGGCGGGCGGCGTGGCTGAGCGTCTACAAGAGCAGCAGATGCCGGATGGAAACCTGCTTCGACTTCTCCAGGTGCGAGAGGAACGGCTTCAAGGTGTTCACCTACCCCCGGGAGAGGGACCAGCCCACCTCGGAGAGCTACGGCAAAATCCTCGCCTCCATCGAGCGCTCCCGCTACTACACCCCGAAGCCCGAGGAAGCCTGCCTCTTCATCCTCAGCATCGACACGCTGGACCGCGACCACCTCTCGGCTCAGTACGTCCGGGATGTCGATGAGAAAATCCGCGGCTTCCCGCTCTGGAATGGCGGCCGGAACCACCTCATCTTCAACCTCTACTCAGGCACCTGGCCCAACTACACTGGGGACCTGGGCTTCGACATCGGCCAGGCCATCCTGGCCAAGGCCAGCTTTGACACCGAGAGCTTCCGGCCCGGCTTTGACGTCTCCATCCCTCTCTTCTCCAAGGACCACCCGCAGCGCGGCGGGGAGAGGGGGTGGTTGTATCAGGACTCGGTCCCCCCGAAAAAGAAGTACTTGTTGGTGTTCAAGGGGAAGCGGTACCTGACCGGCATCGGCTCCGGCACCCGGAACGCGCTGCACCACATCCACAACGGGAAGGACATCATCTCCCTCACCACCTGCAAGCACGGCAAGGACTGGGAGAAGCACAAGGACACGCGCTGCGACAAGGATAACGTCGACTACGAAAAGTGAGTTGGAGATGGGGCGTGAAATGTGGGTCTGGGGGGAGTGGGACACCCCACAAATGTTCCTGTCTCTCTGTGCCTGCCTGTGGCGGCCGGACCTCCAGGGAAGGAGGTTTTGGGCTCTCCCAGAAATAGATGAGGGTTTCATGCCCCAGTGGGGAGCGAGGCACTGAGTGCTCAGGGCTTTCCCTGCATTAAAGTTGGAGTAATCTGGTGAGAGCGGCTCTTATCTGCAATCGCTGCCACCGCCTCTAATACGATTTCCCTTTTCCCCAACACTGATGAATGACGCTTTTCTTCTCCCCCCCTCCCGCCCTCCCTCAACATAAACGTTTCTCTTGGAGATGAGCCCGAAACATCCCCCCTCACTGGCTCTGCTAAAAATCCCACAAAACTGCTGGGTCTGTGGGCACGCCAGTGTGGCGGTGCTGGTGGGTGGGGGTCCCCCTGCATCCTCCATCACAAATGGACGTGGTGGCAGCAGCGTGTGATGGAAAAAGTGGGGGGACAAAGTTTTGTGAGTTTGGGGGGGGTCCACGCTGCGAGGACACATGGCAGCTCCTCATCTCCCCGTCCTGCTACTTGGGACCCATCACCAGCTGCCCAATCTAGGGCTGGTAAACACAGACCCCATCCCATTGCCTGGGGACACATCACAGCCACCCTGTCAGAGAGCAGATGGGGAGAGACCATGTTGGGCATCATCCTCAAAGCGTCTTAGGAGGTGCTGGGAGGTAAAAGTGGAGCTGGGGTGCTGGCACTGGGATTAGCTGCTGCCCCAGGATGGCTCATGCACTGCGTGGCCCCGTCTGGAGGGTGCCACCAGCCCAGCAGGGTCAGCCCTTGCAGCAAGGTCTTTTTGGGATGGGGCATTGCAGGGTGATGGGGCTGATGGGACAGGGGGCCCAAGGTCAGCCCTGCTCCATGCTGAGGGGCAGTGGGATGAGGAATCCCCCCGTCTGCCCACCCAGGTAATCCCCTAATGCTGTTTGCAAATACAGGGAGATTTACACCTCTCCCAGGATGGCTTTAGGCAGCGGATAGATGGGGAACACGTGGCACAGGGCAGCGTGCTCTTGTGTGACCCCGAGCCTCCACCACCCTGCTCATCCCTGTGGGACACTGGGCAAAAAGCCATCGGCGTCTCCATCACGCCGGGCCAGCTCTGCCCAACCTCCCATGGGGATTGATGCCCTCCTGCCCTGGGAGATGTTCCCAGACTTGGACAGGGGACAAGCCAGCAGGGAGGGGACACACCACAGCTGGCAAAGCGAGACCCCAGCTGCCCCATCCACGCAGTGTGTTGGGGACATCGGGTGCTGTCACAGTGGAGGCAGCACGGGGAGCAGAGGAAGGCCTTGCTGGGGGTTCCATCATCCTCCTCGAGCCTGGTGTGCGGGGGGGGGGGAGGGATGCCAGAAACAAACTGGTTCTGTGCTGGGATAAAGGGTGGCTTGTGGCAGCGCTGCGGGCAAGCCCTGCTGCCGGCTGCCCCGGGTTTGGAGCAATCCAAGCGGGTTGGGAAAGGCTCTCTGGAGCCGACGGTCCCCGGTGGCACCGTGCCTGGCCGGAGCCACGGAGGGGCCTGGCGAAGGGAGCGCGGCGGGCGCCCGTCCCGGCTCCTAACAAAACAAGGAAGCCCTGACGGCCGTGATTGCCCGGAAACCGCAGCAGCGTCAGGAGCGAAGTATTTCCATCGGGAGGTTTTGGCCCCGCAGCCCGGCCGGCGCCAGCCTCCCCACGACACTGCTGGAGAGGGGAGGCTGCTCCCCGGGGTGTGTCCCGCTGCCCACCCATCCCCGGCAGTGGGAATGGTTCCCCCGAGGTCCTGGGGGTTGTGGCTGGGTCTGGGGTCTCCGAGGAGTGGGTGGCAGCAGTGTCTGGCCCCGGGGACGTGGCTGTCACTGCTGTGGTTTCGTGGGGGGGTCTGGGTGCTGTTTGAGCCGCCGTCACCCCTCCTATGGGGTGTTGGGTGTCAATGAGTCAGGGTGCACTAACGAGGCTTTTGGCATCCACTGGGACAGTTTGACCAGAGGTGGGTTTTATTGTAAAACGTTGTGCCTTGGCATTGGGGCTGATTTCCCACATCCCAGAGTGCCGGGATGCCCCAGGGTGCTCCAGCACTGTGAGGGGACACATCCTCAACTCCCAGGCTGGCACCGGCACCACGTTCCCACTGCAGGGAGACCCTTCCTCCTGGGGACCAGCACTCCTCAAGGAGCTCTTTGGTCTCCCAGCCCCGCAGCTGGACCACGCACATCCCCCCCAGCCCATCCAGGACCCGGCTGCCCCGTCCCTCCCTCCCCGCAGGCAGGAACAGACGGGGTCTGTCCCGACCTAGAGTCAATATTGGATTTTCCGGCGCGGTTGCAGGGACCCAGCAGCGGACGTGCCTCTCCCCACCACTGCACAGAAGGGGCTTTCATAGCCCCACGGGCAAGCCCGACCTGAGGGGGCCACGCCGGCTACACCCTCTGGCCCCTCCAAACGCTGCCAGGGCAGGCAGGGCTGGTCCTGCCCGGCAAGTCCGGGCACGGCAGAGGAGTCGCCGCAGTTTCGGGCTTGGGGGTTCGGGTGGTGGCTTTGTGTGGGGTTTCATTACCAGAGGGTGGGGGGAGCAGGGTCATGACTTTGAAGGCACCGGGGTCCTATCCTGATCCCCCACCTGTTAAGGGTGGCACATCACCCAGGGCAAGTCTGCTCCACCAGCCCCGTGGGGCCGGGGATATTCAGAGCCAAAATCAGCCCCAGTCAGTCCTAATGCTGCCCTGGGCTGGTCACACACACCCTCCAGGAGCAAGTGAGACCCCCAGAATGCTCATGGATTGGGACTGGGGGTCATTCCTGACTCCCACCCCATCTCCCATCCCAGGTTTGACTACCAGGAGCTGCTGCACAACTCCACCTTCTGCATCGTGCCCCGGGGCAGGCGCTTGGGCTCCTTCCGCTTCCTGGAGGCTCTGCAGGTACAGGGTGGGCAGAGGGACAGGGGACCCCCTCCTTGGGGTCCGAGGGGCTCTGTCCCAGCCCTGTGGGGTCCCACCACAGGCTGCCTGCATCCCCGTGCTGCTGAGTGATGGCTGGGAGCTGCCCTTCGCCGAGGCCATCGACTGGGGCAAAGCTGCTGTCGTGGGCAGTGAGAGGCTCCTGCTGCAGGTACCGTGGCTGGATCCTGCCCCAAAAGGGCACAGGGGACCCCAAATCTTAATTTCAGTGGTGGTGGAGCCCCCAGCCAAGTCCAGGGGTGAAACCTCTGTGGCTAAGTCTGGCAGCTCTCATGTAGATGGATGCAGGAGAGTCTCATCCAGCTTGGAATGGGGGTCCCATTCCATCTGCAGCCCTGGGGCATTGTTCATCTTGGGGGGTGACCAAGACCCCTCCCAGACTCAAACCCTTGGAGGTCCTGGGCCAGATCCTGCTCCAGAGAGAGGAGATGCAGCACCACAGTGGAGTGGTGGCACAGCATCCTTGCCTGGGGGCAGGGGGGTTTCCCTTGGGATGGTTGGAGGTGGTGGAGGCAAGGAGCCCTGCTGGGGGGCTGGGTGGTGCTGAGAGGAGAAACCAGCTCCCCCCTGCCTTCACAGATCCCTTCTGCCGTTCGCTGCATCCACCCAGAGCGCGTGCTGGCTTTCCAGCAGCAGACCCAGTTCCTGTGGGATGCATACTTCTCCTCTGTGGACAAGATCGTGCACACCACGCTGGAGGTGAGGCTCCCACCCCAAACTTCCCCTCGTAGCTCCCGGGGTCACAACCAGGGTGCTGGGAGCATCACTCTGGCCTCTGGCAGATCATCAAGGACCGTCTGTCTCCGCACTGTTCCCGCTCCCGCTTCCTCTGGAACACGCTGCCCGGGGGGCTCCTGGTCCTGCCCGACTTCTCCACCCACCCCGGGGATTTTCCCTTCTACTACCTGCAGCATGGTAGGACCCCACCTGTCCCCTGCTGAGCATGGCAAACTCAGTGCATGCCACAACGTCTGTCTTCTCTCACACCCTTTTTTCAGGCTCCAGCCCCTCGGAGAAGTTTACAGCTTTCATCCGGGTCATCTCACAAGCGGGTTCCCTCTCCCAGCCCATCCTCAGGCTCATCCAAGCTGTCTCTGGATCCCAATACTGTGCCCAGGTGGGAAGAGCTGAGCCCTGCGCTACCTGGTGCAGCTCCCAGGGATCCAGTAGGAGGGATGGGGCAGGGTCCCATGGGTTGGGAAGCAGATGGATGGGTTTAGGGGTTGGAGGGGGTGGCTGATGTTACCCTTGGGTGGGCAGAGCTGTATCCCCAGCCCCCCCGGGGTGGAGGTGGGACCACCTGGGGGTTTATCCTGGTCCAAACTGCCACGAGGTGGTTTTGGGATGAGCAGACACACCTGTCCTCCCCCCTGCAGATCCTGGTGCTGTGGAGCTGCGAGAAGCCACCACCACCGAGCGGGAAATGGCCCCAGACCACCGTGCCTCTGACCATCATCCAGGGCAGGAGGAAGGTGAGAGGAGCTGGGATGCAAGGCAGGGAGCCAGGATGGGGGCAGGGAGCTGGGACACCCACCCCATGGCACAGCCCAACCTGCCTTTCCCCCCTTCATAGCCCAGCGACCGCTTCTTCCCCTACACGGCCATCCAGACGGACGCAGTGCTGAGCCTGGATGAGCACACCAGCCTCTCAACCAGCGAGGTGAGGCCATGGGCACCACGGTCCCTGGTCCTTCAGATGCTCACAGGGCTGGTGGGAGCAGTGCCTGCTGTCCCCATGTCCCCATACCCTCTGGGAGAAGGCAGGGGTGGCGGTGGGTGACCCACAGTGGGTGACACCGTCCCCCCACCCCGTGCCAGGTGGACTTTGCCTTCGCGGTGTGGCGCAGCTTCCCCGAGCGCATCGTGGGCTTCCCCGCCCTGAGCCACTTCTGGGACCCCGAGCAGGGGCGCTGGGGCTACACCTCCAAATGGACCAACGAGCTCTCCATCGTCCTCACCGCCGCCGCCTTCTACCACAGGTACCCGCCCGGGGAGGGGCTGGTGGGCAGGGAATTGGGCCACATCCTGCCCCCCACCTCGCCCCCTCCCCAGGTACTACCACAGCCTCTTCACCGAGTACCTGCCGGCGGGGCTGCGGGAGCTGGTGGACGGCCTGGCCGCCTGCGAGGACATCCTGATGAACGTCCTGGTGGCCGCCGTCACCAAGCTGCCCCCCATCAAGGTCGCCCAGAGGAAGCAGCACAAGGACACGGTGCCCCAGCAGGTAGGGTGCATGGGTGGGGATGTGGGGACCCCCCCGAGCGGGGAGTGCAGCCCCTCACCCCCCGCGCTGTCCTGCTGCCAAGGTGAAGGGCACGGCGGGGGCGGTTGGCAGCCGGCGTTTCTCCCAGCGGCAGGACTGCCTCAACCAGCTGGTGGACTGGTTTGGCTACATGCCCCTGGTGTCCTCCCAGCTGCGCCTCGACCCCGTCCTCTTCAAGGACCAGGTCTCCGTCCTGCGCAAGAAGTACCCACGCTTGGAGAAACCCTGAGGGCTGCCAGGCTGCTCTGGGTGCCCTGCTCCCGGTGCATGGAGCCCTCTGGGAGCAGGTGGTTGCTGCTGCTAACGGGGTTTTACTCGTTATTGGGTTTTACCAGTGCAATAAAGGAGGGTGGAGAGGCAGAGTCTGTGGCTGTAGAACGTGGGGAGCACTGGGAGCACTGGGAGCACTGGGAGTGCTGGTGTTTGAGTGCACCATTGCTTATGCATTTGGCACCTTGGGAATAACCCGGGCAGCTCCTGGCTGCACATACAGCTCCCCCAGCCCCGCGGGGAGGGCGAGTCCTTCACCTTCCTGAGGGCAAACAGAGGAGCGATAAGAGGCGAGAGCAAGGCCAGTGTGTCCTCCTTCCCCCAGCTTGGATGGGTCCACCCACAGCACCAGGCACTCCAGCACCCCACTGCCTCACAGCACTCCTCAGAGAAGGGAAAAGGTGTGTTTTAGCTGCCTTGCCCCCCAGCTGAATAGAAATAGGGAATATTAAGGCTGCTGGCTTCCAACAGCTGCAGCCCTCCGGCTTCCACAGCCCTGGGTCTGCCCTTGGTTCCTACAGATACCAGAGATAACACCCTGATACCAGACCCAACACCCCTGTGCTCTGCTTTATTTTCCACACATAAGAAGTTTCCCCTGGGAAGCCAGCAGAGGAGTCAGTCGCGGGGGGGCTGGCATTCCCGGCAGTCCCTCATCTCCTCGGAGTAGCTCTCCACCTGGATGGTGGTGGTGTGGAAGTGGAAGGTGCCCTGCAGCCGGGAGCTGGCCTCCTCCAGCACCTCCTGCGCGCTGGCAGCCGCGTCTGCGGGGAGAGAGGGACGGGCTGTGGGGGTGTGGGTGAACCCCGACCCCCCACCCTGTGTCGGGATGGAAAGGGAAGGGACGTGGGGGTGTGGGTGACCCCTGACCGCCCCTTGGGATACTCACTGATGGCGATGTGCACCGAGAGCAGGGGCTGTGCTGCCGTCAGCGCCCAGATGTGCAGGCTGTGCACGGCCTCCACCCCCCGCACCGCCAGCAGCGTCTCCCGCACCGCGTTGAAATCCATCCCTTTGGGGGTCCCTGGGGAGGGAGAGCCATGGGCGCTGCAGGGAGGGGGACCACGGCACCCATGGGTGACCCCACGGCCCAGACCCCCCCTCCCGGTGGGTCCCCACCTTCCATGAGGACGAGGAGGACGTCGCGCAGGATGGTCAGCGTCGTCCCCAGCACCAGCGCGGAGAAGAGGAAGGTGCAGATGGGATCCACGAACTTGTAATTGGGCTGGAGAGGGTGGGAGAGGGTGAGGCCTCCCTGGAAACATCACCTCGCCCCAAACCCCCAACAGCACCAGCAAGCAGGGGACAGTCTCACCCCTATGTGGGGACACAGTCTCACCCCTATGTCTCTGTCAGAGAGAGAGACAGAGACTGTCAGAGACAGAGACCCCTCTGTCTCCATCTCACCCCTCTGTCTGGCCAGGCTGGCTGAAGCCGCTGCCTCCATGTCCCCAAGCATCCCCTTTGCCCCCAGTAACACCCAGACCTTGAAGAAGATGATGTAGGATGCGATGAGGACACCAACACTCTGCAGCAGGTCCCCCACGACGTGGACGAAGGCGGCGCGGACGCTGGCGCTGGGCTGCTCGCCGGCTGCCCCGTGGCTGTGCCCGTGCCCTGTCTGGTGCAGAGCCAACCCCATCCTGCGGGCAGGACAGTGGTGACACCCCCAGGGGCCACCAGACACAGGGAGGGGACACCCAGGGAGGACAGGAGCCAGCTGGCCACACGTACACGATGTTGACGGCCACGGCGCAGGCGGAGGTGATGAGCATGACCCCACCCTCAATGTCGTAGTCACCTGAGAGCAGGCGCTGGGCTGCCAGGTAGACCAGGACCCCCGTGACCACCCAGATGGAGAGCACGGAGAGCAGGGCCCCCAGGATCTCTGTGGAGAGACCCCCCACCCCACATTGTTGCTTTGCCACTGTGCCAAACCTGAGCTCCCTTCTGGGCTCCCCAGCAGCCTCGGGGTGTGGGATGGGCACCCAGCACCCAGTCCTTATGGGCAGAGCACCCTGGGATGCTCTGAGTGCTCCCTGGGGTTCCTGGGAGCTGGATGGTGGTGCCACCCCGTTACCTGCCCGGTGCCAGCCGAAGTTCATGGTTTTTGTGGGTGGGCGTGAGGACACCCAGAGTGCAAAGAGGCTGATCATGATGCTGGCAAAGTCCGTCAGGAGGTGAGCTGCGTCCGTCAGGATGGCCAGGCTGTGTGCCAGGTACCCCCCTGCGGAGAGGGGACATCAGTGGGGACATTGGGGTGGCATCCCACCCCGAGGCAGGCCCAGGCCAGCTCACCCCATGCCACTGTGGGGGCCCCACTGTGTGTTTTGACCCACTGAAAACCCACAGAGACCCCTGCCTGCACCCACAGCAGGGAATCAGGACAAGAGGGGCTGCAGGCACCCACTCGGGGTGATCACACAGGGACCAAACCCCCGGACCCCGGACCCACCACTCACCCACGGCTTCCCCCACCATGAAGACGAGGCAGATGCCAGCGGCCAGGTAGAGCTTCCTGCGCGCCCGCCGCTGCTGCCCGGGGTGGCCGTCGGGCCCCCGGGTGTGGCAGTGCTGGCCACGCCGTGTCCCCAGCTCCAGGGCGGGCGCCTGTCCCCGCACCGAGTTGTGCCCGTTCTTTTGCTCAGCCCCCACGTAGGACCTGCCGGGCAAAGGGGTGGTTGGGGACCCGGGGGGATTTTGGGGAGGGGTTTAGACCCTGAATGCCCCTCCCCCCGCCCCTTCCCTGGCCAGGTGACTCCAGGAGACCCCGCTTTGGAGCTCCACAGGGAAGAGGGACCCAACATCCCCAGCCCCGCCGGGTACCCCCCTACCCGGCTGCGCCCTCGCTCAGGAGGTGCCGTTTCTCCTCGCCGGCTGCCATCCTCCTCCGGGGCGGGGGGCTCGGGGCGGGTGACCCCGGCGTGTGGCCGGCGCTGGTGGCAGCCGGTGGCCTCGGATCGTGTGGAGCGCCGGGATTCGTGTGCAAATCCCGGCTGGAGGAGGGACAGCCAAGCCGGCTGCAAAGCGCCCGCCGCCGCCTTGACCCGGGGTGGGCCCCCTCACCCGGCACCTGGAGGGGGAGATTCCTCTGCGACCCCCCCATAGCACCCCCAAGGAGCTGCACACCAGGGCGTGGATGCAGCCCCCGAGGTGGGGGGGGGCATGGAACATCCCCATGTCCCCCCCCAGAAGGCTCCTGGTGAACCCCCTCCCTGACTTGGGGAGCCCTCGGAACGCCCCCAGTTTAGATCCAGCTGCGGAGCAGCCGTGTGATGGATACGCCCGGAGCCAGACCCGCCCCCAGCAGCGACTCCTGCCCCCTGCTCTGGGTGAGCAGCACTAATTACCCTGGGGCTAATTGCAATTGTGATTCAGCCCAGGGCACTGCTGCAGGCCCTGCCTCTGTTTCCCCTTGGCCCCTGCTGAGCCAGGCTTATATTTTTTTCAGGAGAAAAGCATCTATGGTGTATTTTTGCGTTTATGGTGTATTTTTGCATTCAAGGTGTATTCTTGCACTTGTGTGAACTCAGCCAGCAGCAAAACAGCAGCTCGATGCCAAGACCATCCCCATTTTGGGGACTGGCACAGCCTGGAGCATCCTCAGGCCTCTCTGTGCCACATTTCCAACCCCAGGCAAGCACATCTCATCACCAGGAGATAAATCCTGCAGGGTGCTGACCTGTTATATCCCCAGGCAGGAGGCCAGGCCTGCATGCCAGTGCTGCCAGAGGTGCTAACGAGGCTGGAAATTAAGAGTTGGATTGGAGGTGTCCCTCTGCCACTCCAAGACCTGGCAGGGCCACCAGTGATGGCACCATCCTGGCAAACCCACCCACAAGCCAAGACGGGGGAGGCGAGGAAGAAATAACCACCCGAACCACCAGTTTTTTTCTTTACAAAATACACAAATTTCAAATCCGTGACAATTATATACAAAAAAAACCCCAAGGAAAGTTACAAAACGTGCGGAATTGTCCTGTTTGCACCCGTATGGAAAAGTGTCCTGTGCTGGAGCAGGCGCCGGCTCTCCGGGCTGCCGGTCCCTGCGCTGTGTCCCCCCCCAATCCCGAATCCACCGCTGGACATCCTGTGCCCACGGCGTTTCTCCCGTGCTGGCAGCATCACTGTGGCTACTGGGAAGCTGCCGGGGAAGAGAGTAGGAGGGTCAAGGGGAATCCAAGCCCCCCAAAGCTCCCCCAGGGGTTGAGGGTCCCAGAGGGGTGGGCTTGGCTCCTTACCCATCACTGTCCTCTCGGGCGCTGTGTCCTCCTCCACCTCTTCCTCCTCCCCATCAAAGTATTCCTCGTCTTCCTCTGCTGCAAACAAGCCACCAAATGTCACCAGGAGCCACCAGGAGATGCGATGGGTGTCACTGGATTGGTGGGGGTTGGTAAAGGGGTGTCAGGGGGTCGGGGGCTGAATTACCGGGGTCGAAGTCCAAGGCACGGACGGCGTCAGTGAGGTGGTCCAGGCTCACGGAGAAGGCATCCATGCTCTCATATCCCTGCTGAATCTTCTCCAGACGACCACCCTTGGAGGCCTCCACGATCCTGGGCAGGGAAAGCATGGATATGTGTGTCCCTGTCCCCTCGCCAAGCTGGAGGACCACGGGATGCCAGGGTGGGGGGTCGGGGGAACCCCCCACTGGCAAAGCCCCGTGGCCAAATCCTGCCCATCTGTGGGGCTGGGATCACTGGATTTTCCCCAGTTTGAGCACTTACATTTTGATGAGCTGCTTTGCATTCTGTGTGGAGAGAGGCAGAGAAGGAGAAGGAGAAGGAGAAGGAGAAGAAGGAGAAGGAGGTGAGTGAAGCCACAAGAGAGCCACCAGGATGTCCTCGACAGTAGGACCCCATGTGGGCACCAGCAGGGAGGGAAAAATTTGGGGGGTCTCACCATGAGGAAGGCAGCCCCCCCGGTCTCCTCAGCTGCCTGGATGGCCGTTTCCACCAGCCGGCTTGACTTCTCCAGCTGCTCCTTGTACTGGCAGATGAGGCTCTGGATGAAGGCTGTCTTTTCTCCCTGCTCCTGGGAGATGCGCTGCAGCAGCTCCGACTTCTTCTCCTCCAGCAGCGCTGCCAAGGCGTCGAAGCGAGCGCACAGCTCCCGCTTGGCCGCCTCACTGTTCTCCTGTGGGGACAGGGGGACAAAAGGATGCCACCTGTGTGTCCCTTCAGCACCAGCAGCACCCCCAGGGCTTCCCTGCTCCGTGGGCTCCAGCTCCCTCCCGGCCATCCCCAGCTGATGTTTCATCCCGGGTGTTTGGGGGGTTCCTTTTCCCCTCTTCCCTCACCTCGGTGCTCTGGCACGAGTCCTCCAGCTGGGAGATGATGGTCTGGATCCGGTCATTCCCTGCCACCAGCATGGAGATGCAGTTGTTCAGCTCAGTCTGTGGAGGGACAGACACAAACAGCTTTAACTCCTGCGAGGTTGAGGACTTCCCCCATCCCAACATGGGGACGGGCTGGGCATTGCTTATCCCCAGCTCTGCTCCCCCACATCCCCCACAAGCCACAGCTGCTCTAAATATAGTCTGTCTCCTGGGCGAAGTCACCCGGGGGGCTATTAATACCCTGTGAGCCAATCCCAGTGTTATTTGTGACTGTCCTAGCTCAGCACATCGCCCCAGGACCAGCCGTGTCACCCGCAGCCCCCCCTCGTGTCCCCCCCTCGTCACCTTCTGGCCCTGGAAGACGGTTTGCAGAGGGGCAACCTCGCAGTCCTTGTGGGCACCGAAGACTTTGCACATGGAGCAGGTGGGGACCTCGCAGGTGACGCAGTAGATGTTGATCCTCTCGTCCTCGTGCTCCTTGCACATGGGGTGCTCCCCCTTTTTCAGCGGCCTGCTGGAGAGAGCGGCACAGCCACAGTGACATCCCTGTCACGGTGATGTGACCCCGTGGGGGTGATGTCCCCACTGCAGGGGCATCCTTGCTGCGATGATGTCCCGTTGCAGCATCACCCCCACTGCAGCGACACCCCGCTGGTGCTGCGCGGTCACCCCAAAATCAAGTCCCCTGGAAAAAGGCCAGATCCTGCCATAATCCCACACTCGCTCCCTTTAGGAGCCACCAAACTCTGTGCCTCTGTAAGCCCCAAGCCCAGTAAGTCCCATTTCAAAGCCCTGTGTCACTGGGCATGGCAGTGGTTGGCACTGGGGGCGGGGGGGCTCCGGGCTGCGCTCCAGGGACGCTGCACAAGGACCTAAATTTAGCCCAGTGCTGCCCGGATTTATTGTCACCCATCGCGTGACCAGAGTGGGGGCTCCCAGAAACCCCCGGGAGGTCCCAGACGGGGGCTGCAGCCAAATCATCCCATCTACAGCAAGGAGGGACATGGGGACAAGCCAACCCTCTGAAGCAAAGACAGGGCTGGGCCCCCCGAACCCCCCCAGCATCTGCTGACACCTGCCACGTGCCATCGTCCCCGTCCCCATGGCTCTCACACAATATTTACAGCAGTTCAGGGAATTTGGCCAGGGCCACTGCTCTGCCTCGAGAACCTGTGACCCCCCTGTTCCCCCTCCAGCTTCATGTTTGCCCCCCCAAACTCTCCTTCTTCCTCTTATCAGCTTCAGTGCCTGCTGTCATGAGCAGAGCCTGGATTTGTCCCCCACACCTCTTATCTCACAGCCAACACTCCAACAAGAGCATTTCGGGGGTAAACAGGACCTGCTCTACTGTCACCACCCCCCCCAGGGACCCACCATCCCCCTGAGCTGCCCAGAGACACAAACTGCTCTGGACAGGGGAGAGAATTGGATTGGGGGAGAAAGATTCGGGTCAGGGGAGGAAGTTTTAAGTCAGGAGAAGAAGTTTTGAGACAGGAGGAAGATTTTGGTTAAGGGGGGAAGATTTGGGTCAGAAGAAGATTTGAATCAGGGACCACTGAGCCAGCAGAAAACCTCCCAATTTCTCAGTCTCCTGTGGTCTCAGGTATGGTGCTGGGGCACAGGAGAGGGGCATCCCTGCATCCCCACATCCCCATATCCCCGTGTCCCAGTCAGCCACGTCCACCTGTGCCTACCTGGAGCACTCCTGCTTGTAGATGTCAATGATGTTCTCCACCAGCAGGTTCCTCTGCAGCCCATAGACCCCGTGACGGTCCAGCAGCACCTCGTGGCGGCACGACGGGCACCGGAACCGGCCCCCCGAAATCAGACTGCCCCGGCTCTGCCAGTACGGGTTGGCAGCCTGGGAGGGGGAGACGAACAACATCAGTGTCTCCACAGCACCACGACCACCCTGACAACCTCCAGCCTGGGCAGGGGGATGGAACGGGCGCAGGGGACCCTCGTCTCACCTGGAAGACGTCGTTGGCACACTTGCGGCACAGGTTGTGCTGGCAGGGCAGGATCACCACCGGCTTGCTGAACATCTCCAGGCAGATGGGGCAGATGAGCTGCTTCTCCAGGCTCTCCATGGGGCTGCCATCCTGCAGGATGCCTGCTTGGAAATCCATTGCCTTGTCAGCGCGCTCCTCTCACCGCTCTCGGCTGCCGTCGCCCCTCGTCCCGCTATTTATAAGTCGCTCCCTGGTCACGCGGATCCCAATCCCGACACGGCGTCGGGTGTCCGAGGAAGCAGCACCTGTCACACGGTGGTGAGCCATAAGGGAGCTGGTGGTGGTAAACAAGATGGGGACAGGCTGTCCAGGAGGCCCTGCCCGCCCGTGCCGTGGACATGCCTCAACCAGAGCAGGGGAGTAAACAGGGCCGGGCTCTGCCCCGGGGCCAAAGGATTGCACAGCGTGGGGACAGCATGGCCAGGTCCATGGCTGCACCCCAAAACAGCATCGAGGTGGGGGCAAGGAGGGGCAAAAAACCAGCCCCGTCATTGTTAGGACATTTTGATGGTGCCAGGAATGAGGCAGAGCTGGGTTAGTGGCAATGGGGGTGGCTTATATGGAGCATCTCTCTTTGCCCACCCCAAAATGTGACCACTTCTGGGGAGAAAACCAGTGCCTCACCAGTGGGTCCCCATGTGCTTGGAGGGGAGAGGCAGCTCCAGGGAGACACAGCCCCCATGCCTGGCACATGCACCAGGGTGTCCCCTCTCTAAGCAAGGATTAGGGGGGTCCTCTGTGTCCCCAGATGCAGAGGGGGCTGCTTGGGCTGCTCCCTGTGCTGATGTCATGGCCGTGACCCAACTGGCTCCTCCGCTGGGTTTCAAAACCTGACCCAGAAAAGGGGTCAGCAGATGAGCACACTCTGGAAACAGCCCCAGCACACAGTGCCCAGCTGGTGTGGCCATAAACAGGGTATCAGGTCAAGGGCCAGTGCCCGGCCACAGGGAGACCTGTCAGCTCGGGCAGCTGCACCGGGAGAGGGGTAATTCTATCCCTGTCCCCCATGGGTCACACTGGGGGGGACGAGGTGGGTGCAGGGGTAAGGGGTTGCACAGGTGTAGGAGTACGTGGGTGCCAGGGTACATGGATGGGGATGTGCAGGGATGCTTGGGTGTGGGAGATACATGGGTGCAGAGGGGCACGGGTGTATGGGTGGATGGGTACATGTGGGCACACAGGTACATGGATGCACAGGCACATGGGCACATGGATACACAGGTACATGGATGCACAGGTACATGATGAACAGATACATAGATGCACAGGCACATGAGTACATGGATACACAAGTACATGGATACACAGGTACATGGATGCACAGGTACATGATGAACAGATACATGGATGCACAGGCACATGAGTACATGGATACACAGGTACATGGATGCACAGGCACACAAATACATGGATACAGAGGTACATGGATACACAGGTACACAAGTACACGGATACACAAGTACATGGATACACAGGTACATGGGTGCCCAGGCATATGGATGCACAGGCACACAGGTACATGGATACAGAGGTACATGGATACACAGGTACACAGATACATAAGTACATGGATGCACAGGTACAGAGGTACATGGATGCACAGGCACATGAATACACAGACACATGGATGCACAGGTATATGGATGCACAGGTACATGGATACACAGGTGCATGGATACACAGGCACACAAGTATATGGATACACAGGTGCATGGATGCACAGGAACAGAGGTACATGGATACACAGGTACATGACTACACAGGCCCATGGATACACAGGTACATGGATCCACAGGTACATGGATCCACAGGCACACAAGTATATGGATACAGAGGTACATGGATACACAGGCACACAGGCCCATGGGTACACAAGTGCCCAGGCACATGGTGTCTTGGTACACGGAGCCCGTTCCTTCCCCAGCCTGGCAGCCCCTCAGCTGTTTTGGGTGCTCCTTCCGGACCGGCTCACATGTCCAGCAAGTGACTGTGCTGGGACTGGCCAAGCACATCTTGCAAAACTGTCCCCGTTCTGGCACTTGGGGCCCTTCCAGCGAGACGCTGGCACAGGAGCGGGGCTGGCTGGGCACAGGGGAGGGCAGCAGGGGGGGCAGACACTGGGAGTGGGACACTCAGATGTGCACCCACGACCTGCCCCTGTGCGGGGGTGACATTGATTAACTAATTGCTTCTGGACTCGATTAAGGAGATTCACAGGAATGGAGGGGTTGTAATGCCCTAAGTAGCTTTCCAAACCCACAAGGGGCTTGTTGGCCCCTAATTGGCTTGGGGCAGCTTAGGCAGGACCCAGGGCACTAATCACCCCCGGGCTCCTTCCCAATTAACCCTGGAGAGCCCATTGTGGGACTTATCTCCCTCTGCTTGTCTCTGCAGGGCTCCAAGCTGTGGGTGGCCCTGGCTCCTCCCAAAATGGTCCTGCGGTGGCTGAGCAGTGGTTGAGGAGACAGCAGGGGCCATGACAGGAGCCCTGTGCCCCCCAGCTCCTGGGCATGGGGGGCACCTCCAGCCCTGCAGCCTGTGGAGGAAGAGGGGCACAGAAAGGGGCAACAGCTCTTGTGTCACTGTCACACAAAGCCAGACCGCAAACAAGGGCAAGAGGGGCTGTACTGATTTTTTCTGGATGCCAAGCAATGAATCACAGAATCCTGGAAAGGTTTGGGCTGGAAAGGACCTTAAAGATCACCTCGTTCTACCCCCTGTCATGGGCAGGGACACCTTCCACTAGCCCAGGTTGCTCAGAGCCCCATCCAACCTGGCCTTGGACACTTCCAGGGATGGGGCAGCCACAGCTTCTCTGGGCAACCTGTGCCAGGGCCTCAGTGCCCTCTCAGGGAAGGACTTCTCCCTAATTAATAAAGGGGGGGAATCTTAAAAAAGAATAAAATTATAAATAATTTAACAAATATTTAATAAATATTTAATAAACATAATGATAACACTTATAATTATTATAATAATAATATTTAATAAATATAATTAATAAATTAATGGGAATGGGACGAGCCGAGGGGGCACTAGGACCGCGCGTCCCCTCGCACGCTGGGCCCCGCCCACCTCTTCCCTCTCCCCGCCCCCTCTCCCCGCTAACCAATCGAAGGGGTCGGTGGAGGAGGGATGGGCGTGATCATTGGTGGGCGTGGCGGGCGTGGGCGTGGCCAGCGCTGAGGGGAGGGAGCGCAGCCCTAAGATGGCGGCTGGGCCGCGGCGGCGGCGCTGAGGTAACGCGGCTCCCCCCGGCCCGACCCGGCTCGGGGGCGGCGGGTCCGGGCGGCCCCACATCCCCCGGCGGGGATCACAGCGGGGCGGGATCCGCGCCGCGGGCGCGAGGGGCCCAGTAGCCGCGCTGCGGCGGGCAGGGCCCGGCGGGCCGGCAGCGGTACCCCCGGTGATTCCCCTCACAACCGCAGGTGCGACCGCCGCGAGCAGGAGGGGGGCACTTACGTTACTTATGCCATTTATATAATTTATATTATCTACATCAGTTATAATATTTGTATTATTCCATAATTATCGCCGTTAACGAGGCGGGCGGCGCTTCCCGGGCCCTCAGGAGCGAGCGGGAGCGCCGGCCCAGTGTGGCCGCCCCGGGCAGCGGGGGGACACTTATATCATTTATATCACTTCTATCACTTAGTTATTTATATTATTCCACCATTACGGCGCTGACGAGGCGCTTCCCCCCCGCAGGAGCGAGGGCTGGAGGAGCCCCGGGGCTGGGCTCGGTGACAGGGGGGCGTTTGCAGCTTTGAACCCGGGGTGATCGTGTTCGAGTAACGTGTTTTCCTCGGGGGTTGTTTTGGCAAATGTGCATCGCAGAGCTTTGCTGGAAGGTTAAAATATCTGTGTAGCAATTGCCTGAGACTGATGATACCTTTTTTCTCTCTCTTTTTCTTTTTTTTTTTTTCCTTTTTTTTTTTCCTTAAAAAAAAAAAAATGATACGTAAAGCAGTGGAAATACTTGAAAGCTTCCTACTAATAACAGGCTGTTTCAGTGTGGTCGTTATTGCCTGGTTTACTCACATAAAGAGAATTACCTTTATCACTGGCAGTCTTAAAGCTATTTTAGTTCTGATCTATTAGTGTGATTTTATTTATTTATTTTTTGGTTTTGCGTTTTGTTCTGTTTGACCAGTGATCCTTGGCCGGCCAGGCTTTATTTTTTTTTAATTTATTCCTGTCTATAGTCAGTGTCCTGTTTTGGTTTGGTTGTGTGAAGGTGGTGTTGGTGTTTGGTTTGTAATCTTGCAGGGAAGTGTGCAGGGAGGGTCATAAATCTGTAGCAGGGTTTGGTGGCTTTTTTTTTTTTTCTCTATGTGTGTGTGTGTCTCTTGTTTTACTTTTAGAGCAATATCTGAACTGGTTTGCTTTGCTCTGCTGAGCAAAAGTGAAAGTTAGATGCTGGGTACAAACTTCTGCAATCAGTTACACTTTTTAACTTTGTGTAACTGTAGATTCCTCGTGCTGGGGAGACTTGATGAAAAATCAGTTACATTAAAAACATAAATGGGGAGCGATCCAAGTTCCCTCTTTTCTTAGTAAAAGAGCTTAATTATAACAGAAACATTTACTCCCGCAGTCACCTCCATAAAAAGCAGTTAATTAAATCTGTTACTGCCCAACCACGGGCTTCAACTGGAACCTCCTGCTCTCCAGGCTGGATGGGGAGCATGACACCCTCCTGTTATTCCCGCAGATGCTCATGGAAGACACAGAGGGAGAGGAGCAGGAACGTTCACGATAGTCCTGTCTCGGCACGATACCAGTCTAGGTTTGAACTGTTGCCACCTTGAAAACTGGGCTGTATTTGAAATCTTAATGAAAAAAATGATGTAACTCCACTTTTACCTGGTCCGTGGCAACAGCTGCAGGTTTTATGGGGTAGCTTCTGGAACGTTCTAGCAGTCCAACCCTGCGTTCATGGCAGGGTCTGGATAGGCTGCCACGCCAAAACCCCCTTACGGGGGGAAAATACAGCCCAGTTCTTGTTCCTAAGTTTTAGTTCTGTGGGTTTTTCCCCCTTCCCCAGAACCTTTGCTCTTGAAGATGGTGAGTAGCCAGCCTAAGTACGATCTAATTCGGGAGGTTGGTCGTGGCAGTTATGGTGTGGTGTACGAAGCAGTCGTCAGGAAGACCTCGGCACGGGTCGCGGTGAAAAAGATCCGGTGCCACGCGCCGGAGAACGTGGAACTGGCTCTGCGGGAGTTCTGGGCACTTAGCAGTATCAAGAGCCAGCATCCCAACGTCATTCACCTGGAGGAGTGCATCTTGCAGAAAGATGGCATGGTGCAGAAGATGTCCCATGGCTCCAGCTCCTCCCTTTATTTACAGGTACACGAAAGCCGAGGGAATGGGGTGGAAGGAATTCATGGCGGTGTGTCAGCTGGGGGGGGAAGGAGGTGGGGCAGCCAAGGTGGTGTTTGTGAGGTGTGCTCAGTCAGGAGAGGGTGTTGTTTGCACTGCTGACGCCCCAAAATTAATATATATCTTGTGATTTGAAGCCCTGCTGCTCTAAAAGACTCCAGGTTCTGTATTTAATGCAAATCTGCTTTGATAATTTGAGGAAGCCCCACAGGTAAACCCAGGGGAGCTACAGGCTGTGGTGTCCCCTGGCAGCAGGTTAAGGAGCAGACATGCACTGATGTCTTGGGACAGAGCTCTGAGGAATTTCATCTCAGGTGTCCTTGGAAGAGGAAGTCACTGTCTTGATTTAGGAAGCCAACACTTAAAATTCTTTCAGAAACAATAAGGCAATTGGTAGCATGTCATGAGCTGTTTGGGTTTTTGGATGAATAACTACTAATCTCTCAGTGGCAAAGGCATGATAAATAAGAGAGTAAATATCACTCTGAAAGTGTCCTTTAAGTTTAAAGATGTGTACTTTTGAGGAATAAGTAGCACTAGAAAAACTTTGAAAGATATTCTAATTATTTCCCTTGCCAAGAAGCTGCAGAAATTTGTCTCTCTGGTTTAAAAAGTCAGTAGCCTGCTCAGTGTTTGTGTTATCCCTGGTCAGCTTTTATCAGGTCAGTTTTTACTGTCATTCCTGCATGTCTGATGTGGACCTTTTGTTGGTGGAGATCCAGCTGACAGCTCTTCAGTTCCTGCTGTGCCCGGTGCTGTCCGAGCCTGAGAACGAGGATTCTTGGCTCTGTGAACTCCCTGTCCTTGGGAGTTGCCACTGATTTTGCTTTCATGAAGGGATTAGGCTAAACCAACACCGGCCAGCTCGGGTGGGAGAAATTAGTGCTTTACCTTCCTGGTTGGTAGTGGAGCTGTGAGGGATTGTGTGGGCAGATGTGCAGGGAGGAGCTTAAAAAACCCCAGGGCAGAACTGCAAGGTGGGAAAGAGCTTCCAGATCACCCAGAGCACTGGTTTGGATCGTGAGGAGGGCGGCACATGGACCTGGCCCGTGCCTGGTGCAAGCTCCACGGATTGTTTTCCTGCTCCAGAGAGAAGAGCAAAGGGCAGAGCGGAGCTGACTGTGACTGGGGTCACTTTGTAACAGCCTGGGCTAAAGTGAGGACAGTCAGCCCTCCCTGGGCTTGGCCCCTCCTGTCCCCGGTGATGTTACAGAGCTGCGTGTGAGGAAGCAGGGGAGGGGGTTTCAGTGTCTCCTGAAGGGCTTTAGGGCAGATGCTTTGTGTCAGCCAAACCAAATCTGTAGGGTGTGAGTCCTAAGCGAGCCTGGTCTCGTGGAGCTTTGCTGCTGTCACGGACACAGAAGTGGATTTCATTGTCTTAACTCTCAGAACAGATGCAAGTGCAGCCTCTGTGACTCCGGGGAGGGCAGAGCTGTGTTGGTGCTCACTTGGCAGAGGAGATGCCCTGCTCTCCTGAGATACCTTAATCTCACTGTTCCTGACTACAAACCCTAAATATGTCACTTTCTAGTTCTAACATGGATTTACTGTCTGGAGTTGGTGTGGGAAGATAGCTATAAATTACTACCAATTTTGCCCTTGGATGGAAAAGGCCACTGTTTTAAAGCACTTCAAAATGCTTCCCTAAATATTAACTCATACCTTAATTTTTGAAAGCCAGTTTGGTTTATTATCCCTTGGTTTACTACTAACTTAAATAATTGCAGGACTTACCTTGCAGAGCCTGCTAAGAGGCACCTCAGAGGAGCTGAAGAGGCAAATGTAGCTGTGTAAACAGGATTAGTAAAACTGATTGCTGGTTTTGCTTTGCTTTTTGTATGAAGCAGCTGCTAGACTTGTCTTCTAGAAAATAGCCTGTGGATAATGATGGTGGGAAAGGCACTACGTGCTCAGCTGTGCCTGGAGATTAGTGTTCTCCTGAGTTCAGGGATCCTGTGTTAACTTGCTGGAATTCATTAATGTGTAAGGAATGGAGAACAGGCTTAAAAAAATCTCTCGTGGAAGCAGGAGGTGAATGCAGCTGTGTGGAGTTACTTGTGAGACTTTGTTTATCCATGGAAGCTGTTGGCAAAATGGGTGGGACAGGCTTTGTCGGGGTGGGACACTGTCCAGCTGGGACAGATGGGAGGGCAATGGCCACTGAGTATCTTTGAAAATACTGTTATCAGGGTCGAGCTCTGCTGCTGGGCAGGAGTGTGAGCTTGATATGCTCTGCACGGATGAAAACGAGGAGGCTGGCAAATATATTGTGATTTTTTTTTTTTTCCTGTTACATAAAAATTTTTGCATAAAGTTTTTTTTTTTCCCCCCCTGTTGCAATGTCTTGCTCTCTGGATTGTTGAGAGGAAACCATAGAATGGTTTGGGTTTTAAGGAACCTTAAAGCTCATCCTGTTCCACCCCCTGCCGTGGACAGGGACACCTTGAGGTGCTTCCACTAGCCCAGGTTGCTCCAAGCCCTGTCCAACCTGGCCTGGGACACTTCCAGGGATTGGGCAGCCACAGCTTCTCTGGGCAACCTGTGCCGGGGCCTCACCACCCTCACATGGAAGAATTCCTTCTGTATATCTCACCTAAACTTCCCCCCTTCACGAAGATCCAGATCTCATGCATTTTTCCATCATATCCTTAAATTCCCGTGATCATCAGGTAGTTATGACATTTCCTTTCCTCGTTGCAGCTTGTAGAAACCTCACTAAAAGGAGAGATAGCCTTTGACCCCAAAAGTGCTTATTACCTCTGGTTTGTAATGGATTTCTGTGACGGAGGAGACATGAACGAGTACCTGCTGTCCCGGAAGCCCAACCGTAAGACCAACACCAGTTTCATGCTGCAGCTCAGCAGCGCTCTGGCCTTCCTGCACAAAAACCAGATCATCCACCGCGATCTCAAACCCGACAACATCCTCATCTCCCAGAGCAGGGCGGATGCCAGTGACTTGGAGCCTACCCTGAAAGTGGCTGATTTTGGGCTGAGCAAAGTGTGTTCAGCCTCAGGACAGAATCCCGAGGAACCGGTCAACGTAAATAAGTGTTTTCTCTCGACCGCCTGCGGGACCGACTTCTACATGGCCCCTGAGGTGTGGGAAGGACACTACACTGCCAAGGCAGACATCTTCGCCCTGGGAATTATCATCTGGGCCATGCTGGAAAGAATCACCTTCATAGACACGGAAACCAAGAAGGAGCTCCTGGGGAGTTACGTGAAGCAGGGGACAGCCATCGTCCCCGTGGGGGAGGCGCTGCTGGAGAACCCCAAGATGGAGCTGCTCATCCCCGTGAAGAAGAAATCCATGAACGCTCGGATGAAGCAGCTGATCAAGGAGATGCTGGCGGCCAACCCGCAGGACCGCCCGGATGCGTTCGAGCTGGAGCTGAGATTAGTCAACATAGCCTTTAAAGACAGCAGCTGGGACACGTGACCTGCTCCTCGCCCAGCCCACGGTACAGCTTCATGGCAGGGGGAGGAACCGGCCTGAACTCACCTGCAGGGTGCAGTTTTTTCCCCCAGTGAATCTCTCTTTGAGTCTCCCGGCAGGAATGCTGAGTTGGCCGTTGCACTGGTGTGTAAAGTACCAGGTGTTGCGGGCCTGTGGGAGACGTGAGGATGTTCCTTTGTGTGTGCACTGGCAGTGGGATGTTGTAAGAGCCAAGACTTGATTTCCCAGCAGTATGTCATGGGGTATTTCATACATTCCAGTTTCCTATGTCAGTATTAGGAACTCTCATGGAAAAAAACAAAAACAAAACAAAAGATTTGCATGCTGGTAGTGCAAATCTTCAGGCTTTGTAATGTAATCTGTGTATATATTTATGTATATGAGTGACTGTGAGTGTGTGGCACTTAAATTATTTGCTGTGGGTCTGAATGATTGGGGTCTGCTAGAAAACTGGGGTGAAGAAGGTGCATGAGAAGCATTCCTTCTTCTCCAGGCCTGAATAACTTTATTATTTATTTTTGTTATCTAATGTTATCAAAGACTTGACTTTGTAAACAAAGCAATGCAAGGGGACCAGCAGTTTTTGAAGTGCTGAAGTAGCTGAACTTGGCACTTAGAGCTTCATGAGCTCATCACCAAGGGAGTCAAATTAAAAATGTACAGTCAGGGGCTGGCATGGTTCATTGATCATTTGATTTTGCTTTCTTCTAGTGATCAAATACTTTATTAATCAATTAATCTGCTCTCTGCTCTTGTGTCCACAATCCAGTAGCACCTTGAGGATTTATAACAGCAGAGTACTGTGCCCTTACTTTATGGAAACAGGGATGAGGGAATCCAGCAGCATAATTTTAAGGTTCTTCAAAAGAGGGTGGCAGCACAGTTTTCCCACTAACTGAATCCAGCTAATAATACTGGTCCTGGCCTTTTCCTGTCTGGCACTGCCCCCAGCCCGGTGGGGAGGAGGACACAGAGGTGACTCTTTGTCCTGTAGAACCCACTCGTTCTCAAACAGGGAAGAAAACTCAGTAACAGGTATGTGAAAGGTGGCAGCCTTGGCTGATTATTTTTTTTTCTCTCATTATTATTATTATTATTATTATTATTTCCTCCTTTTAAAGAAGTAATATTTATTTAAAAGCACAGATGGTAGGGTGGAAAGCTCTGGAGCAGTTGGAAGCTGCTTATCCCCAGCTCCTGTTGCACAGAAGCAGATTGATACGCTGGGAGAGGTTTCACTGAGGCCACCTGACACTGCAGAGCAGACAGAGGCTCTTTGTAACAGCACAACACTTTGTTCTTTTGGCTGCAGGACTGACCTTTCCCATCCAGTTTGACCTTTTGGAAAAAGCAGAGTCTTAAAACTGCCTTTGAAGCTACAGGAAAGGCCAGTTTTCTTAATAAATTCAATTTAATTTTTTTTTTTCTCCCCCACCCAAATCCTACCTGAAAAGGGCCACAAGCATTTCCTTCTTGGTTCTTGGATACTGTTCCCTTTTAGTGCTGGGAGAGCAGTTCTGGTCAGTCAGTGTTTATTCTGCCTGAGTGTGAATAAACAAAATACCATTTTTTTTTGTTGTTGTTGTTTTTCTGATTTGACCAGACTTCTGAGACTTTACAGACCACCCGTGGTTCTTACCTGGTGCTGTATGAGCTGCTGGCCATCCCCCAGGTGGCCTTAATCCTTATTTCTTGTGATTTGCTTTCCCTTCATCATTTGAGGGAGCAATTCTCAGACAAACACTCTTTGCTTCTGTGCCAACACTGTTTCCCAGTTCTCACATCTCATCAGGGCCATTGGATGAGTAAAAGCTTGAAGGGGGTTTATAATTCTTCACATTAAGCTTTGTAAAAATACATGGCAAACTTCCTCCTGTCCTGCCCACCCGAAAGTCAGACTCAAGCAGGTTACGAATCCACTGCAGAATAATTCTGCTCGCCTTTGAGGTGCTCTGTAAATCATCTGATTCCCCTCTGAAGTGTTTCACTGGACATATTTCACTGCCTGCAGTGCTGAAACAAGGGAATGGCACAGGGAATTTTGGGGGGTTGTTTTTTTTTTTTTTGACTCCCAAAGCATTTCTTTGCACTGATTGCCACTTTAAAGGTTGGGGGTACCTGAAATCCCTCTCATGGTGCTTATCCTCGCTGTTGGGTGACACTGGTAGTCCTTGAGGTCTGTGTTCTGTTTTGATTTTTTTTTGTTGTTGTTGTCTGAGGTCTTTGTTTTTTTAAGAAAAAAACAAATAAATCAAATTGTTGTAGCAGCTGCGGAGCCGTTCACCAGCGTGACACAAAGTCAAGATACTTTTCAGCACTTAGAAAAGATTTTTTTTTTTCGTTGTTTTTGGCCACGTTTTTCTTTAAAAACTGTAAAATATATTTTATGGAGAATTTATAATGAGGAAAATTATTGTGTAATTTATTAAGTTCATGACTGTTTTTGAAATAAAATCTGAATTTCGATGAAGTTTTTGAACTTTGTCTGGGGGAATGATTCCAGTCAGCACAAGGTCATCCTCTGTGCTTCATCACAGTCACACCCTGAGTGATCCTGGGCTCGTGGAAGGTGCTGGCTTGGCTGAGAGCTGTGCTGCTCCTGCTGTTCTCACGTGGAATAAAGGTGAGGAAACACCATTCCTTGTACATGGCACAAAAGCATAGCAGTCATTTGCATGTTTTAATTAACAGTGCTCTGAACAAAGGGTTCTGCAGACTGGGAACGGTGCAGACTGGAAATGCTGTGAATTGGTTTCTCTTGCCATTTCTTATCCCTGCAACAAACCCAAGCCCGGTCATCCCTGTGCCCTGCACCAGTGGATTCCAGTGTATCCTGGTGCCAGAAATGGGCACATTCCCACCTGGCAGGTTGAATCAGTAAGTCAGTGCAGGCCTGGCACAAGAGGGAGGGTTTGGGATTTAGGTTGTTTTTTATTAGGGGGTAAAGACCGTAATTAAAGGAGAAGGTCACACTGATTAGTTGCAAGAGTGGGGATTTTAAATATAGACACAGGTTGGATTCCTTCCCCACCAAATGAAGAAGAATAAACCTTATGTATATATATATATATATAAAGTATATATTACATATGTATTTATATAAACTATACTTCAAATATATCTAGTCCATGGAGAGGGTGGGGAGATCTGCCAGGAACTGCCCTGGTGCAGAAATTAGATATAATTAAAGCTCCCTTCTGGCTCCAAAAACCCAACCTCTGCTTTGTTTTCCCTGTTCTGCAGAGCGCAGAGGCCTCGGGCCCCAACCCGCCCATCCCAGTTCCCGGGGCAGGGCTTGGCTGGGCTTTGGGAACTCGCCTGGTTGGCGTTTGGGCTTTGCTTTGGTTTAAGCTGAGCTTTCCTCGGCCCGGGCACAAACCGCGGCGTAAAGGGCGGATGTTGCTTTGTGGGGGAGATAAAGTCCCATCCGGGGAGCTGCGGCCGCTGTCCCGCCCCCTGGAAAGGTGCCCTCCCTTCAGGAAAACAACTTTTTTTTTCCTCCCCCGACATGCTCAGGTGGCCTTTGGACTGCGGGTGGCACAAACGAGCCGGTGGTTTGTGTGGCTTTTCCCTTTGCTCCACCCATACCCTGCGAATCCCTCCATGGGGTACGGATCCCTAACGTGGTTTGAATCCCTGCTGGTGGTTTGTGCGGTGAAAGGAAGGAGTTGGCCCCCAGAGAACAAGTTTGGAGCATTTAAACGCCAACTTTGACCAGTTTGGAGCATTTAAACCCCACCTTTAACAGGCAGTGCTGGCAGGGGCTGTTGGGGTTCCCTTTAAGTCTGGGGCAATTTCTGCTCTTTAACGTTATAAAGGCAGAGGGATGTAAATGCCACAAACCATTCAGAGTGCCTGAGGAGTGTTGGGAAGGTGGGAATACAAGGCTGAGCTGCTGCAAAGTGCTGTTTAGGAGCTCTGGAAGCGTTTTTGGGGAGCCTGAAACCACATTTTTAGGGTCATGGAGATGTCAAGTGACCTGAGGATGAGCAGGGGCACCACCATTTTATCACTGCAAGAGGAGCCACAGCCCAGGCCATGTTCCTGTTAAACCCCTTTGTTCCCAGAGGAATTTCCAGGTTATTTGGGTGCCTGAAGCAGCAGATAATTGCCTAAGGGCTGCAATCCCTAAGGAGCAGCCAGAGGGTCTGGGCTGAGCCGTGGGGCTGAGCTGGCAGGTCCATGGGGCAGCTCCCATCCCAGACTCCTTTGTGCTCTCCTGGCGGGAACTGCAGCTGCTCAGAGGCCTCTTTACTCTCAGATTTGAGACAAAAACGGATGCAACCCAAAAACCTTTGCAGCAGGTGGAGGGCTCAGCCCAGATGTTCAACTCTTACCCTTTCCTGATCTCTTTCCTGGCTGTCCCTGTGGTCCCAGCACTGACCAGCCATCACCCACTGTGGGTTTTGGAGCCCTGCTGGGGGTTATGAACATCCACAGGAGCCTCCATGGCCTCTCCTGGGCCCTCTTCAGTTCCAACTTGCAGCGACATGTGGATGTCTGCCTCGGATTAGGTGCTGGTTTCAGATTTATTCGTGCCCATTTGAACCCTGGATATTTTTAAACCTGCCTAACAAGCCTTCCTGCCCCCTTCTGAAGAAAAGCTGCACCCTGAGCCCTCTCTGGCTCATTCCCAGCTTCCCTGGGCTGTGCTCCAGGGGGTGGCATTTGCATGGACCTGGGGCCAGAGGGACTTTTGTGGGTTGTGAAAGGGAACCGGCAAGTAGAGACAGATGGCTGGGTTACCAGGTGCTGCATTCCTGGCTGCACCTGGGCATGCTGAAAAGTGTTTTTTTTTTTTAATTGTTTTTAAAAGGAGAAATGCATCTGAAAAGGACTGAATGGGTCACAGTGGCTTCTGGTCCCCTGGAGCCATTGGAGCAGTGCTGGGAGCAGGGCTGGTTGATCAGGAGTGGGACATGGAGTGGAAGGAGGATCTGTGCTCTGAGACTCGTGGCCTCTGAGGACTTTCTCAGCCTTCTCTCACCCACTGCAAGGGCTGGAAGTTTCCATACCTGGCCCCAGCTGTGGCTGTAGGGCCAGGAAGGGCCCCTCAAATCATCCCTTTTTGTCTTCCAAAGGGAATCAGCTTTGTCCAAGCATTACAGTTCAACAGCAAGTGCCTGGCAGGTGGTCCAGGGAGTCAGAGAGGAGGGTGATCACTCTGGGGAAGGCATTTGGTCAGAGCATCCCATAGGAACACGTTGCATCTGCCAGAGGAAGGTGATTTCAAGGCTGCTCTTACTCACTTGTGGCTTTACCAGAACAGCTGCTGGGATTCCACCTTGGAAAATAAAACACTTCCTAATAAACAGTGATTCACGTTGCCTGGAGTTAAAATTAAGGTCCTGTTGGCTGCCTCTCTCCCACATGGGAATCCGGGGGCAGATCCCAGGGGTGCCATGAGTTTCTCCATCTCTTGCCCTGATCCTATTCCCTGCCTTCCACTGGATTTGCTCCTGTGCAGCCTCATCCTGCACACAGAGCTCTAGTTCTGCCTGCATTGCTCCTCTCCAGGTTTATTAGAATAAAATAGGTGGTTTGTCCCTTCCTTGCTTTCACTGGGAATTTTTTCCGGTGCCTACAGAGCTTGCACAAGCCCTGGCCCCTCTCATGCTGCTCAGCTTCCATCTGAGCCTCCGTTTTCGTCAGCACAGGAGTCCTGGCCCCAGCCCCTTCCTGGCACTGGGAGGTGCTGGATGCAGCCCCAGTTCCCGGCACCGGCTCCGGAGCAGCAGCTCCTCAGGAAGGAACTGGGGTGGGGACAGCAGTGCTGGGGGACAGGTCCCCGCTCATCCAGGGGGTCCCGGACTGAATGCCATGACTTTGTCCCTGCTGGAGCCTCCCCGGTCCCTGCGATCAGCCCGGGCCGGGCTGTGCCCCAGCGCTCCATCCACACTGGCTGCCAGAGGGATGGGGGGAGCTGGTGGATCCCTAGGGAGAACTGGAGGCTTCTCTGACCCCACTCCGAGGGGCTGGGAGCCCAGCTCGAGATGCAGCACATCCTTCCCTCCTCCTGCTCCGATGCCACGTTCGCAGCCCCCCAGGCGGGAGCCGGGGCTGGAGGGGGCCGGGGCTGTCCCTGTGGGAGCGCTCGGCCCTGGGGAAGGGAAGAGGGCAGTGGTAAAAATAACCCCTGGGCCAGCTCCAGCCCATTGTGGCTTCCTGCGATTTACAGCCCTTCCCGGGGGGAAGAGGCAGGAACCGGCCAGCTCGGGGCTGGATTTGACCCTTTCACCACCACCGGAGAAGGTGCCAGGAGGATCTTTTCTCCCTCTTTCTCCGTCGCCGTCCAGGGCAGGATCCTGGGGAGGGAACTGTGGTGGGCTCCTTCTCCTGAGCTGCCCCAGCATCTTGGGATGGGTGTAGGAGAAGCTGCCGGAGTGGACATGGTTTCTCTCTCCCCTTCCTGACCCCCCGCGTGCGGGGGGGACAGAGAGACTCGGTGCTGCCTGGGAGGAGTCAGAGATCTCCGTTGCAGATCCCGAAATCCCGGCCAGGTTCCCGTAAGGAGGTGGAAGGAGGAGGGGAGCTGGCAGAGGTGAGCTGGAGGTGCAGGAAGAGGAGGGTTAGTGCTGGGCAGGGGCAGGGCTGTGGAGGGGGGTCGCGCTGGCAGGGTGGGCTCAGGGTGGGCTCCTTCCGACAGGGGTTGGGCTGGCAGGGGTTAATAGGGTGGCTCTTCCTCTTCCTCATCCCCTATACGAGGCTCCTGCCGGGTGTGGGCTCAGTTTGCTGCGGGAGCCAGAGGGGCAGGAGTCGAGTGAGACCAGAGCATCCCATCCCTGCATCCCTGGGTGGGCTCAGGTGAGCAAGAGCATCCCCCGCCTGCCGATCCCAATGGCTGGCACAGGTCCTGGCCACGGGGCTGGGCTGGGGACTATGTGGGAACACTGGCACAGGCAGTCACAGCCTGGGCACACTGGCTCTGCTGGGGGGTGACAGGACCCTCTGCTGGGGAGCCTGGGGAGCTCATCCCTCGGGAGCACAGGGCCAGACATACCACATGCCTCAGTTTCCCCACCTGTACAGTGGGGTGGATGCGGCGTGGAACCCATGGGCTGTGTGTGGAGGATTGTGGCAGGGGGTTCCTGGGCCCTTTGCTGCTGTGAACTCTGCTCTGCCCAGCCCCGTGGCCCTGCTGTCACCTGGGAAGGCCCTGGTTCAGCTGGTGATGGCTCTTCAAGGCCATTCAGGCCTTTTGTGCTCATTGAAACCCTCTGCTTTGGGCATTTACAGCCTCAGGCTCCTCTGGACTCCTTCTCCCAGCACCCTCCACCTCTGGATGCCCACATGGGTGCTCGGGTGCAGCCGAGCAAGGCCTGGAGCACCCCAGGGCTAAGGAAACCCCCCTGGCTCCAAGCCCCCCACTCACCGAGCAGGGGAAACCTTCCCTGCCAGGGGAGCACAGCTCGGGGACCCCAAAACCCCCCCCAGCCCCTGCCCTGCTGCCCCCACACGTGGGGCAGCTCACCAGCTCTCCTGAGCAGGGCTTTGTTCTGCCGCCCCCGCTCTCGGAAAGGCGAGGCAGTGGCCGGCTCCGGTATTTTTTCCTGTTGGAAGCCGCTCCTGGGATGCGAGTGAAGCCGGCGGATGCTCAGCGCTTCCCTCTTCCTGCCCGTGGGCTGGTCCTGCCTGGGCTGGCAGGACTCGCTGCCTGCCTGGGATTGAGGAGACCCCCGGCTCTGCCTCACCCCCATCCTCCTCCTCACTGCTGCAGCCTTGAGGCTAACCCTGACTCTCCTCTCTCCTCCCAGGGTGGAATCCAGGAGCCGAGCGAAGCTTCCAGAGCCTCCCCAGCTGCAGCACCGAAGCTCCCACAACCACTCGGGGGGCAAACAGAGCGACCAGCAGTGACATTTCTGGGCGATGGTGCCCTTGGGCAGCCCCACTCTTGCCGTCTGTGCCTCCAGCAACCTGCGCCTCGTGGCCCCCGGCCGTGGCTCCCCCCTGGCCTGGCTGAGCCGGGGTCCCGAGTGCCCGGGGGAGCCGGGGGGCAGCGGGGGCCGGAGACCCAGCGCCGTGGAGCGGCTGGAGGCCGACAAGGCCAAATACGTCAAGTCCCAGCAAGTCATCAGCCGGCGGCAGGAGCCGGCGCTGCGGGGCTCGCCCCGGCTGTCCCCGCTCGGCCGGCGCCTCCTCGCCCGCCAGCAGTGCAATGAGCTGTGCCAGGGCTCGGAGCTGGGCCGGGAGGGGCCCAGGAAGCTGCCGTGCCCCCCGTCCCCCGTGTCGCGCCGCAGCGGCAGCAGGCGCCTGCTGAGACCCGACTCCCTCATCATCTACCGGCAGAAACGGGATTGCCTGGGCGGGGACAAGGAGAACGCCAAGGGCTCCGGGCTGGTGCGACGCCTCTTCCAGGGACCCCTCAGGGACAAGCCCCCCAGCTCCCCGCCAGCCAGGGGGCTGGGCGAGGGACCATCACCCCCGCAGAGCCCCGAGACCCCCATGCTGTGGGCGCCTGTGGAGAAGGAGGAGGCGAGGACACCGGGTGCCAACAGCAGCAGCAGCAGCGGCAGCGGTGGCACCTTCCCCGTGCCCGGCAGCCCCCCGGCAGAGCCCCCGCAGCCCCCCGGGAAGCAGGCGCTGGCCCTGCGTGTGTCGCTGCCGCTCTCGGAGAAGGAGCGGTTCTTCAACTACTGCGGGCTGGACCGGGCGCTGGTGGAGCTGCTGGGGCGGGAGCGGTTCGGGCCGGCGGGCTGGGACAGCGGCTCGGCTCGGCTCCTCGGCTCCTGCGAGTCGGAGCCTGGGCAGGCCTCGGGGGGCAGCGAGGGGGGCGCGGGGCCGGGCGAGGAGGAGCCGGAGGATGCCCGGCTGGGCTCCGCCGTCTCGGTGGTGGAGCGCAACGCCCGTGTCATCAAGTGGCTCTACGGCTGCCAGAGGGCCTGGGCGGCCGCCAAGGAGTCCACGGTCTAAGCAGAGACAGCCCGGCCGGGATGAGGACCCCCCCACTGTGGCTCCTGCTGGCTGGACATATCCCCTCGCCCTTGCTGGATGTGGCCAAAGGGCTGGTGGCATCCACAGTCCTGGTGGGCTGGGAATGCTGCAGGCTGGGAAGGCCACCAGGACTACCCCAGACCCCAGGCTGAGCGTGGTGGGGGCACCTGAGGGGCAGGTGGGGAAGGGGCTCCCCTGGGGTTGGAGGGCTGCCGTTCTCCTGCTGTCCCCCATCTTCTCCATCCTCTTTGTCCCCCCAGCCCGGGGTGGTGGGATGGTCCTGCAGCCCCCACTGACCACCCACACCCTGCTCCAACTGCAGGCTGGGGATGTGGGCAGAGCCCAAGCCCCTCATCGCAGGCAGTGCACACACCACACCCCCTCCTACCCAGAAGAGGGGCTGGTGGGGCCAGAACAGCGGTCAATAAAGCTGTTTGGGTTTTTTTTCTAGCCTGGCAGTGTGTGTAGTTTGTGTGGGTAGATGCTCTGGGGTGGGGGGAGAGGGGCAGTTCCCCCTGCCCACCGTGGGGGTTGTGCTGCTCCAGGGGCAACGGGGCTGCTGTGGAGGGGATGAGGGCAAGGAAAGCACTTGGCAGAGCTTGGAAAAAGGGCACCTCGGGGTCTTTAGTGCACACATGACACCCAAACCCACTGCAGAGCCCTCGGGTGCAGGCAGGGGGCTGCCCAGTAGCAGTGGGGGGGCCACAAATACTGCTGGAGAGTCTGGCTAGTGCATCCTCCTCTAGTTGCCCTTGGGGGCATTTTTATTCCGGATTTCAGCCAGTTTGCCGGCCAGGAAGCCCCAGTGGAAGGCCCCTTCCTCTGGCTCCCGCAGGTCGCTGCCGTCCTCGCCCGGGGGCTCCCCGGGGCTCTCATCTGGCTCCGGGGGGGGCACCCCCTTGTCTGGCCCTGCCGCCTGCTGCCACTTGGTAGCAAAGAGATCCCAAAATCCGGGTGCCTTCTCAGACTGGGGCAGCTCGGGTGGCTCAGCAGCCAGTGGGCTGGGGAGAGAGTGAGGACAGGGACATCAGTGTGGGGACCCTTCTCATCAGGTCCCACAAGGGCCAGAACTGTGACCCCCAAGCCTCCATGCCAGCTCTCCCCCAGGGTATAGGGCAGGGAAGGGGGATGCAGGTGATGGGATGGGGGGATGAAGGGGCTGGGCAGTTCCCAGGGGCTTGATCCGGGTTTTGGGTTCCCCCCCAGCCAATTTCCAACTCACTGGTCTGCGCAGGGCTCTGGGCTGAGCAGCTGGTGCTCGTCCTCGCGGGTGAAGAGGGACGAGAGCGTCCGCCAGCTCCGGGCACCCACCCCCTGCACCTGCGGGGGAGGCAGCACTGGGCTCACCGGGGATCCCCAGGTCCCAGCAACCCCCCCCCCCCCTTCTGTCAGCCCCCTCCTCACCTTCCTCGCCAGCTGGGACACGGGGCTGGGCCCCTCCTCCATCAGCGCGGGGGTCTCGGCCGTCTCCATCAGCTCGGGGGGGTCCCCCTGCAACGAAGCCCCCGGGTGAGCAAAGGGGTGCGGGCAGGGGGAGGGCAGGGGGGTCGGTCACCCCACTTCGGGGGGTCCCGGGCTCGGTGGGGACCCTCCCACCTCACCTCGTCCTGCAGCGCCCCGTCCGCCCGGGGCCCCCCGAGGGTCTGCAGCACTTTGGCCTTGTAGAGCCGCCAGAAGCCCTGGGCCATGGTGAGGGGCTCGGCGGGGCCGGAGCCGGCGGAGTCGCGGGCGGCGGGGCGGGGGGGGGGAACCGAGTGGCGATCCGGTGGCTTCATTAAAGTTTCAGCGGCCACTTCCAATGCACAAAAGGAATCTGAGCCCGCGCTGAGCCGGGGGCAGCGCGGGGGCGCCTGCTCCGGTCACCCCCAAACCCTCCCCTCCAGCCCCGCGCCCCAGCCCCCCCAGTGCCCCTCGCCCACAGGAGACCCCCAGGGCTGGGACATCTCCCTCCCACGGCGCAGAGCAGACGCCGGGGCTCCGCGCTCCCCCCGCCGCGTGTCCCTATTTATAATTGATCACGGAGGAAACACGATCAGCGCCGGGAACGCGGCGCGCTGAGCCCTGCCCGGCTCATCACAGCGGTGACCGGGGCAGCGCGGGGCCCGCGGGGGGACACGGGGACAGCCCGGGGAGGGGCCACCGGGGGCTGGGGGGGTTGGGGGACACGGCTACGCCCGGGGACCGTCACCGGGCCCGGGGGGCTTCAGGCCAAGGCTGAGCCGGGGAAGGCGTGGCCGAGGGCGTGTCCTGCTGCTGATAGGCGTGGCTTACCACATAGTGGGCGCGGTCTATAGACCGGGTCAAGCCTTGTGGGAGGAGCCTGTCGCTTAGTGGGCGGAGCGTTCCTACCTGGAGGCGGGATCTGAGCTTCGTGGGCGGAGCTTATGACTGGGGGCGGGGTTATCTGCTCGGGGCGGTGCCTGTCGCTTCATGGGCGTGGTCTGCCGCTTGGTGGGCGGTGCTTATAGATTTGTGGGCGGGGCGTAGAGGCGGGCGGGCGGGGCCCGCAGCCTCCCGCGCCTGCGCAGTGCCGGCCCGGCCCGGCGTGGTGCCCGCCATGTCCCCGCGGAACGGCCGCCGCACCGGCGCCCACCGGGCGCACTCGCTCGCCCGGCAGCTCAAGACGAAGCGGCGCCGCCGCGACCTGGACGAGATCCACGCGGACATGAAGCCCGAGAACGCGGCGCGGCTGCTGCGCCAGGAGGTCGACCCCGACCTGCCGGGCTGCGCCCAGTTCTACTGCCTGCACTGCGCGTGCGTGCGGGGGGGGCGCGGGGGGGCTCGGACCCTGGGATCGGGGGGTGTCCTGGTCTTGGGGGTCCCACTCCCCTGCGAGGGGGTTGCCCTGGTTCTGGGGACTTCATGGCTCCTGGGGTCCGGGGGAGTCCCGGACCCGTGGAATGGGGTTGCTCTGGTTCTGGAGGGGTTCTTGGGATGCTCCTGGAGAGGGAGGGCGTGTTCTGGTCCGGGAGGGGGGTCTTGGCCCCTGGGATGGGGTTGCCCTGGTCCTGGGGGATCCATATGGCTTCTGGGGTGGGCGGTGTCCTGCCCCCGGGGGGTTCTTGGCTTGGGAAAGCTTGTCCCAGTCTCAGGGTGAACCCCAGCCCGTGGGGGACTGGCCCCAGGGTTGTGGGGGGACCCTGGCCCTTCAGTAGGGCTCTCCCCAGCCTTGCTCCTATCTCGGGGTCCTCTCTGACCCCCATCCTCTGATCCCCCCCAGGCGCTACTTCGTGGACCTCAACAGCATGAAGGAGCACTTCAGGTCCAAGGTGCACAAGAAGAGGTGAGGAGGGGCCCAGCCCCGCAGTCCCTCGGGGTGGTGGTGTCAGTTCTGGGCTGGTCCTGCCCTGAGGAGCGGGGTGGGAGCCTTCACACCCCCCTGTGCCTCCCCCAGGCTGAAGCAGCTGCGGGAGACTCCGTACACGCAGGAGGAGGCTGAGCGTGCCGCGGGGATGGGCTCCTACATCCCCCCAAAGAAGGTGGAGGTGCAGACCCAGCCCCTGGAGGAGGCCACCGAGATGGAGACGTCCAGCTGAGCCCAGGGGACGAGGGACTGAGATCTGGCGGCTCTGTAAAGGCATCTTTGTCCTCAGCTTTGTGAGAAAAACACGTCCCAGCACAGCCTGCCAGGAAAAACCACCCTGCTCCTCCTGCAGCCCCGGGACTAACGAGGAGAAGGAGCCAAGGAGACCCTGGGTGCCCTCACCATGCGTCCTCCTTCTCCAAGAAGGGACAAGCAGTTTGTCCTGGCAGGACTGTATGCTCCTCTTGTTGCTTTTGGAGAGATTTTGGGTGTCTGTCCTTGGGTCAGAGGTTATTCCAGAGGTTCAGCCATTAAAATACGCCAACTAAGAGCCTGGAAGCATTGAGAGCTCTCTGGATATGAGGGGGACAGTTCCCCCCAGGGGTGTGGGGGCACCTCTCGGTGTTGTGCTCTCCCCCATCACCCAGAGGAGTCCATGCCAGCCCAGAAGAACAGCCTCATCCCAGTGCTCCTTCCCAGACAGGGTGGTGAAACTCCCTCTGCCCTCCTGGCAGGGGTTTCCCAGGCAGCTTTTTTTGGGGTAGTATGTGCTTGAGTGACCTCCTCAAGCATCAGCGAGCAGCTGGCTTGGGCCTTGAGAGGGGAGTGCTGGTGTCCCCTTGGCAGGGACACTTTGAGGCTCCTGTCCCCAAAAACCAACCGGTGATTTCATGGTCCTGGAGGGCTGGGGCTGCACGATCACCCTCCCTGCCACCCTCCCTGCCTGTGTCTGCCAGACTGATGCTGCTGGTGACCCTGAGGGGACACTGTGTGACAGTGCCACCACCCACTGCCTCGAATTCCTGCGGAGTGGCTGACCCCAATTCATCCCTCCTGCCGTGTTGGGGCCTGGGAATGAGCTGGGCATGGGGCTCGGGGCTGGAGCAGCAGGAAGGCAGAGCGACAACGCAGCTGTGCTGGGTAGGGAAGGGTTTATTTCCATGCAGCCTGCCCGGATTTGTCCCCCCCCCCCCCGACCCTGGGGGGAATGGAGAGCTGCAGCTCTGCGTGGGGTCAGGAGAGGGGGGGTCGGGAAGGCTGCAGCCGCCATTCCAGTGGGATGTGCCTGCCCAGGGGACACGTCACCGACCCCGTGGCCCCACGTCCCCCCTGCCCCGTTACCTAATGGTGCTCGGTGCTGGCCTCATTCCTGGCACATTCCCACGGGGACAGAGGGGGTCTGTGGCTGCCAGCAGGGTACAAGGGGCCCCTCAGGCCCCTCTGCTTCAGTGGGAGATGGAGATGGACGCAGCTCCCGGCTCCACCATCTGTCTGTCTGCCCGTTCAGCCTCCAGTCTCATGGCTGGATCCCGGTGTCTCGCAGCGGTTCGGGAAGGGGCTCATCCGGCAGCTCTGGAGCTGGAGGTGGCTTTTCCAGTCTCCATCCCGGCTCCAAAAGCGGGGACAGACAGGGACAGGCACGTGTTCCCCCTCCCCAGGGCACCATCGCGTGCCCAGGCGTGGCGGGAAGGGCTGGATGTGGCGCAGGTCAGCCGGAAAGTCGCCGCAGCTCCGCTCAGACGGGGGATGGCGGGTGGAGGGGGACCCCCGACACCCCCCTGGGGACTGTCCCCACGGCCCCGCCAGCCCCCTCCTCACGGCGCCGGGGGGGCCTTGGCGGGGTCAGCCATTCTGCGGGCGCTGTAGAGGGACAGGCAGAGCCCGGCAGCCGCCAGCAGCAGGGCCAGGGGGGTCAGCAGCCGCCCCCCCGGCTCGGCCCCCCGTCCTGCCGCCAGCTGCATCTGTAGGGGGACAGAGAGGAGAGGGGAGCGCTGGGGAACCCCAAATCCCAAACCCCGCGGGCACAGGGGGCTTGGGCCCATGCCCTGAATGTCTCCATCGCGCCTGGTGGTGTACAGGGGAAGGGGGCAGCTTTGTCCCCCCCTGGGGTGTCCAGGGTGGCTTTTGGAGTGCTCTGAGCGGCACTTACGGGACTCCACTGGCAGCACCCTCGCTGCTAACACGGAGCTGGGATGGAGCCGGGAATGGCTCCCGTGGCCAGCAGGCCTGGTGGGCGACACAGGCACCATCCCAGGGGTCCCCACGGGCTGCCCCCAACCCTGCTGGCCCCCTTACCTGGAGCAGACGGAAGTACCCCGGGGTCAGGCGCTTGGGGCGGATGATCATGGCGCGGTGGGGAGCAGCAGGATCAGGCCCCGCGGGGCGGCGGCGGCGGGGCTGGGACCCCCCAACACGGGGACCCCTGCCCTGAGCACGGCGAGGGGTCCGTGCCTGTGTCCCGCCCGCCGGCCCCCTCGGGAAGGGCGGCACCGGGCGAGCACAGAGCCGCTGTCAGCCGCGATCAGCGCCCGCTGCTCCCCCGAGCGCACACGCAGGGCGGGGGGGTTTGGGAGCCCAGGCACTGGCGGGGGGGCCAGAGCCAGCCCAGGACACGTCTGGGGGGGCTGAAGAGCCGGGCTCAGCCATGGAGCTCTGCAGGCCTGTATGGGGGCTGCCCCTTGCCTCAATCCCCCTCCCTCTCAAAGGGAGGGGTGTGAATGTGCCTTGGGTGGGGGGTGACGCCCCAAAAACTTCCCGTCCCTCATCTCTTCTTGCTGGGAGAGCATCATTCCTTGGATCCCGTTGAGGGTGGTGTGGGGGTCTGGTCGTCACCACCATTTAGGCTGAGACCAGACAAACTCGTGTCATGGAGAGGGCTCTCCCACGAGCCAGGTGTCACCCCCTGGGGTCACCCAGCCAGGGGCCAGCGGGGACACCGGTGGGGAGAGGGCTGAGCAGGGGCTCCCTTAGGCTCTTCTGGGGGGGGGGTGTCTGTGTGGCCAAACAGGGCAGCTGGGGTGACTAGTGTCACGAGTGCTGTTGGGCCTCAGCCTTCACTGCACGCAGTGGTTTTGGGGGGGTAAGACACACCGTGTGCCATTTCCAGGAGGGTTCCAGCAGCCCCATTTTCCGGGGGGGGTTCCAGCGGCCGTGCGTCACCGTCCCCATCCCGCCGTGACTCACCTGGGGCGCGCCGTGGGGCCTCGCCCCGTGGGATGGCGCTGGGCAGGTGAGCGGCACTCGGGCGCTCCAATGGGGCTCCCGCTCCCGGCACAGGTGGGAGCCGCTCCCAGCTCCCGCTCCCGGCTCCCGCCGCCCGTTCCGGCCCCGCCGCCATGGAGCCCGTGGGCTCCTGGGGCCCCGCAGAGGTGACCGCCTGGCTCCGAGGTGAGACCCACCCCCCACGCCTGCCCCTCCCAACCCAGGGGACACCCCACTGCTGGCTCTGGGGTGGGGTGTCCCCACATTGGTGACGTGGGTGAGTTGGTGTGGCTGGGGGAGGTGGCAGCGCTTCTTGTCCCTCATCTCTTCTTGAGAGGGGGCATTTTCCATGGATCTTGCTGTGGATGGGGTGGGGGTCTGGCCGTGCCCACTGTTTAGGCTGGGACCGGGTGAACTCATTGCATGAAGAGGGCTGTGCCATCAGCCAGGTGTCACGCCCTGGGGTCACCCAGACGGTGGGGGGGTGCTGGTCTGTGGCAGGGCTGGATGCAGCAGTGCAGGGGTACCCCTTCGAGGCCTGGGAGCTGGCAGGGCCTGACCTGCTGGGGCTGGATGTGGAGGTCCTGGAGGCACTGGGTGTGTGGCCCCTGGGGCACCAGGAGCTGCTGCTGGAGGCCGTGGAGCAGCTCCGTGAGCTGGTGAGTGCAGGGACCCCCAGAGGCTGTGGGGAAACCAGGGAGGAAGGGGGGATTTGGGGGCACCCTGGGCTGGGTGGAAGGGAGGCCATGGGGTCACCTTGCACTGGGTGAAGGTGGGGACACCCTGGACTCATTGGAGAGGAGATGTGGGGGGACCCTGGGCTGGGTAAAGGGGAGGACATGGGGGCATCTTGGACTGGAGGAGGATGTGGGGTCACCCTGGGCTGGGTGGAAGGGGGGACACTGGGGCACCTTGAACTCGGTGGTAGAGGGATGTGGGGGCACTCTGTGCTGGTTGGAGCTGGGAATCAGGGCTGGGTGAAGGTGGGAATGTGGAGGCACCTCTGAGATCCCCACTGCCCCCCCATCCCCTGGCATCCATGTCCCCCCCAGGATGCAGGGCTGGCGAGCACCAGCCTGCGGACCCTGACAGAGAGGCTGCAGGAGCTGGCACAGGGCATCCAGAGCCTGGTGCTGGGGGGGCTGTCGGCAGGGGATGACCCCCGGCCGCCCTCCCTCACCCTCCTGGCCCGAGTCATCGACCTGGTCGGGGCTGCCAAGGGACTCTTCTCCTGGCTCAACAGGTCCGGGGCAGGTGAGGGCCCCCCTGGGTGCTGGGTGACCCCCACACCAGAGGCTGAGCTCTGTGTCCCCCTCCAGGTACCTCTTCTCCACCCTCAATGACTTCTCAGCCAGCCAGGACATCGTCCTGCTGTGTGTCCAGCTGGGAGAGACACTGCAGGCGGTGGGTGACGGGCACAGTGTCGGGGTTGGGGAGCCAGCTGGCAGCTCTCCTGTCCCCCCAGAGCTCTGGCGGGCTGGAGGTGGGGTGAGAGGGGATGTGGTGCAAGGGGGTTCCCCACGGGGTCCCCCCAGCTGGGATGGAGCCATCCCTTCCCGCTCATCCCCACATCTTGTTCCCCCAGGACTGTCCCGTGGCTGAGAGGGACAGGCAGATCCTGCGGATTGTAAGTGCTGTGGGTGAGGAGGGGGTGGGAGACACGGGGGGGGGGGCTGCCAGGCCCATCTGAGCCCCCTGCTGTCACCCACAGTGCCAGCACATCGTGGGCATCTGCGAGAGCATCGTGGGCTGCAGCCCCCCGGCGCTGCTGGACCGCAGGGCTGTGCTGCAGCAGGTGGGGCTGGCGCTGCCCCCCGGCCCAAGGGGCAGCCCCCCAAGGTCCCCCAGCACCCCATCGCTGCCCCCAGGCCTGTGGCAGAGCCCACCAACATCCCCTGACTCGCCAATGCTGCCCCTCAGCCCATGGGGGAGCCCCCCAGTGTCCCCTGACACCTCGGTGCCACCCTCTGACCCCCTGACACTCATCACCACCCCGCTGGTGAGTCCCCACCACCCCAGTGCCCCCCCACTGCCTCTGGACCCCCCCAGATCCCTGCTTAAACCCCCTTCCTGTCCCCACTCAGGGCTTTGAGATCACCTCCACCAGCTCCTGCCTGCACTTCGTGTCTGCCACCACCTCGGAGGTGAGTGAGGGGCTGCCCCTCCCTGTCTGTCACCCCCCAGGTGCCACCCTGTCCCTTTTAGCACCTGCCATGGGGAATTCTCCCAGTCCATGGGGTCCTATTAGGGCCCTAATCCACATCTCGACCCAGAGCTGGGGGGGGCTGCCTGCAGCTGAGACTGTGCAACTCATCTCATGAGTGAGCACAGCCTGGGCACGGGGGGAGCCCCCTCTGCACCCCGATCCCACCTGGGCAGCTCCAGCCGCTGCCGTGAAAGGTCGGGTTAATGGTTAATCCCTCCCCGGTTCTCCCCATCCGGGAGAGATCCTGAGTGTGGATTAGCTTGGGAAGAGGGGGTGGGAACCCAGGACTGGGCACCCCACTCCCACCCTGCCTCTGCCCAGGCCCTGGCTGCCCACGGGGGGCACATCCTGCCCGGGGACGAGATCGTGCAGGTCAATGAGCAGGTCGTGGTGAGTCGGAGGGGACGGGGCTGGTTTTTGGCAGGGAAGTCATGGACAGGGAGCTGCAAGGCCGGAAGGGCTGGGGGAATATGGGGAGTGCAGCTGGGAGGATTTTGGGTGCACACAGCCAGGAGGATTTTAGGGGGACATGGGACCTGTGACTGGGAGGACTTTAGGGGGAGTGTAGCTGGGAGGGCCTGGGGGATATAGGGGTTGAGATCTGCAAAAAGCAGGACCCATGGCTGGGAATGGTCTGAGGGACGCAGGAGCCGCTGCTGGGGGATCGGGGGATGTGGGATCTGTGTCTGGGGAGGGTTTGGGGGATGCAGCAGCCATGGGGTCAGGGCTGTGTGCCACAGCTCATCATGGGGCTGTGCAGGTGGGTTGGACACGCATCAACCTGGAGAAGAAGCTGCTGGAGAAAGCAAACGAGGTGACACTGGTGCTGAAGAAGATCCCCCTTGACCTGCATGGCTCACCCCCCTCTCCCAGACAGCAAGTGAGTGATCCCAGTGCTCCCAGTTCATCCCAAGTGCCTTACTGGGACGGGCTGGGAACCAGGCAGAGACACTCAGAGCCAGGCATCTCCCATCACACTGGTGATCCCTAAAGCTCTGGGGTCCGTGGTGGGGGGGGGCTGTCCCTGACACTCCATCCACAGCTCCTGGGAGCATTTTCGGATGCTGCGGATTCCCCCGGCACCAGAAGTGGCGAGTGCCCAGGCAGCCCCGTGTCCCTGACCTCCAGGTGAGCCCCATCCCGACACCCCAACACCCCCAATCCGGCCAGCGAGGAGCTGTTTGGATGCCCCCAAGGCCCCTTCCCAGTTCTTTTTTGGGGGCGGAGGAGTCCCAGCGGCGCAGCAGCTGCCTGCGAGCGGCCCGGGGAGCTGCCCAGTAGCCTCAAGGAACGGAAAAAAAAGTGGGTTGTGTTTGTAATTCATTCACTTGGTAACGTTTTAGTGGGGTTGAAACTATATTTAGACATGACCCTTCTCCTCTCCCGGAATGGAAAGGCGTGCGGGGAGCCAACGGCAGCGCGGGCAGGAGCCACCGGCCGGGCTCCCACCCTGCTGGGGACCACGGAGGTCTGGCGGAGCTGGTGCTGAGCCCCCACCACCGCGTCCCCTCCAGCCCCACTCCTCGCGCGGGGAGAACCGCGGGTGCCCCACCCAGAGGCCGATAGTGGGATCCCTGCAGGCGTCAAAGAGGTTTGTGGCTCAGGAATCCCGTTTTCCCCCAGCGTTGGTGCCGACTTGGACTCCGGGCCGGACTCAGCGCCGGATCCCGTCACCGACGAGGAGGAGGAAGAGGACGAGCAGGACCTGAGGCTGCCCAGGGCGGCCGTGGAGGAGCTGCCGGGACTGTCCGGACGGGGTAGGACGGGAGAAGAGGCGGGGACAGAGAGATCTCCCCCCAGGACAGGAGGCTGCAGCCCCGCTCGCTGTTCGCAGGCGCTGCAGAGGAGGAGGAGTGGGAGAGTGGCACCCCCTTGGACACCTCCTTGGACACCCCCTTGGACACCCCCCTGGGCACCCCACCGGGCATCCCAAACTCTCCGGGCATCTCTGCTGCCACCAGACCCCGCAGCACAGAGCTGAGCCCCACGGCAGCCCCCACCACGGGGGCTGGGGGTGCAGAGCCCTGCCAGCTCCCTCAGGAGGTGAGAGCTGGGGGGGACACTGGGAGGGTGTTGGGGGGGGGCTGTGACACGGGACTTTGTGTCCTGCCTGTGGTGGGAGTCAAAACACCTGTGCCAGGATGGGTTCCCCTCTGAGCTCCCCTCTGGGCTCGCTGCTGTGTGTGTGCAAGCTGAGGGTCCCTAAGGGGGCCCCTGAGGGCTGTGTGTGCTGCTGGGGGGGCTCAGCTAACACTGCCCTGCCCTCACCCCCCCTTATGTCATCCCTAAATGCTCATCTCCATCTCCCCATCCAGGGCAGCCCCCAGACAGGACGCAGACCAAAAGGTGAGCAGGACCCTGCCAGGCTGGGGTGAAGGGGGCTGGGGGCTCCCCCGGGGAGGGGGGCTCTGCTCCCCCTGCCCTGCCTTGACACCCCCCCGGTGCCGTGGTGGCAGGAGTGGCGACCAGGCTGAGCCGCCGGCGGGTCTCGTGCCGGGACCTGGGCCGGGTGGACTGCGATGGGTGGCTCCTCAAGAAGAAGGACCACGTGGGCTTCATGGCCCAGAAGTGGAAGCGGTGCTGGTTCGTGCTGAAGGGCCACACGCTCTACTGGTACAACCACCCCAACGTGAGTGGGGGCCACCGGGTGCCCTCGCCCCCCCACTCCCACCTGGGCAGCTGGGATTTCCCAAGGTGGTGGTGTTGGACACACTGTCCCCATTCCTCACAGGATGAGAAGGCTGCAGGACTCATCAACGTGGCCACCTACGACCTGGAGAGCACGAGGGAGCAGAAGAAGAAATAGTGAGTGGGGTCTGTCTCACCTCCCAGCTGGTGGTGGAAGGGGGGGGATGCTGGGCACGTGCTGATGAATCCTGCTGGGTACCACCTGCATGTCCCCATGGGGCTTGTGGGATCCTCTCAGAGCTTCAGAGGTCCCCATGGATCGGGTGGGGTCCCAGTAGGGCTGGTGGGGTCCTTGCAGGGCTGTGGGGTCCCCACAGCGCTGGCAGGGCCTTCATGTGGTGGTGGGGTCCCCACAGGGTTGGTGGGGTCCCCATGGGCCTGCCGGGGTCCCTGTAGGGCTGGTGGGGCCTCCAAGGGGCTGGTGGAGTCCCCAAAGGGTTTGCAATATTCTCTGTGCACTGAGCAAGACGTGCACTGTGCTCCTGGTATTACCTGGTATGAGGCCGAGGACATCTCCCAGGGCAGGGAGAAGCCCAGACCCCGGGCTGGATTGGAATGGGGAGGCTGGAGGGGGCTTGTGGCTGGTTCTGTGTCACCACAGCAGCCACCTGCTTGTCCTCAGTGTGTTCCAGCTGTGCCACCAGAAGTACAAGCCCTTTGTCTTTGCTGCTGAAACCTTGGCTGACCTGAGCATGTGAGTAACACACCCACCGGTGCTGGTCAGTGCCAGTCCTGCCACTCCTGGGCTGGCCAGGACCCTCCTCTGCCTGTCTGTCTGTCCTTTCCCTCCCCAGGTGGGTCAGTCGGCTCATAACAGCCAAAACAAAGTACACACTTGCCCACCAGTCAGTCCCAGACAAGGAGGAAGGTAATGAGCCCTTCTCCAGGGTGGGAGGTGGGGTCAGTGGGACATGGGGACCCTGGGGGGACCTGGGAGTGAGGTCAGTGGGACATGGGGACCCTGGGGGGACCTGGAGGTCCTGGTGGGGCAGCTGTGCCTGGTGCCACATCCCCTGTGTGGGAGTGCTGGGAGCTTTGCCTGTGATTTGTGGGAATGTGAAAAACCTCCCCATGAGAGGGGCTCGGGATGATGCTCAGCCCTGAGGGGGGAATCTTCCCACTCCCACTGCTCTCCCCAGACTGCTACAGCGAGACAGAGGCTGAGGACCCCGATGATGAGTCCCCCAGGCACGGATGTGACTCGGTGAGTGGCCCTGGGGGACATCCTGGGCAGGGGACAGAGGTTCCTCATCTCACCTCCTGCCTCATCTCTCCCCCAGCCGAGGAAGAGGCTGCAGAACCCCCCGGACAAAGCCCAGCTCTCCCCAGCCAGCGGCGAGTCCAGCAGCCCCCAGGGCAGCCCCCGGCCCTGCTCCCCCATGGGTAGGTGCTGGGGGTGGCATCTGTCACTCTGTCACCTCGTGTGTACCCTTTAATCACAGTCAGGGCTTCCGTTTTCTCTCTGCGTGTGTGCTGGGGGGTGAGTTGGGGTGTGTTGAAGTGTGAACCATCTTGGGGTGAAGGAAGCCTACAGGAGAGATGGAGAGGGGTTTTTTAAAAGGGCATGGAGTGACAGGGCAAGGGGGAAACTAGAAAGAGTAGGTTCAGATTGGATATTAAGAGGAAATTCTTCGCTGTGAGGGTGGGGAGGCCCTGGCACAGGTTGCTCAGAGAAGCTGTGGCTGCCCCATCCCTGGAAGTGTTCAAGGCCAGGTTGGAGCAACATGGGACAGTGGAAGGTGTCCCTGCTGTGCTAAGGGGTTGGAACTGGGTGAACTTTCAGATCCCTTCCAACCCAAACCTTTCCACGATTCTGCACTCCCCCCTCCCACTCACATGCAGGGGGGAGCCCCGTGGGGTCTGGGGGCTCCCCTCCTGCTCCAGTGCCCCCCTCCCCTCTCCCAGACCCCGCCGGGGAGGACCTGGAGAGCCTGATGCGGTGCCTGAGTCAGGGCGGGGTGTCCCTCATCGGGCAGCGGCGGTTCCTGACGCAGGAGCAGTGCCGAAAATCCTTCCTGCGGCGCAACAAGAACCCGCACATCAACGAGAGGGTGCACGCCGTGCGGGCGCTGCAGAGCACGCTCAAGGTGGGATCCCCCCCCCAGCCCCGCGATTTCCACTCCCCAAACCCCCCCTGCCCGCGGGTGGCCGCCCCAAAAACCTCCCCCTTGTGCCGGGCAGGCGAAGCTGGTGGAGCTGGAGGCGCTGGAGCAGCTGCTGGGAGAGGCTTCGCTCACCTCGGACACCTTCAGGCGCTGGAAGGAGGAGCACCAGGAGCTGTACCAGGAGCTGCGGGAGGGGTGGGCAGGGCGGCAGCGCCAGGGCCACGACGGGGGGCTCGGGGGCGAGCAGGACACCCCTGGAGAGGCGGCTGGACCTTGACATCCCACCAGGACCTGGCGTGGGTCGGTGCTGGCAGAGCTCGGGGGGGCAGAGGACATTTTTGGAAGGCTCATCGCTCAGAGACAGTGGCTCCTGCTGCATCCACCTCCCTCCCCGGGGTGAGGGCGTCGCTGTGACGAGTCTTTTACTTTTTCCCAAGGACACTTTTGAGTCTTACTTTTCCCAAGGACATTTTGGTTTGGCAGAGGGAAGGGGGGGGGGTCTTACTTTTCCCAAGGACATTTTGGTTTGGCAGAGGGAAGGGGGGGAGGCTGTTCCTGGAGGGACGTGCCCCACACTGTGGTGCTGTGCCAAGGGGGGGGGCTCTTGGAGATGTAAATAAATCGTGTTGACAGGCGCTGGTCGTGCCGTGTGTGTGTTTTTGTTTTTTTTTTTTTTTCCTCGGCGCTGAAGCCATAAAATCGTGGAATTGTTTAAGTCGGAAATGGGATCGTGGCATCCAGCTGAACAGCACCACTAAACCACGTCCTCAGCTGCCACATCCACGTGTTTTTTGAGCACTCCCACGGATGGTGACTCCACCACTGCCCTGGGAAGCGGTGACAACCCCTTTCCATGGGGGAATTTTCCCAATGTCCAACACGAACCGCCCCTGGCGCAGCTTGAGGCCGTTCCCCCTCATCCTGTCCCTTGTCCCCTGCCAGCAGAGTCCCCGCCTGGCTCCCCGCTCCTGTCAGGGGGTCGCAGAGAGCCCGAAGCCCCCCCGTCCCGCTTTTCCTCAGGCTGAGCCCCCCCGGCTCCCTCAGCCCCCGCCCTACGGGTGCCGCCCGCGGACACTCTTCCCCCGCCCGCACCCGCCGCTCCCTCCGCGGCTCTGCGGGGGTGGGCGGGGACAGCATTCGGGGCGAGCCAATGAGAGGCGGGAAGGGGAGGGGCCGGCGCGCTGGATTGGCTGCGGCCCGTGAGCAGGCCCCGCCCCGTCCCCCCTGCCACGCCCCCCTCCCCGGGCGGGCGGGGGTAACGGTCGCGGCGCGCGGCGCGTCGGAGGCAGGTGAGGGAGCGGGAATGGGACACCGGGAATCACCGCCGGGATACCGACACCGGGACACCGCTCCCCGGCTGCTCAGGGACTGACCCACCGCCTCCCCCGGCCTTTCGAGAGCTGGCCCTTCAGGGACTGTCCACCTCCACGCCGGGACCTCCAGCCCCTTAGGGACCGGACCCTCAGGGAGAGACCCCCCCGCCCTCAGGGACCGACCCCTCGCAGCCCTTCAAGGACCGGCTCCCTGTGGACTGGCCCCCCCTGCCCCTCAGGGTCTGACCTCCCTCGCCCTCTCAGGGACCAGACCCCCAGGGACCCACCCCCTCAAGCCCTCAGGACCCGGCTCCTCATGGCCTGACCCCTCCTGCCCCCCGAGGTCTCACTCCTCAGGCTCAGCCTGTGCCTTCCAGGTGGGGTCCGGTGTCCCTTCCGCCGCCCCAGGTCACCCACCTTCCCCTCTCTCCTCCCTCCACCCACATCACTGTTCTCCCCATCCTCTTCCCCACCCCGGGGTCACATCAGTCCGTGTACCTGCCCTCCCCTTCCGTGTGGTTTCTCTCCCTCTCCACCACCCACCACTCCCTTCCCACCTCCTGTACCCGCTGCTGGAAGGGAGGGGCTGTGGGATGGTGGGGGTTCTCTCCAAGGAGGTCTGCATGTGGTTTTTGGGAGGGTGGTGCTGAGTGAGGTGGGAATGCTCTGATTGTTTGGATTTGTTTATTATTCCAAGAGCCCCTGCTTGAATTTCCCTGTTAGAACTGTCTGACTGTAGTGCTGGAGACTGAGATTTAAACTGGGGAATTTCAGAAATACATCCAATTTACTAATTTCTACCTAAATGTACCTAAATTATGATAAGCACTACATTTACCTAGAAGTGTTTTATTTCTTCTCTGAGTGGAATGCTGCTTCTGGTTCGTTATCCTGTTACATTCCCAGTGTCCCTCCTATGTTGTAAAATCTGTGTGTGTGTGTTTTCTAAGAATTAATGGCTTCTTTGAGCTCTTTGAATCAGTTTAGCAAGAATCGGTAAGAGCTGCCAATTGAGGGTTTAGTCTGGGTGGAGAGAGGCCTTGAATTTCCACAGTGTAGCCTGGGAGCTGTAAATTGCACTTGTGTTATCAGAGACAGGAAATTTCACTGTCTGAAGTACTCAGAGAAATAGATAAATTAACCCAGAGCTCTGGATAGATAAAAATTGCCATGCATGGAACAGCAAGGCTGATTTTTGAAGGACTTTATTCCTCGTGTAGTTGCTCAGTGACCTCTACAGAGGGCAGAAATGATCTGGTGGAGACTTAAGACTTTTAAAGATAAATTTGTAGTCTCTGTAGACAGAGTCAGTGTGTAGGTACCGTGGTGGCTGGTGCTCTACAAATACCTGCCATGAGGATAACACATGCACCAGTTGAAAGGTGCTGCTGAGCTGCTGCGTGGAGAATGGTGCAAACAAGAATTAGCCTCATTTTTCAGGCATAAAGAAAAAAACAACCTCTTTTAAGTTAAGTATTGCCTCTGTTGCTGCAGGGAAAACAGATATTTTTGGCAGGAGATGCTAATTAAATACAAAATACCGTGTTACTCTGATGTATGTGTACCCTTTGCTTGGTTACTGGGAACAGGGTTTGGGTTATACTGACTTAAAATATGATTTATATTTATTTTTCCAGTTCACAGGGTGGATAAGATGGCTGCTCCTGTGAAAGATGCAGACCTGAGGCTCCAGCAGAACAATCCATTGGGTAAGGACAGTCCTTTCTCTAAAGCCCTGCTGCTGTCGGATCCTGTTTCAGCTTCTCTGAGCGGACACGTGGCCCTGAGAAGATTCTTTACCAGAAGCTTTTTGTTCAGAGAAATCTTATTCCTGCAAAAGTACACTAGGGCAGAGAATCATCTGATAATTAATTTCTCTCTTAAGCAATAACTGATGAATCTGGGAGAGTTCTTAATAGTTAATGCAAAAAATGCATCTTTAATTTAGCCAGTTCTGCTGTGCTGCTGCTGCTCTTTTTAGTCTGAGTACCAGAGCATCAGCTAGGTGTGATATCATCAGACTCATCAATGGGAATGTAATTTACTACTTTTGCATTCTGACTTCCATAACAGGATTGATTTTCAGTCTCCTGTTGATATCATTTGACTTCCCTGGTCTTGCTGCCATTTCCTTTTGCAAAAGAGATTTATTTAGCAATAACACAGGGAGCGAAGCAAGGATTGGCTTGGGTTTTGGAAGTGCTGGTAATTAGATGTGGCTCAATGGTATTAAAAGGTTTTTCAGTCTGTTGGCTGAAGCATAAATATCCCTTTTTTTATCTCTCCAGGTCCCAGCACTAGTCAGAAGAGCAAGTTCTTGGAGACTGACTGGAAAACACCCACATTGTCCGTGAAGTCCCAGAGCCGTGTCAGTCGCTGTCCGAGCGTGGCCGACAGTGGGGATGGGGGCATTGGGACCTCCTGCTCGGACAGCACAGAAGGTGACAGTCCCCATGGGCTCCCAGAGTGTCAAACTTGGAGAGCAGAACCTCTAATGATGTTTGGAGGCTGTTTCAAATCCAGTGCCTTGGATATACTGCCTGGAATATAAGCAAGTGATGAAGGCAGTGTGTGTTTCTCTGAGCTAGTTTGCTTATCATCTACCTCCAGTGGTTTTAACTGACTAAGAGCCACCTTGGGGATTTGCTGGTTCATATTGACCAACAAGTGATTTATCAGCAAGTCTGTTGTGTGATTTTATTTATTTTTTTTTTTTAAGAAATAATTTATAATAATTTATTCTTTGTGCAGAATTGTTTGTCTCTTCAGTGTTAGCCATGTGCTTCTCACTGAAGAACTCAGAGCCTGGCCCTCAGCTGAGGCACATTCTGTGAAATTGCTCATCCCAGCAATCCTTTCCACCTGTGTTTTCATCTTCATTGATTCTCCTTTCAGCAGTCAGGAAGTTTGTGGTGTGCCTTAAAACACTTCACACATCTGTTTCAGGAAGCTGCGTTGAGCCTTTGGAATGAGCTGTAGGTCTTAATCATGTGTGGGTAAATTGAAGGCTTTGGAAAGTCTGGCTGTTGGAAATATTGCTGGAAATATTACATGAGCACGTGTTTGTGTCCATCAAGCCTCTCTCAGGGTAATAAAACACCCAGTTGCAGGTGAGGGCAGGGGAAGTGATAATTTCCCTTCAGGAAGTGACCCGTGTGAGCACTGGTGTTGTCACAGCCTTGTTTGTAAGAGCCAGGGTTGACCTGCAGCCCTGGCCACTGGCTCAGGCACTCTGAGCTCAGTACATTAGTCAGAAATGTTGTGATGACCCTCAGCACACTCAAGGAATCCATTGCAGCACCTGCACGTGGCATCTTGGTCAGGGAACTCAAGTTCCAGACAGTGACACCGGGGGATAAATTTAGGGGCTGTAAAGGGAAATGGTACTGTCTCTTCTTTTGCCAAGGTGAACATGCTTGTGACTGTCCAGTAGCACAGTGTTCTCTGGAGGTCCCAGGGCACAGCCAAGCAGCGGCAAAGAGATCTTCTCCCCCTCACTGCTCACTTCTGATGAAAGGATCCAGTGCCTTTATTGGGATAGTTTTCCTGCAGTGCGATGATGGTCTTTGCAGAATCTGATTTAGGTCCTATTTGAATTGTAATGGTCATTCCTTATGTAGCAATGCTTGGAGGGTGCAAACAGGTGGAAGGGTGACTTGCAGTCCTGATGTTGCATTGAAGGAACGTCACGTGGGGATGGGCCTTTGGCCAAAGCCACGAGGAAAACAAGTTTGTGCACCTGGGAGAACCCTGGAATTCCTGCGATACAGAACGTATCGGGACAAGGAGTGGGAAGGGGCACTTGACTGTTTGCCTTTCTAAGCTCTTGCTGTTGCTGTATTGAAATCTGAGAGTTGCTAAGAATAACCCCTGTGTGTGCAGCCAGGTTTGGTGCCCCTCTGGCAGGACGGGCTCGCGGGGTGCGTGCGCTGAGCTCTGCCTCACTTCCTGTGGCAATAAGGTGAGAGCCATTGCTCCAGGCTCTTTTGCTGCGGCGTCCTGGAGGAGCTGGAAGGTCAGAGCCTCGGGTTCAGCTATGTTTGAGGCTCACCATGGACTCAGGGAAGGCTCCTGTTAGCTCTGGTTATGGTTTGGAGTCGCAGTGGGACGGGCAGAGCAGAATCACCGTCTCAGTGTTCGACTGAGTAAGTTTCACCCTTTTTATTTGATATGAAGGACTTGATTTCTAAACCTATAGGAAGATAACCTGGCTGATTTAAGATTATGCTAGAGAAGCTTAAAAACGAGGAATAAATGTGAACTGGATTAAACCTGGATTCTCCCTGCAGTTTGTGATGGTAGGAAAATGTCATCAGGTTCCTGAAACATGTAGAGAGGGGGAACATAGGTGTGCTTGAGGCTTGCTGCTGCTGATTAGGAGGATATGTTGAGGGGGAAAGGAACTGGTTTTCAAGTTATTTTGGAAAGTTCACTGCAGGAGTGTATTTTCAGGATTGTAATCAGAATATCACTCTTTTTTTTTTTTTTCTCCCCTAGATTCTTGCAATTCCAGTAACGGTTCCTCATTCCACCCCATCAAAACCCAGGTGACCATTCCAACAGCCCACGTTATGCCTTCCACGCTGGGTGCCTCACCCTCCAAGCTGTGCTCTGCAGGAGACCAGGGCTGTTCCCAGCACATTTCAAAGGCTGCTGTGCCAGGATCTGCCTCTGAACACTCAGGGCTCGCGAGGAATGGGGATTTTAACGCTGGGAAGTCGTCTCAGGTGCCACCCAGGGATCTCCTGCGGCTCTACGGGGCTTCAGGGGAAAATGGCTTTGAGCAACCCTGGCCTCCTGCTGCTGATCCCCTGAGAGCAGAAGACCCTTGGAAGTTTGACACTCCTGCCATGGAGCGCACCCTGAACCAGTCTCTCTTTCTGGACAGTTTGTGTGCTGACCCTCAGCACAGGTTCCAGAAGCTCAGTCCAAACCCCGAGGCAGGGAAGGACCATTTTAAGGTGCTGCCAGAGAGCAAACAAGGGGCAGGGCCCAACGGAGTCTGCGAGCCCCGGGACGGGACGTGGCCGAGCGGGAGCAGAGCGATGCCAACGGGACTCCAGGCCAACAATTTCTTCTCAAAACCTGTAGTGGCTCCTCCATCCCGAGCGTGGGTGCCAGAAGGGTGCACCCTCCATCCACACAAGGGGGTCTGTGAGCTCAATGCTTGGAAACAGCAGCTGGACAAAGTGCGACTGCAGGTGGAGCAGATGCAGGTAGGGAGCTGCTTGTGTGGCTGTACCAGTTTGAAACCCTTTAGTCAGGAATCCTTGTGCTAGAGTTAGGAAGCAAAGGGGAAAATGTCTCCTGCTTCTCCCCGTGTGACACTGAAAGCCTCCTAATGATCTGTTTTTACAGCATGTGGTGTCACAGGTGTCGTTTGACACACTCCATATGTAGAGCAGCTCTGGATTATGTTACAGTGCTGCACCAGAGTCCAGACCAAGAGGTAAAATACCCTGTCTGCTAGAAACTGCAGAGAAAAAGTGCCAAGAGGTTCTAAATAGATTCTAGAATAATTTTATTTTGTATCTAGGGTTAAGAAAAACTTTTTTTTTTTTTTAAAGATACACAAAACTAACTGCAGCTTATTAGGTGGAAACAGTTTGTTTACCACCTCCCACCAGCTGTACCCTAATGGAGACAAATTGTTTCCAGTGAGCTAGCACAGTGATCTAAAATTATTTGGTAATCTTCAGTTGTGCTTGGGCAAAGTTACTTGTTCTTGGACATCAACAGAGACTGAAATAGCCATGTCCTGGCATGCAGATGAGCACACAGTGTGCAAAATAGCTCCAGCAATGTTGCAATTACCTCTGTGGGGCACAAACCTTCTCCCTCCTTGTTTTGTTTCCTCCTGCAGTTACAAAATGGAGGCACCTGCCCCCATTCCTCGATGTACTCTCCATCACTGCCTCCACCTGATCCAGCCCAGTGGATCAATATCCTGAACTCCAATGAAAACCTACTCAAGGAGAAAGAGCTCCTCATTGACAGGTGAGGGTTTGACTCCAGTACATTTCTTTTTGGAAAGGAAGGGTTTGGAAAGTACCAAGGAAAGCTCATTTCTCAGAGTCCCTTTTACCCGGTTGAGCTTTTTTTATTGCAAAGAATGACCCTTGAGAACAGCCTGAGCTCCCTTCCTCTTGGAATTAGGATGATGTTCCTGAAGGGTTCAGCTAAATTAATTTTGGTTATGGTTTTCTGTGTTTTATAAGGGGTCTATTCATTTCACTCATAAGTTCCACAGCCAAGCTGCAGCCTCCAAAACATGCAGGGGTTGTGTGCTTTATAAAATCATTGTTGGGGGAAGGTTTCCAAGGGTTCTTTCTCCTCTGCTTGTCACTGTGTGGAGCAGTGGTGTTGTGGTGGCACTGTTCATGTTGCATGGCTGCTCTCTTCTGTGTGTTTGAGAACAGGGTTTTTTTTACAGACAGAGGCAGCACATATCCCAGTTGGAGCAGAAGGTCCGGGAAAGTGAGCTGCAGGTTCACAGTGCCCTGCTGGGCTGTCCAGCATCCTATGGAGATGTCTACATGCTTAGAATGCAGGTAATGGGGTACAACAGGTGTCAGCAAGAAACATGTATTGAATCCAATGGCCCTCCCTCTTCTCCTTAAGTGTTTGCTGAGCAGGAGTCAAATTATACTTTGTGTGGGGTCCTGATTACTGATCAGCTCTGGGATCCTCAGTGACCCTTGAGATTTCCAGCCCTGAAGGATGACAGCTTGTTTAGAAGCTGTGCTAGTGATGCAAACACCTGGCAGCACTGACAAGTGCTATTTTGGACACTGCAGTGTGTGAGATGGGCTGAGTGGTGTTTGGGAGTTGGGTGGGATGAGGACACAGCTCTGGGACAGCACAGCTGCTGAGTGCCAGTTTGTAACCAACCAAATTCGGGGGCTGTCTCTCTGCCTGCAGGAGCTGCAGAGGGAGAACACGTTCCTTCGAGCACAGTTCACAGAGAAGACTGAGTCCCTCAGTAAGGAGAACATTGAACTGGAGAGGAAGCTGGCTGCTGCAGAGGTGGATGTGAAGCTGGCCCGGGAGTCGCTGAAGGAAGCTGTGCAGAAACATGCAGAGGAGTTAAAGAAACAGGAAGAAAGGGTATGATCCCTTTGCTCTAGAGATGGGAAGGTGTGGTTTCTTAGAGTAGCTAAAAGTCAGTGTAGTGCTGAGATGGAACTTTTCTGTGGCAGCCTGTAACTGCAGGTATTTTCTGATCTCCTTGTAGAGTACTTTGGTTTATAAGCAAAAGCCCTTTCTCCTGCAGGTAGAAGCATTTCAGTACCTCCTCTTTTAACCAGAAGAGCGTGTCTTTAGCTAAATGAGCAGAAATGCTGCTGAGTTAAGGTGATCTTGTATTTTGGTGTCGAGTTCTGTGCAAAAAAGCTAAATGAGTGGCCTTACAGAAGACTGAAGAATAGATGAGAAATTATATAAACTAAACCTGTCTATAACTATCCCTGCAGGTAAAGGGAAGAGACAAACACATTAGTAACCTTAAAAAGAAATGCCAGAAGGAATCTGAACAGAGCAGAGAGAGACAGCAGAGAATTGAGACCCTGGAACGATACCTGGCTGATCTACCCACCCTCGAGGAGCACCAGAAACAGAGTCAGAAGGTAAAACTTTCTCTGAGTTGTGAAGATGGCTCTTCACATTCTTTCTCAGGTGACTTTTCTACAGCTGCAGTTACTCCCCTTTGTTGCAGCTGAAGGATTCTGAACTGAAGAGCACTGCTCTGCAGGAAACAGTGCTGGCACTGGAAACAGAGCTTGGAGACATCCAGGCTGCTCTGAGGGAGCAAGAGATGCAGCTGGAAACCCAAAAACACAAGGAGATGGAGCTTCTTTCCACTGTGCGCAGGTAAGAGTGAGGAGGATTAGAATAAGCTTCATCTTGGCACTGCAGTAATTGCTGCACAAGGACAGTGATGCTTCAGCACAGCCACTGTCCCACCTGTCAGAAGCAGGTCACTGTGGATTTGTGATGATTTTTGAGTGCTGGCCAAAACACCGTGTTCAGATCCTGCCTTCCAGCAGTGGAGAGTGGGAGCAGAACCACGTGGCTGAAAAAGGAGGCCCCTGTTTTGTGAGCTGGGTTGGTTTGTGTCCTCAGCTGGGTTTGTTGTTGCTCTCAGCTGTAACTCCTTGCAAAATGGACCTACTTGTGTGTCTGCAAATGGGCCAATGTCACAGGTGGGGCTGTGTCCAGGGGCAAGGACTCCTTCCAGCACAGCCCAGGGAGTTTGTGAGCTGGGATGCAAATAGTTCAACACTGACATCTGATATGAAAATAATTTCCCTCCTTGAAGTGAGGGAATCACCTTAAACAAAGCTTTTTTTTCCCCATGGTGTTTTGCTAACTTCAGCTTGCAGGATAAGCTGCAGCAGTGTGTAAAGAATGCAGAGAGAGGACCCACTGCCCAGGATGGGGAGAGAAAGAAAATGGAACATGACTCTCTGAAGAAAGAATGTGACTGCCTCAAGAAGGTAAGGGGCTGCCCCAGTCAGGAATCACACATTTTTCCTTCCACTGAGTCACACCAGGCACTCAAATGAAATCAGGGACTTCTGCAGTCACAACTGCACTGAAGCAGCAGTTCCTGGAATTCAGCCTGTGGGGTTCTAAAAGCTGTTGTTGGTGTGAAAACCACACAGTCCTACAGCAACGCTGGGGAGAAGTTGCAGAATGCAGAAGAGGGGAGAGGAAAACCACAGGAATATAACGTCTCTGGTCTGTTTGTAGCTGATAGATCTAATGGTGCCTTTTATCAGGGAACCTAAGTCCACTCCTAACAGCAGCAGTGATCAAAGCAGTAAATGGACAGGAAAAGAGAGAGGGGGTGCTGTCCTGAAGGAGAAATCCTGGTGGTACTCCTGGCTCTGTGTGGCCAGTTCTGATGCCTCTGCTTTTGATTCCAGATCGTGGACAAAAAGCAGAAGAAGATGGAGCAGTTATCCTTGCAAGTAAAGGTGAGAGGTGACTGGGGAGGGACCTAGAACTGGAGAATCTGCTGTGAAATGAGTTAGACTTACTGTGTTCCCATGATCTCTTCCAGAACCTGGAAGAACAGGTGGCTCAGGAAGAGGGGACAAGCCAAGCTCTGAAAGAGGAGGCGATGAGAAGGGAAAACGCGCTGCAGCAGCTCCGGGCTGCTGTGAAAGAGGTCAGGGAGTGCTTGGAGAACAAGGCACTGAATGAACAGAGGATTGTCTTCCAGCCAGGCCCTGAATTTGGAGTCAGCAGCACAACATCTGCTTCCTGCTGGTCCATTGTCCTGTCAGGACTCTGAAAGGAGCTCTCCTCTGCTCAAATGCAGGAGGAAAAAGGCAGTTTCTGCCTCGGGAACTTGAGCTGGGGCTCGGGATGTGGTGGAGGAGGCCGAGCTTGCCACCTGGGGGCAGCAGGGCTGCGAACTGGGCTGCTCTCAAGCCTAAAGGAAGCCAAGCACAACGGCAGCCCTGGAGGGAAGGGATGGCCAGTGTTGGGGTGCACAACCTCCCGGAAGCTTATTTTGCTGCATCATGGCTCAGCAGGGATGGTGCAGTGTCCCAGGGTGCTTCCTGTCTGAGCCAGGAGAGCCAAATTCTCACCTCATGTGGGACTGACGCTCATCTGGTGACAGTCTGGAGGGCTGGATGTAAACCAGTTCCTGCCCTCAGTGCTCCCATCATGGAGCAGCTGCATTAAGATGCTTTGAGTGGGGTAGTTCTGTCCCAAGTGCCCACTAACCTGCCGTGTCCGTGTGTCCAGCTCTCTGTGCAGAACCAGGATCTGATCGAGAAGAACCTGACGCTCCAGGAGCGGCTCCGCCAGGCCGAGCTGACAGCCCAGCCCCTGCCCACTGACACAGCCCGCCTCACCCAGGAGCTGCATGGGGAGCTGGCCATCTGTCTGCAGGATTTACAGTCTGTCTACAGCATTGTCACTCAGAGGGCTCAGGGCAAGGACCCCAACCTCTCCCTGCTCCTGGGCATTCACTGTAAGTAGAGAGTGATGGCAGAGCAAACCCCGTTCCCGTGCTGTGGCACAGTTAAATAACTCACATATAGCATGGAATTGTCTTTCTGGGCTTTCTGAACCCTCCCTCTGTGGTTAGCTCACTCTAAAGGTGCATGCTGTTATAACTGAATGTTAAGTAGAACCTCCTTTGCAAATGTGCATTGGTTTTTCTGGCTGACTTGCAAATGTGTGTGATCCTTGGTCAGAATTGCATGTGAGGCAACTCCCTTCTCTGACTCCACAGCTGTGCAACACCCTGTGAAGGAGAAGGAAGACTTGCTGAGCCCTGATGGACTTGCAAAGAAAGTGGTGGAGGTAAAACAGCTTCACAAAGAGGTGGAGGAGTTAAGGACTGCGATATCTGACAGATATGCTCAGGATATGGGAGACAACTGCATCACCCAGTAAAGAACACTCCCCAAAGTAAGACAGGACATGAAGACTTGAAACCCTCAGGAGTCTTGAGCTCCTACAACCCTAAACCTATTCAGCACTTTACCATCCCTCTGCTCGGGTACCAGAGATGTGACTTATCTGATCTGTGAGGGATCAGGGGGTTTGTTGCCAGAAGTGTTCAGCTGCTGACTGGAATCATTCAGGGCTTTGGTGTCAGGCTTTGCAGTAGCTTTGATCTTGTGGAATGTGTTTTATGCTGTGTTTGCTGGAGCTGGTGTGGTCTCTGACGCTGGGAGATTGAATTCTGACTTGCCTCCCAGGCATGTCAAATGCTGAACATGCAAATGTGACAGTTAAAATCATCACTAAAAGGAAATGTATGCCCTGGTATTTCTGATAACTTCCTTGTGCAGGTCCTGTGTGACTTGTGAGACCAGAGGATTCTTGGAGTGTTCAGAGGGTACCTGGATTTTGTAGGCAGGCAGGTGTGCCAGGTATACTGCTGGTATTTACACTGAGGTGCTACTGGCTTGGATTTATGGAGCAGGATCTGCTTTCCTCAGGTAAATGCAACCAGAGTCTTTCAGTAGCCAGCATGAGTTGGAAATTAAAGCAACACTAAAAGACTCTGGAAACGCTCCCCCTGGGCACTGTTATCCCAGAAGCCTTAAGCCTTTTGTCCCCCCCAAAATAGCACTGGGAGCTGAGTGTGATTCAGATTGTAGAGGAAATGGATTGATGCTGAAGTGCCTTAATGTGCTGGAGAAACCCTCTGCCCTCACTGTGCTTTGTGCCTAATGCATCTGCTGGCAGGTGAGGAGCTGCTGCTCCTTCTCACAGCCTTTTAGAGCCATCCCAAACAATCCTGGGGAGCCCTGAATGTCTGTGGCCCCTGCCAGAGCTTCCAAGAGCCTCTGTGCCCCTGGGGACACACCTCTGGCTTGGCTCTCTGCTGCTTGACTGGGAGAAAGCCATACTGGTCCTAATGTGGGGGGATGACACAGAGAGCTCTTCCTGCAAGGCAGTGGCCACTCGAGCTTTGTTGTAGCCCTGCTCCTCTGCAAGTAATGGGATTCCTACATAAATCAGTGAGGGATAAGTTTCACTGCACCACAACCCCCCTAAACCATAGTGACAACTTTACAGTACCGAGCCCTGGCTTGTGACAGTGCTGTGGTGCTGAGGGTGGAACTTTGTTCGTTTTCAGCTTGAGTTAAGAGCAAGGTACTAAGCTGTAACAGGGAAAAATCCTCCTGAAACTTGTGCTGTTAGGTTGTTCTTGGTTCACGTTGGGGCTGCGAGCCCTGGGTGTGGCAGAAATGCTTTTTTGTTATTCCTTTGTGTTAAATTTTAAGACCAAATCTGTTTTGTTTTTAGTGTTTGGCCACCACAGGTGATGGTGGCAACGAAATTGGTTGGTTTGTCCTGAGCTGCTCTCCCTGTGTCTGGTGTGTTACGTGTCTGGCTGTGTCTGTCCCCAGGCTGCTGGTGCCATGTACTGAGGGAGCACATTTCCAAGGCTATTCCTTGAAGCCATTTGTCCTGTCTGCCGGGAGCTCTGCTGTCTCCTGCAGGTTCTCAGGGTGCTGTTGAGCACCATCCCCTTTGCTTTGGGGTGCAAGATCCAGTTCCCAGGTGCTGTGTGAGGACATGTTTGCCCTCTGCCCCTGCAGAGCTGGTTGTGAGATGAGATTGTGGCTGAAACCACCTGGGCTGATGCTTTTGGAGCATCACCCTTGGCCATGTGTCTGTAGTTGGGCTGCCCTGGTCGTGTGTTCCCCTCCATGGGGACATGTCCCCTCATCATCCTCCTCCTGCACAGCTGAGCTCATTTGGCTAAGAGGGTGATCCCAAGTGCCCTTGCTGCTGGTGCACAGGAAATCTTGGACCCTTCAGTACTGAACACCCCAGGCCAGGGGGGGCAGGATGGCATTCCCTCCCTGTCCCACCTTCCTGCCCCATCCCCTTGTCCCGCGCGTGTCCCCCCCTCCAGTTCCCCACTGCCCGGTCCCGTTGGGCTCAGTGTGTTTGTACCAGCCTGTGTCTTGTTGCTTGTTTGTACCGAATATTTTGATTATAAAATAAAGCTGCTCTGACCCACCCGTGCGAGGCTGTGCAGCGTGGGGAAAGGGGAGCTCACCGGGGCCGGTACCCGATGCCTGGCAGAGGCGGTGGCTCCCCAGGGCCAGTGCCCGGGCCGGTACCCGGTAGGGGCGGTGGCGGTGAGTTCTCATTCCCGTTCCCCGTTCCCGGTGCCGGTAGGGGCGGTGAGTTCCCGTTCCCGGTTCCCGGTGCCGGTAGGGGCGGTGGCGGTGAGTTCTCATTCCCGGTGCCGGTAGGGGCGGTGGCGGTGGGTTCTCATTCCCGTTCCCGGTTCCCGGTGCCGGTAGGGGCGGTGAGTTCCGGTTCCCGGTGCCGGTGGGGGCGGTGGCGGTGAGTTCTCATTCCCGTTCCCGGTGCCGGTAGGGGCGGTGAGTTCTCATTCCCGTTCCCGGTTCCCGGTGCCGGTAGGGGCGGTGGCTCCCGGGCCGGCCCCGCAGAGCCCGCATGCCCGTGCCCGCCGCCCCCATTGGCCCCCGCAGTCACATGCCGGGCGGTGGCGGGGCCGCCCGCTCCGCCTTCCCTCGGTCCCTCCCGCCCAGCCGAGCCCAGCCGAGCCTCCCTCCGCCGGGCTGAGCGCAGGGAGCGGCCGCGATCGCACCATGAGCACCCTCAAGGTCTACAGCACCTCGGTGACCGGCTCCCGGGAGGTGAGCGGCGGCGGGGCCCCCGGGCTGCCGCGGGCAGGGGTGGGTGCAGCGGGGCCCCTCTTCCCGGGGGTGGGCGTCTCTTCCGTGGAGCTGCGAAGCGTCCCCCCCCCTCCCCGCCCTATCCCAGGGGTCCCCTCCCCTGCTCTCGCCGCACCGGCCCCTTCATCCCCCAAACCCATCCCTCCCTGCTGGGCGTCCCCCCCGTGGCCAGGTGCGGTCTGCACCGTGAGCGCTGTGCTGAGCGTGGCTGGCGCGCTGGGCTGTGCACCCACCCTCCGGGCCCTTTTCCATCTCCCCTTAACCTGCCTTTCCCACCCGGGCTCCAGATCAAATCCCAACAGAGCGAAGTAACCAGAATCCTCGATGGGAAAAACATCAAGTACGAGCTGGTGGATATCTCCCAGGACAACGCTCTCCGGGAGGAGATGAGGGCAAAGGCAGGCAACCCCAAAGCCATCCCACCCCAGATCGTCAACGGAGACCAGTACTGTGGGGTGAGGCTCCCACTCCGTGCTGGGGATCAGCACCCTGAGGTTGGGTGGTGGGTGACAGTCCCGTCCCCTTGGTTTTGCTACAAAGGGTGTCAAGACACCCTGGGAGTTATTTCTCATGAGGTGCACAGAGAAGGTGCTGTCAGGATTCATGGCCATTTGGAGTGCCATGCCTTGGGGGAAAAAGGGGACGTGGGCAGGGGTCTTTGGGTGACCGTGGGCTGTGCTGTGTGGCGCTGTCCCTGCTTTGCTCTGTCATCCTTGGCACAACCAACTGGTCCCTGTGCTGTGAACCAGTTTGTGCCACGTTCTCAGGGGACCCTCTTGCCTTGTGAGCGACCGTGTGGCTTTTCCCTGCAGGATTACGAGCTCTTTGTGGAAGCGGTGGAGCAAAACACTCTGCAGGAGTTCCTGAAGCTGGCCTGAGCCCCGGCTCCTCTCCCTTCCTGGACTCTACCTGCATTCCTGAGCACCCTCATCTCCGACCACCTTCACTTCCAGGTTGTCAGCGCTGTCCTGGCACCACGACCTGTATTCCCGGCACGGGGAAACAAACCCATGACCAAAACTCATTGCAGCTGCCTCCGATTCCCTCCTGCCTAACCCCGGCATCATCTCAGAGGGATCCAAAGAAAGTCTGACGCTCGCTGCGCATGGCCTGTGAGCGGAGCCGGGCCTGGCTCACCGCAGCTTCCAGTGCCTCTGTAAACAGCAAAGCCTCTGGGGCGTGTGAAGTGCGGGGCGGCCGTCAGCCCCCTCCTCTGCCTCGGGAGGGAAGGGCTTAGGGCTGCATGTTACTTCCCACTTCTCCTCATTGCTGTTAAAATTGTAAATTCCGCTGCCTCACTTCCTTTTTTTTTTTTTTTTCTTTCCCTTTTTTCCCCCGTTTTCATCTCGACAGTAGACATTATGGCAACTAAGTAAATTTTTTTTGTTTGTCTTAATTTAATGCAAAAATACTGCACAGAGTTGGGGTCTGACCACCCACCGTGGAGGAGCTGGGGGCGAAGGCTGGGATCTGTGGCATCTGTGCTGCCTGGGGGGATGGATGGGGCTGGAAGGGAGATCTGTGCTGTTCTGGCCACCCTCCACCATGACCAGGGCTCCCTCGTGAGCATTAATGGCTCAGGGCTGCCCCAGACCAGCTGATGCTCCAGCTGTCTGCTCTTTGCTCTTTGAGTTGGCTTTTTTGCAATCCTGGACCAAGTGCATTTTGTTTTCCTGCCAAAAAGCAAGTTTATAACCAGTGTTGTCTTCCGAGATGCTATTAAATGTTACTGTACCTTTCACGTTGGTGCTCCTGCGTTCCTTTTAAATCTGGTTTTATTTTGGCTACAGGTTAAACATCACCCTACGTAATGATTCTGAGTCATTTCCAGCTCTGGGGAGCCAAGTCGGTTGTACTCGCTGCTGCAGCCTGACACAAAGATCTTAACACCTTAGATTGCTGCTGCTAATCAAAGGCTCACAGGACTTGTCTGAATGTCCCACGGCGTGGTAGTGACAGGTTCCTCACTCGAACATTCCTCTCCTCTGCATGGTGAGAGCAACAGCCCGAGGCAGGGACAGCTTCAGCCAGACACGTGAGCAAAAAACAACCCCCTGGCACAAAGATTACCTGGCTGGTTATAGACCAGGAGACAGAGAAGCAGAGGAAAAGGCTGTCCCTGGATCTGCTACAGGTGGAAAAAGGAGGAAGCTGAGTGAGAGCTGTGTGGGTTGAGTCACTGGTCACGGGAAGCTGGTGGAAGCAGCTGGTTTGCTTCCTGTGTTTGAGCTGTGCAGGGTCCAGGTCCAGCACAGGGGTCTGGGAAGAGCTCCGGGCACTCTGAGCTTCCGCAGTAACTGTGCCTTTGGAATCTAAAGGAAGTGGAAGCTGCAACAGGAATAAAGGGTTTCATTGGGAGCCTTTAATGAGGGCTGGGTCTGCTGAGAGGGAACCTGCCAGAAGGCGCTGCCTCAAATGAGTGGGAGTGTTGTCAGCTGGGAGTCAAGTGGGAGCTTGTCACAGCTGGAATGGGAAGAATGTGCTGGGAAGGGAAAAAGGGCCTGCAAAGTGCAGCCCGAGCCCACGGAGAAGGAGGAAGATGCTTTATTCAGGGCTCCGTGGAGAAGCCACGGAGGGATTATGCTCTTCTCCAATGACACGGTGTCCTGTTGCAGCATCCAGCTGGAGCAGGAGGAGGGAGGGAGGGCGGGTAAGTGCAGGCAGGCTGGAGCCTGGGCCCTGCTGGAGCTGGGGGCTGTCCAAGGGAAGGAGTTGTGCACGTACAGGAAGCCCAGTTGCAGGATCTCCCGGCTGAGTCGAGTCTGGCTCAGTCCCAGCATTGCAATGGCTCAAGGCCTTCAGGTTTAGCTTCACCAGGGACTGTAGAACTGAACCTGTTCCCCCCCTGGTGTCAGTGCAGTTGAAATCTGTGGGGACCAGCTGTGTGGGGAAAGCAAACTGCCCCAGCTGTGTGTGTGTCCTGCTGCTATAGAGTCCCTCAGCCCAGTACCAGCGTGAAGCTGGTGGGCTCCCCTGGGCAGAGATCAGCCCGTGTAACTCCACACAAATGAGGAACCAGGCCTGGACCCCAGGTGTGAGCTGATGGAAGTGTCCCTGGGTTGGGAGCCCACCTGTCTTGGGGAATAGCACTCACTGCAAGGCAGCAGGAGTGGGCCTGGCACCCTCTGCCACAAGGAGAGGCCAAACCACTGCTCCAGGCTTCTCTCCATCTCAGGTAATGGCACAAGGAAACTAAATCTGGAAAGAAAACCTCTTCCCAGCCAGGGAAGGTTATAACAGGTGAGAGGCAGCTCCTTCTTGCAGAGCTTGGGATGAGGAGCTGTTACGGTGTTTGCAGCCCTGTCCCTCTTGCTGGGAGGGGTCTCTTCTCCTCAGCAGCAAGGAGGCATTGGGGATCAGCCCACATTCCTGCAGGCTCCTGGAGTTGTCTGTGTACAGCCTCTGGGGAAAGGTGCTGATGATCTCATACGAGTCGGAGTCTCCACCCCTAGGAAAGAACAGCACAATCTTTCCTACTCACAGGGTCCCCCAAGGTTTTGCTGAGATGCTCTGGCTAATCCAGCTGTGGTTATGCAAGAGCAGAAAAAAGGGCTCCCAGCCCTCTGTAGCCAGCCAGGCACGGAGCAGCTGTTCCAGCTGCACAGCTGCAGGGGGAAGGAGGCTCGTGCATCCCGACAGCACTGAGCTCATTCTGGGCTCAAACCAAGGCCAGGGCCCTGGCCTGCAACAGCAGTGGGAAGAGGGGAGGGCAAAAGGGGCCCTCAGCCATCTGGAACTGTTCCTGAAGGGCTCAGTGAGCCCTCGAGCAGCATTAAAAGGGTTGGGATATTGAGATGGCTGAGCAAAGAGGGTGTTGATCCAGCAGCTCGGCTTCCAGGCTGCACCAGCACCTTGGGAATGGTGGCACTAGTCATGGGAGTGCTGCTGAGCAAAGGCAGTGATGGCCTGGGTCTGATGGCAATTTTGGGAGGGCAGAAGAGGTTTATCTCTGCTGCTGCATGGCAAAGGTGGGTATGAAACACTCTGAGCTATGTGGGACCCCAGCAGTGCTGCCGGGAGAGCATCTAGTGAGGGAGCTAAAGGGGCAGAGGGCTGAGCTGTGACCCAGCTCAGGCTGATGTTTGAAGATCCAGGGCCTTCAGCAGCCACCAGGGGCCCTTCCCTGGGGCCCTACAGAGCCAGGCAAGGACAGGAGGAAGTGCTGTGCACACCTGATGCGGGCGAGGTGCTGGCGCAGATCCCCGATGGTGTCGGTGAAGAGCATCCTCACAACGTGCGTGTGCTCCCCGCTCTCACACCTGACACGGAGAGTGCAGACTCCAGGGGCAGGAGCTTCAGCCTCTTCAGTCATCTTCACCCTGGTTAGAAAACCCTGTCAGCCAAGGAGTGAGCTCCACTCAGTGGGCAGAACCTGCAGGATGTGCTGGTGAGGTCCAGACAGGGGAGAGGGAATGTTCTAGAGATGAACAAGGCCCCACCTGACTCCAGGCAAACAAACCAACCTGCTGCCCAAACTGCTGCTTTGCTTTCCCTGCCTGAAGGTGCCTTGAAGAGGGTTGTTGACCTTTTTTAACTTTTCCATTTTAAATCAGGGCTGTCTGGTAAGTGCTTCGCCCTACTTCTCTGATTAAAAATAATCTGCTTGGGGTTTTTTTCATTAGCTATTTGGGTCTTGGCTTGCCAGAAGACTGAGTGGAAAAGTGCTGTTAGTGAGACCTCCCACTTGGGCATCAGTTTCTTGGAGGGATTCCCCCATTTAACATGACTGCAGACAGCTTTTTCAGTGGTTTTGAACTCTTAGGCCTTGGCTTGTTGGGAAAACTATTTCAAAGAAATAAGTGACATTCTGAACAACAGAAACTTTTTGTTAGAGATGCAGGTTTGCCATGAGAAATTCAGTGGTCTTCCCAAATGACCAAACTTGGCCTTTTTTTCTAATTGTTTCTAAGGTCTAAAAGGGGAAAGTCCATTTACTTCCTCAACTGAACCCCCTGAAATGGGGGGGTGATGCAGTGATGAAATAGGAGGAGGAGGAGGAGATCCTGACAGGGCAGGGGTTGGAGGCTGTACCTGTACCTCTCCAGGGTAGCCAGCCTGGGTGTCTCCACCAGGGTCTCTTTGCTGCTCTGCACCCCATCAGAGCCCTGAAACCAAACCAGGTGAGTGTCACCACTGCCCAGAGAGCAGCTGGTGCCAGGACAGCCCAGAGGCAGGTGCCAAAGTGCCACGTGTGTTCTGGTGGAGCCTCTCTGGGAGGAGGAGATCACGTGGAGCTGAGAGAGGCCCAGGGAGGGGGTGCTGGTGCTGGGCAGGGTGCTGAGCCCAAGGAATCACTGCTGCCCCTCTCCTGTGGGTGGCTGGGGGTCCTCTCATACCTGCTGTGCTGCTCCAGTTGAGCCCTGGACACCAACCACTCCTCCTCCATGTTCCAGGGCCTTGGGAAGCTCGTTGGGAAACTGCTCCAAGGAGGCTTTGGGACCTGCCAGAGCAGAGGGGAGATATGTCCATGTGTGACCTTCTTGACAGACATTTTGACCCCAGAACAGGCTGATTTGGTGAAAGGAGAGCACGCAGCAGCCGACAGGGAGAGCTCTTACCACCCCCAGAGAGGCTGAGACTCGCTCTCGGGTTCCTCCCTTCAAGTTTGTCCCACTTTCTGGCCCACTAAATGTCTGATTGTCAACATCAACAGTGAGAACTGCACAGCCTGTTCAGCACAGCTGGGATGCACAGTGGGTAGAAACCTGGATAGCTCTGCTGTGAAAACCTGAAACTATCACCATTTTTTACAGTCTTGGACGTTTCACCTTGTATTTGTTGGTGTCTACTTCTTTTTGTTTGGAAAATTATTTTTTTTTTTGTTACTACTTAGATAAAGGGAATATTTAGCAGAGCTTCTGTTTGGGAATAGCCTTGAGATGGATGAGCAAGCAGTTCAGCTGTAGGTAACCAGGCAGCTGTTGCTGATGGGAGATGCACATATTGGGTCATTTAGTGATGCACACACAAACCCACTGAGACTGAGTCTGACTTCCCAACCCTGACAGGTATTGCTTAGGCAAACTGTGAGAGTCTAGAAGCAAAATGAGGTATCTGTGGCCTGACCTTATGTCCCATATTCTGTTATGAAAGTCTGAAGAGAAACTGTCCCATATTCAGTACAGTTATGGTTGATGTGGCTTGAAGATATCTGCATTTATGGAATGAGGCTATAGGAGAGCAGAGTTTTTTTTTGCCAGCAAATCCCTCCCTCAGCCTTTGATGGTGGTAGATGTGAAGGTAGAAGGAGCTTGACCTTTTGGAAGCATGCAGGGCAGATATGTTTTGGAAACCTGCTGAATTTCTGGTAATTTATTACTCATCACATCTCTTTCTTTAGGAGATGAATGATGAGAGGACACTGTGTGTGCTGCCTGGCTCCCAGCTCCTGAAGCAACACCAGGCCCTGAACCACAAGTGTTGCCTTCCTTGCTGAGACAACCCCCAACACCCCTCCTTCCTGCTGCACTGCCCTGGTAAGGTTTAAAAGTTCTCCCCTTTGAAAATTAGCTGCATTTTTGAGGCAGGCTTAAGATTTTACCTGGGATCTCGGTGGTTTCCTGCACTTGGTTTGATTCTGAATGACCAACTATTTGGCCATGGCCAGGAAAACTCCTTGGAAGGTCCCTCTCCTCAAATACCACGTCCCTTCTGTCAGTGACCTGTTGAATTAAGTCCAACTGCCATTAGGAAATCTGACTGATGCACAAGCTTCTCTTGCTGCATCAGAGCACGATAAACCACAGCAATGACACCCAACAATCATAAACCCCAAACAAAACCAACGATGCACAGGTTAAAAGGAACCTCAGCCCCAAGAGCTTTGCACAATCCTCCTTCCATGTGACTTTCTAACTTCCACAGCTCCCAGCTCGCTCCAGCTGGACTGACCTTGTCTTGCCCCTGCAGCTGTGCCCTGGTTTCTTCGTGGCAGTGGGTAGGTCCAGCCTCTGGCTGTTCCTTCTTACATTTCAGATGCACTCAAAGCCCTAGATTCGAGTCCTCTGAGGCTTTCTGCCTGCAAATGTGGCCTTGGCTCTTTGCCATTTCTAAGAAATCAAAAAGCAGGGCCCAAAAGAACCTCAGGTGGCCAAAACCATTTAAGGTGTGCAAAATAAACTCTCATGACATCCTCTTTGAGAGACACTTGTTCAATCTGGCTTTAAAAGCTTTTCCAGGGGAACCATTTGAGAACTTTTTTTTTTCCCTTGGGGTGACACAGCTCTTCAGATGCTGCACGTGCTACTTCTCTTACAGAGCCTGCTGTGCTCTTAGAAGCCTTGTTCCAAGCCAAGATTCACTGAGGCAGAGAAACCCTTCAGTGCTGACGCAGAAACACTCACTCACTTCCTCTAACGGCTGTAGCAGGTGTGCTCCCCACTACCCTTTCCCTCAGACACATCTGCACAGCATCACAAACCTCAAACTCAATCCAGCAGAGTGATGAAAGAAACCTGAACAGTTTTCTTGGGAAGCAAGGGAGCAGTTTCTCCCCAAAAAGCTGGTGAAAAGGGTTTGGCACTTACCTGCAAAGGGACGCCATCGGGGTAGCGCTGCTGCAGCTCTGAAGGGAAATACCCATCCATGATGTCCTGCAGGCATTGCTGAAACAACATGAGAGCTCATGGTCACACCACAGACTTTCTGTTTAGCTCAGGACTGATCTTTCTGCTGGGCTGCTCCTATTTGTGGTGTTATGGCTGTGCAGAGAAGTCGGAGGCACAGAATCTCACCTCTAAAAATTACTGCACAGAGACATACAAGCCTTTCAAGGCACTGTGGGAACGTGAGGTGAGGAGCTGGGCTCCTTTTTAGGACTGAGATGAGCTCAAAAGCCTTATTGCCTTTCCTGGGGCTTAGTGAAGGATGGCAGGATGGCTCTAATTCCCTTCCAGACCTTTCCATACCTGTGTGGATGGGTCCTGGTAGGGCCGGAAGGCTCCGTTGCACATGACGATCCCATTTTGGTACAGGGTGAGAGGGATGGGTTCTGGCTGCTTCAGCCGAGCCCCCTGGAGTGTGTGCTTGATTTGAGGACTGCCTTCTCCAGCCAGCAGGTTCAAATATTTAACGTTCTCCAAGATTAAATCAAAATCAATCTGGTATTTGGAAACAACTGCTTCACCTGTGGCAGAGGGATCGGAGTTACAGGGGGAAAGGGGTGGCAGCAGAGCAGTTTTATCTGTATGAATCTGAGGTGTGTTTTGAGCCCTGACATTTTCACATGTTTGCAGAGTGTGGTGCAACACTTGTGCTGTGGTGCAGCGCTGCCAGGTCCACCCGGGTGTGGGCTAAACCACAAGGGCAGGGCAGAGGGTGCAAACTCACAGGGCTCCACGCTCAACCCCTTGCCCTGTTTGTCGCTTCAGAAGTGTTGTGTTGTCCCTGCACGGTGCACGGGGAGGAATTTCACTAGTTGGATTAGCTAGATTGGATCAGTGGATCAGGGCAGAGGTGCTGAAGAGGTGTCAGTGTAAACACAGGCAGCTGCCTGCATCAGCAGGTTGGGCAGGGACGCTCTGAGGACGTTTGTCTGGGTGCTTGAAGGTGGCAGGGTGAAGCAGTGAAAAGGTTGTGATGGAGCAGAGGAGTGAAATCAGAAGAGGAAATGAAAGAAAAGATGTAGATTGAGCTAAAGCCCTTTGTATTGTTGTTCTGCTTTTTTATGATTTGCTGAAGGAGGATGGGGAAATGCCCTTAAAAAGGGTCAGTGAGCTGATATCAAAACTATTTCTACTGATTTCCATCTGTCCGTCCCCTCCTGTATCTAAGGGTGGGGAGGTCTAGTTAGCTAATATTTGCCTGGTGGTTAGGAGGCAGCATTGCCTCTACAGCCCAAGTATTCTTCCTTTTTTTCCTCTGTTACCACTTCCTAAGAAGCCATTGCCAAACATGCTTGGACCCCACACAGCAGAGTCAGGTCTCAATTAAACCGCTCACGTGGTAGTTGGGAGGAAAGGCAAACAATACTCCCTGGTGGAGCCAGACAATGTGGGTATGTTACTACAACTGCTGTGTACACAAAGCACCTGATTCCGCTTTCCACCCACTTTACGTCAATATTATTAAAGCAATGAAGCTTCAAACAGTGCAGGGTATGTGAATTCTGCAGGAAACAGCTGCTGTGAGGTCCTCCCTAAGGGCTGAGCCATCAGGTTCTCTCCTGAAGAGCTTACAAAATATAGATGTATAAAATTAAACCTCCTGCCTGGCTTAGCTCCTGCTAGGTCACTCCATGTCCCCGTCCCTGGGAGGGATTGATGTGAAGATCTCGGCACGGGATCACAAATTCTGAAGGCCCAGATCCTGGGTCTTTGGTGCTTACCTGTTCCACCTTCTCTAAGCAGGCAGTGGGAGCTGGGATAGCTGCTTCAGCCAGGGGTGCTGGTGTTTTACCTGGCTTCCAGAGGCTCCTTGGTAGCAGCTCCCCTTCATCCCCGAGAGATTCTGTGTCTTCCAGCTGATCCTGTGTCTCCCCAACCCAAATCAGACCGTAGTCATTCAGAAACCGCTGAGAGGGGAAAGTACAAGAGCAGAGCTTCAGGAAACTAGAAGTGGTGGCCTGAGTGTGGTCAGTTGTGACTGCGAGAAGCAGAAAGGGAGGTAAAAGAGGTTTGTCTTGGGGGCTCCTTGGCCCAGACAGACAGACTCACTGGCAGGGCAGTAGTAGCAGCTCCACTAGTAATAGGCAAAAGGGAGGAGGAAAGCATTTGTAGTGACAGTGTAATCTCTCAAGACTGTAGGAGCCACAAGGAATATTTCTACAGTCCTGGAAATCAAAATGATGAGGTTTGCAGGAGGCGCAGATGTCTGTGTGTTTAAAAAGCCTCCTCCTGCCCTGTTGCTGACATCCAACCTGCTCTCTCTTTCCAGACTGAGGTGAAGAATTGTGATGACCAAAGTGGCAGCTCAGAAAAGGCCAAGCAGCCTGGAACTGCAGGGCAAGTGAGGGCTGAGGGCAAGTGAGGCTGGTGTCTCACCTCCATCTCGCAGACCTGGGTCTGCAGCTGAAGGCACCTCCCTTCCAGCTCTTCCAGGGTGGATGAGTCAGGAGCACCTGAAAAAGAAGAGCTGATGTTTCTGTGCACAGCCTTAAAGAAGAGCTGTAGATAAAACCTGTCACACAGCACAGACCCCCAGCAGCACCCTGCCTGCACTGTGAGTGACCTCAAGCGTGACACAGGAGCTGAACATGAGCTTTGAGTGCTGGACTCTGACAATTCAGCCTGCAGTGGTTTGACAAGGATGCTGACAGACCAGGAGATAGCTGTGAATGACACTGGCCAAGTTTTACGGTGCAGGAAGCTGCTGTGAGTGGTGCTGTTGGCAATTATGCAATGAAAACTGCTTGGCTTCCTCAGCCCATTAAAAAAAATGAGCAGGTGTCCACTAAAGCTGGGTCCAGAAATCTTGGCTGAGTGGCAGCACAACGCGTGGTGAGGCACAAACCACACATGATTGTGGTTTGACAGGCACAGTCGTGTTTTTTCACTCAGGAAATGGAGAATTTACCACAGCTTTGCATTAACAAGGTAGTGCAGCCATTGCAGAAAACGTGTGTGGGCTCAGCTGGAGAGCTGCTGGATTCTGAGGAATTGAATAGGGGAAAAGACCTTTGGTGACTCACTTAAAGCTGGATTCAATTTAGAGTTAGGCTGCCTTGCAGGACAAGTGAGCCTGGACCTGTTGGAGACTCCAAGCAGATTTTCGGTTTCTCTCAGCTGTAGCTGTTTTCCTGCCTGTTTGAACTCTGCACTGTTTACCGATTTTTTTGGGTGGTTTTTTTCTCCTGGCCATCCTCGGGTGTCTGGGTGGTTGGTTTACACTCATGGAAACTTAGTAACCCACAGAAAATAGGCCAGGAAATGATGATTTGCGCTGCACCAGAAAAAGCCCAGTAACAGATGCGAGTTAAAGTGCAGATCTGCTTCAGGAAATGGCACCAGCGTGGCTGGTACCTCTCACCAAAGAGGCTCCTGGGCTTGGGAGCCAAGGACAGCTCAGGGAGAAGCTCTGTTGCAGCACCAGGAGCTCTGTTGCCCTCCCAGAGGTGCCAAAGGTTGATCAAGTTTTACCTTCCCCTTCCTGAAGAGTCTTTATCTTCTCCTCGAGTTCAGCAATCCTCCTGTCCTGCAGGGACAGAACAAATAATGACCTCACTTAGTTCCTGGGCCTCAGGGCCTCGAGGCACAGTTGGCACAATTAGTCCTGGGTGAGTCTGGTGCAGGTACTCCCACCCCACTCAGAGACAGGCAAAACAAGGGTCAGAAGGGCTGAATCACCTCACAAACACCTTATTTAGCCTCAAGTGAGGGGTGGGATAAATACAGAACTCCAGGAATAGGTGACCTATCTCTCAGTCCTCCACCTGCACGAGAGCTGTGGGCACACACAGGCTCCTGTGCTTCCTGCTGAGGGGCTGATCTGGAGACTAAAGCAGCATCTCTGCAGCCACTTCTTCAAAAATGAAACAAAACAGGGTATTAATTCTAAGCTTTTAAAGGGTATTTATTAAAGGGTATCTATTCCATTCAGTAATGCAGAAAGGTCTGCTCTGGGATGACTCTGCTGTGGGAGCAGCTGCTGTTTCAGAAAACAAAAGGAAGGGGGAAAAATAAAAGGTCTGAAGCCAAAGAGCTGCTGATGTTAGTGCCAGGGTGCTGGGAGTCACTGCTATAATCCCCTCTCCCACCCCAAGGCCTGATCCAATTGCTCTGTTGCTTTGCAAAGGCTCGTTTGGGTAATTAACAGAGCAAGCCACAGATTAACTTCTTTTAGCCCAAACAAGGTCTGAGCAGGTGGAACTGCTGTGGCTTCAACCATCAAAGCAGAACACAGAGCAGGCTCAGGCAGGGGGGCTGATTTTTACCTTCAGCTGGATTTCTTGTGCTTGTTTCTCTATTTTTTGTTCCAACAGAGAGATTTTTTGCGTCAGGGAGGGCGTGAGCTCCACTGTGGGGGACTCGAGCTCCGTGTCGGTGTGAGCTGCACCTGGAGGCACAAAGACCTGTTACCTCTCTGAAATGGGGGGCACACAGGGGGCCCCACACCAGAATTCCTGCTCTGCCACAGCAGGGAGGACGAGGATATTCTTGGGGGGGTAAGGGGGTGGCTGTGTCACCAACAGCACGTTGTGTAGGCGAGAGGGGGACCACAGAAATTAGGTCTGGCCTGGGGTGTCACTGAGAAACTCAGAACTCCCTAATAATTGAGGGACTTTACCCTCCATGTTCCTTTTCAGTGTTGTCCACTGGAGCAGGAGGGGAGGCTGCCTTGCACTGGATTCCTGGTCCTAGGAGACAGCCTGGCATCTTCTGAGAAGGGGCACGGAGAGCATGGAAGGAAGAAAAACAGGTCAGTGTTTGGATACAACTTCTCCAAAAGCAGGGAAAGAAATATCAGGCTTGTGCTGAAGGGAAAGCAGGTGGCCTGGGCATTCAATCCCATGAGTATTCCCAAATTCCTGAGCGTGTGTGGGCACTTGATATGAGACAGGAAGATGGGAAGGTACAATCAGGAACAGCAAACTTTACTGGGAGTGAAACATGAGGGTTTGCTCTGAAACCTGGTGGGGAGGATGTGACCTAAAGTGGAACTGGAAAAATAGGTGACGTCTTGTTGTGCTCTAGCACTGGTTGAGGATGTGGAAGCCTATTGATTCTTATCTGATGTTGGAGAGTTGTAGGAGAGAGAGAGCAGAGAGAGAGCTACAGTCACTGCAAAATGTGTAGGGTGGTAAGAACTGCCTTGCCTGTGAAGGCAATGAACTTGGACAGCTCTGCCCTTTCAGTAAAAATAAGAGGAGATAATACATAAAAATAAAGCACAGGCTCATTAACTTTGGGGGGGGTTTGCTTGATGGGTGAATTTTTAAAAATATAATTGAAAAAACTGTCTAAAAAAGCCTAAACTGTACATTTTTCTCATCACCCCAGCCCGTACACCGGGGCAGGGTGGGCTGTTTGAGGGATCGTGGGCTAAAAGAGGCTCAAAATAACGGGGGTCACCAGGTACCTCCTGGGAGAGGTGACTTTGGGAGGGGTGGGTGTGAGCTTGGGGGGGCCCGAGGGGGGTTGCAGGGCCGGGGGCACACGGGGTGTGCTGGGGCGGAGCTCTGTGTGTTAGGGGGACCCTCGGGGGGGATCCCCGAACCTCGGCGGGGGTTCCCCGCGCTCCCCCGGACCCCCAAGCACTCACCCACCCGCCGCCATCTTGTTTACAGGCGGTTGCCACGGCGACGAGGGCCCCGCTGCGATTGGCTCGGCGCTGGTCACGTGGTGGGCGATGCATCCCCGGGGACCACAAGTCCCAGCATGCACCGCGCGGCGCCCCCGGCACGCGGGCACCTGGAATGGGACTGGGAATGGGACCGGGATGAGGTGGGGAGTGGGTCCTGCTTCCCTCCCTTGCCTCCCTCTGCACATCCTCTGTTTCAGCTCATAGACATCGGCCCGTCCTGAGGCACCTCCCGCTGTGCAGCTCCTCCTGATTCCCTCGCCTTTGGTCTCGCTTTTCTCACCTGGGCACCTCTTGTTTTGCCTCACTGATGCCCTGAACTCCGTCCAGAGCTTGCTGCCATCCCCGGAGCCTACCCTGTGTGTCCCCCACCCCACCTGCTGCCACTGAGCCAGCTGAAGCCTAGCCAGTTTTACCCCCTTTTATGGGGTGCTCATAGAATCACAGAACTGGTTTTGGAAGGGACCTCAAAGCCCACCTTGTTCCACCCCCTTGCCATGGGCAAGGACACCTTCCACCAGACCAGGCTGCTCCGAGCCCTGTCCAAGCTGGCCTTGAACACTTCCAGGGATGTTGGCTGTGCACAGAGAGACTTTCAGTTTGAAACTTCAACAAAGTGCAAAAACGAGCTAAATTTGTTGAAGCTTTGCTGCAGAGGAGCCCTCAGCTCTGGGCGGAAGCCGACAGCGAGCTCTTCGTGAAGCGCTTCACCAGCACAAACCCAGACAGCAGGTGTATGTGCTTGGCACATTTCAGTAACTTTATTCATTTCAAGCCACCTTAAAATAACCAGATCCCTTTTTTGTCTCCTGGTGCTGCAGTCGAGTCGCTGAGGGAGCCCAGAGATCTGCTGTGAGGAGGTGGATATTGGGGGGCCGAAGGAAGCATTTCCCTGATCCCTTACCTGGATCAGACTACCCTGGGTGTGTCACTGAAATTCAGAGGGACACCTTGGCCTCAGCTTCACATTGGGGGAAGGAGGTTTGTGACATGGTTCAAACACTGGCTGTGACTTGCAAACCCTCCCAGTGATCCAGGGAGGGTTTTAGCCACTCTTCAGTCCTTTGTGGGTGTGAGGACAGAGAGCCCCCAGGCAGATGCAGAGCTCAGCCTGAGGGGTTTCATGCTGGGGGTGGTATTTGGGGATGTGGCAGAGCCAGGGGCTGCAGACAGTGGCCAGGACATCCCTTGGAGCTGGCTGTGTGGCTGTGCCAGGAAAGAGGGAGCGGGAGCTGCTCTCGTGGCAGGGGATGTGGGTGAAAAGCTCCAGGGACTCGAGGCCAAAAGGGTGGAGATCCCCCACGCCGTGTCTGGCACCTTCTTCCTCCCAGCACCGTCAACAGACGCGACTTCCCCAAATTGAGTTGAGCAGCCTTTTGGAGAAGGGGGTTGTGATTGGTGAGAAGGAGCCAGCACTGTGCTTAAAGCCTCGGGGCAGAGGAGGAAGTGTCAGGCACACGGAGAGAGCCCCGCCAGCCCCGACCATGCGGCCCCTGCAGCGCGTCCGCCCGCTCCTCCTGCTCGCCCTGTTCGCCCTCTGCATGGTAAGGCCGGGGCTCTGGTAGCCCAGCCAGCTCTGTCCCACGGGTGGGGGGCAGCCCTGGGTTCAACCAGTGAGGTAATTTCTGCTTTCAGCTGGGAACATCAGCGTTTAATTTTCTATCTGACTCTCACCGCCGTGATGGACCGGGAGCTTTGCGCTGTGGTCTGGAAGGTCTAAAATACTTCCATATGTTGATTTTTTTTTTAAAGCATTTCTTTAACTTGAGAGTATCATCCACATCCATAACCTTCACCCTGAGCTCTCCAGCCTCTCCTTTGCGTGCTGGCCCCGTGCCTGGTGTGGGGATGCTAAATGTGTCTTGCTGGAGATGCTGGGCATGGCCGTGGGGGTCCTGGGTGGGCACACGTCTGTGGTTTCCTCTTGCCTCTCCCTACTGGAGGTTGTTTTCCTTCCCACTGGGAGGCTCTGAGTGCCGTGCTGGTGGATGTCACAGCTCTCCTGGGTGGGGAGTGTTGTGTGGGAGGGAAGGTCATGATGCTTTTGGGGGGTACAATGCTGTTTGGAGCAGTTTTTGGGATGATTTTTTTTGCCCCTACAATGTGTTGGTAACGGGGGCAGATCTGTCTGTGCTTATTTCACTCATGACCTTCCATGCAGCTGCAGCCTGCTGTTGGCTCCACAGGGTGTATTTACATTTTGGGATTCCCCCTCTGTGGCTGGGTGAACCAGCCAAAAACCCTCAGGGGTGTTGGGGCCCCATCCCTGACCCTTTCCCAGCTCTGGAGGGACCCTGAGGAGGGCTGTGAGGCAGCGTGGGGACTGTGTGTTTCACAGTGGGAAACAGCATCCCTTTTCCAGCAGCAGGGCAGTGTTAGAGACAGAAGGAAAGTGCCCTGAAATCACCATCCCAGCTGTGTTGTATTTCACACACACGGGCTGCAACCTCCCTGCTTGCAACAGCCCGGGGGTCCCTCTTCCCCCTACCCCTCTCCTCCAGCACGGGTGTTTCCCAGCTCTGCTCCCACACCCCAACCTCTTCCGCTCACGGCACGTGTCCTGCCACCTTCTTGCCACTTCCTCGCAGCAGAAAGAGGGGCAGAGGCCACTCCCTGGCTCCTGCTTCCCCCCTAATTTTTCAAAACCCCCTTCTAGAGCCAGGACAACGATTCGAGGGAGAGCTCGCTTCCCACCCTGTGCTGAGAAAACCCAAAAGCCAAGAGTCTGAGTGTGAAGGAGAACCTGCTGTGGGACAGGAGGACATTTGTCCTGCCTGGCACGGGGCAGTGTGGGCTCTGGGGTGCCCCAATTCCGTTTACCCCTGACTCCTTTTGCCCCGAGGGCAGTCGAGTGAGGCTTTCAACCCCTCGCTGCTGTTTGGAAGGGATGTCTGACGCTCGTTTTCTTTCCCAGTCCCTCTGCCAGGCGCAGGGTGAGAAGCAGCCTGCAAAAGATCCTCTGCCCGCCAACGTAACGACCCCCTCCAACCTGAGCCCCCCCTGCGGGAGCCCCCCGCTCCTCTCCCTCGTCCTGGGGGTGGCCGCAGCCTTCCTCCTGCATCTGCACTGACCGGGAGGGGGTCACCGTGCACCTCCCCGGATCCCCCAAGAGGACGCCCAAGAAGACCCCCTCCAAGGATGGCATCCCCCGCACCGGCAGCACCGCGGCATCGCTCCCATCCATCCCTGCCGCCCTCCGCTCCCCTCGTCCCGGAGTGAGACCTCCCGGCCCGGGAGCGGAGCAATAAACGTGCTGGTGTCGAGACCTCCGCCTTGGGGCGGGTGGGTACCGGGGTGGGGGGGCTTGGGGGGTGGGGGGCGCAACACCGGCGCCTCACCGGGGGGGCTTCAACCCGCGGTTGCCAGGCCTGAGCCGAGATGGGGAGCCGGGGGAGCACGGCCAGGACCCCCCGAGGGTCCCCCGAGGGTCCCCCCGGAGCTTTCCCGGGACAGCCCGAGGGTCCCCCTGGGACCGACCCCGGAGCGGGCGCGGCGCGGGCACAGCGCCCCCTGCCGGCCGGGCGGAGCATCCCCCCCGGCGCGTCCTGGCCAATCCCAGGGCAGGGCTCGCACTCCCCACCAATCCGGGGCTGCCAGACTCCCGCTGTCAGCCAATCGCGGCCCGGTGGGGGGTATATAATAGTGGGTAAGGGGAAGTCTTCATCTCTCCTTGTCGGTCTCGGTTGGGGAGGAGGTGCCGCATGTCGGGGGCCCCGCAGTATAACGGGCTTTCGCTTCCTTCAGCGTTCGCTCCGCTGGGCTGACCTGAACCTGCGGGTTGCTGGTCGTGTGGCTGCCTGTCCTCCTGCCCAAACGGATCTCGGGGCAACTAGGGGCACGTTTCAGCGTAAAAGATGGATGCTTGATGCTGGCTGTTGCTGAAAGCTGCAGCAGCCACCAGCCCAGTGGAGACTTCTGATGTGCAGCCCCTGGGGCCTGTCTGTCACCGCGGGACAGCCTGGGGTGATAAGCAATCGCTGTCCCCGTGCAGTGACCCCCCAAACTGGGGAGCCCAAGTTGGGCTCGACCTGCTCAGCTGGCCCATGCCAGCAACTGTGTCCTCTCCCCAGCCATGAGGGCAGAGGTGCTTGTTCTGTGGATTTGTCCCTCTGGCTCTGAGTCACATCCCTGGGGAGCTCCTGCTCTCACCCAGGTGGACAAGACCTCTGTCCCAGGGACATGGAAGATGAGCCATAATCCAGCCCTGCACCACAGACAGCAAACGCTGCTGGCTCTGAGCTCACCCTGGAGTATGGACACCCCTAAACCCACAGGCTGGGTTTCTCCCTGAGTCGGAGCTCTTGGGGTACCACAGCCTCCAGTGCTCCCAGGGCACAGCTTGGCCAGCGCTTCCCATCTCAAAACCCGTGGCCACGGAGCTGCCCACGGGCACTAGAGGGCACTGGGATCCCATCCTGGGAGCAGGATTAGGCCCGGGGCTGGGGGTGGCAAGGTGCTGGGATGGGAAGGCAGCTGCCAGGCTGTGGACAGTGCAAGGACAAGGAGAAAGACACCAACCACCCAGGCAGAGCTGGCCCAGATGAGAAGGGCTGTATCTTACACACGTACATAAATACAGTTTGGGGGGGGGTGTTGGTGGGGAGGGGGCTCTGCCGCTCTCCGGAGGGTCCCACACTGGTCATGTCCATGGAGTCCTTCATGAACCACACACAGGGCTTCCCGGGAGGGAGACAGGGTGGTTCCCCCCCATGATGGAGGGTTGGTGGGCGTCCTTCACACCAGCAGCCGGGGCAGAGGGGTGTTTGGGGTGCGGCGTGCACGGGGTCTGAGGCCTCTTGCCCTGCTGTGGGTGTCCCCGTCCTGTCCTGTGGCACTTCTGCAGGCCCAGCCCCTCATAGCACCTCTATGTCCCAGATCTGCGTGGGTCTCTCCTCGGCCATGTCCCAGACAATGGCGTGGTCCCGGTCATAGGTTCGGCCGCCTGCAGAGCGAGGGGGAGGTTTCAGGGGGGCAAACCACATTCCTCATGGTGGTGAAGGGGTGGGTGCCCCATTTTGGGCATCCCTGTGAAAGAACCCCCTGTGCCAGCACCGAGGCCTCACCCTTTACGTCGAGGACCATGTCCTCGAACATCTGGCTGTGGATCCGTCCCTGAGAATCCACGCTCCAGGTCTGACGTGGCATCCGGGTCTCCGACCACAGCACAGCCTTTGCACCCTTCCCAGCTGGCCCGATGACCTGCAGGCTCATGTTGGGGGCCACCTAAAAAGGGTGGTGGTGGCCAGGTCAGCCCATTCCCTCCATCGCCTCCACCAGCAAAAAGGAGCAGAGCCCAGAGGGGTGTCCCTGCAAATGCTGCTGGTTCTGGGGTGGGATGTGGGATGAGCAGGAAAACCCCTCAGTGAGAAGTAGGGATGGTGAGGATGACAAAACCTCTGCAGGGAAGGCAGAGACACCTTCATGTCTCCAGAAGAGACTTGGGAAGGAGAATCACCCCATCTTTGGGGGCAAGGTTGAGGTCAGACAATTAGAAAAGCTGCTGTAAACCCTAAAAGATGGCTGTGGGGTGGGGAGTACCCCAAAGCGAGTCCTGCCAGGGGCTCCCCCGGTCCCCTCCGTGGCTCTGGCTGTCACACCTGACCTGGTTTTTGATCAGCCCATCCTCGTAGTACCAGACAGAGCTGCTCTGCTCCCTCAGGCTGGAGACCACCACCCGCCCTGCCTTCATGTCCTCCACGTCGTCAGGGACGGCGAGGTAGAGCTCCAGCTCCCTGCTCCTGATGCGGAAATAGATCCGTCTCTGCAAAGAGAGAAACCTTTCTTTTTGCACCCAAAAAGTCCTGCTGTCTGCACCTCAGGGACCTCACCTGGCCGGGGCCTTGGGAACGGAGGATCCTGGACTCCACTGTCCTCCCCCCAGGAGATCCTCGCCCCTCCCCAGGGCGATGGCTGTGACCGTGACCTGTCCCTCGTAGCTGGTGCAGGCACAGCTCACCACCCCGAGATGCCATGGATTTTACAAGGCAGTTGCCCACAGGGAGTGTTTCACCACCAAGGCAGCCACTCCCAGGGAGGGGGACAAGCATCTGAGGTGGCAGCGCCGGGCTGGTGGCACCTTTCACGTGTCAGAGCTGTCAGCTCCATGCCGCTGCTCTCCAGGCTGCCCCAGCCCACCTGGAGCAGGCTGGCAGCTCTTTAGCTCCATGTGAGCCGCCTGCCCTCGGGTTTTGGGGTTCACCTTGCCATGTGCCAGCGCCCTGTCCCCTCCCAAAGGTGACACTCACCTGGCGGATGGGGTAGAGGGACCCCACGTGCTGCAGCCCACTGTAGGTCAGCCAGTTGGTGATCTCAGTGCAGTCCAGCAGCCACTGCCGCCCTCGGAAGTCACCGTGCTCGCACAGCACCCAGCTGTGGGGACAGGATGGGACAGGACAGGTCACCCCAGGGGGGCAGGGGACACCCACTGGGTGCTGGGGGAGCGGGGCCGGGGGCTCACTTACATCCCGCCTTTGACGCGCACGGACAGCACGTGGTTGTTGAAACCCTCCGCCTGGAGACTCCGCACTTCAGAGTTCAGCTCGATCTCCTTCCCCTCGAAACACTCCAGCCCGTGCAGGAAGATGGAGGGCTCCGAGAAAAACTGTGGGATGGTGGGGAGAGATGGGGTGGGAAGGGGGAAGGTGGGAAGAGTGAGCACCCCATGGGGGCAGGAGGGCTCCAGGGATGGAGAGCCAGGATAGGGGATGCCTGTGGGAGGGGAAAAAGGTCCTGGGGGGTTTATGCTGTGGGGAAGGGAAAGGAGAAGGGAAAAGGGAAGGGCTGTTACTCACCAGTGGAACCTTCCTCAAGGAGTGGATGGTGGTGGAGCAGAGGCAGCCCATGGCACTGAGCGTGGGGTACTCACCCTCGGACAGCACGTGCTGCTCCCCCGCGAAGTCCTGCCCGTCAAACAGGATCCAACTGGCAGGGAAGAGTGTGCCCAGGCTGACACGGCCATTGTGGTGGGCATCCATCCCTCCTGTGACCCCCCAGCACTCCCATCCCGCCCACCCTCTGGGGAAGCGGCTGGGGTGATGTCCCTGTTCCCATCCCAGTGGCAGCAGCGAGGCCCTGGGACACCCCACCTGCCCCCACGGACTCTGCAGGAGCGTGGGATGAAGGCGTCAGGCAGAGCTCCCTGGTCCTCCTCGAAGGCAACATGATCCCCCGAGAAGTCAGGCTCCGAGAAGAGCAGGATCTGGGAAGGGGGAGCAGAGGGGCTTGTTGAGGGGGTGCAAAGCATCACCACCACCCCAGAGGGGACCACATCCCCCAAGGGGGGGCACATCCCCCTCCCCATCCGCCGCTCCTGACCTTGGAGACGAAATGGAGGTTGTGTTCCCTGACCTGGAAGCAGACAGAGCGGGGCTGGTGGGTGTCCAGCCTGGGCCCCCGGACCAGCCCTGCACGTGGCAGCAGCGGGGGTGCCGTGGGGGCCGGGGGTGTCCCACTCCAGTGCTCCCACCTGCAGGATGGGCTGTGCCGAGGCGATGCGGCAGTCGGTGGCACCCCAGTCCTCGCAGTTGCGGTACACCCCCTTCTCCAGGATGTACTGCTCGCCCGAGTAGTTGGTGCCCCCGTAGGCCACCCACCTGCCGGGAAAAGGTGAGTGCTGGCTCGTCCCCACCCTGCCCTGTCCCCTCAGCCCCTCTGTGCCCCGTCCCTGCACTCACACGCCGCTCAGCACGTGGATGGACTGGGTGATGGTGCCGTAGCCGGCCAGCTGCGTGTCGGGGAGCGCCTCGCTCAGCTCCACACTCGGGCCCTCCTCGAAGTCCATGGCCTCAAAGAGGACCAGTGCCGGGTCAGAGAAGTCCTACAGGGAGAAGAAGCCCCCCCCCAAGCCCCTCAGTCTGTCAGGGGAAGGGGCTGTGGGCCAGGCACACACACAGCCAGGGTCCTGCCTGGCCTCAGGGACCCCAGGGAGGGTGGGAGCAGCTCCCAAACCTCTGAGTTTGTGGGATCTCAGGCCATGCCCAGCAGCCTGATGCAGGTAAGAAAGGCTCCCTTTTGGGAAATGAGGGTGGGATGGGGATGCCTGGCTCTCCTTGCCCACACTGGGTCCATTCCCAAGTGATGCCACCATCCCTGCCCTCACCGTCCGTATCAGCCGAAGGGACACCAACTCCTTGCTGTAGCCACCCCACTGCCTCCAGTCCTGGTATTCCCCTTCCTCCAGCAGGTACTGGTGTCCACGGAAGCCTTCCTTCTCGTAGCCAACCCAGCTGTGGCACAGGCAGACACAAGCAGTGAGGTTTCCAGAGGATTTCCAACTCTCCCAAGTGACTCACAGCCATCCCACAGCCCTGGGCAGCTCCTCCAAGCCCTTTTCCAGGGGTGGCCATCACCTTCCCAGCCTGCTCCAGCCAGGCTGCCAGCCCTGCTCCCCCCGTGCCACTCACCAGCCACCCAGGACACGCAGGGAGCCCACAGTGGGCAGCCCTGGCTCGGGAAGGTGCTTCAGGTCGTAGATGTCTCGGCTGATGGTGAAGCTGCGGCCCTGGAACCCCGCAGACTCATAGATCAGCACCTGGGGACACAGTGGTGTGAGAATGGTCCCATGGATGTCCCAGCCCTTGTCTCCCCAGGCACTGGCCCAGCACTCACCTGTGGCTCTCCGGGTCTCTCCACAACAGGGCAGCCCTGGAAGGAGAAGGAGCCCGTGAGGCTGCAGTGGCAGGAGGGGACATTGCAGGGACATGTGCTTTCCCCCATTAAAGCCTGAGCTGGTTTTTGGGTCATTTTCATTGAAGAAGCTCTTTTGGAACTTTCCTTCACCCCTAACCCTCAGGAGCTCTTTCTAGAGCCACACTTGGCACATTTTCCTCACTGAGCTCTCACTGATGTGAACTGGGGATTGCCGGGACATGCTCTCACCTGTCATGCCCAGGGCTGGATACATCCCTGGCACCCAAAGAACCACGGGCCAGCAACCAACACTCACCAGCCTGATGGGGTGCATGGAGCAGATGGATGGGTCCTTTGCTCCCCAAGCCTTTAAATTGGGGTACCCGCCCGGCTCCAAAACGTAGGGGTCATCGTCGAAGAACGGCTTGGAGTAAACCAGCCACCTGGAGAAGAGGGGGAAGGCATCACACCCGCTCACCCAGCACCCACCCGGCACCCACCCAGCCCCACAGAGCCACTCACAGCCCCGAGTGGACGATGATGGAGGCGGCAGCAAGCGCCTGCCCCCGCGTGCGGGTGTCCTCGGCCGAGTCAGTGAACTTCAGCCGGGCGCCTTCGCCGTTCTCCTCCGCGAACAGGCTGATCTCGGGGGTGCGGTAGTCCTGGGGGCAGAGGGGTGTTACGGGGGCCCAGCATCCCTTGCTCGGAGGCTCTTGGGGGGAGATCCCTGCACTCACCCTCACCACCCTCTTGAAGGAGCCGATGCGGAAGGGGCGGCTGCCCCGGGGCTGCCCGTTCTCCCCGTAGGCCGTCCAGGGGTTGTCGATCTCCACGTCCCCCTCGGCCAACACGCACTTGCGCCCGTGGAACCGCGGCTTCTCGTACATCACCCACCTGGGAGCGGGGTGGGAGCGGAGAGGGGGGGAGAACCCTGCTTTACCCACAGCCCTGTGGCCACCGGGAGGGAGCCTCGGGGCAGAGTGTGGGTGGGGACGTCCTGCCACCGCCGCGGTGCTGGATCGCAGCCGCGGTAATTAGCACCGGCAGGACGGTCACTCCTGAACCCCAGGCTGGGACCTGGCCGACATCCCCGGCACAGGGAGCGCACAAGTCCCAGCCCAGCCCTCCCTCTGTGTCCTCTCGGCGTGTCCTCGCCCTGCTGCTGTCCCCTACCCGCCTCGGATGACACGGATGGAGATGGTGTGCGAGAGCTCCCAGGATGTGGCGTCGGGGATGTCGCCCCAGATCTCCCGTTTCTGTCCCGCAAAGCCGGCGTCGGAGTAGAGGATGATCTGGGAAGGGGTGACACAGAGGAGAAGTGCCATGCCATGCCCCATTCAGCCAACCCAACCCGGCCCCACCGCCCTCCCTGTACCTTGCCAGGTCTTGTGTTGATCTTCTCAAAGCCCTCCTTGTCCTCCTGCTGTGAAGACCCCAGGGGACAGGCATGTGAGGAGCGTGGAGGGACATGGGCTGCACCAGCCATCTCCCTGCAGCCCGAGGAAGCCGGAGCCGCAGCCTCGCGTCTGGCGTCTGCCAAACCCTCCCACCGCCCCGAGCAGCCACACCTCGAGCATTCCTGCACTGCTTGGGATCAGCCTCCTGCCTGCCCTGGACCCTCCTGTCACCCTCCCGGGACCCTCCCAGCAGCCATGGTGGCACCCTCCCATTGCTTGACCTCATAGCCTCCTGTTATCCATGATGGTATCCTCCCTTCACCCATCTGCTAATCCTCCCATCACCCATCCCGGAATCCTCCCACCACCCTTCCCATCACCCATCCCAGCACTCAGTACCCATGGCCTCTCTGATGGGAAGCCATATGTTGGGAGCAGGGAAGGATGCTCCAGGGTTCAGCCCCCATGACCTTCCCCATGTGCCCAGGAGGGCAGAGCATCCCCCCCGGGCACTGTGTTGTGGGATTCTCTCACCAGGACATCGTCGGGACACAGGGCCATGGTGCTCTCTGGCTCTTCAGTGACAGGAGGGATGGAGCCAGAACTCAGGGCTTCCAGCATGGCCATCTCAGGGCTGGAGTGGCCACCAGGGCCCAGCCCATTGTGGTCCCCAAGTGCGGACGAGCCCGTGGCCCCGTCCCTGTCAGGCAGCTCGAGCAGGGCGGTGCTGGGGGACACGAAGCGGCTGTAGAGCACACTGTTGTCCAGGCGTGAGTAGGGCTTGCCCTCATCAGCTCCAGCTGCCCGGTGCTCCAAAAAGTGGGAGAGCAGCGCCATGCCCTTGAGGACATTCCCTCGGAAGAGCACGCTCTGCTCAGCCGAGCCCCCAGACATCAGTTTGGCTTTTTCATCTGCTCCCACCCCTCCCAGCATCCCCAGGAAGGAGCCCCCCTCCACCCAGCCATCGCCAGCCACCCTGTCCCTGGGCAGCCCGTGGAGGGTCCTGGCCGGTGCCCGCTCCTCGGGGGTCAGGTAGGGGTTCTCAATCTCCTCCTCTTCCTTGGGGGTCTCCTCCGGCCGCCCCGCCGGGCCCCGCGCCAGCAGCTCCCGCAGGGCCTGGGGCAGGGACACGGGGGCTCGGGGGTCCACACGGTCCTCGTGGATGGGGGGCAGAGCTGCACAGCGGCCCAGCGCCGACGGCCGGGGCTGCCGGGGGGCCTTGGGGGACTTCCTCATCTCCGAGGGCTCCATGTTGCGGAGCGTGTCCACGAAGATCTCCATGTCCACCAGCAGCTCGGGGTCCTCCTCGGTCACGTCCGGGGGGCTCTCAGCTGAGGGATCAGGGGCTGGGGGCTCGGTGGGGGGCTCTGGGGTGTTCTCAGGCTCTTGGGCTGTGCTCTGGGGGTCTCGCATCGTGTCATCCCCATCCAGCTCAGTCTCAGCCTTTGTTGGTGCTGGTGTTTGGGATGAAGGCTCTGGACCATCGCTCACCTCCGAGGAGGGGCTTTTAGGGTCGCAGTCAGCTCCCGGGGGGCTCTCTGTCCTCGGTGGCGTGGCTGGAATGGTGCCATCCACGTCTGCCACGCTTCCCTCTCTTGCACCAGCCGGATCAGCCTGGCCACCGGCGTCAGCCGAGGGACACTGCGGGGAGCTGGTTATACTGGTTTGTGGGTCCCCAGGCCTGTCGCCGTCTCCCGGGGTTGCGTTCACCGGCGTGGCTTCGGCTTGCGGCGAGTCTTTCTCCCCAGGGCATACCTCAGCCGGCAGCCCGGTGGCCTCTGCGGTGCCCGGCGAGCTCTCGCCGCCCTCTGCAGCCCCAGCGGAGCCACTGCCGTCCTGCCCGGGGCTCTCCCGCTGTGGCGGGGCCGTCGTGGCACCGTCAGCGTCGTGTGTCCCATTTGGGGCTTCCCGTGGCTCAGCCCCCGCTGTGTCCCTGCCCGTCCGCAGCACCGTGACCTGCCTGGCCCTGGGCAGGGCGGGGGCGCAGCCGGGCTTGGCCGCGCACGGGACACCGGGACCGTCCCCGGGTCCCCCCGCGGGTCCCCCCGTGGGGCGGGTGGGCAGGAGGGTGCCGTGCACGTAGCTCTCCCTGTGCACGGGCACCTCGCGGGGGGACCCCACCGCAGAGGGGGTGACATCACCGCCAGCCCCCGCCTTCCCCCTCTCGTCCTGCCGCCGGGGCTTCTGCGCCGGGGAATACACTTGGGAGAAGATGGGGCCGTGCGCGGTGAAGTCCTTGAGGAGGTTGACAGAGGACGAGTGTTCCCGGTGGGTCACGGTGGCGGGGGTGGACCCCGTCTTCTCCACGATCTCCCTCTCCCAGGCCTGCAGCAGGAGGGACACGCGGGAGGGACTCCCCTCCCGGCCCCGGGAGCTCCCTGTGCTCTCCAGCCGCCGCGACACCAGCGAGACCTTCTGGAAGCGGGACCTGCCCTCTGGCCCCGGAGCACCGGCCGCCTGCTTCATGCTCAGCTCCGCGCTGGAGACGAAGCCCCTGCCCTTGGTGTGCCGGAACGGTGGATCCATGCGGGGGGGCTGGAGAGGGAATGCCGTGGCCCTGTAACACCCCGCACTGCCGGGCTCAGCCCCCGCGGCTGCCACGCCGGGGCTGCTGGAGCTGCAGGGACAGAAGGAGACCCTGGGAGAGCTGAGCAGAACCACCCCGCGGGGACCAGCCTGGACCCCAAACCAGACCCTCGAACCCCATAGACCTCCCTCTGATCCTTTAGGACACGTTGGGGGGGGTCCCGTGAGCACATTTGGGGCATCTTGGGGTGCTCAGGTCACCCATCCTGGCATGTGCAGGGCACCGTGGGTCCCTCTGCCTGCCCGTGCCAACGCTGCTGTGTCCAGGAGGGATGGTGGGAGCTCTGCTCTGCGTCACGGTGGGCTCTGGCAGAGCCCAGCACGGCGCAGGTGAGTGTGCAGGATGCGGCCGGGCCGGGCCATGCCCCGAGCTGTGCCGTGCCCCAAGCTGAGGGATGAGTCAGGCGGGCAGCAGGGCTGCGCCGAGTCAGCAAGTGCAGCAAACAAACAAGCCCAAAAAACAACAGGGAAGCCGCTCCGTGGGGCAAAGGGCCTGGCTGGGATCGAGAGCAGGGATGGGGCAGCCGCAGGATTCTCAGGCAGAGGTGGGGACCTGAGCAGCATCATCCCTTGGCCTTTCCCTGTGGCTGTGGCCAAGGCGAGATGGCTCCATCAGCAGCCCCATCGGCACGAGGAAACGAGCTGGGATGACCACCCAGCCCTTACCCACTGATCCAGGCTGGTTCCCGGCACCCAGCTCCATGCCCTGGTGTGGGTGCTGCAGGGTGGGCATTGCTGTGGTCCCTGGGGTGCAGGGCAGGGGACAGGGACACCTGTGCCACCTCAGCTCAGGAGGATGCTGGTGGAGGCTTCGCTGTGGCTGCGTCCCTGACCCAGAAGGGTTTTATTGCTGGGTTTGGGATTGGGAAGCAGCTGACACAGCAGGTGCTGGGGAGGGAGCTGGAAGTGCATCCACATCCCAGCATCTCCCAATTAGGAGCTGTTTGGTGTCACCACCCAGCTACAGGGACAGTGGCAGGGATGAGGCTTTGGGGTCAGCCCAAGGACAGGTTGCAATTGAGGTCCCCATCTGGGAATGGGGGCACCTCCCTGCACAGCTCCAGGGCTGTGGGAGACACCTCTGGAGAGGGCCTTATCCTGCACCAGCTGGATGGGATCCATCCAATGGTGGCAGGTTGGGCTTTCCCAGTCCCTAAGGGGATTGTGGGGCTGGGAGCAGGCAGGGAAGTGCCGGGTGCAGGCAGCTGCCTGCCCCTTCTGCCAGCCCGCCACGCGCCCTCCAAATCCTGCTCTCCCCGGCCTGGCAGGTCTTTCCAGTACAGATAGGAAGAGTTTGTGTCATTTTTCCGGAAGGTGATGAGACCTTGTCTGGGACAGCCAGCACCGCTCGAGGCTGGGACCAGCCTGGGTGGGGCCACATATCTGTGTGGGTAAAGCCACAGCTGGATCCCCAGGACCACAGCTGGATCCCCAGGGTCATGGCATTCACCAGTGGAAGAGGGATTGGGTGCACTGGCAGTGGAGAGGAACATCTGCCATGCCCGTGGCCCCAGGATGGCACCGGGACAGCGACACCGTCTCTGTGCAGCACCAGGGTGCTGGGGGAAGGCAGGAGCTGCTGACTCAGCATCCTGCCTCTCACCTAGAGCTGGATTTCCAAAGATTTCCAGGTCTGTCTTTCCCAAGAACTCCAGGTCTGTCATTCCCATCCCAGCCCTGCACCTGGTGCCACCCTGGGCCACTCAATGTCCCACGGGCCCTGGGAAAGGAGGTCACCCAGAGCCCTGCTCTGCCCCAGCACCCCATTTTCTGCTAAAATAATTCTTACTGCAGTAATGGGTCAAGGTCACAGGGACATGAAGACAGGAGGGCAGAAGGACACAAGGACAAGACCCTGTGGTTTCCCAGCTGCTCCTGCCGGCCATCCCTGCCCGCCCGGACATGCCACACTGGATCCAGTGGTGTTGCCACACCGGGGCACCTGGCACGGCTAATTAATCCCCCCTGGCCAAGCCAAGCCAACCTGCTGAGCTCGTTTGCTGCCTCCTGTCATCCCAAAGGGTCTCCCAGCACCCGTCCCAGGTCTCCCAGCACCCAAGTCAAAGGCACGAGGTGCCGTTTAATATTCAGAAGAGATGGGGGGGCTGAGGGCGGCAGCTGCTGCTGCCTTTGAGCCGGTGACCGTGGATTAAGCCGAGCCTCCGGCCACGTTGGGCTGAGCCCTGTCACCGCGGGGTGAGAGCGGACCTGCCGCCTTCAGGAGAATCAGGGATACGGGTTGGGTGGCTGCTGCACGGGCTGAGGTTCACAGGGAGGGCAGGGAACCACCGTCTCCCCTCGCTGCCCCTGCCTCCCCCAGCTGAGCCGTGTCACGGGCAGCCATGTGCCACATGGAGGAGGGGGACAGAGGTGACAGGGGAGCCCCGCTGTCCCCTCAGCCCAGGTCGTGAGGTCACCAGAGGCGGAGGAGCCCCAACTCACTCCGTTGTCTCCTGGAACGCACTTTGGTGGCAGGAGCAGGGTTACAACTCCGGCAGCCCCCCATAGTCAGGGACTAAAGGTGAGAGGAGCCGAGCTGGGCTCAGCCCCCACCTCCCGGCCCCATCCCTCCTCCCCGGCCAGTGCTGATCCCGGCAGGGGAGGAGGGACCCATCCCAGCGCCTGCCAAACCGGGGCACAGGTCCAAGGACCGGAGCAGCCCTTGCGGTTGGCAGCGGGACGGGAGAACCGGTGCCCTCCTCTCCGAGAAGCGCGGAACCCCCCTCCCTGCCGGCACCCATGCAAATGGGGCCAGCCCAGGCAGCGCCTTTGCCCGGGGGCCCCCCACCCCGCAGCCCCCTGTACCTGCCGGCCGAGGGTCCCGCCGTGGCAAGCGGGGTGCTGTGCCGTGCCGTGCCGTGCCGAGCGGGATCGGGTGCTGCTCCCTGCACACCCCACAGCTGGGCGGACCGGCAGAGTCACCCTGAGCACCCAGCCCTGAGCACCCAGCCCTGGCGCAGCGGAGGTTTGGCATTCCTCAGGTGCTGACAGCCGGGGAGCCGGTCAGGCTGGTTCCCAGCACCCAGCTCCCCTGTTTCCTCCGACTCAGCAGCGCCGGGAGGGAGCACAGCCAGCCTGGGTGGCTCTGGGCCCCCCGGACCTCTGTCCCGCCACCCACTTCGGCGAGGGCGATGGTCCCTCAGAGGGGACCTCAGTGACCAGCTTTGTCACTGCATCTCCAGCCATCACGGTGGCCCCACCATCGCTCGGGCCGTGGGGCTGGCAGGGTCCCAACACAGTGTGGTGAGGGGCTGGGGCTCCTCAGGGCTGTGATTGCACCCGGATTAATCGTGGGGGTCCCACGTGGAGCCCCCAGCACCGCAGGACGTTCCTGGGAGGCTCCTAATGCGGGGAGGTCTCCCAGGTCTCAGGGAGCTGGGGCTCTTGAGGGACTTCACACACTGGCTTGAGGGTGGCACGGAGGTCACAGTAGCCCTGGGCCACCACAGGAGACCTGACCCCGGGGCGCAGAGCCCTGTCCCGGCAGGGCTCGGAGCGCAGCAGAGCCGACACCCGCCCTGCATCCTCTCCCTGCCCTCCCTCTCCTCCCCAGCCCCGCGGGAGCCCGCTGCGGTGCCAGCCTCACCCCGGGGCCACCACTCCCGGCTGCCGGCCCAGCCCAAGAGCCTCCCTGGCCACCGCCAGCCCGGCGCAGGTGGCCATAGTTCAGCTCCGGTTGGGTCGCCCGGGGCCACCCAGCTCCGGGTGCCACCGCTCACGTGCTGGGGAAACTGAGGCGGAGCCGACCTCGCTCCGCCGGGTTTTGGCAGAGCCCTGGGCCCCCTCCAGTGCCCTTCGTGGGGACCCCAGGAGTGGCTGAGCACCCGTGAGGGGACTGGCTGCCCATCCTCGTGGCTCCAGCACATGAGCAGGATCAGACCCCTGCATCCCTCCGTGTGGGATCCCGTGAGGAGCAGCAAGGGGGGGTCCCGGCGGCCCCAGGACGGGCTGCGGTGTGTTAGCGTGTTTGTTACTGTGTGTGCATATGTGTATTTAGCATGTATAAGCGTGTGTAAGCATGTGTACGTGCCAAACCAGCCGAGCCAGCTGGCTGCGGGGAGCGGGATCTCCCTTCCACGTCCCTTTGCACCACCGGGGAGGGTTTAGTCAGCGCTGGGGAGGGTCCTCCCCGCAGCAAACCAGTTCCCCAGGCACTGGGGCAACTGGAGGGACACTGGGGCGAGCCTGGGCTTTGAGTCACTGTGTGCAAAGGGAGGGACACGGTCCGGGGCACGCTGAGCGGGGCGGGGGACGGGCTCAGCCGCAACGCCCGGAGCGGGGAAAACAGGGCCAGGGGGAGCCCCAGAGCACCCGGGGGCTGCAGGGGGGTTCTGCTGTCACCCTCCCTCCAGACAGGGGGAAATGAGAAGGTGGCAGTGGGAGGGAGAAGGGGAAGGAGGAGAAGGAGGAGGAGGAGGAAAAGGAAACCCCCACAGGCTGTGTCACCTGCAGGCAGAGCCCCCTCCCCCGGGTGAACGTGGGTGCCTGTACCCCATTCCCAGGGGACAAGCACCCCAAAGGTGCAGCTGTGGCCACACCTGCAACGAGTTTCCAGCTCTGAGGAGGGGCTGAGCCAGGGCCGTGCTGGTCTTTAGAGGTGATGACTGTGGATGTACCAGCCAGCTCGGCTGCACTGGGCTTTGGGGGGTGCTTGGTTTGCTTGATGTGCCCCAAGCACCCCAAGAAGGAGGAAAACCAGTGGTGAGAGGAGGAAGATGCAGGACAGGCCAGTGTTTTGGGAGGTAAGAACCAAACAGGGAGCAGAGGCTCCTGCTGTGCCTCCCCCTCCCCAGATCCCTCACAGCAATTTTCTCCCCCACTGCCTGGTTTGCTGTCGGGGGGAGCAAGGTTTGAACTGGGGTGGGGGGACTGAGGGGGCGAGGGGAGGCTTGCAAGCCCTGGTCTGTGGGGATCTGCTGCCTTGGGGGAATATCTTTCAGCTATCGATTCCCCTTTATCAGGGAGCAGGAATATGTATGGGCTGAAATCCTGATCAATCCCCGCTCTGCAGCCGATCAATCAGCTGCTGCCCGAGGGCTTTTACAGAAGGGAGCTGCCGAATTTGGGCACGACCCATCGCTCCAGGCCAGGGGACAGGATTGTCCCTACCCACCTTTTTCCTATGGAAAGGCAGGAAGCTGGGGGAAGCCTGGCACCAGGCAGCACCCCACAGGGCACCCCTCAGGCACACTCCTCACCCTTCCATTGCCAGGCTTAGTGCCCTGATGAGTCCCATTTGGGATGGCAGCAGGATGTTCCATCCCAACTGTGGGGAGCCCAGTGCCCCAAACCCAGAGCTGTGGGGCACCCACCGACCCCCTGCAGCCAGAAAGGAGCCCCAGGGGAGTATTTCTGAGGTGTGGGAAAGGTGGTGCCTGGTTAGAGCATCCTTGGGAACACACTTGTGTCAGTGTGCCCCATCCCTGTGATCCCAGTGCTGGGAGGTGTCAGAGCATCCCTCAGTCCCAGCCGGGCTTGTTAGAGGCACAGGGAGAGCAGGGGAGCACAGGGGGCCACTGAGGGGAAGGAGCAGCACCGTGGCCTCCATTATTGATTGCTTTGTAGCCAAAGGTCAGCAGCGAGCGTGGAAGGATGGGGAGGAGGGAGGTGGGTGGCACGGGGATGAGAGGGGCTCTCTGCCAGCACTGGGGCCGTGCCATGGTGGGGTGGAGTGCTTGGCATGGGTTCCCATTGTACAGGCACTCACTGGTCATAGATCCCCCCTCGTGCCTCAGTTTTCCCACCAGCAGATGGGATGGCAGGGCTGGGTGGTCGTCACCAGGGTGGGTGGGGAAGGAGGCACTGGGGGCTGTGAGGAAGAGTCTGTGCCCACGGGAGGGAGGTGGAGTTGGGCTCAGAGGGGGTTAGAGCAGGTCTGTGTGTCTCTGTGCAGCCAGGAAGGCTGTGCCTGTGGGATGGGCAGGGAGAGGGATCAGTTTTCCCTGGCAGGGGCTCGGAGGCTTTTCAGCTGGTTGGGGTCTTCCCAATGGGCAAGTGGTGACAGTGACTGTGCTGGGAGATGGCGCTGGAGCCTCGGCCCCATAACATCATTTTCCATGGCCCTTCAGCCCCCCAGGACACCTGGTGGGGTTTGCAGCACCATGAGGACACCAATCCCCATCTCTGCCAAAGCTGTGACCCACGTGCTGGGGCTTTGCACATCCCTGGGGCCTCATCCTGCCGGGCTCAGGGCTGGATGGAGCCGGGCAGCCCCCGGGCAGCTCCGTGGTGCCGGACCATGGGCAGCACCACCAGCACTGGGCTCCACAGAGCGCTGCCCTCGCCCCGGCCGTGCCGAGGGGGAAGATTTACAGGCTGTCAGAGCCGGGGCCAGAGGTCAGCAGGGGTCAGAAAGTCCATTTCAGTGAGGTCACTGTCCACTTCTTTCAATCTAATGAAGCCATTATTTGTGAAAGCGGCCGCTTTGCCGGCTATTCCCTTGAAGCCGAGCAGGGCACAGCGACCGGCTCTGAAAGAACAGGAAGGAGTCCCCTTCCCTTTCGCATTTGCCATTCAACAGGCCCCCAAAACAAATACACCACACACAGAAATATGACGCAGGGATGTGTCACCGGCACTGGGGGAGATGAGGTTGGGATGTAAAGGGACGCTGCCTGGAAGTGCCACGATCGGGGATGTGGCTGTGTCACACGGGTGGAAAGTCACTGAGGATGGGCAGAAATTGAGGGAAGCTGAGGAAGTTGCTGCTGCAACTGCTGTAATTAAATAGTTACAGGAAAATGCCTCTGGGGCTGCTGATCCACCAGGAAGGGGCTGGAGGGGGAAGCTGGTGCAGGGCAGTGGATTATTTTCTGAGGGATTGGTTTTGGAGAAAGCAAGGGCTCATTCCTCACCACGTCCTTCCCCCGTACCCTCACACCTCTGCACAAGAGTGAAACATGTAGGAAACTGGATGTACCTTCCCCAAACCCCAGGCGAAAAGGGGAAAGTGGGGAAGGAGCTGGGATTGAAGGAGGGATGAGCTGAGAAGGATGGAGCCACATGGAGGGGCCTCTGGTGGATCTTGGGTTATTTTTTTCTCTCTTGTCCCAGTTATCCTACAAATGAGAAGAAAATAAGAATAAACACGGCCTGTAGACCCGGCCCTTGCTGCCAGGAGAGGGGGCCAGATGCATCCTGGCTCTGCAGACACTGGGAAGGACCACGATCCCGGATCCCCACCAGGGACAGCTGAGGGTGCTGGCAGGTAGAGGGGGAATGCAAATGTGAGAAAGTGTGGACAGGCATCGTGGTTTCCCTCATGCCAAGACTGTCACCAGCCTTGTCCCCTCCACCAGCCCTGTCCCAGGCAGGGAGCTCTGCAGGCTGCCGGAACCTGGTTGGGGGGAAGGAGCGGGAATCCCAAAGGAAGCACTGGCCAGACTCTTCTCCTGCTGATGCAGACGACAGGCTGCTTGTTGGCTTTGAGGGCTCAATTGAAGACTGATGTTAAGAATAAGAACAGTGGAATCTCCTCCCCAGCCCAGTCTATCCCTGCTAAAATCGGTGTAAAATGAGATGGCACCTGTGAGCGTCACGGGTGGGTGGGTCACGGCACCCCCCACTCCACCTGTGTCCCGTGGGATGCTGATTCACCTCTGCTGCGGGAGCTGGCAGAGCCCTGACCGGCTGGAAAAATCCCCAAAGAGAAAAAGCGTCTTAGTCCAGTGCCTCCTCCTCTTCCTCCTCCTCCTCCTCCTTTGCTGTCTCGCCAGACCTGCGGGTGGGAGTCCAGCTCGGCTCTGCGGGAAAGGGGCAACCCGGAGCCCCCGAGTGTGCAGGGCGAGAGGAGGAGGAGGAGGAAGGAAGGACAGGGGCAGGAGGAGGAGGAAGGCCGCCGCCAGGACCCTGGACAGGGTCTCCCGGTTCAGCACCACGGCCAGCGCCGGCGGCCCCGCGGGCTGCGGAGCCTTCGCGCGGGGATTCCCCACGCGGGATTTTACCGACAACACCCGCTCGGCGCGGGGGTCCCCCCCCCCAGGTGACACCACCGCGGTCCCCGCCGTGCCCAGTGACCGCACAGTGACCACCCCCCCTACCCCGCGCGATGACACCACGCGTGGCGAGTCCCGCGTGGGGCGGCCGCGGTGGGCGCAAACACCCCCCCTCTCCCCAGCCACACTCCCCCCTGGAGGAGGGGGCACCGTGGGCTCAGCCCGGTGCGGGGGGACCCCCGGGCACAGCGCCGGGAGGGGCTGCGGGCGGCGCTGTGCCCCCGCGGCCGGGGCATTGTCCGCCGCCGGAAATGCAGCCGCTGGTCACTCGCCCTTTGTCCCCGCCCGGCCCGGGGGGCGACGGGACCCCTCGCCCCCGGCACCGCCTCGGCTCCTCTCCCCGCCGCCGGGTTCCGCCGGTGCCGCCGGGACGGGGGTCGCGCATCCCCTGAGGGGTCGCGCGGTGCCCGGAGGGTTACACGGCCCTGGGGGTGCGCGACCCACTCGCGGGTCACGGGATGGGGCTGGGGGTGCAGGAAGACCCCACTGTCCTAGAAAACAGCCCCCCACCCGGCCCCGGGGCATCAGCCCGTCCCGGTGCCGATTCCCCCCGTCCCACCCTGTCGCGGCTCGCAGGTGGCTCCACTCGTGGGGAGGGGGCGCGGGGAAACGAGGTGGAAACTCCCCCCAGTCCTCGGTGGTCCCACCTTCTGTCCATCCCGCCCCCCCGGGAGTCACCTCTTCCCTTGACAGGTGGCCTCGCCCCTAAGTGCCCTAAGTGGGGGGGTTCAGCCCCCCCCTCCAAATCCCTCCCGGAATGTGTCGCTATTACCGAGGGGGGGTTAATTAGGATCACGTGGGGACAGGATGGCGGAGCAGGGCCCGGCGCCCCCCGGCCCCGCGGGTGGGTCCTGGGGCGGAGGGGGGGGGCGGGGGCTGCCATTGTCTGCGAGAATTTGGGAGCCTTTGAAAAAACCCTCCCGCTCCCTCCCACCCCTATTGTTGGAGTGAAGATGGAGTCAAACCTCTCTCGGCTCCCTCCCGGCGGGGTCTAAGCTGGGGTTTTTTGTTGGTTGTTTTTTTTTTTTCCTCCTTTTTTTTTTTTTTTTTCCTTTTTTTTTGGCTGGGCTGATACCCTCAAAGCTGGCCGAGGAGGAGGAGGGAGGAGGCGGTAACAGCCACAACTCGGAATTTGCAAGCGAGTGTCGGGATGGGGTCTGTTTCCAACCAGCAGTTTGCAGGTTAAGTTATATTATTGTCGGAGCCCGCCTCGGCTCCGTGATTATTAATAACGACGGCAGAGCCCGGCTGGGGGGCGCAGGGACCCCCCCGACCCCGGCCCACCCAGCCCCGCTGCGCCCCAGCAGCGCGGCCGGGCCCGGCGCGGCCCCTCTCCCCCGCGCAGCACCGGGGGGCTCGCAGGGGGGGATATATAATTTTTTTTTCATCCCCCCTCCATCCCCAGGATGAGCCCAGAAGTTTGGGGCCGGAGGTGGCTGCTGGGGGTGGTTGGGAGCGGGGGAGGCCCGTGCAGCAGGGGGATGCTGGCGGTAGGGAAGAGTTTCTCCAGCGTGGCTTGCTGAGGGCAGGGGGGTTGCGGGTTGATATTTTGAGGGAGTTTTATCCCTTTTTTTATACTTTTTTTTTTTTTTTATCTTTTGAGTTTTGTTTCTTTTTTTTTTTTTTTTTTTTTTTTTTTTTTTTGTAATTGGCTTTTTGAGGGGGTTTTTGCGGGGTAGGATTTTTTTTTTTTTCGTTTTTAACGTTTTTGAGGGGAAAACGGATTTAGGGCCCCCAGCCCACGCACCGCCTGAGTCGTGCTGGCAGGAGCTGCCTTCACTTCCCCCTGCTCCTGGGGTGATCCCCACGCACACGTGGAAGCAGAGCTCACCGCTCTGTTGGGGTTTATTTGGAGGGGAGTTGGAATTTTTTTCGCCTTTTCCAGCCTGGGGAACCCGAGCAGGATTTGAAGCTCCTGCTGCGGGCTTGCCCGGCTGGATGCGGGGTGGCTGGGCCGGGGGGGACCCTCGGCTCCCCCAGCCCCGCGGCTCAGCGGCTCCGTGGGTCTCTCGCCAGGTGCGAAGCCGGGCGAGGAGCCGGCTGGAGACTCGCCCAAGCCCGAGAACGAATCCCAGCCACTGCACGGCTCCGGCATCTGTAAGTGGTTCAACGTCCGCATGGGCTTCGGCTTCCTCTCCATGACCGCCAAGGGCGGCGCGACCCTGGACTCTCCCGTCGATGTCTTCGTGCACCAGGTACGGGGCCGGAACCCGCGTGGGGAGGGAAGGGGGTGCAGCCCCCAGCACCCTCCGGAGGATGCGAGGCGGGATGGGGACCCCCCCGCCCCACCCACGCGAGGCCGGGGGTCCCCCGTCCCAGCCCGGGGTCCAGCCGTGGTCGCCCGGGGCGGGTTTCCCCGGAGCCAGGCGGGTGGAAGGGCAGGCACGGCCGCAGCCCGGGGCTCGTCCTCGGGGACCGACCCTGTAAGCTGATCCCGAGCGATTTAATTTTCCCATCGTTGTTCCCTGAGGAGCCCCTCGGGGCCGGATCCAGGGGAGCAGGTGCCCGCGGGGCCGGGCGGGACGTGCCGGAGCGGGGACGCTGCTCGCCCCGTGGAGGGACACGGGGAAGAGGCGGTTTCCCCGCGGTACCCGCTCCCAGGGATGCGGGACTGCGCTTTCCCCCGCTGGAGCTCATCCCCGGGAGGGGGGAACCTCTGCCCGCGCCTCTTGTCCCGCTCGCGGGTGGCACAAAGGCGTGCGGGGCCGGGTGTGTGTCCCTTTGGATCCTGTATGACAGTGACAGTCTCGTGTCCGGGTTTGACCCTGCTGAGCGGGGAAGACCCACGCGTGTCGGTGACCCTGCGCCGAGGGAAGTCGTGGATTCGGGGCTGCAGCTGCTTGAACCCCCCGCCCCGGCTCCCGGGGGAGGATCTGTCGGGAGACCCCGCGCAGGGGCTGGGGAAAGGGTTTGGAGATGGTGCCCAAACCGGGGCCAGCACTGGGAGGGAGATGTGGGGCTCAGCACCGGCTCGTGTGGACGGGGGTCTGTGGGGTGAGCGTGGCCCCTGAGTGTGGACAGCAGCTGCCGTGGGGCTGGGGAGCAGAGTGAGCACGAGCGAAAGGGGCTCGGGTGTTTTTGGAGCAAACACCGGTGAGTGTGGAGGAGCATGATGGTGCTGGCTCCAGGGAGCCCCTGGAGCAGCTGCCTTCAAAGGCTACTGCTCTCCGTGGGCCCAAATCCCCCCAGGCTGGGTATATCCTGCGATCTGGGGGTGCAGGATTGAGCCTCTGGGCTGCGACAAGCTCCTGGTGATCTCTTACCCCCTACCCACGAGTGGATGCTCCAGGGCAGGGCTATGGTGACTTGGCAAGCAAATGATGACCAGGGGAGATGTAAATCCCTCCTCCCTCAGCTGTGGTGTGGGCAAAGTGCCTTGTTAGGAGTTACTATCCCAGGCCAGGACACAGATGGTTTTGGAGTAGAGGGCTCCAAATCGGCCAGGGAAAAACAGATCCCGGTGCTCTCCAGAGAGCAAATGGGTCTTTGCATCTCAATGTAGCACAGCGGGACCCAGTGCCCCTGGGGAGAAGCCTCCCGCCCTTCTCCTGGGGGTTTATTGCCCCCAGGCAGTCTGGTTTCCTGATTGCTTTTGCTCACATTCCTGCAGGAAAAGAGAATTAACTGGGGTGTCTCTGTCGGGAGCATCCCACTGCCCGGGGAGAGCTGCAGCCTCCCGGTGCCCCCCGTTTTCCAGGGCTGGGGGAACCATGGGGTCCCATGTGCAGGGTTTGCAGCATTTGGGAAACACAAGGAATACTGGGAAAAAGCGGGTTATTTTGGGTAGTAAAGGGGGGGGGGGGTTCCCCTGCTGCAGTGAAGGGCAGGGTGGTCCCAGCGTGGGGTTTTGCACCAGCAGAATCGGGGCAGCTTTGGGCTGATGGAGAACCTTTCCCCTCTGTGCTGGGCTTTGCCTCCTGCCCTACTTCGCTGGTGGCACAAAGTTGCTGCTCTCCTGCAGTGAATCAGCCAGAGCTGATGCCGGCAGCTTTCCCACTGCCGAGCATCCCTGGCTCAACCCTGGCCCCTTCTTGCAGAGGGACCAAACTCAGGCTCCCACCGCAGCCTCGCTGATTTTGGGTGGCTCTCGGGGAATCGGGCCCTTCTGCCGATGCTCTCCCCATCCCAGCATCCGGGCGATTCCCGGTAGCCGGTGTCCACTCCCTGGGGAGGGAGTCAGGACTGGGAGGGCAAAAGCCAAGATCAGCCAGAGGGGACAGCACTCAGGGCTCGGGGTGCCCTGCCCAGCACCCACTGCCCGCTCCACACAGGGTGCCCCAAACCGGCCTTTGGGGCTTAGCACCCCAGAGCCCCCAAATCCCCGATCCTTCCCCTCTTCATTTACATATGTGAATGATGACCCACAGGAAGTAATTGTGGGAGAAAGAAGGGAATTGGCCTCTTTAGATCTATTAAATCACTTTATTACAGGAACCAGGTCTGAATGGCCCCTCTCTGCAGGGAGCGCGTCTCCATCTCCCTCTGCCTTTATCTGATCACAAAGAGATTAAAATCTCGGCAGGACAGGAGACTAACAGGGCTCCTCGGGGCTGCCTTTCCCTCGCATTGTGAGCTAAAAATGAGGCATTTGGGTTCAAATGCCTCCCCTGGACACTGGAGATGGATTCATTTGGGGGCTGTGAGGACACAGAGGGGATAAAGCACAGAGGAGCAGAGCAGGTCGTCCCAGAGAGGTGAAGGGCTGAGCAGCACCCGTGAAGGGGTTGGGGGTCTTGAGGTGGCAGAAATTTGGCTGGTGATGGTGAAGACCCTAAAGCTGCAGTGGTCCCCTCGGGATGCAGCTCCTGGGCTTTGGGCATCCCTTAAAGGAGTCTGGGGCTGCCAGGGAAGGCAACCTGGAAAGAGGGAGAGGAGAAAATTGGGGCACCCTGTGGCCCCAAGGCTTGCTGCTGCTCGTTTGAGCTGGAGGAGTGAACACAGACCAGCAGGGCTGGGATTTTGGGATGGGGCCCAGCTGAGAGGAGAAGGGGATGTCCAACCCCTGGGAATCGCTGCTCTCCACAGCTTGGCTCCAAGTGTTTCTCTAAGCCAGCAGGTCTAAATCCTTGATAAAGGCAGTCAGGTGGATTTTTCGTTTCTCCTTATGATTTTAGCGAGGAGAGCTGCGGGGCACTGCTGGGACCCCGTGGCTGCTGTGGCTGCAGGGTGTTTGGTCACTGGTGTCTCTCTGACATGGTCCTGTGTCCTTGCTGTGCCCATGGTTAGACCTGCTGGGGTGTGGCACTGCTGCCCTGCCCGAGTGCCCAGGGCAGCGTGGAACTAGTTGGGCACATCCCAGCACCGGAGAGACTCCAGTCCCCCTGTGATCCCTTGGGTGCTGCCGACCTGGGAGCCTCGTGGGGGTCAGGGTGGGTGGAGGGGCTCCATCTCCACTCAGCTGGGCAGGGGTGGGATGAAGGGGGATGGCAGCTCCTTGGACGTGGATTTTGGCCGAGCTGACCTGAGCTGTCACCCACCTGTGCTCCTGCCATCTGCCTGCATGTGGCCACGATAACAATAATAATAATAATAATCCACGTGAGCATGACGTGAGGTCCTAAAAAAAAAAAAAAGCACGTGTTTGGAGGGAGCTCCATCCCTGACTGTGCAGGAGAGCAAAGGCAGGGGAACAAGGGGCAGCCTCTCTGTCAGGGAGCAGGGTCCAGCCTTTCCTTGGGGTCCCCTGTTGGGGCAGGATCTGACCAGAAGGGTTTGGTTTGTGCAGAGCTGGAGCGGGGGCAGCAAAGGAAAGGGGGAATCTTTGAGTCGGAGTTGGACCTGTGATGCTCACAGAGGCACGGGGCACGTGCAGGATCTCATTTTTCCTGCTTTCTCGTGTGCATCACTCCCGTGTTTGCTCTGCGGGACCAGGGTCACCCACAGAGCTGGGTGGGCACCAGGGTTACACACGTCCCTCGGGAAGAGATCATGGAATCACAGAGCAGTTTGGGTTGGAAGGGACCTTTAAAGGTCATTTAGTCCAACCCCCCTGCAATGAGGAGGGAACAACCCCCCCTCCAGAGATCCCCAGGGGTAGAAACGCTCGTTGGAATCTCTGCTTCTGAAGGGGGAGAGGGATAGGAGCAATTTCTTTGGTGGTTGGTTGGGGTTTTTTTTATTTTATTTTGTGGTTTTTTTTTTTTTTTTTAAATAACCGCTGGAATAGAATTGTATTGCACCGCTCGTGCGCCGCATCTTGAGGGAAATAGCGAAAGAGAGCTGCTTTATTCCACCCCTGAAACTCCCTCAAGACGCTCACACACACACACACACAAAAAAAAAGCCTCCTGTCTCTGTCTAAAGATTAACTGATGGCCGCAGGCACATCCCTTCCCCCAGCTCCCCCTCCCTGCCCCAGGGAGAGAAAACACCCTGGAATGGTTTCTTAGATAATATGGCCCAAATGAATGGGATTGCTCCCGGGATGGAGTGGGGATGGAGCTGGGGAGGGCTGGGATGGAGCTGCTGCCCTGGCGAGCCTCTGTCCCTGCCGCTCCCAGCTCCAGCTCCGACGTTTCCTTTTCCCTATTTACTCGCACCTAAGAATCGGCGGGATTGAAGCCGAAATCACCACTGGAAGATGTGCCGCTGCTCCCGGCCGCGTTCCTGCTTTAATATGGGAGCACAAAATTAATACGCAGCCCCTGATCCCAATTAGCTGCCCCTGTGAAGCGCAGGAGGGTTTTGGTGGGGAAAAATACAGCCAGAGGAGCTAAAAGGATTTAGGACAGGAAACTGATGGATTAAACTCTGTGGTAGATGCTCTTTTTTTTTTTTTTTTCCCCAGAATTGGTACTTAGAGTTTAATTTTACTGGGTTATGGTGGAGAATTAAGAGCAAACATAGTTACTTTGCCAGGAAAATGGCTTTATTTTGATTTTACTTGAACTGGGGGGAAAAAGAAAACGGGGATATTGCATCAAGGAGACACTGGAAAGATCTGCTAATGTTAAATCCCCCGTGCTCCTCCCGAGGGCTCCCACACCCAACTCCCTCTTGATCTCTGCACCAACTCCTGGAGCTGAGGCAGGACCCCCATTCCCAAGCAGCATCCACTGGCTGCTCCCACGGGGGTCTGAGCTGCAGGAAGGGACTGGGATGATTCCTGCTCTGAGCCCCCTACGTGTGTGAGCCCAAAACCAGCCCCTGGAGCTTCTGGCACTGGGAAAAGATTTGCTGTGTGATGTGGAGACAAGGAAAGGCTTTGCTCAGGGATGGATCCAGGCGCAGGCTGGGAAGGCAAAGGGACATTTCCCTGCTGGCCTTGTGGCCAGTGGTGGGGAGCTGAGCTGGCCCTGCTGTTCCAGGGCTTGAATCACTACTCCATGTGGGCCAAAACCTGCTCTGGGGGCTGTTTGCCATCGAGCTGTGCCATGCAGAGGTCACCACCAATGCAGTACCCACAGTGATGGGGCACAGGCCTCCTGAGGGCTCAGCAATCCCTGGGCTGTTTTTCCTGACCCTCCTCTGCAGAGTGAGGTGTCTCAGCTCACTGAGGCACTGCAGTGGGGTTGGGCTCCCCCAAAATGCTCTGGGCCGGGCCCAGACGTGCTCTTGTCACGGCCACTCTTATCCCATCATCCCAGCCTGGCTTGTTTTCCAAAGGATCTCAGTTTAAACGTTGCTGGAGGGACGAGGTGCAGCGGCCGCTCCGCCCCAGGCCCCGCGGGACACAAAGATGGTTTGATTGAGTGGCCGGGGCTGGCTGGGAATAAACGTCCCCTTGTGTCACTGTGGGGAGGCCGCGGGGACAATGGTGACCCCGGGGCCGGCCGAGCCCCTCCGGAGCCCGGCGGGGTGGGGGTGAACCAGAGCCCGGCAGTTTGGGGGGCAGCGGCTGGATTTGGGGTGCTCCGTGGTGTCACCCCTTCCACAGGGATCTGGGATCCGTGATGAGGGATTTGTTGGGTGGAGGAAGAGGAGGGGTGAAGGCACCCACGTGCAGGGGGGGTGTGGGGGACACCCTGTGCCGTGGAGGGCGGGGGGTGGGCAGCGCTCGGCCGCTCACGTGCTGCGTCTTTGTCTGCCGTAAATCAGCTACCGGGGTGCGGGGTGGGAGGAAAAGGGTGGGTGGAAAAGCATCCTTGGATGCTCTGGGTGGATCCTGGGGTGGAAAAGCACGCTGTGATGCCTGGTGAAGGGGTGCCTTGGCGGGGGGAGTGGCACTGGTGGAAGGTGCTCCAGCTCTGCTTCTGTTCCTTGTCCTGCTGGTTAATCCCAGGCCCTAATGATGACAAGGACATCCTTGCACCAGGCTGTGCTTTAAAACAGTTGGGATGGCACTGCTTTGCGATCCCGAGCCCAGGGTGACCCTATACCCCCCCTACCAAAACCACATCCCCAAGACTGACCCCCCAGCTCCTCCAAGGGACCCGGGCCCCAAACCCTGGCACCCAACGGGTGAGCCCCAGTTCTCCCGCAGCGGGTGAGCTGGACGCAGGGTTGGTGTGTGGAGGGGCTGGAGGGGGTCAGAGGGGCCGCGGCCATGCCGGCCACCCTTCCTCCCCCCGCCGGGGCCTGGAACTCCTGGAATTTGGGCAGCGGGAGCGCGGCCGCCGCCGGCCCTTTGTTCTCGCTGGCCGGTGGCTCCCGGCCCTGGCCCTCCCCTGCGCTCCCCCTCATCCCCAGCATCCCCGGCTCGCTCCAATCCCCCCCTTCCTCTCTTTATTTTTGGGGGGGGGGGGGGGGTGTGTGTGGAGGCCTGGGAAGGCTCCGGCTTTGTGTGTGGTGTGGGACAGGGGCTCTGGGCCCCTTCCTTTCAGATGCAGGAGGTATGCAGCTAATTCAATGGGCTGCAGTTTGATTACCTATCTGATAACAGAGGAATGCCAGCAATGTGTGTGTTTTGGGAAGGGGGCAGGGGGGATGCGCAGGGACCACCAGCCACTCTGCAGCTCACATCAAAAGGCTGCAGCAGGGGGGGAGAGCTGGGGCGCCCCAGCCTCTGTCCCCCCCCCTTCCCTGGGGAGAGGGCGTTTCCTTTGGCCTTTTGGCAGAGGGGGCTGGGGGGGTGGTTGTCATCCTCGCCCGCTCCCGGAAAATAAATCGCTTCCCCCGTCATGTTGCAGCAGCTTCTGCCCAGCCCTCCTCTTCCTCGGAATGGCTGGGCAGGGGTGGATCCTGGCACCGGGGCGATGGTGCCCAAGGTGTGGGCTCAGCTGGGGGGCCCAGCCTGTGCACCAGGGTCCCCCCTGCCACGGCTCAGCTTTGTCCCAGAGCGCCTGGGAGTTTTCATCCCCGCAGTGTAAACACAGCTGGGCCAGCTGGGGCTGTAAACACCCCGAAAGCAGCCACAGGAGGTGGCTGGTCTTGTTCCCCGGCCTCCAGGGAATGGTGCTCAGCCCCTCCTGGTTCCCAAAACCCCGTGGCTGCTGCTGGATTGGGGCAAATTCCCCATCTGGGGTAGCTCCTGTCGCCCAAACCACCTCACACGCCGGGGACAGGACAGGACAGGGCAGGGTAGGTGACTGACCCCAAGGTGCTGAGGCATCTCCTCTGATGTGCTGGTCGAGGCTTTGGGCACTGAGCTCCTGCTGGGGGGATGCTCAGCACTGGGGGGGAGCTGGGTTGGGGTTGGGGAGCAGTGGTTGGGTGCCCCTCTGAGCATGGCAGGGGCTTTGCCAGTGGTAGGTGGTGCTGGAACTGCCCTGGGTGGGCAGAGGTGGCCATGAGACCCTGTCATGTCCTTGTTGTCATTGGGGACCTCATGGCTTAGGGTATGATTCTCCCTTTTGGGAGCAGGAGCAGGTCAGAGAGCAAAGGGCAACCCCATCTGGCCTGCTCTGGATCCCATACCAGCAGGCAAGGGTGACTTGGCTCAGCCTATGGGGTTTGTCCCATGAAGAATTGGTGGCACACCAGGCACAGAAAAGGGGGGAAACAGCAGAAAAAAGGGTCTCAAGGGTTGTGCCTCGAGCTCTGCTGCGTTCCCACTTCCCCCACAGGCCCATGGACATCCTGCAAGAACCCCCCAAGAAAAATTCAATCCTAAAACCCAACAACTCGGCTCCTTCCCTCTCTGCTTTTACACGGGGTGCTCCCTCGTGGGTCCTGGTGAGATTTGGGGTGCAGATGGGAACAGACCGTGCCTGCCTGTCCCGGGCAGCGCTCACACAGAGGCTCCGTGCGGGAAGAATGGGCGAGCGCGGCCCCACGTGACGGGAACTCTCCGGGCCATGAATGGGGGGAGATGCTCCATTCATAAATGCAGGGTCCTGCCGCAGCCGCGCAGGCGTTTGGCGCCGGCTCTGCTGGGAATCCCCAGCCCGCTGGAGCTGCTCCTCCCTCCGCCAGCAAATCCCCTTAACTCTTTTGGTCGTGGTCGTTTGGGCTCCTGCTGCCTGGCGGAGTTGAGGGAATGCCGTGCTGGAATTGCTGCCCGGGATGGCAGTGATGCTGGCAGTGATGCTCATGGCACAGGGGGTTAAGAGCTGTCGCCTGCATTGCCCAGCTTGGCTCCTTAGGGATTTGTTCTGCTAAAATGGACAGAGCTCTTGAAAGTGGAGAGGATTTTCCTATCATCCCACAGCCCCCTCCCTAGCCTGGGTCTTTCTGACTTGCATTGTGATGACCACTGTGGTGATCCTGGGAGGGATAAGAGGGGGTCCTGGGAAGGGTGGGAGAAGCTCCCAGCAGTGATAATCCCGGGCCAAATGGCTGCTTAATTAATTATTGGAGGTGATTAAATGGCTTGAACTGAGGTGAGCTGCAGTGAGGGGGCTGGCAGTGCCAGCTTCCAGCCTCCTGGCTTTACTGTGGGTCCTGCCATGACTGTGCTTGTGTGAAGCCTCGAGATCCTTTTGTATTTTTAAAATGATGTTTTGGAGGTGCAGGAGCAGCTCTTGCTTCCCAGCACGGGGCTGGGTGGGAGAAGGGAGCTGTTTTGCAGCGCTGACAGCCAATATTTTGTTGAAATTTGTGTCTGAGCTGTCTCTGCTGGCCCTTAAACCAGTGAGCCCCACTCAGCCGGGTGTCTGAGCTCACTGAATGCTCTGTGTTATCAAACAGGGCTCCAGACATTTTAGGGAGATGAAGGTGCCTGGTTGAGCTTAATCCTCAATGTCTATCCCCTCACAAGGGACAGGCACAGGGGAATGTTGGCAGCTCTTGTGCCACGGGAGGTGTTTGCTGGGCTGGGGCTTGTCGTGTGCCCAGTGGACACCCCCAGCTTTGTGCTGACCCCCATCCTTCCCCTCCCAGAGCAAGCTCCACATGGAGGGTTTCCGCAGCCTGAAGGAGGGCGAGGCTGTCGAGTTCACCTTCAAGAAGTCATCCAAAGGTTTGGAGTCCATCCGGGTGACCGGCCCGGGGGGCGTCTTCTGCATCGGCAGCGAGAGGAGGCCCAAGGGCAAGAGCCTCCAGAAACGCAGATCCAAAGGAGACCGGTAAGGGCTGATCCAGGGCTGAGCCCGGGCAGGATCAGGAGCTGCCTGGGTACCCTGGGGATGGGCACGAGTCCAGTGGGGTGGGCAGCGACCCTTCCTCTGGGAAAGCAGCTTCCTTTGGCAGTTAATGAGTGGCAGATGCAGCTCGGTGGGGAAAGGGCAGGGAAGCAGCAGGGAAGGGCAGAGGTCAGGGACACCCTGGGCGGCCGCTCCCCTCGGCTCAGGGAGCCGTGCTGGGCAGGGGTAATTTTCTCCAAGAGCAACCCTTCCTTGTGGGAAGGAAATAAGCCGGACGTCCTGGCAGCATCTCCCACGGTGAGGCTGCGAGCCCTGGGGCGAGTTTCTGGCCAGCTCTTCATCTCCCCCTCTCCTCTCCCATCCTCTCCATCTCGGCTTCCTGGAGATGCCTCATCCCAGTTTTCCCAGTGGATGCTGTCTGCCCCACTCCGCTGTTCTCATAAACTAATCAGAAAGGAACTGGGAAGGAAAAGGAAAGAGGAAAGGGTTGTGGCCATCCTACAAGGATGCAGGATGTGAAATGGACACAGTGTAGTTCCCTCTGCCCACACGCCTCTGGTGTGAAGGTGGCACCCGTGGGATGGGGGCTGGAAGGTACAGAAGAAGCCACCTTTTGGGTTGTCCCTACACTGATGGCCATGGTCCCTGCAAGTTCTGAGGGCTGTGTAACCCTGGGAGCGGGGTCTGGAGACACAGGAGCCAGAATCCTGATGGAGCCAGAGGGGTGGAACCCCGTGTGTGGTTCTGGTGCAGGGGTTTGCTGCCATCTCCTGGGTACCAGCAGCACCACTGAGCCCAAACTGGCCCTGCTGGAGCTGAGGCTCTGCAGGGACCAACCCCAGGGCCACCATCGGCCCCAAAGAGCCGAGCCCACATCCCTGCAGCAGCCGGGCTGTTTAAAGCCCAGCTCTGGCTGTGAAGCCAGATCGGTCCCGGGCATGGCCACGGCACATCCCACCTCATTTCTCCTCCTGGAATCTCTCCCCTCACACAGATGCTACAACTGCGGCGGGCTGGACCACCACGCCAAGGAGTGCAAGCTCCCACCACAGCCCAAGAAGTGCCACTTCTGCCAGAGCATCAGCCACATGGTCGCCAACTGCCCCGCGAAAGCACAGCAGTCCCCCAGCTCCCAGGGGAAACCTGCCTACTTCCGAGAGGAGGAGGACATGCACAGCTCGGCCCTCCTCCCCGAGACCCGGGAATGATGGTGGGTGGCAGGGAGAGGGGGGATTCCACCGGGATGAAAAGGCTTTGGCAAGGCAACGGGCAGCTGTGGGGGCTCAGAGGAGGGAGGGCAGAGTGAAGGACTGGGGAGGGCAGGCAGCGGGGACCCAGTGTCCCTGCACAGACATTTTTCCCCTGTTCCCAGGCTGGGAAAAGCTTTAATCAGGATGGCTTGTTTCAAAAATAGGGGAAGGCGTCACCCAACATACCCCTTCCAGCTAAAAAAACCCGAACATATTTGATCCATCTTTATTCTTTTCCTAAATTAAGGCAGGGTGCAGTGTCTCGGGGAGGAGGAGCAGAGGAGCCACATCACAGGGAGGAGCTCATGGCTGCTTGTTCTCCTGAGCTTCAAACAGGCTCTGGCACAGCTTGGATGAGCTGCAGGGAACCCACTCCTGCTCCTGCCCTGCCCCAGGGAGGGAGGCTGAGGGGAAAGGCTGGCTGTGGAGTGCCAGGGAGATGCCCATGGGCCGGTCCCATGAGTCCCTCTGCTCCTTGTGGCTTCTCACTCCCAGGGCAGTGTGAGGATTCACAGTTTTTCCATGGTTGCTCAATTGCTGACACCAGCAGAGCCCAGATTTGGGCTCAGCCTGGGAGGAAATGGATCATCCCTCAGGGTCAGACCAACACCACCTGCTCATGGGCTGTGAGCTGCAGACCGGGGGAGACCAAGTCAAAAGAAAACCACTTGTTTTTCCCCCAGTCCCTCCCAAGTGCCAGCCCAGAGAGCATAAGGTGTTTCACGCAGCCAGCTCTTCCCCTCTAAGGCTTCTCCCTGCCTCTGGAACACGGAGCTGGGGAGTGGGAGGGCTTCATGGAGCAGGAACATTCTTTGTTAAGCCTTGGGCACCGGACACGGGGCAGGACCAGATCCCGGGAATGTTGCTGGCAGCATTTCCTTTGGAAAACCCATGTACACATCCCACCCAGGGCTCACATAGATCCAGCCATGGCCTGCTCCAGACACCAGACTGGATCTTCCCACGGGCTCTGGATCAAACCCACACGGGACAAACACACACCTCTGCTCCTCCTGCCCATCCCACACTCCAAAAACTGACGGCTCCTGAGCCTCCCCAGGGACAGAGGACAAGGGTGTCCCCGGGTTAGTGGCTGCTGTCCCCCCTCCCCATGGCCCCCCCCAAGTCTTGCCTTTATTTATTGGCCCCGGTGGGCACCCCTTCTCCCAGGGCAGCCCCCCCAGGCCGTGCCAAAGCCAAGGCCAAGTGAAACCTGCACTAGGACGTGCGTGAATGACGTATCTTTGGGTTTGTTTGTCGTCTTTTGTTTTGGGTTTGTTCTTTTCTTTTTTTTTTTTTTTTTTTTTAATATAAATATTCTGGTTTTGTATTTTTGTATATTTTAATCTTTAAGAAAAGAAAAGGAAAAAAAAGAAAAAAAAAAGAGAGAGAAAAAGGACATAATTCCTGCAACTTATTCTCAGGTATTCGAGCAATCTCAGGGATAAAATGCCTCTGTAGCCCAGTGCTGGACAGAGAGGAGGGTTTTTTTCTAACAGCACAAAGAAGTGATGAAGTTTGTATTGGAAGTGTAGATCTACCTCACTGCATGTTTGCTAGGTGGGCTGACGTGTTGTCGAGCTTTTCAGTTGTGTTTTTTGGTATGTTTGGGATTTGTTTTCTTTTTAACTGTATTTTAATAGTCTCTCTCCCTTTCCCATGCACTGATGGAGGAATTTGCAGATCTGTGTGTGGGGATGGAGAAGCCAGGCAGTGCCATGGGGCAGGGAACAGCTGCTAGAGCCCATGTCGGCTCCCCAGCTCCAGAGTTTTTCCCAGCCTGGTGGCTTTTGAGGACTGTCCTCTGTTTCTCTCTCCTGTTTATGCTCATACACCCCCTCCCCACCATCCCAGTGGGAACACTGCAGCCCACCCTGTGCCTGAGCCCTCCTGTTGCCCATGGGCTGGGGTGTCACACAGGCTCCCAGCAGGCTGGTGCCGTGTGGTTGGGGGTTGGAAAGCCAGAATGGTGGGTCCAGCCTAATTCAGGGGGTCCCAGCCCCATTCAGGGGAACATGGTAAGAGCAGACAGTGGCCAGTAGGGCGTTGGGAGACTGAGGGTTATCCTCAATCCCTCAATCCCCTGCCTTGAGCTGAGGGCTGGCTGTCCGTGACCCTCTGGGACAAGGGACTTGGTTCCAAGTCCAAGGGAGGTGAAACTGCTCCGTATTTTACTCCCTTCCCAGCTTCCCTCAAATGCTGACTCACCATGGCTGGGGGAAACTCTGGATGCCAGTTTTTGGGGCATTAACACTCCACTTTGCAGCCTTCCCAGGGAGGGCATCTCGCCGTGCCGGTGTCGGGCCGTGGGCGCAGTTTCTGCTGGTTTTTAGTAGCAATAGGTTTAGATGTGGAGCAGGGTTGGATCAGATGGGGAGCACTGACTCCATCCTCAAGGTTTGGGGTCACCAGGGGGACTTGCTGAGGCTGCTGGAGCCCGGTGACCCCCGGCACGTGGGCATTGAGGGGGATGGAGAGCGGCTCCCCAGCTGCTCCCTGCCTTGCTCCAGTAGTTTTATGGTGAGGTGGTGGTCTCTTCTTGGGAGGGGTGGGGGGCAAGGACTTTTAGTTCCTGGCTAGCAACGAGATCTATACAGAACTACTTCAGGAAAACAGCTTTAGTCTGACGGGGTAAATGCAATAGAGCGTTGGTGGGGGGCTCTTGGCCTCCCCTCGGCACCTCAGCTGTGCCAGGGAAACTGCTGCCCCCCTAATTCCTGTATCTGTCCTCAAGAATCCTGTAGGACCTTCCCCCCCCCCCCCCCTTCCTGCTCCCACTTTAATGGTCTGGTGATTTTTTCTGCTAGATGTCTAGTGTGTGTGTGTGTAAATACCTCTGTAAATCTTTCCATTTTCTCTCAGTATTCTCCTTGATTATTGTTTACAAAAATAAGAGGGAAAAAAAAATTAAAAAAAAAAAAAATAGCCAAATGATCTAATAGGTTATGGACCAGGGAGATGGGATCTGCTCTCCCACAAAGAGCTGCCAGGTATGAGCTCTGTAACCATCCCTGTCCTGGGCTAAAGCAAATAGAGGATCACTCAGGTTTCCCCCGGGGCCAGAGCGGTGCCGGGATCCAAGAAAACAGGGATTTTTTAATCTGCAAAGGGGAAGCCACACTGGAGAAAGATGGGATTGATTCTCATCATCATCATCTCCTTGTGTTTGCCACTGTGGTTCTTCCTGTTATCTTTGACAATAATTAACTGAATTGCTGCATCATCACCCACCCTTGCCCATGCTGGGCACTATGCATGAGGGGATGGGGCAACGCTCAGGGTCCTGCTGTGACACGGGAGTGTTTGAATGTATGAGGAATAAAATAAAGATATCCCTCAGGAGGGGGGTGTCTTGCCCTGGGGCGAAAAGCCTCGAGTCCCCCAAAAGTTGTCCACGAGGAGACGGAAGAATGTAACCCATGTTTACTGCTAGCAACCAAAGTTTGTGTCAAACCCGTGAAGTTTTATGGAGTTGGGTGGGAGGGAGGGGACGAATCGGGGTGGCTGTGTGTGTGTGAGGCTCAGGGTGACCCCTGAGTAACTCACACTTTTCCAAAGAGATTCCCTGCTGGAGTCTCTGCGGTGAGATTCCCCCGGTTCCTGTTGCCACAGGTTGCCCCCCTCCACCCTGTTCATTTTATTCTGTTCATTTATTTTTTTTTGTACCAACTGTGTAAAATGTTGTCTGGGGAAAAAAAAAATAAAAATAATAAAGACCATGGGCAATGGCTGCTGGTGATGCTGTGTGTGTGGTTACTCTTGTTTTTCTCCCCTGGGGTTGAGGAGCCCAGACCCCAAAACGGGTGTCAGGGCAGGGAATTGGGGTATCTGAAAAACCAACACAGCCCTGCCACGGGATCACAGACTGGTTTGGGTTGGGAAGGACTTTGAAGGTCATCTTGTCCCACCCCCTGCCATGGGCAGGGACACCTTCCACTAGCCCAGGTTGCTCCAGCCTGGCCTTGGACACTTCCAGGGATGTGGCAGCCACAGCTTCTCTCGGCAAGCTGTGCCAGAGCCTCCCCACCCTCACAGGGAGAAATTCCTTCCCAATATCCCACCTAGCCCCGCCCTCTGGCAGTGGGAAGCCATTCCCTGTGTCCCGTCCCTCCCCAGCTCCCTTGGAGCCCCTCAGGCTCTGGAAAACTCCCCCCCCCGCCATGGCGCCCTCCCCTCACAGCCCGCGCGCATGCGCACGGCCCCGCCCCGCCCGGGGCGCCGCCTGTGACGTAAGCGGAAGGGCACGTCACGCTCCGGCCGAGGCTGAGGGGACACCGGCGGGGCAGGGACCCGGAGAGGTACCGGGAGAGGTACCGGGAATGCGGGGGGAAACGGGGAGGTATCGGGAATGCGGGGGGAAACGGGGAGGTACCGGGAATGCGGGGGGAAACAGGGAGGTACCGGACACCGCGGGAGGATAGGGAGGGGGCCGGGGCGGGTACCAGGCACCGAGGGGGAACCGGACATCAAGGAGAACTGGGAGGGGGCCGGGGTAGGTACCGAGACCGGGAGGGGGCCGGGGCGGTACCAGGACACCGAGAGGAGACCGAGGGAGGTACCGGGCACTGGAAGGGAACCGGGCGTCAGGGGGGACAGCGGGAGGGGACCGAGGGAGGTAGCAGGCACCAGGAGGGAGCCGGGGAGGGCACCGGTACCGGGCAGGAGCTGGGCACCGGTGGGATACCGGGAGGGGAGTGGAGAAGGTACCAGGCACCAGAGAGGAACCGGGCACCGGGAGGGGACCGGGGCAGGTACCGGGCATCTGGGGGCATCGGGGTGGGGGGGACTGGGCAGCGGGCATCGGGCAGGAACTGGGCAGTAACCGGCCACCGGGTGGACGTTGGGTGGAGGAATCGGGCACCGGGGGAAAGGCCAGGGAGGCACCGGGAATTGGCCACTGAAGAGAACCCGGATGGTACCGGGGAGGGCACCGGGGGGGAGGGCGCCGGGACACCCCTCGGGGGTGGGGGGTTGAAGGCGCGGGGGAGCCTCGTTCCACCGGGGCTCTCCCGGTGGAGGCCCGAGGGCCGCTCCGTGCCCGGCTCCCCCTCGCCCGGGGGGCTGTCGGGAGCTGAGTCACCGCCGGTCCTTCCCCCGCTCGGAACCGGAGGCGGGGGTAGCGGCATCCCCGCTAGGCCGGGGGCGAGTCACGGCCCTGCCGTGCTCTGCCCCGGGGCACAGACAAGGGGCTGCTCTGGGACGGTTTATCTTTAAGGTGACTTTGTAAAATCGCCCCTAAAAGGTTGATGAACAGCCAGAGCTGGCGTTGGGATGTTCTCAGCCCGAGCTGTGCAAGGGGAGGGTTAAGAGCTTTGGAACAGCCCGAGGTTCAGCAGTTCCTCGCCTTAATATCTTGTGGGTAGAGATCCCTTCCTGAGGAATGAGGCAGAGAAAGCCCATATGGAACAATAATGCCCTCGGTGTAATTATTTGCCTCTGCCCCTGGAGGGTGGAATGATTTCCAGGTGGTGGGATCTGGGCTGTTGCCCCCACAGCTCTCCCAACATTGCTGCTGTGCCCACGTCTCTCAGTGTTCCTGACTGAGAGACCTGAAGAAACCTGGAAATTCAGTAAACTTGTTAGCTCAAACCACATCTTAGGATTTGACGTGCAGGTATTGTGGTAAAAAAAAACCCAATATTTTTACAGCTGCAGAGGCCAAAGCTCTTTATTTGTGAAGGCAAAGACATACCAGTGGGTGACATGGGCACAGGGCAGTTGTGGTGCAGGTTGTGGCTTCATAAAAGTCAGTTTGTGCTGATGCTACCCTGTGAGTGGCACCCAAACTGTGTGTCTGTACCAGCTTGGCTGGAGGTCTCAGTGGTGGTTTTCCTTGCCACCAGCAAGGATTCACTTGGATGACACAGCTGGAAAATTCCAGAGCTCATTCCTGAGCTTCCCCGTTGCCTGCTTATCAAAGGACTTGTGCAGACAGTATAAAGGGCTCCAGAACAGCAAGTCAAAGCTGATTTTTTTCAAGGTGGTTTGTTTGCTTTGGGCTCAAACAGTCATCTTTAACCCCTTTATTTTCATCTTCCCTTTGAAAAAGGAAAAGGAGCTCTGGGTAAAACATGTCGTGGATCAGAGAGGGCGAGCTGACCATCATAGAGAGGTTCTGTGCCAACATCATTAAGGTAAGGGATGGGTAAAGAACTGGCAGGTTCACCAGGGTTCAGGGTGGAACTGTCTCTGGAAAGGGAGCACTGCTGGCAAGGGTGCACTTAATGCTGGCACGGGATGTACATCCCTGAACAGCATTGCAGGGTGGGAGATTATTTAAGCTTAGTCTTGAGAAAGAGCAAGGCTGTAGGCAGAGCTTGCCAATAATGAGCTTGCACTCCCAGCCTTCCATGCTGTGTGCCCTTGCTGATGAAGGCAGGGCGTGGGAAGGAGGGAGAGAAAAGAGATGGTCGGATTGGGAGTCTTAAGAAATGAAACTGAGTTTCTCTGGATTAGAATAATAACTCATCAGTTCTAGGAAAATTCTGTCCTTGGTCAGCAGAGGCTTGAGGCTGGTGGTGCTGCCCTTCAGACCCAGTGAGGTCAGTGGAAAGGAATAGTCCTCTTTGTGGAGGGAAGTCTTATGACCTTCTTTTTGTTTTCTCTGAAGTTAACTGTGAAAAGGCCCTTGAAGTATAAAAAAATGCAGCAGAAAACTGTGTGCACCCTCCCCTGTGGCTGCAGAGAGGTTGCTGTGGCAGCACTGCTCTCCTGAGTACTGCAGTCCTCTCATGTGAGAGAAACAGGGAGGGCAAATTTGCTTTTTAGTTTAGGCAATTGTCAATACTGACATGTTTTTTGGAGACCCCATACTGGGGTTGACAAAGAGGAGACGAACACCTTACTCATTCCAGCTGCAGATTTCATAGCCTTGCACTCCTACAAACAGGCAGTGCTGCCAGGACCGGTGAGGCTGAACTCTCTGTGGCTGAGATGCCTGTTCCCCTTCAGGTCTGTTGTGTTTCTCCTTGTTTTCCAGGCAGGTCCAATGCCCAAGCACGTCGCCTTCATCATGGATGGCAACCGCCGCTACGCCCAGAAGTGTCACGTGGAGAGACAGCAGGGACACTCAGAAGGCTTTGATAAGCTGGCACAGGTGGGAAGGGTGTTTGCTGACTTGCTGTGGTGCAGGTTTGAGCTGTGTTTGCAGCTGGACTGGTGTCTTGTGTTCCTTCTCTTCACTGGAGTCAGTGCTTGGAGGTACCTCCAGAGTCACTCCTGGGCTTGCAGCTTGTATTTGTCATCAGGATTCACAGCTTCAGCTCCCCTCTCTTTGTTATCTTGCAGAGTCATTCTATTCAGCTGTTTTCCCCTCAGTTTTATACTCAGTTAAAATATTTACCTTACAGATCCTGAAGCTTTTATTTCTGTGAAACAGGTTGGAAGAGGTTTTGAAAGGTACAGTACTATAAAATTTATAGCATTACCTACAAGAGGTACTTTCCCTGGCTGGATTAGTCCCATATCTGTGGTGGATTCTCACCCTCAGGGAGTGCTGTTTTCCTTCTGTTCTTTAAAATGAACCTGAAATTCAGCTCTTGATGGTTGTTTCTTTTGATCCAGTCTTGGCATCATGGGAACCAACAGGAGGGTTTTACAGTGGAAAAGCTGAATCTTGTTGGCCTCTCTGATTGTCTCAGTCTGTTTATCTGACTTCTGTTTTTCTGTTATGTTTTGTCTTCTTGCAGACACTACGGTGGTGCTTAAATCTGGGCATTCAGGAGGTGACTGTTTATGCCTTTAGCATTGAGAACTTCAAACGCTCCAAGGAGGAGGTGGATGGACTGATGGACCTGGCAAGACAGAAGTTCAGTCGCCTCCTGGAAGAACAGTAAGAGTCCTCCCATGTCAGTCTGTATCCCACAGGGTGCAACTGAAGCAGAACGTGATGAAGAGATGTTTACAGGGATGTTACAAGTTGTGGAAATGGATTAAATGAAGGAAAACCTTCTCCACCTCCAGTTAGAGATTAGTCCAGAGGGGCTCTGCCTGCCTGGATGGGATGTAGAGCTCCTGTGCATCACAGTCCCCTCACCACATCAGATTTGTGTCAACAGTCCCATCCAAATCATGGGGACAGGACAGCATTCAGATAAGCAGGAGCTTCTGATTGTGCTGATTTAGTACCAGAGTGCCAGATGCCTTGTTTTCATTAAGTATCAAAGCGTTGTCTTAATTTTTGATTAGTTAGAGGTGCCTGGAGTCTGTGTTAGTATTCTAAGCTTCCATATGGATTTTTATAACTTTTAGGTAGGGGTGCCTAATCCATGATCATTTCCTAGGCCTTTGGTTATGTCTGTGCCTCAGGAACTTGTATGGGGAATGAGCAGTTTCCCTCTATGAAATGGTTTGGGATCATCAAATCCAAGCCAGCTTTGCACACATGAAAAACATTTGGTGGTTTTGCCTTTTTCTAATTCTCGGTTTTACTGAAGCTGCTGGTGGATGTAACACAGGGCAGATGTGGCACTTGTGCAGTAGAGACTGCCCTGTTTTCTGTGGTCCTCACTCTCATTGTTGGGTGTAGGGAGAACCTGAAGAAGCACGGGGTGTGTATCCGTGTCCTCGGGGACCTGCCACTCCTGCCCGTGGATATTCAGGAGCTGATTGCCCAGGCTGTGCTGGCAACCAGGAACTACAACAAGTAAGTAACACTCAGTTTAAATTGCTGATACCTCACGTCTTCCCTCTTCTTCCTGAAGGCTGGGACTTGGCAGACGTGCTACACCTCTTTTTTCATCTTTGTCCTACAGTCACACATAACTGTCACCTGCTGGACCTTCCTTGGATTAGCCTTTCACATCTTTTCCTCTTTTCAGATGCTTTTTAAATGTCTGCTTTGCATACACATCGAGACATGAGATCAGCAATGCTGTGAGGGAGATGGCCTGGGGGGTGGAACAAGGACTGCTCGAACCCAGGTAACTCTTGGCTTTCTCTGTGAGGCTTCCTGGGTGAATCCTGCCTGTCTTGCCATCTACACTGCATGAGCAACCTCTCAGAAGCCAAGTGGCTTTTAGATATATCTCATTAAACCAGTAGGACTGGAACAAATGACTTGAAGTTACTATGCAATGTTTGGTTTTTATTATTTCAGTTGCCATGGGGATAGATACACAACCAAGACAGACAAGAAATTGGGTCTGTGTCTTAAGTTAGTTCAAATGTGAAGGCAGATTTTATGTCACAACAATTGGCTGCTTGGCTGACAGTCTTAGCTATGAGGTCAAACAACAGATGAATCATGAATACTGCACTGTTCCTCCACCCTCAAGGAGATGGAGTAGTTGCACTCTGCTCCAGCTGGAAATCCTCACAGTCTGGTTCCACCTCTGTGTTATGTTTCAAAGAGAATGGAGGGGGATGCTCTGGGGGGGCTGAAGGAGCATTTGGAATAGCCTGTGGAGCAGCCAGCAGTGTCCATCAGAAGCAAGCTGATGACCGGCTGTGGTTCAGCTCCGCCACCCAGTTCTAACCTGCAGTCCTGTGCTTATGTAAAACCCCTCAGCAATTCTGATTTACTAGTGCCACATCCACCAGGTCAGGATAATAAATTAATAAAATGTGTCTGTCTTTTAGTGATGTGTCAGAATCCTTGCTCGATAAGTGTCTGTACACCAACAACTCCCCCGACCCAGACCTCCTGATCCGGACCTCTGGAGAGGTTCGCTTGAGTGATTTCTTGCTGTGGCAGGTAAAGTCCTTCTTTTCTCTTTGAAATATTCCATCTCTACCTCAAAGAGTGCTAGTGTTCTACTGACTCCAGGTGTGAGCTGACATGAGGGCTCTGAAATTCTCTCTGCCAAGGATTAGGCAATTTCTTGCATGGACCGAGTGCTGGGGCACCTCTGAGGAGTCTGTTTCTTGCATAAAATAACTTGCAGCACAAATCTGAAATTGTATCATCCTGAAAACACTTAATAATGAATCACAAATCAGCCTAGGTGACAGCAGTCAAGGAAATCCTGAATTGCTCATCCTTTTGCTCCTCTCCTCACGTTTAGGTAATTCCTCATTTGAGTGGTAAATTCCTGGCTTTGATTAATTTAACCTGGCAGTGTGTTTCCTGGGATGAGGAAGTCCCAGGAAGGATTTATAGATTCCTGGGAGAGGTGTTTGTCATGTGTCAGCTGGAGGTGTAGCCCTGTAATGTACATCTAATGTACATGCCTGACTTGTCACAGTTTCAGGAGTCTATTTGACTTCCTTGATAAAACAAGATGCCACAAGACAGGTTCTGAGGGTGGCAAAGCCAAATCAGCATGACTGGGCTGCTAAGCTAAAACACAATAAGCTCCTAATGCCTAAAAAGTTCATGTATTAGCAGTTAAAATACCCAAAGCTGCTTCCATTTCACTCTCTCCTGTGCCAGGCAGTGTTGACCTGCTTGTGGAGAACATTTGAGTCGAGCTGCTTCACTTAAAGCTCACATGTTGTTTTGCATATACAGTTTGGAGCCAAAACCCAATTGCCTTTAAGCAACCACATCAAATGTTCCCATTCCAAATTATTTAATTGGCAAGTTCTCAGAAGCACTCAGGCCTGAGTTGTGGTTACCTACCAAGGCATCCCCCTCTCCTCCCTCCAGTTCTGAGCACACCTGTACCTTGGATGGGTGTCAGTGCTATGAAATAACACTTTGCTTGCTCCTGTCAGTCCTTTTAAGTGTTAGATTTTTTGGTAATGGCCATGGGAACACATTTACCTGAAATTTTGAGGAGCCTGATGGCAAAAACAGGCTTTAACCCGAAAGGGTTCGTCGTTCAGCTCGAGGGTATCTTCAGTGCACCACAACTCTTGGCTTCATTGAGTAGTTTAAATGCCATGAGTGGGCAGTAAGGAGTATCACTACATGTCATTTGAAGAATGGCTTAAATGTCATGTCCTGATCCTCAGGACATTACTCCCTTAGACTTTGGTACCCCAGTGTTGCTATTTTAGTTTTTTTATAATTCTGTGATGCTTAAGTTATTAAAAATACCTCTGTGAAGACCAGCACAGCATTAGAAAGAATTCTGATGTCTTTGCAGGAGTGGATGACTAGTGTCCCAGCATTAAAAAGTAATTAGAAAGACTCTGCATTGTGCAATTTCAAACTCTCCTGGCTGGTACTTATTTTAAGTAGAATCTGATAACACAGCTTAGGTAAAACCTTTGTGGGGAAACTGGCACAGTTTGCCCAGCAGAGCTGCATCTTGATGACTTTTTACCCTTGCTCCATGATTGAATTGTTGGTGATCTTGCTTTCTGCAGACATCCCATTCATGCCTGGTGTTTCAATCAGTCTTGTGGCCAGAATATTCCTTTTGGAACTTGTGTGAGGCAATCCTTCGGTTCCAGATGAACTACGGTGCTTTACAGGTAAGGGAGCCCCAGGGAGGTAAAGCCCAACACCAAGTGCTACCTGCACAGCTGGAGATCAGGTGAGAGGGTGCAAAGTGGGAACAGGAATTGTTAGTTAAGATCCTGTTGCAGTAGCAGCTCGTGCCAGATGTGTTGTTTCTCCTGTTGTACCCATGTGGCTTGTTACATCATCTTAGTGTGTGGCCAGACTCCTCTGCTTTCAGCAATACCCAAAATGTCTAAAGTCACCACTGTCTCTGTTACTCGTTGCTCATTCCCCCAGCTGGAATATCTGTCCCAGAACTCACACAACAAGTGTGAGACTCCTGATCTGCTACAGGGTGAAAACAACCAGTTTGACTCAAACACTTCATCAGTGGCTTAAGCAAAGACTGCTGAGCTCACACTGGAACGAGCAGGGAGAATTTCCATGCTCTTCCTCTAACCCCCCATTGTTTTGAGGGTTATAATGAGTGGGTTTAGAGTTTCCTTTCTGGGAGCTGAAGTGGGGCTGCCTGAGCTGTGAGTCTGTGGACAAGTGTCCTCTTTCTGGTGGGTCCAGATGTACCTGCTGAAGGGATTGTTCCCATTGACATTGTTCCTCTCCTCTTAGATCTTTTGTTGTGAGCTCTCCCAGACCTGGTTCAGATAAATCTGGCCAACTAAATAGTGACTTAGTAATCTGGCTATTTATAAGCAAAGCAAGTGTGGGAGCTGGAGCTCTTGATAAGGAAGTTTGGGGGGCAGCAGCTTGTAGAACAGAGACAGCAGTAATTGGCAGGAGGAGGACCTTGGGGTGGTGACTCTTAACCTCCACCACATCTGGTTGCTGAGCGTGTCTGTTCCTTAGTTATTTGGGTCCTCTTTTTAAAACAGGCATTATGTTGCCCTTTCCTACCTTCAAGGACCTTGCTCACCTCTGAGAGTTGTCAAAGAGATTACAGCCAGTCGTGGTTATGGCTGAATTTAATCAGGTGCAGTCAGTCTGGCAGCATCCAAACTCTCCACGTCCTTAACCTCTTTTATTCCTATTCCTGGGCCAAGTTTGCCCTTTTCCTACCAGCAGTTCATTGTATTAGTACAACTAATGGCAGTTCACCTTCTGCATGAAGAGGGAAGCAAAAAAGGCAGTAGTGTTTGTCATTGCCATGAGCTTGGCCTCTGTCTGGAACAGTAAGGTCACTGTTCTGACTTTGCTCCTGGTGCTGGTTTCTGACTGGTAACAAATGCTGCTTCTGTTCCCAGCTATTCTCATCTTTTCTTAGTCCTGGTTTGTGGCTGGATGTGCTCATGCCATGCTATTATCAAGGTTTCTTATTGTCCACATTTGTTCTCTGGTCAGTTTTCTCCCTGTAAGACCCACTTTGCAGTATCTGAAGCTGCAAGGTTTCAAGGGAGACCTCACAGTTGTGCAAAGGAAGGATTTCTCCCTCAGAGAAACTGCTGAGATTTAGGAGCTGGATTTTTTATTTTTTTTTCATTTAGAATAGGTGATCTTGAAAGCCAAAAGTACCTAGATCTCATGAAACAAATTCCCTTGGTGGAAGGGCTACTGTCAATGAGGCTGGTGGAGCCAGGGGGTGACTTGCTGAGAAGCCAGGATATATTCCAGCAGCTGTGACTGCTTTGGGAATGTGCTGCTGCATTTGGGATGCACGAGGCAGTTTGGGTGTAGATGGGCAACTGGATGGAAGGGGGTGACAAAATACATTAAAAAACTTGAATAGGAAGTATTTGATAAAAGATTTCCTCCTTCCAGTGACTCAAACAACATCACAATTAATGGCTGCCATCTTAATTTTCCAGTTACCCTGCTGCTCAACAGGTAGTCCCAGGATCAGCTAGACCCTGCTTTTGGTGCCTGGTAGATCTAGGGAGAGAATGCAGGTTTCTGCATTCTCTGGAATGCAGAATTCATTCTCTGCCCAGCCTGTCCCATGCAGGGGTCAGGCCCAGTCTTTTCTGGTGAATAAACAGAATTTCACTTTGAGGGTTGAAGGCTTCTGCTGAACAGGCTGATGGTCCCTGCCCTTCACATCAGCAGGGCTACAGCCCTGGAGTGCATCCATTCAGTGGGGTTTCTGTGGCTGGGAATATTTCTGCTCTCATTCCCAGCACAACAAAAGCTAATCTCCAGTGCCAGAGCATAGGCTGACTTGGGCTCAGGGAAAGTGTGGGGAAGAGTGAGTCAGGCTCTCATTAGAGTAATTATTTCTCCTTGCTTGTTTGAAACACCAGCACTCCCTAAGTGTGTGTGTGTGTGTGTGTGTCAGGTTATGTCACAGTGACCAGTTTAACTGTTTTTAAAAATAGAAGCTTAATGGTCCTGCGTGCTGCTGATGTGTTTTTGTTGTTGGAGGCTGCAGGCCAGGGCATGTGCAATAAGGAGAAATCTGAAAGTGATGTTCTCCAACAAAAGATTTCAAATACTTGAAGGGTAGGCAAGGATGGCTCCTGCCTTTGCCTTATTCCTGCCCATCCTGCTGTGTCTCAAGCCAGTACATTAGTAGATCACAGGCATTTGGGAATGCTGAGCCCATTCCTGCTTTTGTTCTGAAGCTGATTAGCTCAATACCTGATCATCTGCTCAAAGAATTGCCCTATAAATCATTGTTCTGAATCCCCTAAAACCTTTCAGCTGCCAGGGGAACAGGATCAAAGATGCTGCAATGACACTGGTGAGAACAGCAGTGTGCACGTCTGGGCTTTAAATGTTCTCTTCTAGCTGCTCCTCTGATTCCAATATCTGAGGGTTTTCCACAATGTGTTGTGACCTTTATCTATTTTAACTAAGTGTGAGCAGAGCTGTGTCTTGGGGAGAGGTCCAGAAGGATATCCCTGTATTTTTCCTAGCCAATCAAGCAGGCAGCCTCAAAGTGGAGGAGGCAGACCCAGAGCCACCCTTCATTTAACCTGCAGGCTGATGGGCAAGCAGAGCCTGTGCTGCCTCACACCTGTGCCACAGGTGAGCTGAGAGGCCTGGTAAGGTGCTAACACTGCCCTGCTTTTCACTCCAGAAGGCCAGAGACTCCTACATGGAGGAGAGGAGGCGACAGCAGATGGAAAGGGATCAGGATTATGTGACAAGGAAGCTGCAGCAGGAAGGGTGTGCGTCCCACGGAGACTCCCGGCGCCGACGGACTCTGCTGCAGAAATGCACGGCCATGCGGGAGGAGAGGATCCAGGGCTTCCTGCAGGCACTGGAGCACAAGAGAGCAGACTTCTTTGAGAGATTGTGTACGGTGTCTGCATGACACAGGGGCTGGGTTACCTCAGGAAGACAACTTTTAGAGGGAGCAGCTGCTGCCCAGAGGAGCTGGCTCGCTGTGGCCCTGCAGCGGGGCTGCTCTAGGACCTGCCGTCCCCGCTGGCCCTGCAGGGACAGGGACTGTGACCCTCTCTAGTGCTGTGAATGCTGCTGAGGAAGGTGATGCCGTCCTGTCTCACCTCCCTGCCACAATGGCAGACAATACCTGCACCCTCGTGACAAGAAGTTAAACTGCAGTGAGCCTCCAGTTCTGTTTGACTCCTCATGGATTGGCCCAGCCAAACCAATTCAGTCCCATTAAATCAGTCCTGGGCTTGAATTCTTTCCATGGCTTTGCAGAAGGGAATCTTCTGTTGAGATTTCCTCTGCTGTCCCATCAGGGGAGCCTTGCTTTCTGGCAGGGAGAGGGTTATTCCTGGTGTCAGGGACATTCCCCACTGCCTGCCTTGGGATAGCATCTTGTCTTTTCCCCACCTGACTCTGCTGGGTTGGATAGATCTGCTCTTGGCTTCCAAAGAGCTAAAGAAGGTGTTGCCAGCCTTGCTGTGAAGAAAAAAATACTCCAAAGCTTCACCAGGTCCTGTGATCCATCTGAGCAGTGTGGGGAAAACCCAAGTGCAGAAGATGCTGGTGTTGGACCAAACTGACCTTGGGAAAGGCTTCGGGCAGGCAAGGAAAAAGGATTGGTTGGGAATTAACCTCATGGCTTAGAAGGGAAAAGAAGTTAGCTAAACCCAGGTGATGGCTACAGTATGCCAAACCCCTCTGAGCCCTCTCCAGAGACGAGTTCCAGGGAATATGGGTGGGCTTAATTCAGGAATACAGTAGCCAAACCCAACCTGACCCCAGCCAAAATGGTTCAGAAGGGCTATTTGGCTGATTTTAGCAGGAGTGGCCGGAGCAGCTGTGGAGTGTTGTTTGTTCTCAGTTTTCCATTGGCAGGGAGCTGGACAAGCTGATTTCCAAGATTGTTTCCATCTCTAATTTCTCCTGTTTTCCGTCCCCGTGGTCAAAATAAGTGAAAATGTCTGGATTTTTTGTTGTTGTTGTTGTTCCTGATGCACACACAGGTGCGGCAGTACCAGCTATTGCTGGGTTTAAAGTGTTTCTTTTTACCTCCAGGTGAAAACTAGAAAATGCAGGTTTAAAAGACTTGTAAGTGCTGCAGAGTGAGCACTTGGCATGTGATTGTGAAGAGGATAACTGCGTTGTCAAACGAGGAATAAAGCATATTCATACCAAAGTTATTTTAAAAAACGAGCTGAATGTTTAAAAGTACATAGAGCTGCTTATTCTAAGGTGTGATGAAGTTGGCATCCAGGTCTAATATAATAATATTTAACCTGTGACAGGCTCCTCATGTGATTCCTGTTAGCCTGGGAATGATTTGAAGGTTCTTTTTACAGTGTAGTGTGAGCAGTTTGATGGTGCTCCAAAGCTTGGCCGAGTAAAGCTGCACATGCAGGTACCACCTCTTGTGTAAGTAGCAAACAGAATTTGGATAAAGATGTGCTGAGATGATGGGAGCTGTTGATTTTTAAACTTCTTTTGCTGTATTTTCTCCACATTTCAGGAAACTCTGGGAATAATGCGCTCTCCACGAGATGGAACACTGTCCAGTCTGCTTTGCCTGGCTGATGGGGAGGTTCTTCTACCCAAAAAATGTATTTTTGCCTTTAAAAAAAAACAAAACCTTTTCCATTGTGTTATGATTCTACAGGTGACCAAAGCCACAGTGGTGGCTTTCCACAAAGTACTGTTGCAGGTGTGGTAAGTGAAGGATCTGGTTTACAAAAGGTTTGTAGGGGAAGTTTTAATAATCCCTTTTATAAAAGGCATTGCTGGAGTAGGGGAGGAGGAAAAGTCCTTCAAGCAGTGGCAGAAGGTTTGTATTACCTGAGTTTGTATATCCTACTACATCAGTTATTCCAGTAAGTATAATTCCAGTTATGTCCCCTGTAAGCCTGCCTTTATTAGAGGGTGGGCATAAGTTACCCAGGCAAACTTGGGAGTTTGAAGAGTCCATCTTTCCAGTGAATCTGTGGGAACAGAGCCACAGGCTTCTGTCAGTGAGAACTGAACTTCCATAATTCGTGTTTATGGGGTAAAGATGAAAAAAATCAGCACGGCTGGAAAGATGTGCGGTCAAGGCCTGAAAAAGCCTGGGGAAGGGAGCTGGGGGAGGAAGGCTGTTCCTTGGGGTGTTTTTTGGGATGAGGTTCAACTAAAAAGCAGTTTGGGGCACAACGAAGTCGTGATGAAGATCCTTAGATGTGAAGGACGTGGGCTGTGGCCCTGCCAGGTGAGAGGAATGTCCCCTCCTGGGAGCAGCCCAACTCCCTGGAGCCGCCCGGCACCACCATCGGTCACCTGTCTTAATCCCTTTAACCGTCATTTTATCGCATTTTAACTTATTTTTCTCCCCTTCTTTTCCTTCCAGCACCGCCGGATACAACTCTTTTTTCCCCCCCATCTCCGGATGGGGTGGAGGGGGGGAAAAAGGGGGCTCTGGGCGATTCCTCCGGGGAGAGACCACCCTGATATATCCCAGCGGGTGCTGAACGAACAGCTCCGCTCACCTGCGCGCGAGGGGGGGTGTGTGTGGGAAGGGGGGGTGTAATATCCCCCTTTCCCCCTCCGGCCGTTTTTTTTTTACATTTTTACATCCCTAATTTTTACCTTTTTTTTTTTTTCCCCCATTTTTAATTTGCTTTTCCTCCCTCCCTCCCCTCACGTCCCCCCCCTCCCCACAGGGTTTCCCGCGCGCGCGCGCGCTGAGGGGAGGCGGGGGGGGGAACTGCGCGCGCGCCCCCCCCCCCACATCTCCATCCACTTCGCCCCCCCCTCCCCGCCTTTGGCCCCACCCCACGTGACCCACGCGGGCCAATGGGCGCGCGGGGCGGCGGGGATCCGGCTGGAACCGGTTGGGCCGCGTCCGGCTCTATATAAAACTTTATAAACACCCGATTCCAATTAGTGGGGTCGGGGGAACACCCAGCGCAGCGCGAGCCCCGCAAACCTACGGGGTGCAGCCCCCCCCTCCTCCTCCTTCTCCTCCTCCCCCTGCCCCGCTCGCACCGAGCTGCCAACCCGCCGGCACCGCTTCACCCCGCACAGCGCGCCCGGCTCTCTCTCCCCCCCCTCCACCTTCCCCCTCCCTCCCTCCGCCGCCTCCCTCCGCCCCCTCACGCCGCCCAGCGCGCTCCGCTCTCCCTCACACACTCACACCACACGCACACACACGGAGCCATGCCGAAGAGAAAGGTACGTGGAGCTGCCGCCCCCTCCCTTCTCCTCTTCCCCCGTGTCCTTTTTCCCCCCCTTCCCGCTGTCCTCCCCATCCCCCCCTCACGGTGTCCTTCCCCCCCCCCCTCACGGAGCCGCCTGTGGGAGGGGGGGGGCGGGACTACGCGCTTAAAACAACCCCCCCCGGCTTTCCTCCCCTCCCGTTCGGGGCGGTAACGGCGGCGCGAGGCCTCGGCGGGGCCCGTTCCCGGGGAGGGGGCCCCGCGGAAGGGCGGGAGGGGCCCCGGTGGGTCCCCGCCGGTCCGAACCGGTTGGTTTTGGCGGGAGGTCGGTGTGAGGGGAGAAGGGGGGGGGGAGGGGAGGGGAGCGCCGGTGTGGGGCGGGAAAGGGCGGGAAGCGGCGGCAAAGCTTTGCCGCCAAAACGGCGGGGGCGGGAGGGGAGGGGGGAGGCCCTGAGGGGACATTGACCATCCCCCCCCCACCACACACAGACACAGCCCCGGCAGCGCCCGCCCCGCTCGGGGTGGGTCGGTCGGTGTGGGGTTGTGCTCCGCGATCCCCCGCCCTGGCCCCGCGGGGAGGGGCTGCGACCGTAGCGATGGTGCCGTGGGGATGCTCCCCCTTGGGGCGTTTTTTCGGGGTTAAAATAGCGGCTGGTGCCTGAGCGTGTGTGCTTCCCTCCACCCCCCCATCACCTGTCCCTACAACCTGTGTCCCCAGGCTGAAGGAGAGACCAAGGGCGATAAGGCCAAAGTTAAGGATGAGGTAAGAACTTCGGTGTTTTGGGAAAGTTGGATCATCAAGTGTCCCCGTTGGAAGATGGGGTTTAACTTCATCGGAATATCTGGGGAGCCGAGGGGGGGGGGGGGAGGGTTGATCTGAATCGATTCTGACTTTTCAAAGTCTTAAGTGTCTTTTAATTGTGAAAAATCTACTTTTAACCATGAAAATTCTACTTGAATATCCTCAGCTATTAGTGATTTCAATGACATAGCCTTGTGTTTCTTGAGAACCGGGGAAAAAGGGAGCTAAAAACATAATTTCTGGCGGTTTTGCTACTTTGAAGTCAGAGTTACTTATGAGTTTTTGAGAGTTCATGTTCTGTGGCATTAAACTCAATCATTTTCCTCTTTCAACAGCCACAACGGAGATCAGCGAGGTTATCTGCTGTGAGTACCCTCTTGCTGGGCAGAGATGTCACAACACTTGGTATTTTTACAATTGACCATTAGTTGTGTAAATGTGTCAGAGCTGTAGGTACTCTGGAGACGTGTTGTTAGCTGGGAGTAAGTAACTGGCTTAAGGAACTGCCCCATTGTGTGGTGTTATGGGAGTGGTAAAATAATTGACAAATCAAGTAACTGCTTTGATTTTAAATGTTTTGGCTTGCTTTCCTGAAACTGAACTGTGTTTAGGCTGAATGTTTTAAAAATGCAGTTTGTTTCTCTTTAAAATAAATTCAGTAAATAACATGAATAAGTTATTTTAAGAAAAGTCCCTGGAGCGGGACTTGTCACAAGGACATGTAGTGACAGGATGAGGGGGAATGGCCTTAAACTGAGGCAGGGCAGGGTTAGATGGGATATTGGGAAGAAACTCTTCCCTGGGAGGGTGGGGAGGCCCTGGCACAGGTTTGCCCAGAGAAGCTGTGGCTGCCCCATCCCTGGAAGTGTCCCAAGGCCAGGTTGGACAGGGCTTGGAGCAACCTGGGCTAGTGGAAGGTGTCCCTGCCCATGGCAGGGGGGTGGAACAGGATGATCTTTAAGGTCCCTTCTGACCCAAACCATTCCATGATTCTCTAACACAAGGTTTTCCCTCCCTTGCAGAAACCTGCTCCTCCAAAGCCAGAGCCCAAACCTAAAAAGGCAGCTCCAAAGGTGAGTTGTGTCAGTGCTGTTTCGAGAGCTCAGTGGGTTGTGAGGTTTAGCTTTGATTGGCCACAACTAATAAACCCTTGACTGGATTGACCCGTGTTGTCACTTCATAAAGTGGCACTGGAAACTTCCAGATTTTACAAAATTTGTGTTAAAAATACCGAAGTGAAGACTTCTCACAGTGGTTGTCAGTCCCTTGAACACACAGACATTGTTGTGTTACCAACACCCAGCTGTTGGGAACTGACAGCAAAAATACCACCTTGCTTTTACAGAAGAGCGAGAAGGTGCCCAAGGGGAAGAAAGGAAAAGCTGATGCTGGCAAGGAGGGAAACAACCCTGCAGAAAACGGAGATGCCAAAACAGACCAGGTATCACAGCAGCCTGCCTTACATCAGGATTCACTCCTTTCCCTCTCAAACAGGGACAGGTCTTGGCTTGTGCTAATGAAGAGGAACTGTTGCTTATTTACACCCGTTGCTTATGACACTTAAAGACACATCCACACTCATGGCAGGTGTTGGTAAAGAGTTAAAGTTGTCTGTTTGCCAGGTGCTGTCAGCAGTTACTGTTCTGGCTCTGTAAAGTTTGCACCTGTAAAGCAACTTAAGTTGTCTTTTACGGTACCTCAAATGCTGGATTTGATATCATTAAAAATTATCTTATTTAAAATCAGAGCACTGCAGCCCAAAGAACACTTGGCTCTGCTCAGGGATTTGTTATTTAGAAAGATGAGTTTCTGTTCTGTTTTGTGTGTTGACTTGCTCCCCTTTTTTCTTTCCAGGCACAGAAAGCCGAAGGTGCTGGTGAAGCCAAGTAAAAACGTGTGAATTTTTGATAACTGTGTACTTCTGGTGACTGTACAGTTTGAAATACTATTTTTTATCAAGTTTTATAACAATGCAGAATTTTGGTTTACTTTTTTTTAAGCTATGTTGTTAGCACACAGACCGCTTCGTTGTTGTGTTTTGGGGGAGGGTGTGGGGGGAGGGGGGGGCAGTGGGGGCAAATGTCATTTAGTCTATTTCTCAAAACCTAAATTTTAATAAGAAAAGCTTTTTCCAGTCCCCCAGTTTTTTGGAAGAAGGGCCCTTCCTGCAGGGATGAGGGAAGGGATTCCTGATGCTGCGTGTCAGTCGAGTCCAAGTGAACATCAGAGCTCCCAAGGTGCCGTTGCCCACTCCAAAACCCCAATGCCACCAGTTTTCCTTTGGTGTCTCCCTGTTCACCCAGAGCCTGTCACTCCAAACCGCGGCAAAACCGGCACTTTTGGGACGTACCACACTCAATCCACTGTCAGGTGATCCGGATTTCTGGTGTCTTAATTTGGGATACACTGGCTCAAAAAACGGAGCTGCGCTTCCTCTTTTCTATTGTGGATCTTCAGATTACAGAAACCTGCCTTTAGATTTTATTCTGCTGTAAAAAAAAGTCAGGGTCGGTGTGTGCAGAGTTGTCAAACAACGCGCTGGTGTGAACGTGTCCACCCTCACTCTAAAAGTTTTCCCTCTACAAGTGTGAGCTGAAGATTCCTCACGGTTCCATAGCAACTTTTCCGTTTCACTAGTCCACAAAGGGAGGGGAGTTTGACAGTTGTTTGTAAAATGTTGCAGATTGTAGCCCATGTCCTGCCTAAATTACCATGATTGTTCATGAAAAGTACCTTTAATAAAGCTGGATACGGTTTGGCTTGGACTGTTCTTAATGCTTTCTAATTTCTCTTGCCTTTATTTCATTTAAGAACTTGCTGTGTGCATGCCTGTGTTTATTTTTTCATTCAGATAATTAGCTCAGTCTTAATGTGCAACTGCAAAGTGGGGTTTCCTTACCTAAAAGCAAGGTTTCCTTAACCAAAAGCTAGGTTGGCTGCAGGATGTGTTGAAACTTCAGCTTACTGGGAAGGCCCAAAATGAAGCATGTAAGTGAATCTAGTGAGATAAATTATCCTCTTTATTGTCAAAAAAAAATGGTGCTGTGTAAAACAGGATTACAGTGATCTTGCAGTTGCTGCAGAGAAAAGCAAATTCTGGTGAGCTTTTCTTGGGAGTGAAACCAGAACTGGCTCTGTAAAACCGATGATGTGTTGCATTTCTGCACTTAAATTTGAATATTGTTGCTCCTGCTAATCGAATCCAGACCTGGCTGTGGTGGTGACTAAGCAGGAGACGAGGTTTGTTGAGTAAAAATGCACCATTTTTATAGTTGCTACTTAGACTCCAGAGCAGAGCCAAGCCCAAACCCCCTGTGTAAACGTCTCCTTCAGTGACTGTCAGATGGAATATTTTTTCCATCTCTGCTTGGCCTTGCCTGGGATTTCAGTGTCTGTTTGTGATTAAGTTCAGTGACCTGTTTCAACCTGTGCTGATTTCAGAGGGATTCCAGTGAAAACGAGCAGGGCAGAGTTCCACGTCCAGAGGTTTTCAGTGTCAGGAGTGCTGGGAAGTGTTCTGGAGCTGCTGCACCTACAGAGAACGCTGAGATGTGCTAATATGAACTGCTCCATCTTGTGTTACTGTAGCTGGTATGTCACATTCGCCCTAGCAAATAGAAATAATGATGAATAATCCTGTTTAATAGTCTTTAATAAACCCCACCCAGAAGCAGCAGCTTAGAAACAGCTCCTGACCAGTGGCTCAGGCAGCCAAGCAGTGGGATGTGGCTGCTGGAAGGCTGTGGCTTCCCAGCAGTGGGAGCAGGGAGAGGAGGTTGGTGGTTGTCCAGGGTGTTCTCCAAGAGGTGCAGCTTGGGAGGAGCCCTGTGTGGGGTTGAGGTGTTGGGAAAAGCGGGAAGCGAGTCCAGGAGTGACCAGAATGGCTGCTGGGGTTCTGTGACATCTCTCTGGTTCCCTGTGCCTTGCTCCCATCATAGGGATGGTGGGAGGTGTGGACTTGGGATTTCCCAATTAATCCCAACTTTCCAAGTACCAGAGGGGACGAGTCTTGAAGCTGTGGAATGGTCTGGGACTTGGGCACTGTCTGGGTGGTGAAATCGGGATTTCACCCAATAATGTAATTGCATCAAAATAACAATTATATTTTTAAATCTGCAAGTTTGAAATAGCCTACCTTGCTTTTGCAGAGTTTTACCTTGTTGGGTATCTACAAAGAGAATGAGCACTTCCAAAGGAATTGGGCTCTGAAGGGGTTGCTACCGACCAAGTTGCCGAGAGGAATGTTCTTGTGTTTTCCTTTATCCTGCTCTGGAATCTAACATGCTGATCCAAACATCCCCACGTAAAAGATGTTCTAAAGGAGTTTTAACCCCCCCCCCACGGGTGATCTGTGCCATGAGTTGGTGAGGGCTCTGTCTCTTCTCCACAGAAATCAATGGATATTTTTAGTGCTGAGATTCCAAGCTCTTGCTCCATCTGAGGTGCTTCCCAGTGGACGTGCCCTGCGCTGGAATTATTGGCCTGTTGGGCTTGACTCAACTCGCAGGGCTCATCTATTTCTCCTTAAGCAAATAGAGGGTGAGGGATGCTAAAGCCAGTAAATCCAACTAATTAGCTGTGTAAATTAAAGCTGAGGAGCTCTGTGCTGCAGCCTGTGCATGGTTAGTGGTTAGAGGCACCACAAATCTGCATCGCCGCCTGCCAGAACGCCTGAAGCTAAAAGGGAAGTTTTTTCTGTTAAATTGTAATCATTTTACATGGAAAATGGCCTCTGTGTATCTGCTGGGAATGGGATTTGTGCTGCCTGGTGCAGCTAACAAGCCAGTCTGCCAGGTGGGCTCTGCATCAGCACAGGATTTTGTCCTGTTTGTGTGAGTCTTTGGAAACTGGAGATCACCAGTTTGATGGGAACACACGTGAAAACCCCAACAATCTTCCTGTTGGAGGGTACCAGTGCTGTGCAGCAATGGGCAGTTATTTTCCAACTGAAAAGACAGGGAGTGTCCTCTTTCCAGTCAAGCTGAGGATCCTCTCTGGTGAGACCCCACCTGCAGAGCTGCATCCATCCCTGGGCTCCCCAGCACAGGAAGGACATGGAGCTGTTGGAGCAAGTCCAGAGGAGACCACCAAGATGATCAGAGGGGTGGAGCACTGTGAGGAAATTTGGGAGAAATTTGTGGCCTTCCAGTGAAGGGAGCCTTCAAGAAAGATGGAGAGAGATGTTTAAAAGGGCCTGGAGTGACAGGGCTTCAAGCTAAAAGATAATAGGTTCAGATTATTTGACTATTTAGATTATTTGGAAAAAGTGACAGCATCCTCCTCCTGTCCCTGAGCCCTGCCACGGGTGGGGATGAAAAGGAACAGGGAAGGAAAATGGCCTAAATTCAGTGAGTGCATCCAGCAGATACTGAGTTTCAGGATCATTTGTGTCAGAAGAATCACCCAGCTTGATGGCACGGGGATTTCATTGTCCCTAAATCATCCCAGATATGGTAATACCATACCCAGGGACTAATATTGCTGACTATAATTCCTGGGAAATGGCTCCTTATCCTGCAGTTCATGGAGATGAAATGGAGCTCAAGTTAAATTCACAATTTACAGAGTGAGCCCATCGTTTGTAAGGGATGGGAAGGAGATGGCACAGGGGGAGCTGGTGCTGAGTAGAGTTGATTGAGGCTAATAAAGAGCTTTAGTAAGTTGGCTTTAGAAGATTTCTGATGTGAAAGGCTGGGTTGTTTTTAAAACCTTTTATTGAAAACTGTTTTGTCAATCTTTTGGGGTTTTAACCGTCTCCTTGCAAAGGGAGCCAGAAAATCTGCGGCGTGGCAGAAGGAACAGCAACAGAGCAGCAGGGAAAACCTACTAAATGTGAGATCTTTTAAAGTACATTAAAGCCTCCAAACAAGAACATTTCGTGGCCTTAAATACAACAAACCAGCCTGGAGAAAGTACTTGGAAAATGTAGAAGGAACGTCCCCACAGTGGCTGAGATGACCCGGGTGTGGAGCAGCTCATCCCTCCACCTCCCAAAGCACCTGCAGGTACTACAGGGCTTGGCATCTTGCTGCTGGACATATAAACCCCAACCTTTCTAGTTTTCCCCTTCTAAACAGGTTTGATAGTGGATTGAATTTATTCTTGCTCAGTTATCCCACTGAGTTTACTTTTGGATTTTTAACAAATTCCCTTCCAGGCAGCAGCTCTCTCCCCTGCTCTCAAGCTTGTTGGTTGCCACTGCTGTGCAGAGGTGAGTGTACATGGAGCTGGAGAGGAGTTACTATTAGATTTCTATTAATCTGGTTACTCTAGATTGCTATTTTGGCATTGCCCAGACAGATTTTGTTTGCCTTTAGTCTAATGAAGTGGTATCTTGGTGCCTCTTGGTGAAATTCAGTGTTACCTCAGCACAAGAGCTGAACATACCTGTACTGGGGGTTCTGAGTTTAGCCTGAGGACTGATTGTAAACTGTGGCAACTACATTAGTTTTTCCCATAATTTCCTTCTTACTGGAGATGATACCAGAGGTTGTTCCCGTGTTGTGGGTGTTTGGTGAATGGGTTTTGTTGGCCTGCAGCCTGGTGGGAGATGCCCAGGTTTCCCTGCCATGCCAGGATCCAATTAGCTTCCTTGCTGCCAAGCCCTGCAGAGGAAAATTCCATTGATGCTGAATCAATTTCTCCTGCAAAAAAAATTACAGAAGTAAGCTGGATCTGAGGCGGGTTGGCAGGGGAAGGCTGGATTTGGCAGCCCCACGGTGTCTCCTTGCCACGGCCCAGTGGACTCGGGGATTTGCGCCGTGCCGTTTAGCTCATTAACACGCTTTGATTAACAGCCTGTTCCTTCCCTTCGCCACACGGTGGTACCAGGAAACACTGAATCGGGGCCTGGAGATCAACAAATGGCAGGGAGCATCCAAAACCAGCTTAGAAAACTTGGGGAGACTGGACCTGGTTTGTCATGGTCCAATCTGAGTTATTTTCTTTTGGAGAGCAGAAGTGCTGCTCCAGCATCCTCTATGCTCTGCCACCATCAGAGGCTCAGACTTTGTCAAACAATACTCACCAGAGCAGTCTGAGGCCCCTCTGAGCCTCTCTTTCTACTTTTTGTTATGTTTTTGCTTAAAATCCAGACAGAGTTCTCAGTTCCTCATCGGTTTACAGGCATAGCTGACATTTCACAGGAATCTATCCATGGTATATCAAGCCTTTGAACTTAGGCTTCCCAAATTCTATTTTAAGAATCACTGGACCATTGCTTTTCCTCCTCAGGCCATTATTGCAGCTGCTGTGGCTCATGTCCTGAAAGTTTGAGCCTAAACTAGAGCTGCTGCTGTCCATCTCATCTGTCCTCAGCTGGGGAAGGGATACTTCATCCTAAACCTGGATTTAAATAGGAATCATATAAGCCTGGTCACTTAAAGGCTTGTTGGCACAAACTACTTATATCAGACTTGCTGAATCTTCAACCTGAGATCACAAAATAAATAATTATGTCCAAAAAAATAATACTTTCTTCATTGGAAAGCTCCCTGTGCTTTTTGTCATGTTTCCTTTTGCTTTTGTGTGCCAGTATTTGAGTGCACGTGCTTTTTCTCTGCAAGCAAAACCCAGGGAGCTGAATTGTAATATCTGTGCTAGTTCACAATCTCTTCAAAAGTCTCACCAGGGCGATTTTTCTGATGCTGTAAAACTGTGGGCCCACTTTGCCAGCCAGCAACTTTTACCAGCGTTGCATTTTAGAGTCCCAGAACGTCATCCTGTGATGCGTCTTAGGCTGAAGCAATGCTATTAATTGCTGGTTTTCCTTCACCTTTTACATTATCAAAAAGCCTCTAGTGTTTGAGTTATCTCCTTCTAGCACATGCTTTCCATGTTTGCCTTTTCCAAGGAGCAGTGTGTAAAGCTGGAAAGGAAGTGGCTGCTTCCCAGAGCTGGCGAGATTGCAGGGGAAGCACTTGACACCCTCATGATACTTCCTTGAAGTGGATGCAAAACAGAAAGATGAGCTCCTGGTAAGCCAAACTCATTCCTCTGCTTCAGTTCTCAGTACCTGCCTGGGGCAGGGATTTATGAATTTATTGGGATGGGGATTTATGCATTTATTGGGGCAGGGATTTATGCATTTATTGGGGCAGGGATTTATGCATTTATTGGATGAACTGGGCAAAACACCAACCCAGAACTGTAGGGAAAAGGCAGAGATTTCCAGTCACAAGTATAAATGCTGTGGCATGAAAACGTAGCAAACACTGAAATCAAATGTTTCGGGGACATCCGAGTGTGCTGAAAAACGTGGAGATTTTATTCCCATGTCTCCATTGAACAGGCCTTGTCACCATGCCCTGGTAGTTCCTGGGCAATAAACCTAGAGTGGTTGTCCCGTGATTAGCAAAACAAGCAGACCCAGGGTTCCCATCCATTTGCAGGGAGTGCTTTGGGAGTTTGGCTGATTGATTAACTGAGTGAATGAACGATTTTTATCAGCAGTGCAGGGGTGAGCCTCTGGTTTGGGTTTGGGGAGGAAATACCAGGCTGGACAGGGCTGGTCTAGTGCAAGGTGTCCCTGCTCATGGCAAGGGTGTGGGATGAGATGAGCTGCAACAGTCCCTTCCAACCCAAACATTCTGGAATTCTTTGAAAACAATAGGCCAGCTCAGCCCAGACTTGGGAATGCTGATAAACCCTTCCCTCCCAGGAGGAGGTCTGGTTGGCAGCCCCGCTGCTGGGACTGACGTGTGCTGGCTCCAGCTCCGTGATATCCTACACTGTGAGCCTGCCTTGCACACAGGAGCAAACAGATTGTTTAAGATAAACCGCCCCAATGTCACCCCAAGGTCCTTGTCACATGCCATGTGCCCAGACCTGGGTCTGAGCACTCCCAGCCCCTGTGCACCGGAGCAGTGAGAACTGCAGCGCTTTGGGTTCCAGCCTCAGAGTCCTTGGGTTCCTGCCTGGCATGAGGGAACAGTGTCTGAGCAGGTAACATTGCACAACCAGACGGGGTGAGGACAGAGCTGTGACTTCCTCGTGCCGGTGTGCAGCTCCCAGCACAGTTCCCATGCTCTGCTTCCTTGTCTACCTCCCTGTGCAGTGCTGGGCTCTCCTCACAGGAGGCAATCTTCCAGCCTCCCCACCTCACCCACACGTGGGGTCTGCAGGGTTTTTGCATTTAGACACATTCCCCGTCTTACATTGGGAGACAAATAACTCCCTTTTCCCCCTGACTGGTGCAAAGAGCTGCAGGACCATGAGGGGTAACAAACCTACTCTGTGCAGGCTGCTTTGCTTTGTTCTTGAGCTGCTTTGCTTTGTTCTTGAGCTGCTTTGCTTTGTTCTTGAGCTGCTTTGCTTTCTGCCATAACCCTTTCACTTCACGGAAGGATTAATTTCTAAGACCACAGTGATGATATTTAAACCCATCTGTTTCTGTGTGTACAGTGATGATATTTAAACCCATGCCTGTGTCTTCCTCTTCCAAAGGCTTCTGCTGGTGATCTCGTAGAAGGGACATTTATCTGTTGGTAATTGACTCCCATATTAACTTCCAACTGGCAAACAGCTGCCAGAAAACTGTTTCCCTTCTCTGTTGATCAATAGTCCCTTTCAACAAGTATCTGGTGTTACTGAGTGTTAACAGCTAATAGCACTATGATTCTTATACTATTTTAAGGACTGTAGCATATCCCAGAGTCCTTATATCTGATAGAATGCTTTTGAGTTAAATAATGTTACATCAGATGTTATTTATTATCAATTTCCCACACGCTGACCCTCTTTCCACCATATCTTGTGCTGGGCAGCTGCCACAGGACATTTATCTCCAACATTATGTCAGTGGCTTCTTAGGCTGAGGGGGAAAATGATTCTGTGCAGACTGTAAGTAGAAAAATGAGACAGCAGGTCTGGCCAGGAATTTCTGAAACCAGGTTGGGAGCAAATATCTGATTTCCCCCAGGAAAAGGGTGAAAGGAGCAGTTACCCACCATACAAGTCTCAGCTTTGCTGTCACTGAAGTCAGTGGCAAAACTCAAACCACCTTCCAGGGTTGGAGCAGTTTAAACTGCTCACTGCCTCTTCCAAAACATTTACTGGCATAGAATAACACCCACTGAAGCTTTTATCTACCCATTGGGTGGCAAAATACTTGATTAATGAATTTTTACTTTGTAAATTACTGTTAATCAGCGACTGGAGACTCATGGGAGAGCAAAGCACAGGCGAGTGAGAGGGAAGGTTCTTGAATTCTTGAACAGGAATGTTGGGACACATTTCTCCACAAAAGATACTTAGTTCTCAGTGGTAAAACTTCATCTAATCGACACCACCCTCCCCTCTGCACAGTAGAGGAAAGGCACAGCCACAACATGAGAAAGAGGTGGCTTCAATCACATGGGTGCCCACAAAGTTTAGAAGGAAGAAAGATAAAAGTGAGTTCTTGCTTTTGATGCTAGAAATTATCTTTTCTGAGCAGCTCTGGAGTATGACAATAAAATGAGAGCAGCACCCAAGACTTAGGCAGGTGGATTTGTAGACTGCTAATGGAAAACCCTTTGGGCTGAACTTGCAGTGCCTGGGTGGGCACTAAATAATTTTGAGAGAGGGTTTTTCTAGTTAAGAGTCAAGTGGTTCCTCCCTTGTCAGCAGGGGTTTGAGTACTCTTGATAAACTCACCCAGAAGGGCACCAAGCATCTCCTCAGAGAGCCAGTAAAGGTCCAGCTGGACAGTCCTGACATTTCTAATACAAACCAAAAGAGCCTCTTTGGGAAGAAGAACATCTAAAGAGCAGCCTCCAAGCTCCTTGCTTTACTCAGGAAGGTGAGAGGAGGGAAAGAGCAATTTAATAGTCAAGCACAAAGTACAAGCCTTGTATTTTAAAGAGTGTTGCAAGACGTGCAATCCTGCAAAATATCCAAGAGCCTCACTAAATCCAGAATCTGCTTGTTTGGGGGTTTTTTGTAATGCTGATGAGGGAGAGATGGATTTTCTTTTTTCAGGGAATCGGGTTTCTGACATCACTGAACCTCTTGTGCCTTTTGTTCACTCCCAAACAAGGAAACCATTGAGCACAGTGTCAATGTATCTCCTACCTGGCCATGAAGCTGAGTCATACCTGTGCTCTCTGCTGCCTGAAGCAGTTCCTAAAACACAGAAAACAAGTATTGTTGGAAGAGAAGTTGGAGACCTGCTCTTCTCTCCTTAAATGATGAAGGCTCCTCTTTCTCCCACCTCTTCAAAAAATCGTGCCTGTGTTACGCCTTCCTATGTAATACAGTCAGTCATTAGGCCAAAATATTCCCAGCCAGGATCATTTCTCACAGTTTAGAAGTTTATTTCTCTGCCTAGTTTGGGGATGTGGCTTTTCAAGGCTGGATGTGTGCAATGGTCTCTCCTTACTAAGAGGACTGAGCAGTAAAATGCTGCAGGTCATGTATTCTCTCTGAAACCAGAAATAAAACTTGGCTTCCCCCTGAGGAAAATAGTGCTCCGGGGTCTTTGGGCTCCTCAGCAGGATTTCTGACATTCACTTCCAATTTTAAACCGGTTTCTTTATTTTTCAGGTGGAGTGATGGCATCCCAAACCCCGGGATGGGGTAATTAGGAACAGGTATCTGTGTGTGCCCTCTGCCACGCAGGACGAGACTTGTTCAGCTTGCAGGATGTCGTCCTGAGACCACAAACACTGGGATGACATCTTCCTCTCACTGGGACTCTGTTGAAATGTGTTTTTGTTTTCCCCTCCCCTGTCTGGAGAAGCTGGGAGCTGTGTGCTCTGGAAGGGCATCTTTTTGTATCCACTTGAAAGCCCCATCACTTATTTACAAGATCTTAAACCTAAAAGAGCCATAAAACCCCACTGTACTTAGTGCTGTGTTTACTCAGGTTTCTCCCTGGCTGGGGTCGGTGCAAACAGCCCTGGCAGCTTCACTCCTGTTTACAGTTTCCAATAGTTTTCTCTTTCATGTTATCCCTCCCTCACATATCCCTACACTGGGATAAACCACAAACATAGCTGTGTGCTCCATTAAAAACAAGGTTTGCCGGATAACTCGCTCTAAGTAACTTCCCACCTGGGCTGCAAACCTGCTTTAAAAATTAAATTTAAAAAAAAAAAAAAAAAGGTAAGGAATTGCTTTTGTTCTGTATGGGGTTTTGAAAAAGCCTTTTTCAGGTAGAAAAAGGATACTTTTATGGAAGAAATGCTTCCCTGTGAGGGTGGGGAGGCCCTGGCACAGGTTGCCCAGAGAAGCTGTGGCTGCCCCTGGATCCCTGGAAGTGTCCAAGGCCAGGTTGGACGGGGCTTGGAGCAACTTGGTCTAGTGGAAGGTGTCCCTGCCCAGGAGGGTGGAACAAAATGATCTTTAAGGTCCCTTCTGACCCAAACCATTCCATGATTCGAAGTGCAGTTTGAGCCACTCTTGCCCTCTCATGTTTTGAAGGAAGAGCTGGTCGGGGGAGCCTGCAGAGCTCAGCTGGGGGGTGTGTGCTGAGCACAGCAAGTGCTGCAGCCGGCAGAGCCCGAGCCCTCAGTAGCTTGTCAGGAATCCAAAAGGCTGGATGGGCTGCGAAACAGCTCCTCTGAGGTCCCAGGAAACAGCCAAAGGTTAGGGCAGAACCACAGGCAATTGGGCAGAGCATTATTGGCCTCGCATAGCTCGAATACCGAAAAACCGAGTCACCTCCCACTCTCCCCTCTGATGATGTGAAGAGATGTCTGTGTTTGAAACAGATGGTTTTCTCCTTTTCTTCGGATGTCCGGGGCTGTGTCCTGCGCTGGAGCTGGAGCTGGAGCCGACCACCACCCGGTTATTTGCATCCAGGAAAGGGAAGGTAACTGATACAGGAGACGGGCAGCGATTGTATCCATGACAACCAGCAGATATGGCCTCGCTGCCTCGCAGCTCCTTCCCCATCGCCTTCCCAGGGCACACCCCGGCTCCGACGGGTCCCTCTCCTCAAGGCACCTCTTGGCTGCAGTTCAGTGTTCCTCAGAGATATGCACAAAATCCACGAATTAAGCACATTTCCCGGAGCCAACGCAGCAGAATTCCCTGGCTTGAGCTGCGTGTGCTTCAGCAAGGGGCTCCCTGGGAGGGGTTTCGGGAGATCCGGATGCAGGGATGGTGTGGTTTACACAAACACCACGTAGGAGCAGGGTGGGCTTGGCAGACTGAGAGTCTGCAGAACCAGCAGGCAAAATGCAATTTATTCTGCTGGAAAAAAAAAAAAGGGTTTAGATACGTTAAATCCCTTCAAAAATGCAGGAGAGCTGAGCAAGGGAATGTGATTCTCACCTGTGCAGGAATGTCAGCAGAGGTTAAAGGTGTTTGCTCTGTGAATAAGCCTCAATCTGCACAATCCCTGTCCAGGGGAATGGGAGCTGCCTGGGCTGTGCTTCCCTAAGAGCTCTGCCTCCTGCTGCCTGCTGTGGTGCAGTTCCTGCATTCCAACCACTGCCTGGACCTGCCTTGGAAAACGCTGGCATTTGAGGCAGCTGCAATCGCACCCAGTGCTGGGGAACAGAAAAAAATCTGTCAGAAAAGCAAAGAGCTGTTAAACACAGCCAGTTTTTCTCATTTCCAGGGGCCCCTGCTCTGTATCTTCAACGTGGTTTGTACCACGCTGAGGAAGAATATTCCTGAGATCAAAACAAGGTGATCCATCATCTCTTCCTCCACAGTGGCAAAACAAAGCAGAAGAGGCAAAGAAATGAGATGGTGAATAGAGAGCTGGGGTTTAGAAGACAGGAGCTGCCCTGGCATCTCAAGTGTGACTCAGTTTCCCTGTGAGGACAGTGGGACAACAACGAGCTCTGGAGCCGATTAGTCAATATTAGAAGTACAAAGAGGGTTGCTGTGAGCTCTAATTAATTGACTGTCTTAGCAGATTACACGAGTCCCTAAATTGTAGCAGACATTTGGGCCTCAGCCTTGTGAGTTCTCGTGCCTGTGAGCTTCCTGCATTTCCCTGTGTGTGTGAAAGCACGTCCCTGGATTCGGGAAAAGAGAGGATCCGGTGAGCCACGGGAGCACTGCGTGGTGATGGGGAGAATCACTTGGCCAGCTTTTGGAATAACGAGGGAAAACTGGATCTGGTGAGGATATGGACCAGCCTCCATCCCCTCTGGAACAGCTTCTTTCGGGGATGTTCTGGTTTTGGCTGGGATAGAGTTAATTTTCTTCTTAACTGGCTTAACGAATGTTGTCAGCCCCTCTGCAAAGGAAAACGTTACCCAGCCAGCCAGCTGCAGAGGCAAAAATATCCACAATTGTATCTGAGGAGGATTTGATGGGTTTAAAACCAAACTAAAACCCGCAGCATTTTGAATTTTCAGTGAATGCAGCACTGACAAAGGATCCAGCTGATCCAGAGGCTCTGTTTACCATGGCAGCAGCTCTCCCCAGCCTGCAACTGTCTCAGAAAAATGCCAGTCTATATGTTTTAATCACTGTATTTAGCCATGACACTCACCCAAACAGCAGATTTTGCTTTTCCTACCCTGATCCAGGATCAGGGATGCTTTTTACAGCTGTTCTTTGACTGGAAATACACCCTGGGGAACACCACTACCTCAATTTCTCTTACCCTGACATCCTGCCCTGGACTTAGCAGCAATCTCCTGTGGCACATTTCACCTTCTGTTAATCCAACTAGGATTCAGCATTATCTGGTGCAGGAATTGAGGGAAGGTCAGTCTGATAATACCTTCTATCAGCAGAGAGGTGGCTTCTCTTGGAGTCCTGGAGCTGGGAACTGAGAGAGGCCATAGAGTGTCCACCCAGCATCGCTGCTGAATTGCTGTGCTGTCACCAAGGCCTTTTTTGGGGTGTTATTATAATTCTGAGATACTGTAGAGCTACCTCAGCAAAATCTTCTCCTGGCCTTTAACAGAAGTAGCTGCAGAGATGCAGAGAGCAATAACTCACAAGTCATTTGTAAGACAGCAATGTCTTTAATTTGCTGTTTTACTAAAAGAAGTGGGCAGGATAATTTGGCAGTTTTATTTAGGTGCAAAGGTATCATGGGTTTAGAGCCATTGTCTGTTTCCAGCCTGAAGAAGTCATTGCTCTGTAAAGCTTCATGATTTCTGTCTTTTGTCAAGTCCAGGGGCAGCCTGCCTGTCTCTGCCATGAAATATGATGGACTTTCTGCATCCCAAGAGACCTGCCAGGGGTAGAAACAGCAGCATTTCTGTTTCCCTCCCCTTCATAGGCCTTGCTCTGGATATTGCCCCTGAACCTTTCACTGTGACCTTGAAGAGGAAAACCTGCTTTTCTACCATAACTCTTACAACATTTCAAAAGTAATTTATTTTTAACTTAAAAAAAAAAAAAGTTTATAATTACAGCTGTGATTTTGGAATGAGAAATTTCCCAGGAGTTAATGACCAGCCTGAGATCCCCCTTCAGCTGCTGCAGGTTCCTGCTCAGCACCTGATCCTGCCTGAATCCCACGAATGGAAGTTGGGAGGCATTCAGTGGGTCACCTGATGGGAAATGGCCTTTGTGCCTGGCACTACTGCTTAAATATTCCCTCTGGGCTTGTCACCTGGGTGGGAAGCTCCAAGTGCACCAGGATGTGATGGATTCACGGGGTCTGGCATTAAAGCACGGCAGGTCACTGAGTAGAGTCTCATTCTCCTTCCAAAAAGGAAACAGAAAGCACTGTCCTGCACTCAGCTCCCTCTGCATTGCTGCCCAGAGCAGAAGGAAAGGGAGATGAGTTTGGCAAACCAACGAAGAAGGTAAATGGGATTCTGGTATTGACATCACCGTGTTATTGATGCCATTTAAAGCAGGTTGCAGCAGCTGGAGGCTGGATGGAACCAGCCGGCACATCGTGTTCCAGGCAGCCAGGGGAAATTACGGATGGCTTTGGAGCTGAGTGAATAACTCTCCACAAGATCTGCTTCAGCTTGCTCCAGCAGCAAGTGCCATGAGTTTAATTGGCTCTAACAGGACCTCACTTAGTACCAGCCGGGTGGATTTGTGCTGTTTAATGCCTTCGTCTGGGGCTGCAGCACGCACGGCACAGATGGAGGCTCCGAGCCCAGGACTCGGAGACAGCGATTCCCAGGCTTGGCTCAGGCACTGCCACCGTGGGAATTTCCTACACTCGGTTCCCCCACACGCAGAAAAGATGGCAGCTCTCTCCTAAATCACAAGCAGGTCCTGGTGATGACTCATGGAGCAGCTTCACGTGCTTTGGAGAGTCACCGGAATTTTTCAAAGCACCAGGCTCTGGCTTAATTTGGCTTTTTCAGAGTTCACTGCCCTTTGGGAACAGGTAAAGGGCCAAGGGCTGTAACCTGGGACACCTGCCCTCAGAATGCACAATCCCAGCTCCACTCAGGCTCATTAAATGTTTCCAGCCACACCTTGATGAAGTCAACCCTTAGCGATGCATCTTTGAACAAGATTTACTTTCATTTTTTTTTTTTTTAACAAATGGTTTTATAATGAAACATGAAAACATGGTGCATTGGGGTCTGGTAAAATGTGAGTAGAGCAAAACTTTCTCCTATTTGAGAAACCTGACAGGTGAGAATTGCCAGGAATTCTGAACACCTGCACTCAAGGCACCTTTCCTCCGAGGCTCTCCAGAGGTGGATGCGTTCTTCACCCCTGTTTTGTAGGGAAGGTGGGGGGCACTGCAGGAGATGATGAGCAGTGACTCCTGGCACATCTTGAATTTGGAATCTGGATTTCCCAGAGCAGTGCTAGGCACTGATAAGACACCTCAAATCCTGGGGCAGTTCTGGGCCCCTCATGACAAGGAAGACATTGAGGGGCTGGAGCGTGTCCACAGAAGACAAGGGACTGGGGAAGGGTCTGGAGCACCAGGAGCACCTGAGGGAGCTGGAGGGGTTCAGCCTGGAGAAAAGGAGGCTCAGGGGGAACCTGCTTGCTCTCTGCAACTCCCTGACAGGAGGGGGGGGTCGGGCTCTGCTCCCAGGGAACAAGGGACGGGACAAGGGGAAACGACCTCAAGCTGTGCCAGCGAAGGGTCGGGTTGTATATTAGGGGAAATTTCTCCACCAAAAGGGTGGTCAGGCATTGGAAGGGGCCGCCCAGGGCAGCGTTGGAGTCCCCATCCCTGGCAGGATTTAAAAACCGGGTGCAGATGCGGCACTTGGGGACATGGGTTGGGGTGTCCTTGGCAGCGCTGGGGGAACAGCTGGAGCGGAGAGGGGAGGGTGTGCTTTTCCAGCCTGAACGATTCCACGCTCCCATCCCTTCCCGCAGCCGGCGCACGCCGGGCTGTGAGTGCCGGATGCTCCGGGCGGAGGATCCCCGCAGCCCCTCCCCGGTGCCTCCCGCCCGCCCCCCGCCCCGCCCCGGCCCGGCGCGGAGCCGGTGGGTGCCCAGCCCGGCGCTCGGAGCCAGCCCGGCGGCGCGGGCACCCGCCGGCAGCGATGCCGCTCGCCCAGCTCGCCGAGCCCTGGTCCGACATGGAGCTGGTCCATCTGGACCCGGAGGTGAGCGGGCACCGCCGGGGCGGCGGGCGGGGGGCGCCGCCGAACAAAGGAGCGCCCGGGTGGGACCCCGGCGGGACCCCGGGCGGGGCGGGGGATGCGGTGCCGCCCGCCCCGAGCCGCTCCCCGGGGCTGGAGGAGCGCGGCCGCCGGAGCCGAGCGCTGCCGGGGCTGCTCCGGGGCTGCTCCGGGGCTCGGTGTGTGCGCCCGGGCTGGGGTCGGGGCGCCGGGGGGCTGCCGGGCTCGCTGCTGCCCTTGCAGGCTGTGATGGTTCGGGGAGCGCGGGCAGCGCTCCCAAACCTCCCGGGCACGTTTCCTCCGTTTTTTATTTTCCGGAGGAAAACGGACCCCGCTGAAGGCCCAGGGGATAAATATCTCAGGTTTGGGGTTTTTTGTTTGTTGGTTTTTTTTTTTTTTCTTCTCCCGCGGTCTCCCTCGCCCTCCCAGCCCCGGCTGCTCGCACAGGCCTGCGCTGCCAACTCCGATCTCAGTCCTGTGTCACTTTGCTGGACGTCTGCTCTTCCCTCCCACTTGGCTCTTTTCCTCCTCATTAAGCCCCCCAAGCCAGATGTACAGGATGGTGCTCAGCCCCTGTCCACATCCATGGCTCTCGCCACAGCCATTTCCCGATGAAGGGACAGCTTGCAGCAGTTGTCACCCTCTGCAGAGCAGCCGGCTGAGGCACTGTGCTCTGGAACTCTTTAGTTAAACATCTCATCCAGATTGGCAGTAGCAGGTCTCCTGGAGAAACCAGAGGGAAGGTGGGGATTTTGTCCCAGGTGTTTCGAGGTCCGTGGTGCTTTCCCATTGTTCTATCAGGATTTGATGCCCGTCACAGTCCTTTATCATGCCTGGGGATGTTGTGATGGCTAATCAGTCAGATTTGCTCGTTCCTATTCAAAATTGCCTCTTAAGAGATCTCTGCTTGGAGTGCAGGCAGCGTTTCGCCCCTGCTGCAGGGACAGCAGGGAGGTGTGTTGGCCGTCGGAGGCGAGGTTTCCTAATTTTCATCAGCCAGGTGTGGCACAGCCTCCCCTGGAGCCCCCCCCCGTGCAGGTGGGGGCTGTGTGGAGGGTCTGCCTGGGCCAAACCCCTGGCACGAGGGTGCGGTGGGTGAAGAGCATCTGCTCGGAAGCATCGCTGGAGTCACGGGGATGAGTTTGTGCTGGAAGGTGGGAGAGCAGGGAAGTCCTGCGGCGATTCCCGAAAACCACACCGTGCGCCCGGAGCCAGGGCTGGGAGACAGGGCTTTTTATTTGTGGTTTCTCCCTTCCTAAGTAGGGAGAATGCCTGAGAAGCCAGAAAACGCCACTAGACTCACAATGGGAGGAAACTATAACGCCAGCGCCCGGGGCTGTGGATGCCGTGGGCGAGATTTCATTGACTCCCTAATCCCGGGTCCCCCAAGTGCCGGGCGGGCGCTGTGTCAGCACCACGGGATCGCTTCCGAGAGGAAACAGCCGGGGGGGTCCCGTGTGTTTGTCATCCCGGGTCAGCTGCGGGGCTCCCGGGAGCAGCAGGGACCTTTTTCCTCATTGCACCAGTAAGGGGTGTGTTAATTGTAAACTGAAACCGGAGGGAGCCTCTGGCTCTCTCCCCTTCCCCCGCCTCACCTTGGCCGGGGGTCAGGGTCAGGCACCGCGCGCAGGTGACATTTCTGCAGATCCGGCTTTTTGTGTCTCATGTTCTGGAGTGGGACATCAGCGATTTACCTCCCTTTGGTTTAAGCTGGTAAGCAAACACGCCTGATTCCAGCCAGGAAAATAACACAGGCGTTCTTCACCTCTACACCCGGGCCAGGTGTTAAAGAGTTCCCTGAGATCCAGCACTACCCGTGAGCAGTGGAGAGGGACTAAGGCTTGGGAGGAGTTTTGCACCTCGAGGCTAAAATTGCCAAGGGCAGGGGCCCAAGGGGGAAGTTTTCACCCCTCCTGGGAGAGGTGGCACCACTGAGAGAGCGAGGAGACTTTTCTGGAACACCAGTTACGTAAATTGCCCTGGGATCGGTGCCATCCAGGTTAGAAACCGGCTTCCTCCGACCTTTGCTTTCTGAGTCACGGAGCAGAGGTGCTGTCACCACGCTGGTGGAGGCATCAGTCCTATTGTTGAGGGATTTGTGGTTTTTCCAGTGTGTTCTGGGAGGATTGGCCGTTTGGTGCCCCTTGTCCCAGCCCACTGGAGCTCGGCTGTGCCAGGGAAATGTGTGGGAGTGGGTGGCAGTGGGAGCTTGAACTGATCCGTTGTAGGAGCCAAGTCCCTCTGCCCTGGGGACTGAGCTTTGTAAGACTTTTTCCTTCTTTTTTTTTTTATTTTTCCCCATTCTGTTTATATTATGCCGAATATTGCTTATGTAGTAGAAAAACTTGACTGGGTCACAGTACGAGCTCTGGAGGATGGAGTTGAATGACACAGAAATTCCCCCCTGGGAGGGTGGGGAGGCCCTGGCACAGGTTGCCCAGACAAGCTGTGGCTGCCCCATCCCTTGGGAGTGTCCAAGGCCAGGTTGGACGGGGCTTGGAGCAACCTGGGCTAGTGGAAGGTGTCCCTGCCCATGTCCTTTCCAACCCAAACCATTCTGAGATTCCGTGCTTCCATGATTTCATCCCCATAGTGATGGATCTGTCATCAGGGCTCCACTTTGCTTTAAATTCTTGTTTCATTACACAAACGTACAGCAACGCAACTGACGTGGGATTACGCCAAACTCAACCACTTCAAGCTAATTATTTTTGCCTGTATCATTCTTTACTGAGCAGGGAGCTATTTGTGAGTAACTCCTTCTCAAGCATCGTAGCTGCACAATGCAAAAACTGTGATCAAAAGACAAGGGAGGCAGCCGAGTGACTGTCTCTGATGTGCTTTGTGCAGAGACTCCTCGGTCTGTTTGGGCTACGGGAGTTCTTTTGGAGATCTCTATTATTGCACAATTATTTCCTTTCTCTGAACTGCAATAGGCAAGATCCACACATTCCTCTTAATAACAATAATCATCATCATAATTTAAAAATGCCTCGTTCTTGCGTCAAACGGGCAGAAGCTCTGGGGTGAAGGGTTTCTTCCCCCATTCCTTCCTGCCTGAGTGCTTGACTGTTCATCAGGGCTGGGTGAAAGAGCACCTCTGGGTGCCTGGCACCCAGGTTGTGTTTTGGGCATCTCAAAAATGACTAGTCAAAAGGTCCAGAAATAGCAGCAGGCAGAGCTGCTGATAACCCAGGGGTGTGACTTGTGCCGGTGGTGTAACCACAGAGCACAGCAGGAGTGGGCACCATCCCCACGGTCCTGCCAGGGTGCCACTCGCCCTGGTTTCACATCAGAGCACACTGGCCTGGTCTGTAAATTGCTCCCTGCGCTGCGGATTATGTGGAATTAAAAGGATTTAAAACACAAGATGTCCCAAGATAAATATCTCCCAAGTTCAGCCAGGCAGTTGCGTAACTGAGTACACTTGTTTTCCAGGGTGCTTTTCTGTTAAGGAAACTTCAGAGTGTTGTGTGTGCTCAGGAGGGTTTTTGTGTCACCTCTCGGGCAGCTGGAGTGGTCACTCACCCAGAGGTGCCCTCGCTGCCCGGCTGCTCCACGTGCCCATCAGATTAGCTCTGTAATCCCTGTTTCCGCTCACCCGGGAGCAGGGCAGGCTGGAAAGCTGCAAGGACAGGCTGCTGGCCCCCGGTGAGGCTCGTGTCGTGCCTCCCTGGTAACCCAAGCCCTGCTCTGCCCAATCTGTGTCAGCTCCTCACTGCCCCAAGGGAAGGAGCTCTGCCTCCCTCCTGCAGCACTCGTTGCCTGGTTGCTGCCCATGGGAGATCTTCAGGATTTTCTTGGAGTTGGACATCCAGGAGGCTCCTTTCCAGCCCTGAGAGCAATGTGCTCTGAGAGGGCATCTGCAGGGAGGGAAGCAAACACATGTTCCCTCGCTCGCCCTCCGTGCAGGGGGATGGCAGAAATAAAACATTTTAAAGAGGCAAATGTCAAACCAAGAAAGCCACAAACTATTTCAGCTGTGCTTACAATGCGGTGAATGGCTGTATTTTATCTTGGTGATGAGTCTGAACTGTGTGTTTCCATCTGGGACAGTTACAAATGGCCCTCGAATTCCATATGAGGGAATAAGGACTGGTTTTGCTCTGGGGTAGAAGGAAAGTGCTTGGCTCTAAATGCTGCAATTCCCTCACACATCTGCCTCATGTCAGCCTGAGAATGCAACTGTTTCATCAGGAGCTTCATCCCTCTGAGACCAGGGAACTATATGCCCAGGAAACCTCCCTGGCATGGGCACTGTTCTCTTTCTTTTTCCCCATCCCTTCCATCCCCAGGTGGGATGGATTTCTGTCAACAGCAATGTGTAGGACAAGTCTTCCTTGGAGCAGGGAGCTGACAAAACACAGCACTTGAACTGTGGTGCATGAACTCACCCCTCTCCTGACACCTGCCTCGTAGATCTGTTCTCCAGACCACGAGCCAGGCACTGCTTCCTTCTGTCCAACACAGAAATTCTGCTTCTTGAGCTGTTTTAGACAAAACCAGCCCTCCCTGAGCTCTGGTTTGGATTAGCAGCCAGTTAGGAATTGTTGCTCAGTGATAGCTGAGCCAGTAAACATCACTGTGTTTCCAAGTCTGGTTATCTCCAGTGCTGTGTCCCCCCCTTCGTTGTGGGGGCTGTTCATAAACACAAATCTTACTTCACTGCTCAGCTATTCTTTGTGCTAATGGCACCAAGAGCTCCCTGTAAACACCAGGGCAACATTCCTCGGGGAGAACTTGGCTTGTGAGGTGGTGCTGTTGCTTTTTTTTCAGTCATTGTCTGAAAATACTTTGGAACTTAAAAGTTAAGTTGGGACTGAGGTGAGTTGTGGAGCTCAGAGTGGGTCCATATTGATGCAAATATTGCAGGGCCAGAGTCAGGCTGGTGATGCCCTCAGCTGGTGTGTGGTACTCTGTGTTGTAGGACTGAGCTGTTCTTTGGGGCAACACAGGTTGGACTGAGTGGAGGGACCTAAATATGAAGATATATGGAAACTCTGGGTTGTTGTCTGTGGATTTGAAGTGTCTGAAAAACAAACCTGTGCTTAGATTCAGCTTTTTAGCCCTACAGCTGTTACTGTGAGCCAGCCACGAGCAGGGAGCTGAGCAGTGCAAACCCAGCAGTGGTGGTTTAAAACCCTCCTGTGGGAAGCTGGAGAGTGCCCAGTGAATGTTGCAGAAAGCAAGTGCAGCGTTAGAGGGAAGTTTTCACTGTGGCCCCAAAGCTCTGTCAAGATCAGCAATTGTAAGTTTTGCTTGATATTAAAAGGTAATGAGTTAAATTTGGCCCAAGGGGTGGAAGGGGATAGTGGAGTCCTGAGACAGAAGCCAGGCCGATCATATCACTGAGTTGTTGCTTCTCCAGGGAAGGACTTGGCTTTGTTTCTGTCCATTCCTGAAAGGCTCTAAACCCCAGTCATTCCAATAAGAATCTGAGGCCAAAATACATTGGCATTGCAACTCTTCTCTTAGGCCATAACCTGCGAAAAGGAGTGAATAAATTGGCCTCGTTCTTTTAGAGAAAAAGAGGAATTCCGTGATTTTTTGGAGCCTGCGACTGCGGTGCAAACAGACGTCAAAGTCTTCTTGCCCTTGTTTTTTTCTCCACAGTCTGCAGAAAACCTTCTGTACGTGCTTATCCTGCTCTGAGTATCTGTGTCTTAACGAAATCCCACCCACTTCTGCTCCCGCCGGTTCCTCCAGCGCCGAACCTGATCCCTCTGGGGTTCAGCGCTCGGTGTGACGGGTCGGTGCCACTCCAGGTCACCCTCCGTGACTTTGTGCAGGGCTGGACCCGGAGCCAGGCAGGTGGGGCACAGTTCCCGCAGGTATCAGCTGTGATAGGGTAATAAATAACTGATAAATGTTCCCTTTAAAGCCGGTGTCACGGCACAATGGCTGTTAACTGCACTCTCCCGGCTTCGCCCAGTCTCCCTGCTTGCTGCTTCCAGAGGAACAGTGCAGGGAAAGCCACAGTGTGGGTGCAGAGGGGTGGGATGGAGCAGTGTCTGCAGCACCGGGATCATCCTGCACCCACCACCTCAGGGTGCAGGAGCTGGAGCAGTGCAGGGGTGATGTTCACCCCACAGGCAACATTTGGTGTATAAGGATCCCTAATTTCATTTGAGGGAACGGTGGAGAGGCCGGGCAAAAGCCTTTTTTAAACAAGTTAAAGGACAGGAGTCCCCTTGATACATGGGGGGGAGCGTTCAACCACCTTGTACCACGTCCAAAGTGCCACCCTGCCCTGTTTGTCCCACGTGAAGGGCTCCCAAAGCCCCCGGCCTTGGTAAGGGGTGTGAGGAGCGACCCCGTGGCCAGCACGTGCTAACAGCAGGCTCTCTTCCTTTGCAGAACGGGCAGGCAGCCCCAGAAGAAGGTGGAAATCTTCCAGCCAAGGTAAAACTGCTCCAGGGTTACATCTCCAAGCCGTCCCCCCGAGGTGGGTGGGGGGTGTGAGCTGACTATTTATAAACCCTGTTAAGCTGCTGCGCCGTAATCGGGATGAGCGCACGTGGCAGCGTGAGGGACTGGAGAGGACCAAAAAGAAAGATAAAACCCCCGTCTTCCCGTCCCTTTGGTCATCCAAACGTGCCTGGGAGGTTTCCCAAAGGGCTGCCTTGGTCCAGCACACGGGAGCAGGACTGGAGGCTGCAGCTGAGGGCGAGAAGTGAGAATCCCTGGGGTGTTTCGGTGCCGTGTTTACACCTCTCTCTGTGTTGTGATCTTGCCAGATGGGATGAGAAGTGCAAGAGTATTTGATGGTTTTGGCACAGCTGCCCTTGCTGAGTGCCTGGTATCTGTTTATTCTCTTGCCTTGGTGGGGCTGGGAGAAGCTCCACTTCTGCCAAGTTGTCCTTTGCATCCCCATTGGCATCAGCTGGGAATGGCAGAGGGAGCTGAGCTGCTGTCTTTGAGCAAGGATCTTAACCTGCTACTCCTTCTTCAGGCACCTAAAGCTCATCCTGCCCCACACATGAACAGTGTGGTGCTGAAGGACTTGATTTCTCTGATGTGAGCCCTCCCCAAGTACAGGACTGAGTGCTGATTCTGTCACAGCATCCTAACTGAGCCTGTTCCTCTCTGCCCTGCCAGACACTCCAGAGCAGAAGAGCCATTTCAGTACCGTGAAATCATAATCCTTTCAGGATTTCCTTTCCTGATCCATAACACGCTCCAACTGTGGAGAATGACACAACATGTTTGATTTGCCCTGGGCAACCTTGCCAAGCAGGTTGTCAAGAGCTTGTTGTGTGCTGTACCCTCAGCGAGGGCCCTGTGGCAGCTTCTCCCTCTGAATCATCGTCCCTGCTAAAGGCTCTGGGGGCTTGTGGTGTTGTTTTTCCAGTTGGTTACGCTGTATTTTTAGTAAAAGAAATCTCAACCTAAAAACCAGTTGTCTACATTTCAGCCGGGTTTGGGTTTTGGGGTTTTTTCCCCCCCCCTGGAATTTTTGTGGATTTCTAGCAGTGCTGTTGCATCCCACCTGCATGTTCTGCCTTTCTGTCCCACTCGCTGGCCTGGCACTTTTCCAGCAGCCTGCAAAGAAATCTGGTGTGGGTCAAGTCACTGAAACTGTGCATTTCCCTCCCCTGAGAGCAGTGGGTTTATGGTTCCTCACTGTGCCTGCATCTCTGGCATGGGGAAAAAAGTAATCTGTGTCTTCTGGTTGGATTCCAGCCGGGTTTCTAAGACTTGAGACTTTGCCTCTTTCATCTTCAAACACTTGGCTAAACTGCCCTCCCCTAAAAGCTGCTGCAGGATGTTGCTTTAAAAATCATTTAAGATTTTTTTTTTCTTTGAAGAACATCACTGAGACAAACCCTGGCTGATTGCATCTGTAGATGCTGCCCCACAGAAAGATCATGAGGTAGAGGCCAAAAAGCACTTGAGGTTCCCTTTGCTGCTCTGTGTCTGTGGGACACGGACGTGAAGCCCAAGCTGGAGCAGAGCAGTGGGCAAGTTGTCCAACATCCCACAGCAGGGAAGCCACAAGAGCCCCGTGCTGGTGCAGGTGTCCTGCTTTCCACTTTTCTTGAGGCACCGTGGCCAAAGTGCCTGTGAGCAGTGTCTGACAATCCCATTTTGGGTAACTTCTGAACACACAAAGCCCTGCTACGTGGTCCTGAAATAACCTCGGCGTCGTTTTCCAAGTTTGTACAAGGTATGTTTGCCACCAGCACGAGTGAAATCCCTCCTATAAACACATACCTTCAACTTGAGGGCAAACTCTGCCCTGAGATGCTGCAGATGGGGGCACAGGCAGCACCCAGAATATCTGTGTTTTTCTGTTCACTTGGAGTGTAGACGTCAGCAGCAGCTCCTGGCACTGGCTCTACCCACAGCAAGGACTGAGGCAGGGGAAGCGAGCGGCCGTCACCATCTGAGGTGACTGTTCTCAAGTTGAAGGTTGCTCAGGCTCCCTCCCACACCCTTCTGTGCTGTGTGTGGAGAGCTGTAGGGGGAAGAGGCACCTTTTTTCCAGGTCTGTACTCGCCATCCTTTTGCGGCTCGTTCTGGGATCTCTTCTAAAAATAACCCGGAGCAGGGACAGCGGCGATTACTCAACGCCCACACAGCAGCACCGTCCCTCCCCTGCCCCTGCCAGCAGGATGCTGCCAGGAGTGCAGTCCTTATTTGCCTGGGCAGTAACCAAAGGCACTCTGCAAAGGAGGGAATCCAAGAGTTCCTCAAAAGAGTCGGGAACTTCACAGCTGGTAGCACGAGGCTGGCGGAACCGGATGCCTCCGTCAGCATCTCACCTGCTGCTGCTGCACTTTGGGGTCTTTGGGCACGAAACATGGTGAAATGGTCACTGCAGAGGTAGTGAGGGGATGTTTTTGGCTGCATTCAGGGACCTTCTTGCTGCTTTTGTGCCTCCAACTCAGCTTCCTACCCAGGACAGCTGGTGCGTTTCACATCCCGTGGTGGATTCCACCTTTCAAGAACAGTTGTGGTGCACAAGTCCCTGCAAGCCCCGTTCCTTGGTGTGTTCACCTGTGTGTCTTGGGAATGCCTGCAAGATCCTTGTGCTGCTCTGGGCTGGGTAGAGTTAATTTTCTTCATGATGGCTGTGTTTTGGATTTGTGCTGAGAACAGGATGGTCACATCCCTAAAACCGGGATGCTGATCCCACACTGCAGGAACAGGAGCCTTTGGCAAATTTAGGTTCAAGGATGGATTTTTTTTCTCATCCTCTCTGCTGATGGTGGTGGTTGAAAGCCCAGGGCTGGTTGGCAGCTCTGTGCATTGGTCCTGGGTGCTGAGCCTTGTTCTCTCCTGTGTTCTCCAGATTTTAATTGCCAGGTTGGCTGAAAGTGGTCCTTGTTGAGGTGGGGAACAGCAACTGAATTCAGTGGGAGAATGGAACCTCTCATATCTGGGGTTTGCCAGCCTGCTCTGCACCCAGGCTGAGGGGTGAGCCCGTGCTCCCTGAAGGTGCCAAGTGTGAGGAATTATGCATGGAAGTACAACACCCAATTAGTGAAATCACTTCATAATGAAGAGCAGAGGAGTGGATTTGCAGTGCTGAGTGAGCCCACACTCTCCCTGGAGGGAACATGGTGCAGGCTGGGGTTGCTGATCAGCTTGTTCCTGGGTGATAATCACAGAGCACAGTGAAAACTGGGGAAGGGAATAACTGAACTCTTCCAGCTCTGAGCCATAAAAGAGACCTTTGAGACTGGAGTGAGGGATGTGCTCCTGCCCATGAACCAGGCATGTGGTGCCCCACCTGCTCAGGTTGGGCCTGGCTGTGGGAATGCAGCAGAGGGGAAGACAAGGCTTTTTCCCAGATCTGTGTAGCTCCTGCTGGTTTATCCTCATGTCCTGACCAGGGAAAGTCTGCAGAAAGGTTCTTCCCTGCTGCATCTTGCAAGGGATGGTGAGGGAGAGCCCTTGTGCCAGCCTTGCACGTGAGCTCCAGGCTGAGAGTGGGACAGGAATCGTGTCCAGTGGTGTGATCCCTGTCAGAACTGGACACAACTAATCACAGCTTCTTAACATGAAGGGTTTCAAAACAAACAAGTGGCTGCCCTGCAGTGGGCCGTGTGTGTTTGCACAGCTGCTGCTGCTTTCTCCAAGAACTGGGAAGCTGTGGAGCTGTGGGAAGGGGCAGGTTCCTCAGCAAATCCCCTCTCAGCCCACTGCCCCTCTCCTGCTCCTTCCAGCCAAGAGTGCTCTGGCCAAATCTGGCCCCCCCTTGGCTGGGCAGGACCTGGGATAACCTGGTGGGAGCAGAACATCTCGTGGTGCTGCCTGGAAATCTGCCTTCCCCCTGCCTCGCAGGGGCTGCAGCCACGGCTGCTCTCTCAATGTTTGGCTTTTCCAGCCTGTCAGTGGTAAAGCTCCAAGTTTAAACTGGCTGCTTCGTCCTGTCAGCTGAAGGAATCGAGCGGGTTTGTTTCTCCAGCAGTGCCTGACAGCTCCCGGCCCGTTCCTGGCAGAGCGTTTGCTCTCCGTCCTTGGCAAGGCAGGGCTTTGGGGAACAGCAGCTTCTGAGCTCTTAAAAAACACAAATAAATGCCTGTTTGAGGAGCAGAGTCTCTGATGAGCTGCAGACTCTAATGAATAATTGAAGAGGGGTCAGTTTACAGGACTTGCACAGGAGGAATGCGGCAGAGGCTGGAGCAGTGCTCCAGCAGCCCTCCCACACGGTGCCCCAACCCATCCAAACCACTCCGGTTTCTTCCCTTCCATTTCCACCCCCCTCGTGGGTTCATAGAAACTGCCTCATGTTCTGTGTCTAGAAAGCCTCTTTTATTGAAGGGAGAAAAAAAAAATCATGAAAATCGGTTACTTCGTGTTGTACCTGGAGGAAATCTGTGATCCCTCTCTCTGTCAGAGTTAAAAGAGCTCCTGATCCCACAGGGAAGTGAGGGAGGCTCCTGCCACCCTCTCTTTGCCCAGGCTGCTCCTGGCAGTCTGAGCTGGGGGCACAGGATTGCTGAAGTTGATTTCTTTGTGGATACAGGAGGCAGCGTGAGCAAGGCCAGAGCTCTGCCAGCACTTCCCCAGAGCCACAGAGGAATCACGGGCTCCTCTCCCAGACTGAGGGAAAGGGAGATGGAGACAGGGAATGTGGCAGTGGCAGCTCCCTCTGTGCCAGGGACAGTGGTGATGGCTGGCACTGAAGAGGACCTAGAAGAGTTCAACCAGAAGAACTCATTCACATTTGATTTTTGAAGGGATCAGAGTGGGCTTGGGTCCCTGGATCATCCCACCCCAGCAACTGGGAGCTTGGAGTCCCCTTGGCTGGGTTTACTGGGGGTCACTGGCTCTGTGACTCTCCCTGCACACACAGGCAATCTGCCTGAAGCTCTTGCAGCTTTACAAGTCTCAGCTTTATTTGGAAGTGAAGCCTAGTTTGGACACGAGCAGTAAATTCCTTCCATAGCTCCAGGTGAAGCTGCAATAATATTTTCCCCCCTGGCTACACCATTCTGCCTGCCAGGGGCTGTCACGGGGCTGGGGACCATCCAGGGAGGGTAGTCCCAGCTCTCTAGGAATTCCTGCCTTGCCTGGAGCCCTTCTCCTTTGCCCTTAGGAAAACCCCTCGCTGTGTGCCTGGGGCAGCCTCCGAGGGGAGGGAAGCAGAGGCATTGCCTCCCAGCAATTCCCACTGATCTCATTGCAACCGTGCTCTGAGGCAGGAAGGGTTTCCCTTGCCAGTCCTGGAGTGCACAGCTGGGAAATGTCACCCCTTTGGATGTGGAAAATGAAGGTGTTTATCCCTTGTTTGTACTCGAAACCTCGGTCTGGGCAGGGCTGCTGGTGGCTCCGGGAACACCGAGGGGACTGAGCACACGATCTCTTTGTGCTCCCAAAGCTCTCTGAGACGTGGCTGTACTGATCTCCACTCTCAGAGGGGAGGGTTTAACTGGACAGCCTGGGCTGGCCTGGCTACACATTGGGAATGTGCCTCTGCTTACAGAGGTGATGGCTCTGCACCAGGACTGGGGTCAGGAGGGGACCCCTGGGGTCTCCACATGGACAGAGTGTGTGTGTGGGAAAACTCCTTAAAATAGCATTTTAGGGGAACAGGACAAACCATGGTGTTCCCAGTGTTCAGGCTGGCTGTAATTCCCATGCTGTGCTGCTTGGGAAGGGGATGGATAGTGACCTTCATGTTATGGTCCTGTGACCCACCATGCAGAGCAGCTGAGCCGTGGAAGGGGTGGCTGGTGGCTGCATCCGTGTCTTTTATAAGCATTAAGTGATAAAATGTGGCTTTGCTGCAGCAGATGCTCACCCTGTGCGCTCTCACCGGGGTGTTGGTAACACACAGCTCAGGGTGTGTTTTGGACACGGGGGTGTTTTTTTAAGCTTTTAACACTCCTGCAGTTCACAGCCACCGTGAAAATGTGACAATCATTTCTCCTGCAACGTGTCTCTCCTGTGTGTCCTTCCCAGAGGGTGGGAGAGAGCTGGATTCTCCCAGCATGGAGAGACCAGCCCCTGAGACCAGAGACCAGCCCCTGGCAGGCACCAGGAAAAGGCTTCAGCAAGTCCTGAGACCACTTTTTGTGTGTCTTGCAGCGAGGAAGCCGCCGGGAGCACGTGTGCTGTGGGAGGAGTGTGGAATTCCGGCATTCCTGCGATAGAGAACAGTTTCCACATCCCACGATAACTCCAAGGGCAGCAAACAAGCCCTGCTTCTTGTTGTGAAACCAGTGCTGTATTTTATAGTTCAGTTAGAGGGAGTTTTCATATCCTCCACTAAAAAACAAAACCCAGGTGGAAGGTGGTGCTTTCCTGCTGGTTCCAAAGAGTGAGATTCTGCATTTGGGACAGCCTGGGATGGAGTCTCCTGGTTTTACCACCAGCAAAGCACTGAGTTGATTGGAATTTGCTGAGAGGAGACATTTCCTCCTTGCTGGGAAGTGTGTTCAGGGCTGCAGGAAGGGGAGGCTGTATCCTTTGCACTTTCTCAATGGAGACTGATTTGCTCTCTAGAAGCTGCATAACTAAGTAGTTCCTTATCTCCTGGCTGCTAAAGGTGTTTTCCTCTCTGGCATCTCATTTCACTGGGTGCAAAGTCCTGCTGGCTCCCTGTGCTCCTCTCACAGCTCTGTGACAGCAGGGGCACTGGAGCTGTCGGGAAGTCTCGGTGGGGTTTGGGAACATCTTTTGCCTGAGCTTGTGTCTTCAGCCCAAACAGCTCATTGTCAGCTGATCCTGGCCAGCTGTGGCTTGTAGTGCCTGGAAAGGGTGGAGAAAGTGTGTTTGTTTGGTTTTGGTTTTTTTCTAAGACACTTTCAGAATCTGCTGCCAGCACGGCCCTGGAGACAGCCAGGAGAGGGGAGCAGAGTGGGGAGCATGAGGGGGGTGCCTGTGCTGGAATCTCTGTTCTCTCCATTCCAAAAGGGACCTGAGCCCTCCCTCTGATATAAAGCAGATATTTTGGGTTCCCCTGGTCAAATGAGTTAAAAACTGAGCAGATCAAAAAGGATGCTGTGAAGCACAAGGACGGGAGCTCTGCTGTGTGAGCCACCATCTGCCTTCTCCCTTTTTCACCCTCAGGCTTTGCTTGAGAAAACCCCTCATCCCTTGTAATCATTTCTGAGATCCCCCTGTTTTAGGAGTGCTGAGTCTTCCCAGAGGGGTGTTTATGATGTGAACGTTTATGAAATGGATGCTTCGGGCTCTTTCTGTCCTGTCTTGGAACAGAAAAAACATTTTGGGCATTAAAGATGCTCCGAGTGCCACCTGCTGGAATGTGCTCGAGGGGTGGCAGGGTGCCCTGGGCTCTCAGCCCCTTTGGGGTGACACAGCCTGTCCTGTGGCTGCAGACACTGGTACCTGTCACCTTCAGCCCCTTCGGGGTGACAGAGCCCATCACATCTTTACTGTGATGCCTTTACATGTTCCTGTGAGGGTGGGGAGGCCCTGGCACGGGTTGCCCAGAGCAGCTGTGGCTGCCCCATCCCTGGAAGTGTCCAAGGCCAGGTTGGATGGGGCTTGGAGCTTGGGTCTGTCTGTGGCTTCCAGGATTTTGCAGTGTTTCCTTCCTCTCCATCCTTCTGTGCAGAAGGGGATGTGGGTCACACATAAGAGGAGTGAATGTGCTGGTGAGAGAAGGGGCCATGAAAAGAATAAAAAAAGGTGGAACTGCTCCACCTAAACACCAAACAGGGTGCCTTGGTCCAAGGTTTCCCTTTCTAGGGATTTTGCTTGTCACCCCTATTGTGGGGAGCCAGGATCACTGCTTGGAGTGGCAGCAAAGTCCTCCCCAAGGGTCAGCAAGTCAGTTTTACACTGAGCATTTGGCTGCCTCTGTGAATGGAGAGCCATTGCCATGAGGAGGACTGCAGAGTGCTTCTAGGATGCTCAGAGTCTCAGGCTTTTGTTTTAAGCCGTATGGGGTGAGGCTGCTGGTGTTATCCATGCCAAGACAGAGCTGGTCATCCACTTCTCCTGGCTGCTCTGGCCCTGTAAGGGTTGGGGCATGAAGGCAGTGATTAACAGGATTTCTAGACACCAGTGTTACCAACAGCTCACTGGGCAGAGGCCTGTCTGTGTCCCCTGGATTTCCTCCCCCTCCCTCGTTTTTGGTTGGTTTTGTTGTTCAGGGCACCGATAAAACAGTCCTTGGAGATGGTGTGGGGTGAAACGTGCAGCCCTGTTCCCTCTCAGCAATCCCTTCCTGCAAAGCTCCTGCCAGGAACCCGCCCCCGTCCTTATCCACTCATTGGGAAGTCCCAGTTCCCGGAGTCTCTGGTGTTCCTTAGCTGTGTTTGTAGCAGTGACTCTGTCCAGGACTTCCACCTTCAAAGCCACCCCGCCGTGGCCCTTCCTCCCCAGGCCCTGACACCCCTGAGGCTTTTGTCTGTTAGGAAATGCCCTTGATCAGCGTGAGTCAAAGGGCTGAGGAAGCCTCCTCTCCCTGCAGATCCTCCTGGGTTGCTCCAAGAATCTCCCTCCTCTTTTTGAGTGCTGTCCTTGACCCCGAAGATTTACACTGTCCTGTTTCTCCCTCCTTCTGCAAAAGCTGTTGCTGTTTCTTTGATGACTCATATGGGCACGGGCACATCTTTTCCCTCCATCCTCTCCCTGCTTTTATGAAACACCCAGGACTGAATTCTGCAGCTTTTCCTGCTCTGAGTGTGGCTGGAAGTGGCTGAGGAGCTCAAGTGAGAGCTCTCCTGTCTTTTCCCCCTGACCCTTTTCCCATTGTGAGCCTTCACATATTAATGCAAAAGTAACTCTGTCTTATAAAAATGCAAGCCAGTGGTCAGACCCTCACTCTGAGCAGGCAGCCCTGCAGTGGTGCTGGATCCTGATGTTTGGGATGATGCTGGAGTGAGAAAAGCAGAGCCCACAAGGTTTCATGCCTGGAAGTGAAGGCAGCTGTATGGCCCTGGAAGGATGTCCAGGGAATAAACCTGTTGGAACACGTGCAGGGGAGGAGGGCAGAACCTGCTCTTGGGCAGAGAGGATTTTTAATCCACTTGAGCTTTCAAATTATTGTTTTCTTTAATTGTGTGTGTGGTGTGTGTAAGCCTGAAAGAGGTGGCCTTGCTGTTTAATCCTCGAGCCCAGCCTTGACTCTGCAATGCCCACTGAATTAGATCAAGTGAAACTCTCCAATTCTCCCAGGTGGCCTTTTTTTTTTTTTTTCTTATTTTTGGCAATTGAATGAAACTGGTGGGATCTTACAAATTGTTCTGCTTGGCTGGACTTTTGTTTTCAACTGCTTACTCTGACCTGGCTCCTGACCGGGCTCAGGAAGGTGTTTTAAAGATTTATTTTACTTCTCATTATCCTGCTCTGACTTTTTTTAGAAATAAATTCAATTCATATCCCCAATTTGAGTCTGGTTTGCCTGTGATGGTATTTGGTGAGGGATCTCTCCTGGACCTTATCTCAACCCATGAACCCTTTGTTATATTTTCTCTCCCCTGTCTGATTGTGGAGGGGAGTGAGAGAGTGGCTTTGACATCCAGCCAGGGCCAACCCACTACGGCCTTTTTGGTGCTGTGACTCGGATTCACGAGGATTTTGAGACAAGGATAGCACTTGAGAGAGGCAAAACAAGTCCTGAGCAACGTCAGAGAGTGGAATGATCGGGGGGAATTTCTGTTGTCGTTGTGGTGGAGGGACAAGGGGCGGATTTTGTGTAAATTTTCCTCTTTCGTTCAGTGTTGTGGCGACGTTAATTTGATTTCTGTGGGGTGTGGCGGTGCTGACGTGGTGGTGGCAGCTCAGTGTGTGTAGCACAGGCTCCTGGTGACACCTCTCAGCTCCCAGGAGGTCCCAGAGCAGCTGGGGCATCCCCCCCGAGGGCAGGTTTCCTGTGGGGGGTGCTCAGATTTCCTGGAAGTCGGTGGAAGGCAGCAAAACCAGTTCAAATCTGCAGCTGCTGGCACGGCCATCTCACCGTCCCCTGGCTGAGGGCAGCACTTCCTTCTGTGGCAAAATGGCTCACCCTGAGGCACTGCCTCCTTCTCCCCATCCCACCCCCCTGCAGGGGTCCAGCCTGTCCTCTGTGTGGGCTGGTGGCTCCCTTCAGACACAGGGACCCCCATCTGAGCCCTTCACTTCAGTGTCTCTGCTCAGAGAGGGGCAGAGGTGCTCAGGGACAAGCATCCCACAGGATTTCTCGGGCTCCCAGGGGCACTGGAGGGGATCCCCCACAAAAGTACAGACAAAAGGACGAGGTTCTGGCCAACCCTTCGCTTGCAAATGAGACCAAGGGCCAGCCCTGCCCAAATAAGGCCTTTGCAGGAGGGCAGGTTGTGGCTGGGGAGGTTTCTCTGCTTTGTTTGTTCCCCTTTTTGAGAACCACCACTTGAAAAAAAAAAAAAAAAAGAGCTCCAGGCAGAGCAGCCCTTGCTCTCCACAACAGCAAACATCAGCCTCGCTCCCCCTGCAGAGCTGCAGCACCTCTTGCTTCCCACTGATTTCAGGCTCCCTCCACAGCAGGAGCTGCTGCTCCACAGGGGGGTTGTTGCTCTGCAGCAGGTCCCATAAAATAACTTCATGCAGAAGTTTGGAGTGTGAAGCTCCCACATTCCTGAGTGTGAAGCTCCCCCGTTCCATCACGCCTGTGCTGGAGGGGTCTCAGGTCATCTTCACCCAGTGCCTCCTGGGCAGCAGCTGAAATCTCTGCTGGGACACCCCCTTGGTCTGGTGTGGGGCACCATTCCCACTTGGGAAGCCTGTGGATGTGACAGCAGCTGTCTCTCCTCAGGCTGCAGTCCTTCACACCATCTCCTTCCTGTTTATGAAACCCTGATCCTTCCCTCCCAGTGCTCAGTGGGCTGTAACTGGATCCCGGGCAGGAGGCAAAGGCAATCCCTGGTTATTCTGATTTAAATCTGTAGGGCTTGTGAGTGTCCTGTTTTATGGAGCTGCTGTCGGGAAGGTGGAGGATGCTGGAGGTTTGTCCTGCATGGAATTGGATTACAGGATTGGGAAGCATTTGTGTGTGGCAGCACTGGGTTTGGGGATTGCCTTTCCTAGTGCTGAGGTGCCAGTGGCAGCAGGTCCATGCAGAATTTACAGCTGGGTCTTGGCTTCAGTGCCAGTGCCCAACCCACCACCCCTCAGGCAGTGTCTCCTCTTTTCCACGGGAAGGGGGGGAGAAGGGGGGGATGTTTTTGAGCTAAAAGAGGGGAGACTTAGATTAGATACAAGGAAGAAGTCCTTCCCTGTGAGGGTGGTGAGGCCCTGGCACAGGTTGCCCAGAGAAGCTGTGCCTGCCCCATCCCTGGAAGTGTCCAAGGCCAGGTTGGAGCAACCTGGGCTGGTGGAAGGTGTCTCTGCCCATGGCAGGGGGTGGAATGAGATGGGCTTTAAGGTCCCTTCCAGCTCAGCCTATCCTATAACTTAATGATTCCCTGCCCCATCTCAGGGGTTATCTGCTGTATCAGGTCCTTGGGACGCTGCTTTGGGGCCCCACGTGAGGTTTGCACACCCACATCTCATGGGAGGGTTGCACAACCCTGTCTGCTGGCTCAGGGGACAGATCCTGCACCGAGACACTGCTCTGTGCTCTGCTGCTACACAGGCAGGGATACCTTAATAGGGACAGAGATGGGAACTGGCCAAGTCAGGCAGTGCAGACATGGGGAGCAGAGAGGGAAGAAGGGCTCCAGCCCTGTGGTTCTGGATCAGTTCTCTCCCAACTTCCATGTAAGCAAGGAAAACAGGGAGCCACATGTGCACTCCCAGTTCCCTCAGGAAACCAGCCACATTCAGCTGTGGCTTTTAGCACCTTCAGTGTAACAGACTTCTTCCCTATGTCTAATCTAGATCTCCCCTCTTTTAGCACAAAACCATTTCCCCTTGTCCTGTCACAACAGGCCCTGCTAAAAACTCTGTCCCCATCTTTCTTGGAGCCCCTTTAGGCACTGGAGGGGGTTCTAAGGTCTCCCTGGAGCCTTCTCTTCTCCAAGCTGAACATTCCCAGCTCTCACAGCCTGTCTCCAGAGCAGAGGGGCTCCAGCCCTTGAAGCATCTCCATGGCCTTCTCTGGCCCTGCTCCAGCAGGTTCATGTCCTTCCTGTGCTGATCCAGAAGCTGCTGCCTCCTCTTGGCCTCTTCTTTGGAGAGCTGCAATTCCACTGATCCTACAGGGATTGCATCCCTGCTGGACTCAGCTTTTGCACTGCTCAGAGCAGGGGCAGGGAAATTTTGAGGAAGGAAACTACAGAGACTCTCAGCTGCTTGTTGCTGCCTCGTGTAGCGCCTGAAGTTGCCCTTTTTTTCCCCTTTTTTTCCTGTGTGTGACACGGGGGACTGGCCTGATCCTCCTGAAAAGGCAGCTGAGATTTGCTGATGGCTCTTTCCACGCCTAAGCACCCGTAAAGCCCGTCCAGTGTTCTGGTTTGGCCGCCGCATTGTGCAGCCGTCGCCGCACAAAGCGATTTCCCCACACGAAACTGCGGTTTCCTTTCAGCAAAAACTCCCAAAATACATCCCAGTGACATAACTACGGGGTTCTCGTGCTGCTCTGGGCACTGCTCCGGGCTCAAAGCTCAGGATCCAGCTTGGAAAGGATGGGAGAATAACAGCCCAAAGCTTTGGAGATGCTGAGGCTCCTCTTCCGCAGCAAACCAAGGATCCAGGAGGCAAGTGTCTGATAAAATATCTGCTCTGTCTCTTCTGCAGGACACAAGAAATCGGTAGTAGAGAGCCAGACCTTATCCAGGGTTAATTTACAACTTCTCTTTTGGAAAAAAAAGGCATTTTGGAGGGTACAACTGCTTTCTAAGAAGTGTCTTTCCTAGGTGCTGCCAGATTTTGGGAGTGTTTTGGGACCCAGAGCATGTGTTGAAGCAACAGAAATTAAAACAGCTTCTGGTTAGTTGTTGATGAATAGGAAGGGAAATGCCAAGAGCAGAATCTGTTTCGAGCTTTTGCAGGGTGGTTTCTTTTTTTTTTTTCCTTCTTCCTTGCATTTAGATGTGACGGTCTCAACCAGCAAAGTGACAAAACGCGAGCAAAAACAAAACCTGTCTCTTGGCTTCTGGCTTGTAAAATCCTCCCTCAAAAAAAAAAAAAAAGGGGGGGGGGAGAAAGTGGGAAAGAGGACTCGTATTTTGAACTTGGAAAAAAAACCACAAACCCTCAGTATGCCCCCAGCCCCTGATCTGAGGTGGCTCAGCCATCTGTGAAGGCAGCATTGGGAAGTTTGGAAAAGTTGTCTCCTCCTCTGACTTGAGGGAACCTCTCGGGCTCAGCCCTGGCTGGTGGGTGGGGGTGTCCTTCTATTTTCCAGGAGCAGCAAATACCATTTCCCAGCAGTGCAGGGATCTGTGTAAAATGCCTCTCTGGATACTGTGGGTGATGGAAGGTGGCTGGGAGCTCCCAGGAGCAGTGTGTGCTGGTGGGATGGACCTGCAGAGACATCCGTGCTTGTGCGAATGAAATCCATCCGTCCCCATCCCAGGCAGGGTCTGGTGCCTGGTCTGAAGGAGCCAGGAAGGAGCTGGTTTCCTGGTGGGTGGGTGGGATCCCCGGGGAGGGGGTTTTGCTGAGGTTTTTGTGATCACTTTTCACTCAGGAAGGGGTTCAGCTGGGGTTTTGGTGGATGTGTCAGCCAGCTGCCCTGGCATCCCCTTCCTGCAGTGACAGCAGCAGGACAGCCACCTTCTCCCAGTCCCAAAGAGATCCTGCCTGCTCCTGCAGCAAGGGCAGAGCAGTGGAGAGGAGGAAGAAGAGGTGACTGCAGGGGCCCCTCTGATCTGGAGCTGAAAATTAGTTAATTCCTAGCTCTAATCTCACTGTTCTCATGCAGCTCCTCCCGTTCCTCAAGGCTTGCTTTTCCTTCTCTTCTCCCTCTCTGGAACTCCTGTCCCACTTCCAGGTCACTCTGTGCCCACCCAGTTGTCAGTGCTGGCACTGTGGGCTCCATCCTGCTCTCACACTTCCTGAGAAAACACCAGAGAAGTCACAGCTCAAGTCCCCCTTTGCTCCCTGCAGTCACATGTTTTATCTCACTCACAGCCAAAGACTTGAGCCTCTCGGAGGAAATCCTCTGATTTGAGGGTTTTTGGGGGGTGATTTTTCTATTCAAACTTGGCTCGTGATCTAAAAACCAGGGGAAAGAGTACCCAGATGAGATTGCAAGTCTCTGTACCTTCATCAAAACACACCAGGCTTGGGGACCGACCTTGCAAAAACTTACTGACCTTGCAAAAACTTACTCCTTCCCTTAAGTCTGAGTTTACTGGAGGAGAAGGAGCCATTTCCTAGCTGAGAAGCAGTTCTTTTCTGAGCTCCCCTTAAATGCTTCTGCATCTCTCCCTACGAGGGTTCACAGACTCACATCTGGCCCCAGAGGCAGCATAAACTGACATTTCTGATGCTGCTGGGGACCTGTCAGAGCAGCTGGGCTGGCCCTGCCCTGCCCTCAAGGGATGTGGGGAGCTCTGGTATTTGAGTATGTTCCTCCTGGTTGCTTTAGAAACTGCTGAGTGTGCCCAGGAGAGAAGCCCAGTCTTTGCCATGGGGGTGCCAAGCTTCTCTGCAGACCCAGGACAGATGCTTTTGGAGCTTGTCCAGGTGTAGCAGAGAGTAAAATCTGATCTAGACATTAATCAACCTGCCAGAAATTAATTCTCTCTCCTTGGTGCTCTGATTCTTGGGGGACATGTGTAACCAAGTGCCAGCACCGTGTCCTGAGCGCTCTGTCAGAGTTTATCAAAGCCAGTCAACATAAATTTATGTAACAGGAGCTGGCTCCAGCTGCTCTCCTGGAGCCACCACACAGCTCAGAATCACACCCCGAGGAGCAGTGGCTGGTGGGACACCACCAGTGACTGTGAACAGCTCGCCTGGTCTTGCTGAACAAGTTAGTTGGGAAAAGTTTAACAGAACATCACAGCCCCTCTGTGCTGATGCTTGTCTGTTGTTCCACAGGTAAAATCCGACATCACCTGGATAGAGAAAGACCTCGTGGACTCAGCAGACAAGGTAAGAGAGCCCCTTGCAGTGGGACTCATCCCTTTCATTTGCATTTTGTCCCATGACGGGTCGTCCCACGTCAGGGACCTCTCTGAAAACAAAACCCTTTCCTGCCACCCGCCCCTGAGAGCTGAGAGCTCTGTGGGACTGCTGGTGCAGAGAACAGCTATGGCTCACGTGACATCCTGGACTTGGCTTCATCCTCCTCCTCCTTCCTCCCCACACCAGCCCCCTTTCCGTGCTGTCGTTTGCATCTCCTGTGGTTTTCTGATCTTGTCGCCCTGCTGGGGTGGGCACTTTCAGTTGTGTGGACACAGCAGGGGGGGGATTTTATTGTCTGTTTCTGAGGCTCCTCTCCCCACGCTGGTAACACAACGTGGAAAATTGTCTTGGCTGGGACAGGATTTATCAGGAGCTGGCTGCTCTCCCGCACGGCTCCACTGAGCAGCGTGAGGCTTCCCTGGGAGTGGTGAGGCTTGTCTTTGGGCAGCACGCTGTGGACACGGTTCCTCCTTCCCTAGACTGTGGCAGGGGGAGGGAGGTTTGAGTTTTTTGGGGCTCCTGGCTGTGCCCAGCAGCTGCACGGTGCTGTTCCCAGCTCCTCGGGCCTCACCAGCCGCCGAGGTTCTCCCCGTGGAGCTGGGACCAGCTGCCTGGCTGGCATTAAGTCATTTGGGTCTTTCACTATCGGTTCTCAAAAAGCACGTTCTGGGGGTGGAGGAGGCAAGACAGTCATAATTTGTCTCTCTGGTCCAAACCAAGATCCCCTTTTCATCCCCTGTGCTCTCTGGAGTAATTCAGAAATAACGCTGACACGGGGATATTTCCAATTGCAAAGGTGTGTGGGCGTATTTTGACTCATTTTGAGGGGTTTCTTTCTTACCTGCACACCCCAGGGTCTTGCTGTGGAAAACATCTGTCTGCCCTGATGGAAAGGTCAAAGGGGAACAGTCTTGGAGGGGGAAGGAGGCAAAACAAGCCCTCTAAAACCTCTGCTCTGTCCTGCCAATAATCCGAGCCACAGTGGGGTCGGAACCTCTGCATCAGAAATGCCCTTAAAAACACCTCACATGGACCTTCCCAGGCTGTTCTTAGATAACTCCAGCATCCACAGCAAGAAGTCTTGTGCAGCATTATGCAAGTGAAGGACTGAATTCAAATCCCAGTGATGGTCATGGGTTTGATTCACCCTGAATCCCATCATCCCTGTGCCAGTGTGAGAGCAGAGACATGTGCAGCTCTCCGAGGTGGTGTCACACTTCTCTGTGGGTTCTCAAGGGCTTTCCTCTTCCTTTTTAAAGACAAAAGTGGCTTCTCAGAATTTTGCCCTGTTGTGGAAATACCTCAAAGCTCACAGCCTGACGTGAAATTCGGGCAGCACTAGATGGAAATCAATTTAACTAGACCGTGTGTGTTTTCTATCAGTGTCTTGTCTGAGCCAGGGAACCCAAACACGAACGAGGAGCCGTGAGATTATTTTTTTTTTAAAAGGAAACCCAAAAAAAAAAAAAAAAAAGAAGAAAAAAGCCCCAACCACAAGAGCTGTTGCTGGGGAGTGGGAGAGTGAACCTGCCTCCGTGTGACCGACTCTCTCGTCCCCACTGCGCATCTGCCACCGCCTCCAACCACCTGTATCTCCTCCTCCGGCACCCTGAGCCCCCCCCAAAGCCCTGGGAGCTGGCGGGGGCGGCGGTTCCTGGGGCTGGACGATGTGGATCGGGATGGGAGGATGGAGAGCGACCCTAAACTTCCTCGCCTCTGGGCGTTCCTCACGCTCTGGCTGCAGAGGAAGCACCGAGCCAAGCCCTGCAGCCTCCAGCTGCCTGCCCCCAGCCAGCTCAGCAGCCCGGTCAGTACCACGGCCCTGCCTCCCTCTGCTTCCCTTGCTCCCGCTGGCTGATGCTCCCGAGGGATATTCGGAGCAGTCTGGCTTGTTTCTCTTTCTCTGCTTTCTGGGATGGTTCTTTAATGGTGCCGTTGGAAGAAACTTGTCTCGGTGTGCTCTTGTGCTGGACACTTGTGGTGTGCTGCTAACCAGGCTGTAAGAGCTGCTGGCCAGAGTCCTGAGTGTTGAATTCCAAGTTGCTGGACGAGTCCATGGGAGGGAAACACTCCCTTGTGTCAGCAAGATGCCAAATGGCACCTCAAAGCGTTTCTCAGTGTCTCTATCAGCAGTGTCTGAGCTGGTGCCACTGCTGGCCTCGTTGGTGTGTGTGGTCTGGCTGTGTATGCAAACCCTGCCTGCCCTCAGCTGCAGCTTGGGCTGCTGAAACCACTTGCAGTTGAACATGCCAGGTTTTGCTGTTGCAAAGAATTCCCACAGCTGTGGAAACACAGCTCTGCTGCTCCAGAGGAGCTGTGGTAGGAGGATCACAGGATGGTTTGGGTTGGAAGGGACTTTAAAGCTCATCTTGTCCCACCCCCTGCCATGGGCAGGGACACCTTCCACTAGCCCAGGTTGCTCCAAGCCCCATCCAACCTGGCCTTGGACACTTCCAGGGATGGGGCAGCCACAGCTTCTCTGGGCAACCTGTGCCAGGGCCTCCCCACCCTCACAGGGAGGAATTTCTCCCTAACAGGTCCTGGATGGGTCCAAATGCCTCAGAGGTGGATACAGGAGTTCATTTTAAATGTTCCTCTCAGCATAGGTGTGTGATGCTACGGGGTGAAACATGTGTGGTCATACAGGTGCTGATGCTGTGCAGAACTGGTTTCTCTTTAGTGTTTTCAGGAATATGAAGGGAGGGGAAGAACTCACAGCTTCCACTGGTCCCCTCCCCGGGTCTCTCCCTGCTGTGGGGTCACTCTGGAGAGCTGGACTAGCAGGAGGAGACCTCTTAGCTGGCTCCTGCTCCAGCTCTTGGCTAGAGGTGGGAAGCTGTTTCTCATGGCAGCTTTCTGCAGGGACTAAGCCTCCAAACGAAACCAGAAATGCAAAGTGGCTGCTTTAAGCGGGAGATCATAAGGAACACGAAAACATGTTGCAGGGATTATAGGATCCTTCTCCCCTGTGATCACTGAGGTCAGGGAAAGGCAGGATAACACCAGGGAGCTCCTCTGCCTCTGCCCCCTCCCCGTGCTCGGGCTGTCCCTGCTGCACCCCTCGGGAGTGTGGGCTCCTCTGCCAGCTCTGATTGTCTGAGGAACACAGCAGAGAGCAAAGCCACCACCATGGGAACAGAGCCACTTCCTAAGCTAGAGAAAAGCCCAGCCTGGGAGCGGGGAGGGAAGGGTGGGTGCTCAGTGCAGGTGGGCAACCACATCCGCAGGCGCTGGGAGGGTGGGGAGTGGGCTGGGGCAGAGGAGAGGCAGGGCCTGGCACTTGGTTCCTGTTGGGTTTAAAAGCTGCTTTGATTAGGTGGTTCCCGACCAAGTGTCTGAGTAGCTTTAGTAAATAAAGTGTAATTTCTTTTTTTTTTCCCCCCAACTCCGCAAGGGGAAAAACGAAATAGTGGTTGCAGCTTCCTGCAGCCTCTGATGGCCACGTCTGCCCAAGGGTCAGGGAGAACCGAGCTCAATGCACTTTGGAACATAATTGCTGGCCTTGGAGTCCAAAAAGCAATATCCATATCTGCACTGGATAACGTGGGAGGGAAGTGCTGAGGAGCCTGGACTTGCCCTTACAAGATGTCCAGCTACAAGGGATTTATGGCCTGAGTAAGAGTCATGTCTGTAGGAGTGGGAAGTTGAGTCCAGCCCACCCTGTGGGAGAGGGGCTGGAGCAGGTCAAGCTCAGAGGAAATCCAAGTTCAGATGTACTGACTAGGCATGATAAAGAGAAGTAGAGGGAAAGGCACAGATGGAAGACTACAACTATAAAAAGTCTCAGTGTATTTGGGATGCAATAGAAAGCAGCACAAGCTGTTTTTTTGGGGGGCTTCAGTCATCAGAGGTATGGAATAGGTTTGCTGGGAACAGAGGTGTTGCAGCATCACCTCAGGGTCTGTGGCTGTGCTGGAGTGCTGGCCTAGCTCCCTTGATGAGTTTATTCTATTCATGCTGATTAAATCTATTTTTTCTTCTTTCCTTTTTTTTTATAAGTAAAATAATGTGTTTTAAACAAAACATGTGCCAGAGACCTTGGCTTCCCCTCAATCTTCTTGAAGCCTCGAGTCTGTTAAAGCATCATCTGTATGTGCTGAAGATGCACTAAGACTTATGTTGCAGAGTTGCTCAGATTGCCGAGCAGATGGGCTCCAACATGTCTGATTTTTGCCAGCCCTGGCCCTGTTTTGACAACAGTGCCGTATTTTTTTTGTGTGTGTGTTGTGGGATTTTTAGTGGCATAAACACTCCTGTTTTTGCTACCAGTGCCTTAAAAAGGAAGGTGCTTTGCAAGCACTCTTCTGAAATGCAGTTCAAAGCCAGCGCGGCACCCGCGGTGAGCGGAGCCGTCGGGAGAGCAGGGGGAGTTTGCCAAGGCTGCCTGGTGCTGCCTGCCCCTGACTTATTTATTCCAGATGTTGATACCTGTGACAAGCACCAGCTTTCATGGTTCTCTCAGACGTGGTTACTGGGGGTCTGTAGCTCCAACCCTTGTTCCATGATCCGATAGGGCTGCTTTCCCTTGTTCAGGGGTCCCTGGCCAACCGTGTCCCCTCTTTTCCAGGGAGAAGGTGTTGTGCAGGAGTTCAACATCACACACCATGTGAAGGAAGGCTCTGAGAAGGCTGATCCCTCGCAGTTTGAGCTGCTGAAGGTGCTGGGACAGGGCTCCTTTGGCAAGGTGAGATCACTCTTTCCTATATGCCATGACAGAAATGATTTTGATGACAGAAGGGACTGTTCCCAACAAAACCGCTTTCCTGGTTCCCACTGGACCGTGAAAATCTGATGGATGAGCCCAACTGAGCAAATGGGTGCTTGTAACCTGGAAGGTGACTGTAGTGATGCCTTTCCTAAGGGCCAGCCTGAATGTCCAAATTGCCCTGTAATTCCTTTTGCAGATGGTCAGGAGGAGAGCAGGAACGTCCTGCTCGTGAACGCAGGTGTCACACAGGGCAGAAGGGCCTCCTGCAGCTCTTCAGCTGCCTGCCAAACTGTCAGTCAAACTGAGGGCTTGAAGGGCTCAGGCATGTTCCTCCCTTCTCAGAACTGTGTGCCAGGAACTGGTTCTAGCCCCTGTTTATGGTCCAGTTTCCCTTCTGTGAAGCAGGAAGGAAGTAGCCTGTAACTCTTATCTATTTCAGCATGTAAATAATCCAGTCTCTTACAGACCATCTGCTGGCACATTAAATCAGCTTCATGTCAATCAGTTATCAGCTGACAGTGGGGACAGGACTGTGTGCTGTTTCCTGGGCAAATGCAGCAGTGGCTTTGTAGAATCAGAGAATCATTGGGGTTGGAAAAGACCTCTGAGATCATCCAGTCCAACCAGTAACACTGCCAAGGCCACCACTTGCAGGTGGTGTGTTTTTGAAGCTGCCTAAAACCAGGTAGAATGAGACACCAGGGAAAAGAAGGAGGCAAAAATCCAGAGGATGCAGGACCTGAATAATAAGGAGTTGATCTGACTGACAAACCAGCAGGATTTGTGGTACATTGAAGCATCAGTGCTTCCAGTCACAGCTCCCAGGCATCAGCCAGAGCCCCATGGGAGCTGCAGGAGTGAGTAAGAGGTGTGGAAGGCAAGAGGAGGGAAGTGCAGTATGAAAACACAAATGCTGCAGTGGCTGGAGGTGGGGAGTGAGAGGAGTCCACACACAGCACTTCCCTGAAAACCCCATGGGGTTTCACAGGAGGCACAGCTGGTTTTTAGGGTTACTGTGAGGTCTGCCACTTCGGGAGGCATCCAGCTCCTACTGCCAGTGTTTAGTGCTTGCTGAATGTGTTGTTCTTCTGCCTCAGGTTTTCTTGGTGAGAAAAATAACACCACCAGACAGCAACCACCTCTATGCTATGAAAGTGCTTAAGAAGGCGACACTGAAAGGTAGGAAGGAGACTCTTACTGTGATGCTCTGACCCTCCCTGACTTAAAGAGCGCTGGGGAAATGTCACAGCAGTCCTGGGGTGGTTTAGGTAAAAGAGGAGCATCTTTATCCCAGCCAAACATCCTCCTTTTCTCTCCATCTGCAACAGATCCTTGGCTCAAGCTGCTTGGTGCTCAAGGGCTTAAGGTTGAGGACAAGACTGGGGTACTCAGAGGCTTTTTCTGTGTCTGAGCTGTTCCTGTCTTCCCACAGTGCGTGATCGACTAAGGACAAAGATAGAAAGGGACATCCTGGCTGATGTGAACCATCCCTTTGTGGTGAAACTCCACTATGGTGAGTGTGGGGCTGTTTGGGATGCTGGGAGAGGGGCTGCAGGCTCTAACAGACTCTTTGCTTTTAAATGCAATCCCCTTAACACAAATCCTTTCCTGGAAGGGTCTGTGGTCCTGTGCCCGCTCCAGCTATTGAATGGGGAACAGAGAACAGACCAGGAGAAGAGGTTGAAACATCAAATCCTTGGGATTAAAACATTAAATCAGGAGAAACTGAGAAAGCAGAGTTAACTAGTCAAGCTAGAGTCAGCTTTGTTCGCTGTGAAGTGATCAGTGCCTCTCCTGGGAAAACAGCCCTTTCTGTAGGGCTGGAAGGGAACCAGACCCCCATGAAAGGAGGATATTCTGCAGTGCCAGAGTGCTGTGGTGAGCTCCCATTTCAGCAGCACAGACAGGCCATCTCCTTTACCTCAGATATCAGCCCTACCTGCGTTTAACCCAGTAACCACGCAGGGCATCTGCCCAGCTGGAGCCACTGGGATTTAAGTGATTAATGGAACACCACAGAGCCTTCCCTCAGTGGAGGGGTCTGATTCCCACTCTGGCTTGTGTTTCAGCATTCCAGACAGAGGGGAAGCTGTACCTCATCTTGGATTTCCTCAGAGGAGGTGACCTTTTTACTCGGCTTTCCAAAGAGGTGGGTATGCTCTGGCATCTCGGTGGGTTGCTGAGGCTCCCAGTTCATCTGTGCTTAATGGCCTGGAGAAAGGACTCACCCTTGAGAGGGGTGGAAACAACCTGCAACCTGCTGCTAGTCCACAGCTGGCAATGGGAGAGGGTGTTTTGGGAATCCTGTGTTCTGGCAGGAAAGCAGCAGCACAGGCAGCAGGTCTCACCTCTGCAGCAGCTTCTGCTGGGAATCATGTTAATAACAAAAACTAAAAGAGGGGAGATTTATACTAGATGTTGAGAAGAAATTGTTCCCTGTGAGGGTGGGGAGGCCCTGGCACAGGTTGCCCAGAGAAGTTGTGGCTGCCCCATCCCTGGAAGTATCCAAGGCCAGGTTGGACAGGGCTTGGAGCAACCTGGGCTAGTGGAAGGTGTCTCTGTCCAACCCAAACCATTCTGTCATTCCAGGAATGGATACTTTAGGATGGGGGACGAACTCTGGGAAACTTAGAAACAGCAGGAGGGGGCAACATGGACGTGAAGGGTCTCACTGCTGGCGCTGTGACCCCAGCACCTCTCCTCTCCCTGTCCCTCCCTGCAGGTCATGTTCACCGAGGAGGACGTGAAGTTCTACCTGGCGGAGCTGGCGCTGGGACTGGACCATTTGCACAGCCTGGGGATCATATACAGGGATCTCAAACCAGAGAAGTACGTGTGGCCCAGCTGAGCCAGGGATCCCAGTCCTGCATCCAGCCCCGAGCCTGTAGCCAGCCCTCCACACAGGCAGGGCTGGAGGATGGCCCAGGGCCAGGCAGATGGGAGGTGGTAGTGCCAATCCAAGGCTGCCTGTCCTCAGATCAGTGGTTGTGGCCAGGAGGCAGCATATGTGCACCACGTGTGTGAACAGCAATCCTTGGCAGCCTCTGGGCTCCAGCTTTAAGCAGTTTGAGAGCCTCTGGGGGAAGGAGGCACCAGGCTGGGCCTCTGCATGGCTTGGTTCTCCTTGCCTGGGGTATGTGGGGATCAGAGCAAGTGCAACCTGTGTGGGTCATTTGTTCCATGTGAAGCTGAGGATGTAGAGAGAAGGGAGCTGCTCCTGGTCCCTCTTATGTCTTGGTGATGGAGCTTAAAGCACTGGGAGAAGGGACAGATAACTTTCTCCTCCGGATTTTGGCAGCACCTCAGACCATCCACTGCTGTGCTTGTTCTCACCAGCCCTCACTGCAGACTGTAACAACTTGTTTTTTCCATTCCCGCTGTAGCATCCTCTTGGATGAAGAAGGGCACATCAAACTCACAGGTGAGGGACTCCACAAGGCCTTGGGCTCCTGCAAGGTCGGTTCTTGAAGTACGGAGCTCCTTGTGTGACTGCTCAGGGCACATGGGGGTGTGTGCTGACGGGCTTTCTCTCATGTAGATTTTGGCTTGAGTAAGGAGGCCATAGACCACGAGAAGAAGGCCTATTCCTTCTGTGGGACAGTGGAGTACATGGCCCCAGAGGTGGTGAATCGCCAGGGCCACTCCCACAGCGCTGACTGGTGGTCCTACGGGGTCCTGATGGTAGGTACCCAGCCAGAGTCTGCGGGCACTGGGAGGAGCAGCTGCTCCAGCTCTGGAACACCCGGACACGGGTCTGTGTGTCTGCCAGACCTGCTGACCTGGGGTGTTCCCCACCCTCCCCAAAGGGCTCCGTAAGGGGCTGTCCTGGCACCCAGCCAGGAGCTGGGTGGGTTTCCCGTGGGAGGCAGCGCTCCCGAGGGGGCTGTCCCGGTGAGCTCTGGGATGTGGGGGTGTCCGTGTCCACCCCAGCGCCGGGATGTGGGTGTCTGTGCAGATCTGGTGCCACCATCTGGCAGCTGCTGAATCCCAGGGCTCCCACAGGAGCCGGCGCTGGCCCGAACGTGTTCCCACTACACAAACCTTGTGATCCGAAGCTCCTCCTGAGAAAACACGATGCCTGTGAGCTCTGTTAGAGCCAGGCTTGGGATCCCTCAAGCTTTTCACGAGCAGATGAAGGGGCAGTGAGATCTGTGCAACCCTCATCCTTGCCCAAACATGATCCCCCCCCCTTTTTCTCTTTCCCTCCCAGTTTGAGATGCTCACCGGTGCGCTGCCCTTCCAGGGGAAGGACCGTAAGGAGACCATGACCCTCATCCTCAAGTAAGAGGAGTTTCTCTCTCCTGCCTGCATAGGAGGTGCTGCTCTTTGAGCCGTGTTGCAATCTGGGGGCTCTTGCAATTTAATGGCGTTATTTGGCAAGAGGTTTCCTACCAACAGTTAGTTAGAAGGGTGCAGTGTAAATGCCAAGGGGATGACTGTGCTTTTTGGGGGTGGAGGTGCTGCAGTCAGCTTGTGGCTTGACTTCTTTAAACCTGCAGCTGATTGCAAAACTTCCTCCCCAGAGCGAAGCTGGGCATGCCACAGTTCCTGAGTGCTGAGGCGCAGAGCCTCCTGAGAGCCCTGTTCAAGAGGAATCCAGCCAACAGATTAGGTAAGACAAATGTTTTGTTTCCTTCTAAATACACCTGATGCCCTATCGGGGCCTCTCTCACCCTCCTGGGTCAGCAGCGTGTTCACACTTGTGCTCAGTTAATGGTTAGTTGCAGCCAAGTTCTCCATCACCCCTGGCTGTGTTGTGTCACCCTCACCTTGTCAGGGGTTTAGTGCAACGTGCTCCGTGGTGCATCTTGCAGGTTCTGGACCAGATGGGGCAGAAGAGATCAAGCGCCATCCTTTCTACTCCACCATTGACTGGAACGTGAGTACTGGAAACATGGAAGCAGATTTCTTCACCATTCAGCGCCAGCAATTCACTTCTGGCAGCAGGAACAGCGTGGTCATGGTGCTTGAGCAGCCACGGGAGAGCCACCAGCCCCTGTCCCCATCCATTCCAATAATCCTTCCCGAAACTGAAATTCTGTTTGTCACAGAACTGTTCCATACTCGGGTTGCCTGTCACCTCACCTCAGATCGAATTTACTCATCTGTCAGCAGAGAAGCACCAGGTTTTAATTGGGGTTTGGCACAAGGTTTGTCATGCACTAAGTGGGAAGGAATCAGGGAAACGTTCCTGGCGAGGAAATCAGGGCAAGCACTGAACTGGCACTTCCCAACTGCTTCTGGCCAACTCCCTACTTTGCCACACAGTTTTGTTTCTTCCCTGTTTTCCCTTACTCGGTAAGGGATTTGAAGATCACTCCTAATACTTCCAAGGTCCCTGCAAGCTGCTAGACTGACCCTCCAGCAATGCCAGTAAAGCTTATTTCCAATTTTTGCTTCAGGAAGCAATTTAAAAAGGCACTTGTGGGAGTTCTGGGATATGAATGTCCTCCTAATGCATCTCCTCTGGCCATCCCTGGGGAGATACGTGTCAGCAAAGCCCTAATGGGAGTTAGGAGGAGGTGGGAGAGCCTGTCAAGCAAAATACTTTATGGATGCTGCACTTGGAGTGGGGGCAAGTTGCCTATAGAACACTTATTTTCTTGATTTAATATATGATGCAACTCGTAATATTTCTCCACAAACTGACTCAAAAGCAACCCACCAGCCGAGAAGTCCTCTCTCAGGCTGCTGAGCTGTAGCTAAATGCTAAGCCAGGGAGTTTCACAAAATCTCTTTCCTTGCCAGCCTTTGCACCCTCTGGAAGGGTGCACCCGTCAGAGCACTCTCTGTGTTTTGCAGAAGCTGTACCGCAGGGAAATCAAGCCCCCCTTCAAGCCTGCAGTGGGCCAGCCAGACGACACCTTCTACTTTGACACAGAATTTACGTCGCGCACGCCGAAAGGTTTGTGTGACTTCACACAAAAGCCAGAGCTTCCTGTGTGAGGTGATGCTCTGTGGTTTAATATTTAACACCGCAGAGCATCTGGTGCCTGCAGGGCAGGGTTTGCCTCGGGCTGGTGCTGCCAGCTCAGATGGTTCCAGCACTGAGAGGGCGGCCCAGCCATAGAGATGTCGGGCTCTTCTCAGAAGTAAAACTAGAGGAAATGGCCTCAAGTTGTGCCATGGGAGGTTTAGGTTGAATATTAAAGAAAACTGCTTCATGGAAAGGGTTGTCAAACCCTGGCACAGCTGCCCAGGGCAGTGGTGGAGTCACCATCCCTGGAGGCATTTAAAAGACATGTGGATGTGGCACTTGGGGCCACGGTTTAGCAGCGGCCTTGGCAGTGCTGGGGGAATGGTTGGACTCACTGATCTTAGAGGGCTTTTCCAACCTGGATGACTCCATGATTCTCTGTGGGGTGTTAGGGGTAAGCTGGGTGCTGCTGGTGTGGCTCTTGTTTGGAATAAACTCAGCATCAGCCACAGCTCCTGGGAGCGAGGGGAAGGCTTGCAGAACCAGCCTTCTTCAAGCTGTGTTTCCACTCCTGTTGCAGATTCCCCAGGTGTCCCCCCCAGTGCAGGGGCCCACCAGCTCTTCCGAGGCTTCAGTTTCGTGGCGACCGGACTGATGGAGGATGGCAAGGTGAAACCTGCCCAGCCACCCCTGCATTCGGTTGTGCAGGTAAGAGATGGAGACACTGGAACAACTCTTTGAAAACGCAGAGATACCCCAGGTCTGTGCCGCCCAGAGCAGCTCTGACAGGAAGCCCGAGGCGGTGTCTGTTTGGAATTCTTGCATCCTGTTTTTCTTTCATTTCCATTGACTGTCACACTGTGCACAGGTTGGCAGGAAAACACAGGGCTGTGGCTTTTCCTCTCCCCACGTGGATCTGTGCTGGTGGGGGTCTGTAAATGCCTGTGGGTTGAAGGTGCCACCCAAACACACCACGCTCAGAGCAGACAGTGTTATCCCACTGACCTATATCTGCCTTGTTCTCTTCTCCTCCCTCTCCCAGCCGGGAGGAGAAGCTGTGGGATGTAGCAGACAGTCTGCCAGCTCTGCCAGTTAACTCATCACATTGCACAAACCCTTCCCTGAACCCTCACAGCTCATCTCTCCTTTCTGCTCCTGCAGCAGCTGCACGGCAAGAACGTCCAGTTCAGCGACGGGTACGTGGTGAAGGAGGTGATCGGCGTCGGCTCCTACTCCGTGTGCAAACGCTGCATCCACAAAGCCACCAACATGGAATACGCAGTCAAGGTCAGAGCCCTGCCCTCGGAACTGAGCTCCCCTGATAGATTTTTGCCCACAGAGAAGCTATGGCTGCCCCATCCCTGGAAGTGTTCGAGGCCAGGTTGGACAGGGCTTGGAGCAGCCTGGTCTAGATGTTCCTTAAGGTCCCTCCCAACCCAAACCATTCTGTGATTCTATTTCTGCTCATCCCACGAAGAGCAAAATAACATCCAGGAGTGAAATCGCTTTCCCTGCTCGTGTAGGGCCTAAAAGGACAATTTCTGTGCTCCTGTGCATGTACCTGCACTTCCCCAGGAATAGCAGGGAGCAGCATTCTCTTCCCTCAGAGGGAGGAGAGCATCTCACCTTTGCTTGCAAAGCTGTGGCTACACCAGATCTTAACAAATACAACAGGCATAAAACTTTGGGGATTAGGAACACAACTTCCCCTTCTCCAGCTGCTACAGAGAGCAGGAGAGCAGATATGGCACAGGAGCTCTGCAAGACCCCAAACTCAGCTTGTGTGCTTTGTCCTGGCCCCCTTCTCACCCTGTTATGACTAATCCTGCTTCTCCCTACTCCTGCAGATGATTGACAAGAGCAAGCGAGACCCTTCTGAGGAAATAGAAATCCTGCTGCGGTACGGGCAGCATCCAAACATCATCACCTTGAAAGACGTGAGTGTGGCTTGAATGACTTCCCTGTGTTTTGGTCTAGGAAGTGCAGGCTGCTCAGGGAGCAGATTTCAGCTCCAGCACGGGTGGCCCAACAGCCCAGCTCGATGTGTCGCTCTGTCTCTGTTATGAAAAGGTTCTTCCCCCAGAGGGTGGTTGGCACTGAACAGGCTCCCCAGGGCAGTGGGCATGGCCCCAAGGCTGCCAGAGCTCAAGGAGTGTTTGGGCAACACTCTCAGTGACAGGGTGAGATTCTTGGAGTTGTCTTGTGTAGGGCCAGGAGTTGGACTTTGATGATCCCTGTGGGTCTCTTCCAACTCAGGATATTCCATGGTTCTGGGGTGGGGAAGCACCCCCAGAGCCACCTCTGCTGATCTCTGCTTCTTGGTGGTAGAAGCACAAAAGGGAAGCTCCGGAAGCACTTTTTGGTTAATGCCCTCTCCACGTTTGCTTTGGAAGGTGTACGACGACGGGAAGTTCGTGTACCTGGTGACTGAGCTGATGAGGGGAGGGGAGCTGCTGGATAAAATCCTCAGACAGAAGTTTTTCTCAGAGAGGGAAGCCAGTTCAGTCCTGCACATGATCTGTAAAACAGTGGAGTATCTGCATTCCCAAGGGGTGAGTACGGTCTTCCTGGGAATTCTCTGGCATTACACTGTGCTCCCTCTCCTCCAGGGAGTAACTCTGCCCGTCAGGACAATTATTTCTTGCTGGTGTTGCTCTCTTGGCAAAGCAGATGTGGGACCAGAGCAGGGGTTGAGTGTCCTCGGGCAGCTTTCAGACCTTTATCTACCTGGGGTGTGGCCCTTTCTTTGCTCCACAGGTGGTTCACAGGGACCTGAAACCCAGCAACATTCTCTATGTGGATAAGTTGGGAAATCCTGAGAGCATTCGGATTTGTGACTTTGGCTTTGCCAAGCAGCTGAGGGCTGAGAATGGGCTGCTCATGACTCCCTGCTATACAGCCAACTTTGTGGCACCTGAGGTAAGTGCTGACCTGAGACCCTCTGGCAGCCCCCTTGTCCCTGTTCTCCCTCTTGGCACAGTGGATCTGCCCCATTCCCAACTCCAGCCTGCCCTGGAAAAGGGAACTACAGAGATCCAGCTTGTAATAAGGAACAAATAGGAGATCCCAAGTGCAGTTACAGGGCAGTCCTCCAACCTACACTGCCCTCATGAGAGGTCTGCTTAGGGTACTGAGACTGTAAAATCCCAGTGATTTCCTAGGCTGCTTCCCTTCCTCATTAAGTGACTTGTTAAAAGAGGTGGGATGATTTTCCACTCAGTTATCTTGGTGAGGAAGAAAGAAGGAGAGCCAGCATGGCATGGGAGCACACATGCAGTGTCACCACACTGGAACAGGGCTTCTTTCTTGATCTGCCTGAGGGGTTCCTCTGCTCCATGAAACCAAAGTCCGATTTGAATCCTGATCTTCGGTCCAAGACTTTTCTGTTCTGTTGGGCTCTGGATGCTTTGCACATGGACTGCACCCAGGTCAAGCCCCCTGTTCTGAAATGAGCTCAGCGACAAGAACAAAACACACTTTCCCTTTGTTCTGCTCAGGTACTGAAACGCCAGGGCTACGACGAGGGCTGTGACATCTGGAGCCTGGGGGTTCTCCTGTACACGATGCTCGCTGGGTAAGTGGCTCTGTCCCACTGGAAGGCAGGGCTGGGGCTGGGACCCCCCTGCTCTGCACTGGCAGCAGGACTCTCCTCAGTCACTGCTGCCCAGTGGTGCTCCCTACCTGTGTCCCAGGCCAGTAAATCCAGTGCTCTCTCCTCTCTCCCCAGCTGCACTCCCTTTGCAAACGGTCCCAGTGACACTCCAGAAGAGATCCTGACCCGGATAGGTGGGGGGAAGTTCTCCATCAGTGGAGGCAATTGGGACACTATTTCTGACATGGCCAAGGTAGGGGTTGATATTTGTGTTACATTCATTGGGGTCAATCAAGGCCAGTTGCAGTGAGGCAAGTTTAGAGCAGGCTGGGGAGGGAGGACACAAGAGAGAGAAGAAAACCAGCAGTGTAGCTTCTCCCCCATGTCTGCCTTCCACACAGCAGCTTTATTTCAGTTCTGGCTGTGAATATTTGCATGGAAAACCAACCTCGTGCCTGACCCTTGTGGGGTTTGCTGCTGTGTTATACCTCCCAGGCCTGCCAAAAACACATTTCATACAAAAAGAGTTTGATGTCTGGGGATTTTAAACTTGGCCTCTGAATTTAAAACCTAATTTGGGGGCAGACAGGTGGTATTTTTGCATTTAAAGCATGAAATCTTCTAAAGTCTGACTTTTCCAAACAATGCCCTTAGGATTTGGTATCAAAGATGCTCCACGTAGATCCTCACCAGCGTCTCACAGCCAAGCAGGTCCTGCAGCACCCGTGGATAACCCAGAAGGACAGCTTACCCCAGAGCCAGCTCAATCACCAGGACATTCAGCTTGTAAAGGTACAAAGTCTGGGCTGAGCCTTCTGCTGGTCCCTCATGTACCTTGGGAAAGGTCCAGGTCGGGCAGTGGTGGGGTGGGAAAGCAGGATGGCAGGTTGGAGAGGTGTGGGGCAGGGGAGGGAATACAGACAAGCTGGGTTTGTGGGGAGGTAAAAAAGGGAGGTTCTTGAACAGCATATCAGTGCAGGAGGGAGATTTAAAGAAATAAGAAAGATGCTTCTGGCTTTGTTTGTGGGTTTGGCTGAATCTTGTAAAGCCACGAGTCTGAAATAGCTCCTCTACACCTACATGATTTCTACACTTCAATTACCTCTCTCCTCCCTTTCTCCAAGGGTGCAATGGCTGCCACGTACTCTGCACTGAACAGCTCCAAGCCAGGCCCTCAGCTGAAGCCCATTGAATCCTCCATCCTGGCACAGAGGCGGGTGAAGAAACTTCCCTCCACCACCCTGTGAAGCCGGGCTGGGCTGGGCTGCAGCCACACGGTGCAGGCACACACTGGATTTTGCACACCTGTGGAAGATGGGGACAGGGGACAGTCAGTATCTGCACTGGAGCTCCCTTGGAGGCTTGCTCTCAAAAGGCCAAGTGCCTTCCTGCTCCTGAAAGACTGGCTCCTCCTCGTGTGGACTGATCTTCGCCGAGAGAACTTCACTGTAAAACTTTTTTGAAGTGTAAATCGTCAATTTTTAAAGACATCCGTGTATATGAGAACTAGAATGTATAACTGATGTCAAGTGGCACTAAAAAGCAGCTCTGATTTCACCCTTCCCTGTGTAGGGCCTGGTATTTGTTGTTGCTACAGCATTTCTTGGAATTGTTCCTCTCCAGCTCCACTGCAGCTGGAAGACTGTACCACATTTGGGGGTTAGGCTTTGGGGTTTTTCCCTCCTTGAACCTTTGGATGCCCTTCCCAAAGCCGACCCTGCAGCCTCCCAGCCAGCAGTGCTCTTGTCCTTAAAGGACTTCCCTCCCTTTCACTTTCTGTGTGTGTGTTCCACGTGAGGTTGATTTTCCAGCCTCTGTTTCTCCCTCTCTCTTACACTCCCCCAGCCCAGCCAGCAGTTCAGTTCTCTGAACAAAATAAACCAGGGTTTTCCAAACCCTCCCTTAGATGCTTCACCTGTCCAGAACACCTGCTAGGTTTGGCTCCTTCCTTCCCTCTGCCCTCCCATCTCTGTTTTCTCCCATCACCAGATGGGAGTTTGTCACCTGGGCAGGTGGGGACGACAACAGAACCTTCTCCTTGGCAAAGCCGAGGCTTTGGGCTGGCTCTGGCTGCTGCTTTTACCATTTTGGGGGTTTCCTTTCCTGTCAGCAGGAACCTCTGAACAAAACCATCCTTTGTTTTTTTTTAATTTAACTTTGTTCTCCAGCTTGGTAACTCAGGGTTTCTTTCTGACTCGTCCAATAAACGTGTCATTCAGGTGACTTTACGTTACTGACTGACTTTTAGCTGCAGAATCCGGTCATTTCCCTGCCTTGTGTGGGGACAGTGCTCCTTGCCTGCCTTTTGGGAGAGCTGCAAAGCTTTTCACCCGGCCCTGTGGTGGGAAAACCAGCAGTAGGGCTGCATCTCATGCCACCTCCTCTCAGGTGCAACACCTCACTCTGCAGTGGGAAGTGATTAGAACCGGTCACGGAACGAGGAGCTGGCAGGATGTGGAAGGGAATTTCTTACTCTCAGGACATTTTAGTGCTAATAGAAACCAACACTTGGAGGCAAACTGTGCTAGAAATAAATTCCTGTCCCGTTCTGACTTGCAGGGAATTGCTGGAGCTCCCTGGTTCCCTGGTGGCAGTTTCCCGGGAGAAGGAGCAGGGTTGCTAAAAGGGCTGCAAACACTCACGAGCTCGAGGATGTGACTGAAGCCAGCAAAGGTTCTCCTGTGAATTTCTCCTACTTTTAGCTGATCATGTCACAAGAGAGGAAATTTTCTTTTTTTGCTTAGTCCCACTTGGTTTTAAAATGGAGAATTCCATAAAAAGAATTATCTGAAAAGTACAGCTCTCTCCTCCTCTACCCTAATCCAAGCAGGTCCTGGTTTAATCCCTGGAGCAGCCAGTGAGAAGCTGAAATAGTCACAATTTTTTTCTTTTTCTCTATTCCAAGTACAGCCTGAGTGTCCAGTGCTGCTGAGAGGAGGAGGCCAGCACCAGTTCACAGTGGATCCTCTTACTGGTATTGCCACTGACCCCAGCAGAGATGGATGAAATGTTTTGCTGAGATCTGGGGAGGGGGACACCATTATCCAAGATGCCTTCCTTAAAAATACTTGTTTTCACCTCTCTTCCCTACAACTCCACACTAACTCTTGTGCCAGTGGTGTGCTAATTTTAGCTAATTTAATCTGTTGCAACCAACACAATAATTATAAACATCTTTCTGGAGCTGAGGTTGAAGTTGGGATTGAAGTGGACACCTCAGCAGTTTTTCAGAATACTTCCTACATTGTATTTCCAGGGAAGGCCTGGAGTGATGGATGGGGCTGGATATGTTGGTGGGAATCAGCACTCCCTGTCAGCCTCTTGATATGGACCATCAGGGTCTTCAGCCTTGGGGTTTAGGGGGAATTAAACCAAATGTTTGCCCTGCTTGGAAGGTTGTTTGTATGAAATTGCAAATGTTTTCAAATATCAGTCAGGAAAAACATTGTGACCTTTGCTCAATCCTCCCTGTGCTGTGCTGGTGTGAGGCCAGCTGGGGACAACTCAGAGGTGTGTGGGGACAGCGGGGTGCAGAGCTCTGTGGGCACGGGGAGAGCAGCCCTTGGCCAGGAGATGATACTTGGGGCATCCAACCCCAATGCCTGGGGCACCAACCCCTCCACCTCACTGGGGTTCTTCAGTCAGAAGAACTTTGTGTTTGGTGCAGCTGTAGCTTCTGGAACCTCCATCCCTCCGGAGCAGAGAGTGAACAAGAAGGGCTACACCTTCCCCCCTGGGGTGCTTTTACCCACGTTGTTCTGAGTGATCCATAAGTAAAAACAAGTCTGGATTTTTAGTTCCAAATCAACCAAGTGCTGTTACCTTTTTTTAATTCCAGTGCTCAATAAAAATGGACTTGTTGAATTCTCTGTGTATGAGAACTGTAGGTGTTTGTGACCGGCCGGGCTCTGTCCTTTCCTTTTTAATTTTGTCCTGACAGTATTAGACCTTTACCAAAATACAGTTGGGACCAACTGTTATCTTAACTGGAATTGCATTATTTGAGGTGAAAACTGGGTGTCTAATGTCTGTTTTGGGGAGCTGGTGTCTGGGAGAGACCAAATGATCTGCTCTCACAAGAGTCTGAGCTCATTTAGCTGTAACTTGGGACAAAGGATACACAGAGGATATCACAAATTGTTATGACTTGAAAAGGGGTAGAAATGGATTTAACTTCCATGCATAAGGAAATCTTTGCAAGGAAAACTGCTTGTGTTAGTTCAGGTGTTTAATAATCGACTTGACCTTTAAGCTTTTGTCCTGTAGGTCTGTATGAAAGCTCAAGGGAGTAGAAATCCCAAAATCCAGCTTCGAATTGCTGAGTCTACCTGGAATTAACCTGTGCAGAAAGAGCATCCAAAGTCAAACAGCCTGAAAATTATATTGAACAGCTCTATATAATACAGTTTTTGTGTAAGAAAGGTTAAACTTCCCTATTCTGGGGTATAAACCAGCAATATCCCTGCTGTAAAAGAGGTTGAGAGGCTGTTTCCCTTCTTCCCACTGTGTACCATAGCTGTGCCTTCCCCTTAACGATGTGGTTCTGCCCTCTGTCAAACTAACCAGGGCATAAATAAATGTATTTTGGCCCGATCAATATTCCCATCATGATTCTTTAGGCTGTCTTTAAAACTGGAGGCCAGTGACTTCCTCAGCAATCACCTCCTGTTCCTTTTTCACAGTGAAAGCGGTCTGGGTTTTTTAACTTATTTTTAACTAATGCCAGTCCCTCTCCCACCTTTGAGTTAGTTCACGTTAAGTCCTTTTCCTGCATCTTTAGGCACTGGTGGGTGTTGGATCGTGCAGCTGGTGGCCTCCTGGGTGCCACCACCTCCTCGTGGTGGCCACGGCTGCCTTCCCAAGGATGGGGGAGGCTTCAGAAGCGCTCGGTGACTACGAGCGTGTTGGACGGTCTGTGGGGCGGGCGCTGGGCTTTCATGGAATATTCGACAATTTAATCCCTCTTTCAAGGCAAAGAAAAAACATTTAAAATATTTCAAGGTCTTCTTTTTGGCAGTACGTGGGGGCTCTGAATAAAACCTTCACTCACGCCAGGGAAGCCGGAGGGCCGCTGCCACTCCAGCTCCTTGCCTCCGGTTATTAAAACATCAAGCTGTCTTACTGCCTCCCTCCCTTTGTGTGGCACTGAACACCTGCCATTAATACTAATTCGGCTCCGGAGAGAAACTCCCTTTCAGATATGCTTGTCTGAAAATAAATTGACATGTAAAAGGTCTCTTTTGTCGCGAAGTGCACGGAAAGTGCCGGGGTGAGGAGCCGATCGCTTACAAAAGGAGGCACTGACTCTTTAAATGACGTGTGGAGGGGGTGAGAAATGGGAAATGTGGGGGGGGTGATGCTGTAGCTGGGCTGATGTGATACAATTAGAGGAGGATCCCGTGACTGCAACCTCTGTTTGGTGTTAGACTTTGAGATTTCGGGTGATTTTCCTCTAAACCCCTGCTCGCCTCGGGGGGTGAACGGCCGGGTTCTGCAGGGACCCCTTTGGAGAAAACTCTTGTTTTGTTTAGAAAAATTGTTGTTGTTACAAATAAGTGCAACAAAAACTCAGAGCATTTCATGGTGAGCCCTTCAGTTTAGATGTATCATGAACTCCAGGGCTCTGTTGTTTTTCCTGGGACAAAAAATTTCGTAACACCGGAGAAGGGTCCTGTAGCTGCAACCCCTGTTTGGTATTAGATTGAGATTTTGGATGATTTTTGTCTAAACCCACGGTTGTCTCACGGTGAATTGCCAGGCTCTGCGGGGACCTATTTAGAGAAAACTCTTTGCTTTAAAAATCATTGTTATTATGAATATCTGCAACAAAAACTCAGAGCATTTGGTGGCGAGCCCTTCAATTTATATGTATAATGAACTCCAGGGCTCTTTTGTTTTCCCTGGGACAAAAGTTTGTATCACTTTCAATTAGGAAGCAGTAAAAGGATCCTTGGTTAGAGTATTTATTCTGTCCTACAGGCAGCAGTGTGAGCCAGCAGAAGGTCAATATTTTTATTTTTATTATAAAGAATGATTTCCTTTGAGCTCCTCATGCCCTGGGGAGACCAAGGCTCTCTCCTAAGAAAAGAGTGTTAACTTGGTTATTTGGGCCAAGCTTTGGAGGGGGTGACATTGCTTGGAATTTGCTTTGGTGCTGAAATGATGCAGTTCCATGGCTGGGGATGAAGTGTGGCGTGGACCTGGTGTTCAGCTGCTGCACGTTGGGCTTCTGGGTCTTCTACTGAAGAAATCATTCATTTCATAATGAAGATCAAGTTGAAATATGTTCAGGGCTTGAAAGAGGGAAAAAAAAAAAGGTAATTTTGGCAATTACAGATTAGCTGGTGTCACGTCTGGTTTATCAAACAAGCAGGAGCTCTCGGTGCTGCTGAGCTCCAATGCCATCTTCTTTTTAAACAGCAGATGGTGTTAGAAACCTGTAACAGGTGGAAGCTCTTCAGTTTTATGTGAGAGATCAGAAGTAGCAGCAATTTCTCATCTCCCAAGGGGTAGTTCCTTCCCGAGCTGAACAGCAAGCTGGCCCTCTGCTTGGATAGTTATTACAGAGGGAAAAACTTCTGAATCACACATGTTCGTATGGAAGGAAGTGATTCTGACTCGACTTATTCTGGTTATAATAAAAGGAACCTGGTAATGGCCTCCATAATCCTCTGTTAGCAGCTCTAAAAGAGAGATGTAGTGGGGGAGACGAGCTGTGTTTGCTGGTGTGCCTCAAAACCCGGCTCCAATCTGCCAGATCTGTTGGTTCCCTGTCTATAATAGCACTTCGCATGCTTAAAGTGTTTTATAAACATTTAATTACCGCAGCTTTTGACTCAAAGCCAGGAATCTCTCATTCATCTGCTGCTTTGCGAGGGCTGTGAAAATGATATTCAAATTATAGAACTGCAGGAAGGGCTGAGTTCAAACCCCAGTTAAGGAGAACCTCCGTTACTGGGATCTGTCCGCGGGGCCGCGTTTCCAAAGCGAGTTACTCCTCCAGCGCTGGAAACGGGGATGGATCTGAGGGCCTGTCAGTACCCCAGGACACGGAGCTGCATCTTAATCATGTTAGGGAAATGAGATGCTAAATTCTGCTCAGCTGGTGTTGTATGAACTTCTGAGGCAGGCGGGGAGTGTGGCTCTGTCTAGACTAGAGCCGCGTTTGATCCCCCGGCCCCGCCGTGTCCTTTGCTGCCGTCAGCAGCAGGAAAAAAAATCAGTATTTGTTAGAAGTCGCTTTTTTCCCCACCCACCAAACTACTTGGAATTTTAACCAGCCCAACTCCCGGCTCTATTTTTTAAAAAAAAAAAATAAAAATGTAGAGAAACGCAGGCTTAGAGCATGAGCTTTCTGCCTGCCTCCATCCCCTCCGTGTCGCAGCCCCCAGGTTTGTGGCACCGAGCAGAAGCAGCAACTAAAGGTAAAAAACTTGTGTGGGATTAATAATTTCTATCCAACCGTCTGCCTTTCACCGGCTCCCTTTCCTGCACAGCACATTGTACGTGCAGAACTGGGTGTGCAGGAACAGAAATCATTCGCTTTCCATGAAAGTTGCCCAGAGAAGCTGTGGCTGCCCCATCCCTGGAAGTGTTCAAGGCCAGGTTGGACAGGGCTTGGAGCAACCTGGGACAGTGGGAGGTGTCCCTTGGCAGAGGTTGGACTAGATGGTCTTTAAGGCCCCTTCCAACCCAAACCATTCTGGTGTTCTATGAAAAAAGCTCTGTGTGTGTTTTGGTGGATTCACAAACAGTAACTGCTGGGCAAGGCAGGAAACCCAGATGAGAAGTGGTTCCTCTATGAGCTGACCCTGATCTCACTGCCTTCAGGAGGGTTATCCTGAACTATGGAGGAGAAAACCTCCAACTGCAACTGCTGAGACCTCCCGTCTTTACTGTAATTACAAAGGCAGACTGTGAGTGAGCCCCTTTAATAAAGGCCACTGCTGGCAATCAGCCCCTTTTAACGAGGCAGATCCCCAATTTCAAGGCCCTGGATCACTCACTGCTGCACTCGCTCCCTGCTTGGTGGGCTGTGAGCACACGAGGAGCAGCGACTCACAAAATAATCCTGGAGCCCCTTTTCCTGCCCTGTTTAAAGACGGGGTAGGGAGTTCCTCTGATGTTTCATTAAAGCTGGCTTTTCTCCTCGTGGCAGAGCAGATTTAATCAGACCTGCCTCCTAGTTCCAGCTGCTGGGTTGGAGCGCTCTGATCTGTGCACTGGGTGCACGTCTAATTATGGAGGCAATTCCCATGGATACCGAGAAGAATTGCCTGTACTGGCAAAAAATGATCCCAGCTGGGAAAACAGGGAAGGAAAACGTGTTGAAATATTCGGGAAGAGACTTCAAAAGTTTCTGGAAACGTTAAGTGAAAAGCATTTCTGGTGTTCCTGCACCGCAATGTGCAAATCTTGATTATTTTAAAACTAAGAGAGGGGTTGGTTTGTGAGAGCTAATCCCAAATCGCTGCTTTCTTGTGCTACTGGAGGATTTACCAGCACCACAAAACTGAATTTCCCCCCTCCTTGTAGTCTGCATCCCCTTGGGAATCCTCTCCCACCTTTGCTTCTCACCTGTGCAGCACCAGGGGTGTGTTTGGAGAAAAGGGCCAAGAGTTTGTGTTTCCATCAGGGCACACCCTGGGTGGGGCAGTGCAAGGGCTGGTAATTCTGGTTCCTTCTGCAGTGCTGCCGGGTGGGACCTGGGTAAGTTCCTCCCCTTTGTGCCTCATCCTTCTGAAATGTATGGATTTAAATAACTTATTTCTGTATAAATTACTATTTGAAAGGTCTGTTCAAGGCAAAAGAGCACTCCCCTGGTAAAAGGAGAGGGGGAAATACCTGGGCAAGCGCTTCTCAGATGTGGAAAATTAAACAAATACGATTTTAAATGATTTTGTAATTGTTCAGCTGCAAGGCCTCATGTTCAGACTGCATGGGGAAAACCAGATTTCTTAATTTAACTACACAAATTTAAAAGTCTTTTTGATGGTGGTGTTTGGTTTTTTGGGGTTGGTTTGTTGTTTTTTTTTTTTTTTTGCTTTATGCTTCTTTGGAGCTTTTGGGAACATTCTAATCAGGTCCACAATGGTTGTAACTTGTATTTATTTCACTAATTTCTCTCCAGCAGAAGCTCAGACACTTTCCAAGATGTTGCTGGCTAATCTAAACACACAGAATAAGGAAAGCTGCCGTACTATTAGGGTGGATTTTCATCTCTTTCTCATCCAGGGCACCTGCTCCCCTTTCCCTCCCCTCCTCCCAGTCTTCCCAGCTGTCTGTCTGTCTCATTTATGTCAATTAGGGATTCAATGCTGCCTGATTTAATTGGCCTGACTTTCCCCTCTAATAGAAACCCGAGCGCAGGCCGGGCAGGCAGCAGCTCCCCGCTCTGCTCCCAGGGACAGAGTCGGGAGGGACGGGGCTTGTTTGTGGCACAGAGCACAATAACCTGTTTGTTACCCTCCACCAGGGAGAGGTTGGTGACCTCCTAACGGGGATGGGACCCAGGAGATGATGTCATTTGCAAGCTTGGGGGGATTTCAGAGCGGTTCAGGAATTCGTGCGACCAGTCCCTCACCGCGGGTCGGGTTTTAGTGTAGAGGTGGAGATCCCTGGAAGTGTCCAAGGCCAGGCTGGACGGGGCTGGGAGCAACCTGGTCTAGGGGAAGGTGTCCCTGCCCATGGCAGGGGATGGAATGACATGAACTTTAAGGTCCCTTCCAACCCAAAACATCCCATGATTCTGTGGTTTGCCTCCTGCCAGGAGGTGACTCCATTTGCACCGAGGTCAGCGAGCGACAAAAGTCCCCCCAACTGCAGCCACAGAGGGCTCGTCCTTCCGCCCCCAGCACTGCTTAACCATGAGTGAGGCTGACCAAAACCCAGGTTTCACAGGGTTTGCATGAAGGCCTGACCCTGTGCCCCCTGGAGGCAGCAAACCTGGCAGCAAACCAGCACAGACAAAATCTTTGCCCTCCCTCCTCTCCCCCTCCAACAGCCGAATCCCAGGAACCAGCTCTGACCTACTTCTTCTCCCTGGCTCCTCGCTCGCGTCTCCCTGACAAGTCGCACAGTCCTCCTTCCCCCTCAGCACAAACGTGGGTTTCCCGAGGAGGTGGCCCACGGAGGCGGCAATATTGAGCAGCAACAGTACCATCTAGTGACTTGGGCTTACAGGGAGCACCACTTAGCCCGGGAAGAGGGAATCTGTGAATCTGGGAGGCCAAGAAGGTCCCAGATTTGCAAACGAGATCCTATCTCTTGGCTCATTTGGATTTAGGAAACAAATTGCGCTGATGCTTCAACAGTCTGGTTTCTTTTTCCAGAGAGCTGTGTGACCCTGCCTTGGGAGCCGGTCCCGTTTCCAGGCTCCTGACTCCCCGCTGAACCCGGCCCTGCCCCTCGCTCCCTCTGCTGGCAACCAACTCATTGATTTAATGAGTTCCCAACTCCTCGCACACCCACTCGTCCGCACAGCATCAAATCCCGGCAAACGCACCGGAGGAAATGGGGTGATTTCTCTCCCCCGATAAGAGTCCACCTTCTCGCTCTGACGAGCCACTCGCGAAATACAGACTTGGATGTGTGAAATAAATAGACACAATTCAATTTAATCAATCAAAAATAGGCCCAAAATGGAGCGTAAAGGGCCCGCTCCGCGCGGATCTGAAATTACACACTCGGCAGCTGAAGGGAGGAAATCAAATTAGAGCATTTCTTTCCCCATCAAAGGACATTAGTCCCGATGCAGGTTCGTTCCGCCTCGCCATCGCTGATCGCGTGCAGGAGTCATTATCCCTGCAAGAATTCCGGCTGACCGAGGCACCGTGTGGCTGCGCCAGGTTAATGACGGGCTGCGGCGCGTTCTGTGCTCGAGGTGACAACTTTTCACAGCTGTTTCTCAACACACGTGTGCGTGTCACCTCTTTCCCAGGGAAAAAGACCGTTATCAGATGTACGGAACGGGCTGGATCGGGGAGAGGTGACACCAAACCCAGCGCTGCAGAACTTCAGTGCTCAAACACGCTGCCGAGCCTGTGAAATGCCACCGGTACCGGAGGAGAAATTGCTTTGCTGGCTAATCAAACACATCCCCTCCTTGCTGTCAGGAGTGCAGCTCTGCCCTGAGTCCACTCAGCCTTGCTCGTGGGCTGATGAGTGCCTGACAATTTTCTGGTCTCAAATTAAACAGAAAACTAAATTAGCAAATTAATTGTTTGCCGTGTTTTTCCTTAGCCCCCATCAGCTGCCTCAGGACCTGCAGCCAATCCAGAGCCCTTCTCCACAGTTCCCAGTAGAAGGTGGAGCCCTGTGCTGGGTCCTGCTATCTACCAAGTGTCAGTCATGTTAATTTTAAATTACTTTTGTACAGCTTGGTGTCAAAACGATTAAAGCATGAAAAGAAAAACTGAACTAGAGGGAGGAAAGAGGGGGGGGAGAGAGAGAATGAATAATTTACCTTGCATTTACAGCAAGGACACTTGGATTTCCTTAACTCCTCAACTCTGAGAAGCCTGAAACTTCTATTTCTTCAATTCTCACCTGCTTGGGACCATACCTGAGCAGGTGCTCTGGATCACAGAACCATAGAAGCACAGAGTGGTTTGGGTTGGAAGGGACCTTAAAGCTCATCTTGTTCCACCCCCTGCCATGGGCAGGGACACCTTCCACTATCCCAAGTTGCTCCAAGCCCTGTCCAACCTGGTCTGGAACACTTCCAGGGATGGGGCAGCCACAGCTTCTCTGGGCAACTGTGACAGAGCCTCATCACCCTCTGAGTAAAGAATTTCTTCCTAAGGAGGATCCTACAAGGATCTGGGATCTAGTTATCGCCTCCCTCGTGGCCTACAGCGAGGTGATAACTGCTCGCAGCACAGCGCCAGGATTTTATCTCAGTTTCTTCCCAGGAAAGGGTTTTTTCTGCACTGCACTCCCTGATTGCTGCAATCACCAGCACGGACAAACCCACCCACCCACATACAGACCTTTTCTCCCCTTCCCAGTGCTCCACTCCCAACTGGGTTTACTCCATAACTCACACGTACTGTGCTAGATAATTACACACTTGGAAAACACAGAAATGCCTAATCAGATACAGCCTTAAATGCGCAGGAATTAGGGTTGTAGGATTGCGGCGGAGCATCCCTGGAGCTCTCTGCATCTGGCTCACACAACCAGCCCACGTGCACTGTGAAAATGTTGGGTTTGGGGCACAGACTGTTTTTATCTCCCTTCTTAGCTCCATCCACGGATTCTTTCTCTTGCCAGCTACTGAATGGTGTCATCAGTGGTCTTTGAAACACCATTCAAAAATCCCTTGAGGGCAGAAAAAAAAACCAAAAAGGTTTGTAAGGGGGCAACTTGACATCCGCAGAAAATGCAAATCAAGTTTAGCCACTGTTGATGTTTACAATGTATTTCACTTATACATCAGAGCATCTTCCATTCATTAAAAAAGGGTATAAACAGTGGGAATTATTTTGTCATGAGGGACTACAACGTGAAATGAGGTGCCTCAGTAGATGATCACTAGCAGGGTGTCAGAGCTGTTTGGGAAATGAGAGAGGCTTGAGCCTTGAGTGTAACGTATCCTGCAGGATGTGTGTGGGCTTGAACTGATCTGTCAAAAGCAAAGAAAACAATTTCACTAATGGGTGTTTGCTGAAAAATGAGCATGATGTCTTGGCAATTTTGTGCTGTCTTGTGCTCTCTCTTCACTATCACTCCTCGAGTGAGGTGGAGAGGAGACACCTCTGTCTTCTACCTGCATTTTACTCCTTTGGCCTCAGGACTAACTCAGCCTTGCCGGATCCCAAACAGGTCATGCAGAGGGCTGAGAATTGTGTTTGAAACATCCTCCTCCTTCAAAAGCACCTGCCTGACTCCTCCAACGTGTTTTCTCTGTCCTCGTGGCTGTAGCTCCTGTGACCTGCAGCGCAGCCATGGTGGGGAAGGTGAGCACCGCTGCCCACAAGAGCAGCTCAGGGCACAGACAGTGCCATCCCCTCTCTGCTCCCCCGTGTTCCTGCTGCCAGCCCTCGGAGCATGGAATTGGGGACGTTTAGCACCATTTAGGAGCTGTGACTGGACAGTGTTGCCGGGGCTTTCACTGGAGCACGGCGGCATGGGAAGGGTTCTGTCACTGACAGTGGGATTCCCTTCACATGACGTTTCTTCAGCTGCTGATTCACAAGTACATCACTTAAATGACTTTTTTTTTCCTTTCCCATTTGGGAAGCTCCTCTAAACTTCCCTCATCCTCCGCCAGAGGCCTGGCAGGAGGCCGGGAAGATGAAGAGCAGAGTCTCTTGCAGCGTGTTCCAGCGATACTTCAGTGATACCACTGCAGATGTAGCAAGGCCCGAGTACTCCAGGCCAATAACCTCAGCTCTCCCTGGTTAAGCTGTGCTCAGTGCTGCAACTGCAGCTTTAGAAAACTAACACCTTTTTTTACTGGATTCTGCTAGTCTGGATTCAGCAGAATCTCTGCTTGAGATGGAGTCACTTGAGTAACTTTAAAAATAAAAAAATGTCATCAGCCAGAACATGAAAAATACAGGTGTAAATACTACCCTGGATCTGGTAATTACTTAAAATAAAGCACAATTCTCAACCAGATCATCTGTTTTCCCAAACTAAGCAGGGCTGCCCTTCCACCTGGCACCAGAGAGCCAAAAAAACAGCAGGAGAGGGATTTGTATCAAATCTGGTAACAACAAATCACTCCCAACTGCAAAATCTTTATGTATAAGTTATGAAATGGTTTCAAATTTTAAACAGTCTCCAGGCAGGCAATTAACATCATTAATTGAACAAAATTCAGTCAGAATAATTGATTTAGACTTAATCTCAGAACCTGAGACTTCTCAAGGTGTATCTTCAGCCCCTACACAGCCGTGCTGAGGATCCCTGTGCTGAGCACATTATCCCTCCCAGTTCTCAGGAATCACTGCAAACACTCCAGTAGTGAATATTAAAGTGGTCAGTCCTGGAGTGGTTGCCATAAAAACAAGAGGACAAACAATAACTTAGACAAGAGCACATTGAAAAGGACATGTAGGAATAAACCACTTTTCCTCAGTTAAGAGTTCCTGATATCAGGGTGCTGTGGGCTTTTCTCTCTCCAACACTTGAATTTCCTGCAGCTGAAGAATTTCAGTTCTTCGTTTTTATGTGTTGGGGGTTTTTTTTAGGCTTTTGATAATTCTCCTATGACAATTTAAACTATCTACCAGGCATCATCATGCTTTGCAGTGCAGGCTAAGAAATGAGCTCTCTGTTGGGGGACGCTTTATCCATTTGAAGTATCCAGGATGATTTATTCTTATGGGACATGTGGGCAAAGTGACATTTTCCCTTCTTGTGCACTCTAAACACAGGGCTGCAGTGAAACCAAAACCACCAGCATCACAATGTGGTGAGCCATCAGCTTCTCTACAGCGGCTGTTTATTGGGACCTGCCTTTTTTATTGAGGGGGAAAAAAAAAAGAGGATCTGGAAACAATCCATCTCAGCCCAAATTTTTTGAAGGAGTTGTTTTAATTTGCTCCAGAGAAAGCTGTCTGTGTGTAAAGTCACCGATCTGCTGATGAGTAATCAGTGAGCTTTTGTGTTTTAATATTTTGATGTTTAAGGGAAGCAGCGCGAGGCTGACAGAATAAATCCCTGTACTTGGAAGCCGTTCTGCACCGGTTGGAGTACAAAGAGCAAAGGAATAAAAGTACAACAAAGAGAAAGTAACTAAAAGATACTAAAAGGACTAAAACCACACAGCTCATCCTTAACTGAGTGGTGCTGGAGGAGTGTAAAGCCAAGAGATGATTCCTACTCCAAGAGCTGGAGGCTGCTCTTTCCAGTAGACCCTGAACAACGGAATTTAAGAGTTAAAACCCACAAAGGAGACAGGACTTCAAAGAGATCCTCCCCCCTCCATTTACATTTGGGGTTTAGGTTTGTAAATGAAGCCACCTAGAGATTTAGGAGTGGTGTTAAGGAAATGGAAGCATAGGAAAGGTGCGGGGCATCCAGAATCAGGAAATTTCTATGGAAATGCTTGGCTGCTAACAGGATTTACGGGTATCTCCTTGCTCTAATGGATCCTTCTCTTCCACATAATTTCATTACATGTTGCCTGCTTTTCCTGAGTAGTCCCAGCATCCCTGAAACTTGTGGATTCAGCGGAGGAAGGGGGGTTTTTTGGCATCAAAGTGTTGCACCGCAACAGCAGAGAGGATCAACAGCTCCACATTTAAAAGGTGGCAAACTGGGAACCGGCAGAGCTGGAGAGAGGAGCTTGTACAAGGCAACAATCTGGAGCAGGCAGAGGAAGTGAGAGGCCTTTAACTGCTGGGCAGAATCACCCCAGCCCGTATCTAATGAACCACACGGTATTTACTGGCCGTGTTTGTGTGTCAGCAGACTCGCTTTCCCCTCCTGTTTTTTCCTTTTTTTTTTTTTTTTTGTGGCTTGCATATGTTATGCATTTTTAGTGTTGTCTGGTTAAATAATTTAAGTATTAAACAGCAGATCCCAAAGCCCTCTCAGCCTGGAGACATCCTTCAGCCGACTCTAATGGGAACGAGTTTTACCCCTTATTGAAGTTTTCGGGCAGTGAGGTGAAGAGCAGCGCATCCACGCCTGGGACAAAGGACAGCTCAGCGCATCCTGAGCAGGGAAAGGTTGGGCTCGATGACCTCAGAGGTCTTTTCCAACCTGACGGATCCTGCGATTCTGTGAAAGCACCACAGGTGTGCGAGCTGGCCCCGTTTCCTCGGTTTTTCCACCCAGGAAATGTGCGAGCCCTTCCCCAGCCGAGGAGGCGGCCGGGCTCCCCCGCAGCCTCGGCAGGCAGAGGGCAGCAAAGGAGCCTTTTCACTTTTTTTCTTTCCTCTCTTTTTTTTTTTTTTTCTTTCTTTTTTTTTTTTTTTTTTTTTTGTTCTCAGCCCCGTTGCAGTTGGAGCTTTCCAGCCCGATTGTGCTAAAACGCTTCTGTACCAGCGTTCGCGTTCACCAGCCCGGCCTCCCCTCCCCCTCAGCCCGCTCCCAGCCCCCGGATCCAGGGATCGCCCCCCATCCCAAGGAACACGGGAGGAATGGGGTTGTTTAGAGGGTCGTTGCCTCCTGCCCCCCCCCCTTGGGTGAGGGTCTTTTCGCCCCCCACCCACCCCATTGCGTTCTCCCCACCCCTCAGTTTTGGGGGTGCTGAGGGGAGCTCCCCGCGTTGTGAGGGAAAGGGGGGGTCTGCCCCCCACTCCGCCGGGTTTTGAGGGAAAACTGTGGGTTTTCCCTCCCCCCGTCGGGTTATGAGGAGAAAACGGGGGGTCTGCCCCCCCTCCCCCAGCCTGCACGGCGGTTACGAAGGAGTTTATCCCTCACTTCTCCCTGCTCCATCTGCACAGGAACTGAGGGGAGGTGGGGTTGCTTGAGGGGTGTCAGCGGGCTCGGGGGGCGTCCGGGCATGGGGAGAGGGAGCTATGACGTGCCCCGTCCCTTCTCCCATTCCCGGCCTGGGACTCTTTCCCTCCCGCTCCCCCCGCCCCCCCCCCGCTCCTAAGCGGGAGTTTCCAGGAAGCGCTGAGGAGAGCCGCAGCACCGCGCAGCCTCTCGCACAGCGCGCTCCTTCCGCCGAGGCCGTGGCAGGAACGCCAAGTAGTCCCAACCGCCTCCTCCGCCTCACTCAGCAAAACGCTCCGTCGCGCCCTTCCTTACCCTGGACACTCTTACAGGAACGGGGGGATAAGACTTTCCCTTCCCGCATTCCACCCCCCCCCGGCTGGATAATCGGGATGTAAGGGATGGGGGGTGGGGGAGGTGAAAAAAGCCCAGCGCCGGCTGCGGCGGAGGGATCCGGAGGCGCGGAGGAGTGAGGAGGCGCGGGGAGCGCTGCGCGGAGCGGGGGGGGGGGGTGAGCGGGAAAACGCGGCGCGGAGCCGGAACAGCGCCCCCCCCTCCCCTGCGGCGGGGGCGGGAACAGCGCCCCCCCCTCCCCTCACCCTCTGAGGGGGTCGCTGTGAGGGGTTGGGGGGGGGGACGCGCCAAAGTTTTGGGAAACTTTCCCCTGTTTGAAGCTTGAGGGGTCGTTTCTAAGCTCCCCCCACCCTCTCGCCGCGGTGCCCTGAGCGCCCTCAGAGCGGGTCCCACAGCGGCGCCGCCTGTGCCGCCTCCCCCCCCCCCCCATCCTTCAGTGTGTCAGCGCACCTGGGTTTTTCCCCTCATTCCTTCCCTCCCTCCCTCCCTCTCTGGGAGCCGCTCTCCCTGCGCCCCACAGATAAGGCGCTGGGCTCACCCCACCCCACGGGGCGCTCGGTTGTGCTGGATAAGCAGGGCCCCGCCACGTTGAGGGGAAGTTTGCCCCGTTTCTCTTCCCCCCCCCCCTCGCCCCCGGGTGTTTGACTTCGCACAGGACCCCCCAGCGCACCCTCCCTTAACCCCGCAGGGAGCTGCGATCACCCCTCACCCCCCCATCCATCCCCCTGTCCCGGTTACACTCGTGTCCTCCTATTAACCCTGTGCAGAGAGGACAAAAGCTAAACTATGATCCTGGCTCTGCCTCCCCCCCCCCCCCCCCCATCCCGCTCCCGGCTCCATGAGCTTCACATCCTCCTGCTAAGGCTGAAAGGAACAAGAACAAGAGCTGCTGATGGTTGTAAGGCCTCGCTCGGCTCTCCCCACCCCCTCCGCCGGCACCATCCCCCACTGCAGCTCCCATGGACTCGTATCCCTCCCATTAACGCTGAAAGGGGAGGACAGGAGCCCTGATGGGTTTTTCTCAGGCTTTACTCTTGTTTTTTCCCCCCCACACCCACCCACACACACACCCCCTCTCTACCAACCGGCACCAGCTCCACAGCCCCTGCAGAAGTGCAGAGCTGGCTCTTGCCGGCACATCCATGGATGCCCCTTTCCCTCTGAGCACATCCATGAAATGTCCCTTCCCTCTGAGCTCCAAAGGGGAAAAAAAAAAAAAAAAAAACAAAAACGAAAAAGAGAAAAAAAACCACCCTCGTTCTGCTTATTCATTATAAGCGCTTGGCAGTGTGCTGTTAAAAACGTGCGATCTCTTGTTTTTAGAAGCATCTGTGCTTTAAGAATAAGGTTTTGTCTCCTTGAATGTGGCTCTTCATAATAATCTCTTGAAGTGCTGCGTTTTTGTCCTTAAAGTTCTATTTTATTACCTCTTCTGGATCGGTGAAGGTCGGTTTAACCCTTTAGAGATGAAAATCAGGAGCCACTTTAGGAAAATGTTGCTTTTTTTCTTTACTAATTCGTGGTTGCAATAATATTTTATTGAGGATTTTTTTCCCCCCAGCCCAGTCCTGCATGCTGAAGGAAGTGTGTGCTTCAGCACTGATTAAAGTCATGTATGAGTTAATGAGAAGCTTGCAGAGTATGTGAAGCAAGAGAAAATCTTTAACCAGCTCTGCTGTTCCTTCTACATACCACAAACTTGCACGCTGTAACCAGAAGGTGGATTGAATATGTGTGAAATGCTGCAGTAGGAGACTCTTAAATCGCATCACAGGTGGATGCTCACTCAATTTATACATTATCCTTTCAAAATACCTTAAAGTTGGGTGGGTTTGGCGGGGTCTTTTTAAGCATTTTGAGACTTCCTATTTCCTATTTCCATTGAAATCCTTGGATGAAAGGTGCTATAAGCTTAGGAAATATGATTTTCTGGATTGTTGTTTTTTATTTTAAACAATGTTTCCCCCTCTGCTTCCCAGGTTAACAGATTGATAGCACAGAAGAGCCTCTGAGGTGCTGGAGGTACCAGCAGTGGTGTCAACATTCCAGTTGTGGGACTTCTAATTTGAGAAACGTATTGTCATAAGGAATAAGATCAAGGCTGAATCCTGCTTGCATTTAGGTCCAAATGCAAAATATGCTTTGGAAGGAGTCCCCAGGGAACACTGAGAGTAATTAAGTAAAAATAAAACCTTTCACTTCAGCCCCCCCCTTCTCCTTTTAACACAGACAAGTCAGTGTGATGCTGTTTTCATTCCACCATTTTCATTATGTGTCCTGATATTTCTTAATTTTGTATTGCATCTGAAATCCTCGAGTGACTTATAATTTCTGTGATTTGGGGGTATTTCTAGACCATACTTTTAAAGAAGTCATCTCACTGTGTCCCAGAAGGAGCCATTGAACAGTCATTCTCATAAACAGCACTGAACTTCTTACAGCCTTGCTTTTCCAAACACCTTTTTTTTTTCCCCCCCTGTAATTTTAATCCTTAACTATTGAATTCCCTTTTCTTTACATTAAGTAAATATTTATTAATACCAGTTGAGGGGGTTTTTTTCATCTTTTTAAAAGAACAGAGCCTTGTCACTAAGATGATCCTTTCGTATTGAGGAGATGACATAAAAAAGGAGTGAAGGAGAGTTGTCTTGTGCTGGAAAATGCCATTTTTGGAAAACAATACTATAGGAAATGGAAATGAAAAATACATTTTATGCTGGTGGGAACTTGTAATGAGGCTAAGAGAGGATTTGATGTCCCAGAAAAGCAATGATTACAAGGGGAAAAGCGGGACTTTATCATCCATTTGTAAAAGTTCTCGGGCTGAATATCCTTTCGGGGAGCTGAAATTTGGCTCAAGTCTGCTTATGAACATCTGTTGAATGGAATTTTAAAAAGGCACAGATTATAATCTTAGTTTCTGTTGGCTGTTTAAGATGATAAAATAAAGCAAAATAAATGTTTCTGCAAGTACATTTGGGGAGTTTTTTTGTTAATAATGAGGTGGGTGAATGTTCAGTTGTCTCCACTGCTGGTTACCTGGTTGTATATGTGTTTCCATACATTTTTCTTCATTGCATATAAAATATTCCCTCTACCCCTTTCTATAGCTGTTTAATTCCATTTGAACACTCCTTGTAAGCTTTCAAGTTTTGGTTGGTTTGTTTTGGTTGGGTTTTTTTTTTGTGACAGGAGGCTCTTGGATTTTGGCATCCATGACATTTTTTCCACCAAGAGTACAGTGATATATTTGAAGGGAAATTTTGAGAGCTCTTGGGTATTCCCAGAACTGCTTCGATTCACATCCTGCCCACCTGTCCCTCTGACAGGGTTCTGTAAATTCAACCACTTTGTGTCCACTGGCTCTGGGTAGCACCACTTCAGCATCTATTTCTGCAGCGTTTGTGACCTCCAGTTATTCAGGGAGGTCTTCACTGTAATTTTCCCTCCTATTATTTTGCCTCTTTTCGCAGCCTGATGTTTTTTTTGCTCTTGTTTTCTCTTCCAAGCGAGGATGCTGTGAGTGCTTCAGCTCAAAATTTAGGTCATCTCCGATGGAAGAAGGGAGACCTAAAAAGTAAAAATAAGATTTCAATGTGCCTTTAAAAGTGACAACTCTTTGGGAGGAAAAAAAAAAAACGTACGAGCTCACCTGTATTTTGTGGCAGTAGGGAATGGAGGGAGCCTTTTCTGATTCCAGAAGGAAAGCTGAGTATCTCCTTGGGAGTGTGGTTTCTCTTCCATGTTTTCCTGATCTTTCATTTTCACACCTGATTTGAGCTTTAATCACTCAAATTATTCATAGGCTTGCCCTGGAAAAAGAAGAGAGTGACCTTTCCCCATCTGGAGTAGATGGATTTGCCATCAACAATTGTAAATGGATGACTTAATGATGGGGTCTACGCTTGGAATTTTGAATTCTGTGATTGCACCACGTTTCTGGAGTTCTGCACATGGTCTTTTCTGAACTGGTAAGTTGAAGTTATACCACAGGGATTTATTTTTTGCAATTTCTCTCTTAGCACTGGGCTCCTGTCTACAAAGTGTTGATGATCCTCCCGAACTGCTGAGTCACCAAAGCACACGTGCCTTGCTCAGGACCAGGTCTGTAAGTTGCAGTTGTATTTTTTTTTTTTTTTTGGTCTGTAATTACATCCAGTGTCTTCCATGACAAGGAACCTCAGGACAATTTATGAACTCAACAAAAGTGCTGCCCGTTGGGGGTTATGTGATCACAGCTTTGCTGTCCCAGAGGGGCCAGAGAGCCCAAACTGCTCCTCAGTTCCTGTGGGTGGCTGGAATCAGCCACTGGAATTCCTAGATATCTGTTGCTCTTGCTTTTCTGCTACTTTAGTGGCTTAATTTAAATTACTAAGGAACTTGTGAGTCTGTTTTGTTTGCTTTCTGCTCTTCCCAGCAGCATTCTGCAGTTTTATATGTATTAAATGTGCTAAGCTTCATCTGGCCTAGATGTACAATAAATACCTTAGTCAATGCAGTTAAGTCCAGTTTCCTCTATTCACTCAGAAGAGATTTGTTTCTTATCTGAATTGTTCTTCCATTCAGAAGGAGAGAAGCCTTGCACAGCCAGAGCTCACCTCATAAATCACCCAGACAAATGGAACTTGGGGCAGGAGAAGATACAGAATGAGAACAGTTGTGATTTAGGCTCCATGAAGTTTGTGGAGCTGTGCCTCACTTCACCCTTAAATATCCTCTGGTGTTTGGTGCCTTCCATTTGACAGAATAGGTCTAGTATTGATAACTTTTTTAATCAAAATACTAGAAAGACCTTCTTGGTCTTCATCCCGGCACTGCTCTGACATGCAGATACAACGTAATCTCCTCACTAATTTACTTGGCTCTATCATGGAAGATGGGGCTACCAGCCAACAATCTGTGCAGCCACAGCACCTCAGAGGACCTGGAGTGCAGGTTCTGGGCCAACAATGGTAACACACAGGCTACACCTCCTCCTAACCCCAGAGTCACCCTCTGGCTGTTTCTGCTGGTTAGAACTCCTCTGATGACTTCCCGAGCTGCTCTTTGCTTGGTCTCCTGCCCAATTTCAACAATTCGTCTCATTTTCGTTCAATACAAGGTTATCTATCAGTTCTTGTATAATGTTCTCATTACTTGCAGTTATGAAGTAGTGAAGGGGCTTCTTTTTGATTCTGAGACTGTTTGATGAATATATCTGTTGGCACCTGTCCTTGCTTCCCCCACTCCTTCCAAACTCACTTTAAGGATCCTCCACAACAATCTCGATGCCCTTAGTTACGAAGGGTCGTTCCCTCTACAAGATTAGAGCTTCCTGTTGGTGTTTTGTCCTTTCTGGGCAAGGAAAGGCTGATATCTCTGAGCTCAGTTGTTACTTCGTCTCCTCAGCTCTCCCAGGGCTCTCGCAGGCGCTTTCAGTTCTGCCTTAACATCTTTGATTTGGTGAGGTTCCCTCCTATTTACATTTCTTCACATGTATCCTCTTCCCACCATCTGCTACCTTGTGTTTTTCTCCTCTCTGAGAGGTAGTGACCATATTTCATACAACGTCGTTCTACACGGTTTTCTTAACATTTAATTAAAAGGTTCTGAAAGAACAAAGCAGATTAGAATTCACCCATTCTGTGCAGGCACTTTAAGTGAGGAGGGAACAGCTCAAGAAAGAGCCTTGAATGAATTTGCAACGAAAATTTTGTGTACTGTTTATCCAAAGGGTATAGTATCAAATTAATTAGGTGAGTTTTATTACTGACAGAAGTTCAGGTTGTTATTAGAGAATGCCATCTTCTCTGGAAACTCTTTTTCTTTGGAATTCAGCAGGTCTCCTGAGTAGTATTTACTTTGGAGTGAGTGTGTGGCTGTGCCTTGTTAGATAAAAGCTGCAGTACTAAAACTGTTTTACTGAACTTAGCTCCTGACCTGCCTTCTGAGGCCACAGCTACAAAGGGATGATACATCAATCTAGTTTGTTTGATCTAATTACAGCTGTTTAACCATCCTGAGCACAAGTGCACTCACCCTACTTTGTTATGCTGATTTCAGGTATTTTCACTGTTAATCGGGTGCACGGTGCTTGGTTCTTTCTTGTATTAATTTACCTCTCCAGATATTCTCAGCAGTTATCCCATGGAGTGGTGTTCTGCTGCTCAGCTGGATGTTACTTTTCACAACGTGTTGACAGGGAATTCTCAGGAATTTGAGGATTCTGTGGGTCAACCTGACAAATGACTGTTCCTTTTCTCCTGGCATCCATTGGGTTTGTTTGTTGGGTGGTTTGGTTTTTTTCTTTTTGCCTGTGCAACTTCTTTTTCAAAATGCTGCATGAAGAAGAAACTTGGGAGATCCATCACAATGCATATTCCTGTGAGGTTGCACAGGTGGAAAGGTTTAGTTATGTGGCCTCACAGGGCTTTTGCTGCTTTGATAATAGAAGAAATGCAGAAAGAGAAACAGTGAGATGTCATCAACCTGCTCCTCCTGTAGGGGATTCATCAGGAGCAGTTTCCCCAGTGGTGTTCCTGGGTGTAGCCTGCTAGCAGGGACTGATAGCACAGGGCACTGGTGCAGAACTGGGACGGCCAGGAGTGGCAGCCAAACATCAGGATGACAAAATTGCATTCCTAGAAACCCTTGTGAGCTCAGCTGCAGGGGCAGGACACAACCCAAAACTTCCCTTAACATGCAGGAGCCCATTGCCACCTGTGGAAGAGCAGATTTCTGATTAATTCCAACAGAAAACTCCCAGTTTTGCCAGGGATATTGTCATGGGATCTCTTTTGATGTATATATCTGATCTTCTCTGCTTGGCATAAGAAATTACCTACATTTTTTCCCAAGCACAAGTCCAAGGACTGGAGCTCCATGGAGCTTCAAGGAATAAGCATGGCCTCTTGGGCCAGGAGAAAGGATTTATGAACACAGAGAACAACTCCTCAGTGGTTGCACAGGGCCTTGCTCACCAGTGGAGGTGATTTACCACGGAATGGGTGCAGAATGGTATCACACAAACCTGTTAGAAATTTGAGCTTGCCCTGATGTGTGCAAAGGTCTGCCAGAGGCAGGGAAAGGTGTGTGGAAGCAAGGAATGGAAAGATACTTTCAGTGTTACGGACATCCAGCGAAAAAGCCTCTGCAAAACAGCCTTTTTTTAAGGAGAAACTGCATTAGGATTTTACAAACATGAGGTAACACAGCAATTTAATAAAAGAAACAGCGTTTGACTTTATTCACAATCACTGTTAGGTGATGTCATGCTACTGTGGGCTGAGGTGGAGCTCGGTGGAGATCTGCAACAGAACTATCAAAGTAGTTTGGCTTGGCAAAATCAAACTAATAAAACAAGAAATATTTAATGTGAAGTGGCTTGTAAACTCCAAACTCAGTGTGTCTGTCTATCAGCATAAGGGATGTGCTTAACACACTCCCTCAGCTCTCTGGAGCTGGCAGCTGGAAGGAGGTCCTGCAGGTAACTTCCTGAAGTGACAGCCTGTGACAGGGGCCCAAACCCGGGTGTTCTTCATCTCAAAGTCCACTTTTCTAATTGAGACATTCCTTTCCCACCAGTATTTTTCTTCCTGTATTTGCTGTAATAACAAATATATCTGTCATAGAGCCATCAGGAGGTCCTTAGCTCCCATCCCACTCTGAGATAAGAGAGATGCCTATCTGTATCCCATACAGATGTTTGTGTATCCTGGCCTTAAAGAAATCAGCAATGCAGGGTTTTCTACAGCTTCCCATACAGTGTTCTCATTGTTCAAACTTCACTTTTGTTACTTTACCAAATCTCACTGTGAATTAAGAATATTACCTCTTTATTTCCAGTGGGCATGAACATTTGGCTGCTGACAAAATGGACTGTTGGTATTTCATCCCTTCCCATGAGCTCTCTCTTTTTTCTTTCCTTTTTTTTTTTTCTTAATTGATTAAGCAAATCCAGCATTTCATTTTGTTCTTGAAGGTTAGATTTCCTCAGCCTCCCAGCATTCTTGCTGCTCTCTTTGTGCTCTTTCCAGTTGCTTTGTATCTGCTTTTATTTTCTTATGTGGTACCTGAAAACGGGTAGAATATTCCAGCTGAGATTTCACTGAGTTCAGCAAGATAATTGTCAGGGGTGTCCTACGTAAAGCAGCTTTATTAAATATTTCTGTGATGTATTATCTTTATTGTGCTGACTCAAATTCAGTTTGTGGTCCATTATAACCACTCTCTGCCCAGCCAGTTGCTCCCCTCCTCATCCAGACCTGTGTCTGGATTCTTGGCTACAAAAAAAAAACTCCACTGGAAATGCCATCCCTGAAAATAAGGAGCTGAGGAGGCTTTTCAAAAGCACTGTTCTCATGAACTCCAAGTGTGTCAGCCTGCCAATGGAAGTAGAACTGTGACATAATTGTGAGATAATATTAATTTTCAATATTGGATGAAAATTATGTTTTGTGTTATTATTACTGAGAAAGTGTTAATGTCCTAAAAGTTCTGAGATGGAAAAGGGAGTGTTTGTTTGCAAATGGGAGAGAACACACGAGTCTTAGATTATCATTTTCTTGCTAAATGTTTCACTCTCTCATTAACAAGACAAGCAGAATAATTAGTTAATGGCCCTTTTTAAAAATAATAGAGTCCCTAGAGGTGAGGTGAACCAGAATTAAATCTGAAAGGCATTTGAAGAAAGAAGAAAACAACAACAGAAAAATTCTGGGATCCTGGTTTGCTCCCAAACATTGATGGCATGAAGATACAATTGGTGGCTGTGAGGTGTCCTCTGGTGAGAACACTGAGAAAAAGAGAAATTGCAGAAAAAGGAAAGCAAAATTGAAAACCCCAAAAGAGAAGATGCTTTCTGGCTCTGTGCTAGTGCATGTTATTGTTTACAGAAAGGTGAAGAGGTGGCAGACCCAAGGAAGGAGCCTTTGCCAGCATGGAGCACTGTGTGTTTGAAATCATGGAAAAGCTCCCCGGTGCTCAGACAGTTGAGAACAGGAGATCCCAAGAAGGGCAGCCATGGTTTGGTGCTGTGTTGCCAGAGCAGGAACGTTCTGTGTGGAGAGATGAAGAGACCTGAGATGGAAGACACAGGTGATCCATGTTCCTGGAGTGTTATTTATGACAGAAACAAAGAACCCTTGGAAAAGCCAGACCTGTGTTGTGACCTTGTGGAAGGTGCAACCCTTTGGGATTTTTGGAAAGCTGTACCCTTAGAAAGTCCTGGTTTTCCAACAGTTCCCTGCAGAGGCAGAGGAGCCCTCTCTCCTGAGGTGACAGTGTGTGCAGGCTCAGCCCCACAAGGATCACTGCTTAGTTCTCCAGGCACTGTCTGACACAGGGAATGTGCTGAGCTGGTCCCTACTCCAGGGCCCACATTAATTCTCTCTGTGTTCCGTGTTTCTTCACGCTCCTGTGACCGGGATGAATTTACCAGGGGACTGACTGGTGTGTTCAATTTTCCTGTGTACATTCCTTACACTTTTGCCCATCCTAATCCAGTTCCTTGCACTGTGATGCAGTCCCTAATTATAAATTAAATCATACAACCTGCCTTCTCAAACTCGTCTCATTCAGAGTTTTCTTTTATCCTTGTTATTTGATGTTTGCTTCCATATTTTATTTATTGCATGTAATTCAGGTGCTGCAGTAAATACAGAATTACTAATTGTAATGGATTTTCGTTGTGCTTATCACTATAGTGTCTGAATACTTTTTAACCACCATACATGTTTCTTCACAAAATTGCAGAGGTTTTCCTCTCATTTCACTGATGCAAAGTAGGGAAATTAATGGCAAAACTTTCAAAGTTCTCCAGTGTATCTGTATGTTCCAGAGTGACAACAAACCAACTTCCAACCAGCCCCAGTAAATTAATTGTGAATATCTTCTTCACCAGGTTGCAGAAGAGCTTTCAGAGGGGCTGCTGGTGCTGGTTATTTCCTCTAATTTGGAGTTTCCTCACACTGGGCTTGAGGAGTCTCTGCTGGCTGCCTCACACCAGGATTTTGAGGAAATTGTATCCCACTTCATCCACAAGGACATCAACCTCCAGCATAAAAACAGTAAGTCCCTTCCAGCCTGAGAGCCCCACTGGAAGGATTCTCTAAAACCTAGTTTTTCTAATAATAAGACATTCTATTTTAGCAATCAGCTTAATTGCACTCAGGCCTTTAGAGTTATATTTGGTGCCAACATAACCCTCGAGTTTAAATACCTGTGTTCAAGCCATAACCTGTGTATATGGACTCACCCTGTCCTCTCTTCCCTTTGTTTTGTTGGAGTTTGCTGAAATGAGGCTTCAGTCTTCTCTCCTGACAGATTCTCTGCTCTCATAACCAGCTCAGGGAGCCTTTTCTGTGACTATCCCAGCTTTCACATGTCATTCTCTACTAGAAGCTGTACCCAAAATTCCGTAAGAGAGCCATAACATCTGGATGTGCCTTACCTGCTCTTCAGATCTCACCTGTCATCTTCATTCCTGTGACTAAATAACGCCTCTGAGTCTCCATCCTTGCCTGTTAACTGTGATGAATTCCCAGTTTACAAGAGTTTTGGCTGTCAGTCCCTGTGTGAGCAGCCTTGTGATTTGCATTAATCTTATTACTGCATTCCACCAGTCCATTCCTCAGGATTCCTGTGCTGTTCCAGAACCTCATCCAGTTCTTCATTTAGGACATTCCAGTCCTCTGCATTGATGCTTTTTGAATTTGTCAGTAACTATCTGTACTAATGGTCTTTTCCCAATTCCTTGTGTCACTTAAAGCCAATCATAGCACCAGATCTGAGAGCAGAAGCTTTCAAAGCACTCAATCCTTAGCCCAGAAGTTCCCATTTCAGCACAACCCAGCGCTGGATTTTTAGTCATTTTTTACCCAGAAAACTTTTCTTGCACTAATCTTCCTATTTTCCAATTTAACTTGTATTTTCAGATGTTGCACCAGACCAAATGCTCTACTGATTTTGGGGGCTGTGAGATCAGCTGTGTCTTCCTTTACCCAGAAAAATCTGCTTCCTTATCAAAGAGAGACATCAGCTTTGTCTGGCATGATTGCCTGTGTTAAACCTTTTTTTTTGCATTTTATCTCTTTACTTTCCTCTACATCTTTGCCCCCTCCAGAGGAAAAATAATTTACATTTTGAGGTCAGGTTAATTAGCCTCCAGTTGTCTGGACTTACTTTCCAGGTATTTGTATTGATTTTGGGGTGGTTTTTTCTCCTTTCTCCCCATAATAGGATGCCAATTTTTGATTATTTTTGTACTTCTAGAAGTGGTAGAAAAAAACCCCACTCATTTGCATCACAACTCAACTATTAGGCTTCATGTTTTGATTGGGTTTTGCTTGTTGGTGGGTTTTTTTTTGTTTGGTATTTTTGCCTTTTTAAAGAAGGATGCTTTGTCACGACTGTGGATGCAGGAAAAAGTAATGAATTGCAAAGTTCTTCAAAAAATAATGATAATGAGAAGGTCCTTAAGCAATGATAGCTGGGTCCAGGGCTCTGTTATCCTGTGGCACTGTTGATAAGTGCCAGTGGCTGATCACTGACATGCAGAACTTCTGTTCCTGGTGCTGCTTCAGCTTTATTTAAACAGAAACTGAAGTGTGCTGGGGACTCTGCACTCGTGCATGAGGTAGTCCTGAACAAAATACACTCTAAGAATAGACAAAGTAAACAAAACAATGGGAAGACAGTGAATCCAGAGGGTCAGGATTACGTAGGGAAGGCTCCAGTGCCCTCAGTGCCCTCCTGAACCCATGGCACGGGAAAACCGAGGTCAGCCACTATGTTTCCTGCAGCTGGGGAAAAGTCATATTTTTAAATGCTTTGTTTTGTCCTGTAGTTAATTCCACTCTTTTTCTAACAGCTAAACTGAACAGGAATCTTTCTGAGCAGGTTTCACTCAGGTACCCAATTCTATCCAATTAAATGTTTGGATTTGGGGTGGTTTTTTGGTGTTGTTTTTTCAGGGGTTTGCCAGATATACTCAATATTTTTCCAAATATTTGAAAACTATGTATTTTTTTATGATTCTTCAGCATGTTTTACAGAGGAAGTTCTGACCAATGCCTTGGTTTTACTGAAAATTCATGTCTTATGCCCAGCCTTTACAAGCAGAGCTATTGCCAAGGTGTGATCACCTTGGCCCCTCTCAAGTCAGAGATAACTGATAGATAAAAATGACCTCGTTTCACAGTCCCACAGCTGAACTCTGAAAGTTCCAGCCAAGCTGGTCAGAATGTGTTTGAATTTTTTTGTTTCTAAGTAAATGTCACTGAGGTACCAACTCGTGACATTCAGAATCTGACTTTGAGGCCACGTGCATTTGAGGTCGATGGGGTGGAGGCCTCGAGCAGAAAATGGGTCCCATCCCCACACACAGACCCCCTGTGTGAATGTGAACCCCATGTGGGTTGATTACAGAACTCAAGATTGTGAAATACACATTTATGGGTGGCTGCTGAAAGGCAGATAATTAGAATTTCTCTCTGACCCTTCCATGAGCAAATGTTTCCAAGCTGCTCAACACCTTGTTTAAGTGGAATATTGGGGTTGGTTTGGTTTACTCGTTTTTCCACCAGCTATTTGTGCCTGCCTTTGTACAGCTGGAATGAAGGGACGCTACTAAGTGTTCTCCCCATAGCATGAATATTTAATAGTTTGCGTGTTCTTTCTCTGTATCGTGGGTGTGCCTATAGAACACCAACAAAACATCTTAAAATCAGGTTTTGCACGAGATTTTCAAAGCACATCATGGGATTGAGTCACACTGCTGAGTAAACTACACCACTGTAGCATTTCACCTAAAATTTGGGTTTGCCACATGGTGGTATTTTACAAACCAGCACGGGTTCAGTGAACTCCCCCTCAAGATTTAATTCCAGTTTGATCCAACTTCCCAGTACGGACAAACTGGTGTCCTTTAGAAATAAAAGAAAAAATCTTTAGCCCGCTGAAAAGAAGATTTTTTTCTTTGTTTCTCAGATGTGCAGACACTCATGTTCTCCAGCTCTGAGCTGCTGGGAGTCTGCTGGGCGGATCCTGCAAAGTGCTGAGTCCATGGCTAACTTTAAGGGAGTATATCCTGAAAATCACCGGGACTGCTGATGTTTAAAATTACACAGAGACTTAAGTACTCTGATGGCCCCCGGCCAGTGGCCTTCACATCTTCTAGGACTGAGCCCTAAGGAGACACAGTGTACGGCTGCAGCTGAATTTCCTTTTCCCATTTTAAATATAAGGTTTAAAGCCCAAATTCTGACAGCTGTTTAATTAAAGATACTCATTTTAACCGTGAGGAACGTGATATGCAGCGTTGCTACGCCTGGATTCTTTCTTTCTGCCTCTCCTGGCATCCCAGCTCACTCCTCTCCAGCGTTAGTGCAGGGCTTGCAGTTTTCAGGGCTGCTCCGTTCCTGCTTTATCCTCTTCCATCTTTTCCATCTGCTTTATTCTGTTTGGAAAATGGCAATGTAGAATGTGTTTGGTGTAACCTTAATCCTGACCAGCATCTGGGCTCCGTTTAAAAAAAAAAAAAAAAAAAAAGAAGAAAAAGGCATCTACTGCAAGGAAGGTTTCTGTGTATATGTTTCCCCGCTTTAGTAAAACAAAGTTGGGGGGGAGGAAGAACCAAAAATAACCGTAACAAAATTATATTTATTTTAATTGACGTGTCAATTAATATGTGGGGGTTTATGTGTTTTCCTGCCTACATGGACAAACCGTGGGGTTTGTGCTCTCACCTCTGTCCCGGTGGGGGTTGTGTCAGAGGTAAACCGGATTTGGACCATTTTGGACCAGGAAAGAAAGGGGGGGGGGGGGGGGGAAAGAGGGAGAGGGGGTGGTGTATTTAAATCTGCTTTTAACAGCCTCGCTGCTAATTACTCCCGATATGCAAAAGTTCACACCACCATAAAACACGGGATGCACTGAAATTCCTGCCTGGTGCTCTCTGACGTTTCCCTATTCAACTTTCCCAGGCCCGCAGAGGTCCCGGTGCGAGGCGGCTCCCTGGAACATCCCGGTGGACGGGCAGGGCGGTGACACCGCCGGGGCCCCCCCGATCCCCAGGTCGGTGGGGTCGGGGCTGCGGGGCTGGGGCCGCTCTCGGGGGGCTCCTCCGGGCACCCCCCCGCCGGCTCCCGGGACTTGGCCACCGGTGGCCGTGGAAATGCAGCGAAGGGTCGTGGGGGCAGCGGGGGACCGAGCAGAGGCTCGGGAACTGTGTCCCCCCACCCTCGGAGCTCCTTGTGCTCCCCCAGAGCCGGTTCCGATGGCAGGGATGGGAGCGAGGACGGCTCTTCCCAGCCCGCTGCGCCTCCCGGGGCGGGGGGTCCCGTCACCCCCCACCCCCCTTTCCATTCCTGCTCCTGTTGGATTTTCCTGAGTCGCGTTTCCCCCGCGCTCCCAGCCCAGGGCTCTTGAACTTCAGTCCCCGGCAGCCACAGAGGTCGCTTCTGAGCACCACGAAAAGGCTTTTTTCATTATTTATTTATTCCCCCCCCCCCCAGCTGAGGCTCTCCCTCCCTCATGGCCGGAGTGGAAAAGCACGTTTAAATCCCGAACCCGGCTTTCCCACGTGGTGTCTCGCTGAGCTGCTGTCACAGCCACGCCGGGAGAAGGAGCTTCTGCCCTGCCCTGCCCTGCCCTGCCGGGAAGGCAGAAGGTGATGGACGTTTTTAATCAAACTGTGTTTTCGGGACACCGCATTAAACCCCAAACTTGCTCTGAGAAACTCACTCTGCTCGTGATCAGGCTCCTGCTTTTTGATTCCACCACCAAGCGTAGAAATAATGAGGGGATTAAAGTTCTGCCCCACCTTCCTGGGTGCCTGCTAAAGGGACGGATGCTTGTCAGCGATTTGGGGGTTAATTCAGGCAAGTTTATTTCACATTCTGGGTCTGCACACATGCAAAGAGCACGTGTGGTTTGGGGTGAAGGATTAGCAGCGTGTACAGGGAGACAAAGGCAATTGTGGATGTGAATGTAGGGTATACTGGGTGTGTGTATAAGCATTAAATCGGAGGGGGGGCCCCCTGTTTTTCAGGTGACTTTTCACCCCGTTCAGAGATCATGGGCACAAATGCACCGTGTTTCAACACTCACTGGGGAGAAAGGGAAAGGGAAGGGAGGCAGGGCCGTACCCAAGGTTGAATCTGGTCTTCAGACCTCGCTGTAATCTCTGCAGGAAGGTGCCCCCTACTTTTAATTATTCAGCTTAAACAGACCCAGAGCACGCCACATCTTTAAGGCCTTTTCCCTGATGTCTCTAGGAGGCAGCCTTCATCGAGAAAGGAGATCAAATCTTGGCAAAAAGAGCACCGAAGGATGTGAACCCCTTGGAAAATTCCACTTCCTGCCCAGCACTGCGTGTCCTTGGGTCTCTCACTCATTCCCATGCACTTAACGAGGGATTTCTGCCTCAGGCTACCACACCAACTTTCTAAATAAATGCCGAGCTGCCTCGCACACCCGAGCTCGGTGCTCTGCAGTTAATCTCAGCTCAGCACCAGCTCTCTCTCCTCTCTTCCCTCTTCCCTCCATTTTATTTCTCCGCTGGTTTTTCTCTTCAGCTGACTCCAACTCTCTCTCCTGCTGAACTTGCCGGGAACAAAAGGCTCCGTTCCCGATCCAGCCCGCAGTTGCCGTGAGAAACTTCCTCGCCAGCGCTGTCTGTCGCTCCGCTCTCCCTCCCTCGCTCCCTCCCTGCCTCGGGAAAATGGCAGTGCAAGAGCTTGATGAAAAGGGGGAAAAAACCTTTTCTCAGCGCCTGCATCTCCCGCAGCAACCCCCCCCCCCCAGTCGTGACGCCTGAACTCAAACTTCTCTAAAAATACACTTTAGGAGGGCAGAATTTCACGGGAGGGGATGTATTTTTTTACCACCCCCTCCCCACAGAAAAGAGGCGCCGAGGTGGGGGAAAGGCCGAGGGACAGCTTTTTCCAGGCAGGAGAACCTGCTGCTGTCCCCTCCCGCACGGCATCGCCGGGTCCCGAGGACTTGGAACACAATAATAGTTTCCCTTCAGTGGGAAAAATCCAGGACCAGAGTTGAGATCTTTCTCTTTTCGCAGCTTTAAAAGCCCCTTTCCCCCCCCCCCCTTTTTTTAACTCTTCACAGTGGGGTTCGCAGCCGAACGCGGCTGCTCCTCCAGCCCACCCGAGAGCTCCCAAATCTGGTGGGATTCAGGGAAACCAGACGGCTGGCTCCGGATCCAGTGCAGGGGTTTTTGCAAACTCCGGTCCGCGTTTTGATTTTTTTTCCTTTTTTTTTTTTTTTTTTTTTTAAGTAGATTTACTCTTCCTTCCCCGAGCGCACCGGAGCGCTGGTGTCCGAGGGCGGCCGGGGTGCGCCCCCGTGTATAAAATAAAAGGGGTTCGCTCCTTCCCCTGCGCTTCATTACTGTTTCCCTCCCCTTCCCGATACCCCTCAGTTTTCCCTGGAATGACTAAATTCCACCTTCCGGCCTCGTTTTTTCGCCGCTCCCCGCATCCGCGCACGCACGTGCCCCAAAAACTTGCGGCCGCTCCTCTTTGCCCCCCCCCCCCGCGGGTGGTTGGGGTGGGAGGTGGGACACGCGTGGCCCCAGCCCCGGCCGCCCCCGGGGGTCGCGCAGGATGCGCGGGGGGGGGGGGAGCGGCTGCGCTCCCGCGTCCCTTCCCCTCCGCAAACTCCGCTTCGCTTTTTCCTCCTCCTCCTCCTCGCCAGCCGCTGCTAAAATAATGCATTTCCTCGAGTCAGGCCGAGTCCACTTTTCCTGCCTTAAAATGCATCCAAAGTTTCGCAGCTCGCTGTCAGATGTCACCAGCGGGCTCTCGCTGAGCGGCCGAGCCGGGGGCTCGCTCCCTGCCCGCGGAAAAAAACCTGGCGTGGGAAGCAGCAAAACCCCTGGAAAATCCACGCCTGCCTTTGAGCTGCTGCGTTCAGCAGAAGGGACAGAGTTACCTTCGGCTGGAGCTCGCAGCGCAGACCCATTGTGTCTCCCCAGAAAAGGGAGGTTATACAATATTGTAACGTTATTTTTAGGTGGATAAGTAAGCGTTGCCTCACATGATGGCCAGCAAACAAATAATTCAAATAATATTTATCTTTCGTGGCGATGAAGCCACAATGGGAGCGTTTAACCTAGATACGACAGTGGCTAAAACACTGCAAGGAATGGGCTGGGCAAATATAAACATATTTACAGAAAATGCAATTTTCTTTACCAAACCCCCTCTCAGATCAGCTGAGGTACAACCAATAACCTTTCCTCGCTCCATCCCATTTTTTGCAGCGTGCTCCATGAATTATAATAGATGGGTCTCTTGTTCTTGGGTCCAGTCTGCACATCTCAGCACGCTGTGCCTCTCTCAGTGAAATGGAAGAGCATCCTCCTTCACCCAACTACATTAGTTCCTCCTTTCGCTCTGGCTTAGTTGTGCTCTGTTAATACTTTATTGGAGAAGCTGCACCCAATTCCCGCAGCCACAAATCCAGTCCGTGTTTGTAGCCAGGGAAAGGCTGGGGATAATGATAACTTGTGTGTGTGCGAGCTGAGCTGAGGCAGCGCTGACTTTAGTCCGGTTTCCATGTCAACGATTCAGTCCATATTTGCCATCACACAGTTGGCAGAGCCTGATTTTTTTTTTTTCTCCTGGAGGGGGGAGACACTACTCCTGTTTCTAGTACTCTAATCTAGACCAGGTTTCCTAAACTGCCTTAGTGCTGGGTTAAATGGCACGGCCACCTTCATGAAGGAGACTTCCAGTCAGGAGGAGCCAGCGCGGTGGTGGTGGCCTGCAGTGCCATGTGAGCGCTGGTTTTCCAGCCTATCTGAGAGCCAGGGGCTGAGCCGGGCTGAGGGAAGCGTGCTCAGCACTTGGGGACACGGGGAAGGGAGCGCGGCTGCTTAGCAGGGATCGCTCCAGCTGGGAGAAGAGTTGATGTGTCAAAATGAAAAGTCCTGTCCGGTCCTGGTGGTCGTTACACCCCAGGGATGACGGGACCGGCGGGAGGATTTTCAGCTCGGAGGTGGCAATGTTGTTAAGAGCTGTACTGTTATCTGCTTCCCAATCCTCATAGCTGGAAATTCATTGAATGCCTCAGTATTGAGTAGAGTGCCAGGGCCTCATTGATGAGGCGTATTCCAAAATCTGCTTCAGCTTTCACAAACATTTGGTAAAGTGAGTGTCTCCTCACTGTGTGGGTGGCTGGGGAATCCAGGCTGCTTTGCACATTACCATCAACACCGGGTTTCATAGTCTGACACAGTGCTCCTTGAAGGAGATTCCAAAAGACCCACACAGGTAGGGAGGTGCGAGCATGGGATCTTTATCTGGATGTGCCTGAGCTGCATCCCAAGCGCCTGAACTGAAGTGGTTAAACTTTTGGTGGTGCTCAGTTATTTGGTGGGGCTTTGGACTGTGGCCTTGGAGTTGGGGAGATGGGTGCTTGACATGGTTCTGGGGTTAAATGGCAGAATTCTCTCCAGTTTGTTGGTGTTCTTTAAAGTTTAGTGTAAATGAAACATCCGAGGAAGAGTGTTTTGGTGCTGTGGGGCACTGTAGCCCACCATAGACATTAATAAAGCCAACCTGATGTTGGAGGAGTTTTTCCCTATTGTTGTCTTTCCAGAACCCAGGGTTTCATCAAATAACTCCTCTGGAGAGAGGATGCAGACCAATTTTTGTTCTAGCACGTTCCACAGTTTCCAAACTCTTCTGAAGAAGACTATCTTGGTGGTTTTGCTGCTCTGTGTCCACACAGATCTCACTAAAGCCACGGAGCCTCTCGTGTGAGATTCCATCATTGCACTGAGGCTCCAGCCCTCATGAAGGCCTTTGAGTATTATCACAATACTGATATCATCAATTATCACCCTTTCCTTTCTAGCAGTTTATTTACAGCTGTGGACAAAGACCGACCAGCCAATTTGGTGGATGGAATCTGCTCCACGTTGCACACTCAGCTGTGCAGGCTGTGAAATGGCAAAGCAGCTTTGTTTGGACCCCGCAGAACAGTTTATTGCTCTAGAAAACATTTAAAATTTTGCTCTCAATCGCTCTGTCCCTCCTCTCCTCCCACTTTCCAGCTTCGGAATAAACCCCTTTGTTCCACCACCTGCATTCTAGATGATAAGTATTTTATATTACAAGTCCTATAATGAGCGTGAGGGTTGAGTTGATGCCAGTAGACACTGACACCTTCACTTCACTTTACTTCACCCCTGACAGGCACAGGGGGCTGGCAGGGATCCAGCTCTGCTACCCTTGGCCTTGCCTCCTGTGCTGTACTCGTGTTTCCCCGGTGTCACCAGTTAAAATGGGATTCCTTGCAGTTTGCCCTTGTTGGGTTCGGGCTGAGCCCTGTGTGTTTGTCACTGTACAGGGGTTACTTCTGCCCTGTTTTCTCTTTTGGGGTGATGTTCTAAAATGGCAGCCTCAGCCTTTTGACCCTCCACCCATTGTCTTCTTTCTCCTTAAAGTTGTATTTACTTAAAACTTCGCTTCTCTAAATATTTCCATATTCCAGAGGAACACCAGTCCATGGAACCCCGGCCTAATCCATGCCATGCCTGCCATTTTCACCAGACAACTGTGTCCTAATTTCTAACTTCTTGGTGTTTGCAATCCAAATAACTCATCTTCTTGTACCTTCCATGCCCTGCTGCAGCCCAACACCATTTGAAGTAAAACAGGCAGGTACAGACCCCGCTGGCATAGGCCAGGCTGAGTCCAGGACGGAGTTCCAGGTATGTTCCTCTCCTCCCTATTCCCGCTCTGGCAAAGGCCTCGGGGATGGAGGAGGTGGGAATCTGGGCCTGAAAGGGTTGCAGAAGAGCATGGCCCAGTTCCCAGTTCACCTCTCGACAGTCGGGGAGCTCCAGCACCGCGACTGCCAGAGCCTCCTTGTCCCATTGCCCAACGTGTTGTGTCTAGACGCGTTCAGGTGGTTTTGGATCTGGGAATTCCTGGTTCCGTGCCCACCGCCCTCGCCTTGGCAGGAGCAGGGGAACCGGACTTTCTTGGATTGTCCTGCGCGTGCAGTCACAGCCCTGGCGCGCCGCCAACGCCTTTTCCAGAGGGACACGGCCAAGCGGAGAGGAAATGACAACCGCTAACAGTTCGCAGAGGGCTTAATTCTAAATGGAATTTCTAGGGACAAAGAAGAGGCGCTTCGGCAACCCACCGGCCCAAACCCCCCGAGCCCGGCGGCTCCGGCGAGAACCCGGAGGGGCTCCCGCCGCGGGACATCGCCCCGCTGCCCCCCGCTCCCCCCGGGGGAGCGCCCCGGGGCAGGTCCGGGGGGGTGCGCTGCGCCCCCCCCCCCGCCCCCGGCTCCGCGGATCCGCCGCGGGTTTTGCGAGCGGCAGCTCCGCGCCGGCGGCGGCCGGGGCCGGCCCGCTCCTCCTTTGTGACGGGGGGGAGGCTCCGCTCCGGGCCGGGCTGCGCTCCGCTCCGGGTTTGGCAGGCGGCCGCGGCGCTGGGTAAAATGGCAGCGCTGAGCCTCGTGTCGGACTGAGCCCGCTCGGCCGAGCAGAGTCGGAGCTCGCCCAGCCCGGCCCCGCCGCCGCTCGGCCCCGCTCCGGGGACGGCGCCCGCCCGCCCGCCGTGTCCCCCCTCCCTCCCTCCCGCCTCTCCCGCACCGGGAGCCCCGTCCCGGGTCCCCCCCCACCCCCCCTTTCCTCCTCCTTCCCCCCCACTCCCTCCTCCTCCCCTTTCTCCGCCGGCTGCAACCGAGGAGGTACAGCGGGGCCAGGCCCCGGGAAGCCCAGCCCAGCGGAGCCCTCCCCGCCTCGCCGAGCAGGCCGGGGGGGAATGAGCCCCCGCTGCCCTGAAGAGCCGCCCGCCGCCGCCTGAGCGGGGAGAGCAGAGCAGCGAGGCCTCACGCCGGCCGGCCAGGCAGGGAGCAGCTCGGGGGGACCGGTCCGGGGGGGTGGCTGGGTGGGGAGGGGGGGGATCATGGCTGCTCAGGTCGCCCCCGCCGCCGCCAGCAGCCTGGGCGCCCCGGCTCCATCCGAGCTGAAGAAAGCGGAGGCGCAGCAGCGGGATTGTCCCCCGGAGGAGGCGGGGGGTGAGGCGGCGGCGGCGGAGCGCGGCGAGAAGCAGGCGGAGAGCGAGGGCCCGTCGGGGAAGGAGCTGCAGGACGGGGCCGAGAGCAACGGAGGGGGCGCAGGGGCCGAGTCCGACCTGAAGAGCTCGAACGGGAACCCGGGCCCCAGGCCCGCCGCCGCCGCCACCCTGAACAATAACCTCCCGGAGCCGCCCGGTGGCGGCGGCGGCGGCAGCGACGGGGTGGGGGCGCCGCAGCCGCCGCCGCCGCAGCAGCAGCAGCCGCCCCCTTCCCACCCGGCCGCCTTGCCCCCGCCAGCCTACGGCTTCGGGCAGCCCTACGGCCGGGGCGCCGCCGCCGCTGCCTTCCACCAACATGGCGGACAACAAAGCCCTGGCATGGCAGCGCTGCAGAGCGGGGGCCTGGAGCAGAACTACCCGGGGCCGGCGGGAGCCCCCGCGGGGCCGCCCCCTCCGCAGAACTCGCACGGCGCCGGGGCCGAGCACGGCTTCCCCAACCACCAGTACAACTCCTACTACGCGGCCGGGCGCAGCGCCGGCTCCTACCCGCCTCCCCCCCAGGCCTACGCCCTGAGCTCCCCCCGGGGCTCCGCGCCGCCGGCCGCCAAGTCCCCCGCGGCCGCCGCGGCCGCCGCCGCCTTCCAGCAGCAGCAGCAGCAGCGCTTCGGGGTCATGGGTCCCTCGGCCGCCGGCGGCGCGGGAGGAGGGGGCACCACCCCGCAGCCCACGGCCACCCCCACCCTCAACCAGCTCCTCACCTCCCCCAGCTCCGCCCGCGCCTACCAGGGCTACCCCGGGGGCGACTATAGCGCCGGGCCGCAGGACGGGGCGGCCGCCGCCAAGGGCGCCGCCGACATGGTCTCGCAGTACGGCGGGGGCAGCGGCCAGGGCTGGGGAGCAGCGGCCGGCGGGGCCCCGCCGAGGAGCCACCACGCGCCCATGAGCCCCGGGAGCAGCGGCGGAGGCGGCGGGGGACAGACCCTCGGCAGGAGCCAGCAGGTACCGGGCCGGGCCGCGCGGGGCCGGGCGTGGGGGGCACGGGCACGGGGCGCGGGGGTCGCGGGGCTCGGGGGGCTCGGGGCGGCGGCGGTTGTCCCGCGGGTCCCCCCGCCGGGCCGGCGCTGCCGGGCGCTGCCATTGTCTGTGCTGCTCGCTCGCTCTATAAAATGGCTGCCTCGCCGCCTTCCCTTCCTCCTCTCCCTCCCCAGCCTTTGTGCGGGGCTCCCCGGCCGGCCCGCACGCCGGGGGTCCCCGCCGGCCCCGGGGGGCTCCGGCGGGGGGCAGCGGGTCGGGGAGGGCGGCTCGGGGCCGGCGGGGCCGGGCGCGGGGGGCCGGGGCGGCGAAGGGCGCGCCCGGGGACAACGCGTGGCCCCGGCAGCGCCGCCGCCTCTCCCGCGGCCCCGCGACCCCCGGGCGCCGTCCCCGGGGCGGGGGGGTCCCGCACCCCTCGGCGGGGCCCGGCGGGGTCCGGCGGGGCGGGGAGGGCGGCGAGGGTCCGGCGGGGCCGCAGTGGCCGCGGGGCGGGCGGAGGGGCCGCGGGGCCGGGGCGGGAGCGCTGGCGGGGAGCTGGGCGATGGGAGCAGCGAGTGCGGATCGCTTGGGTTTGGGATTTGAATTATGGAGGTAAAATCCTTCTGTCAAAGCCAGGAGACAGTTGGTCTTAGGTTGACATCCCATCTGTGATCTGATTGGCTCCCCATCCCCTGCTCTTGGCCATTTATAATTGCCTCTGATGTAATGGTACAACCATCCTGATGAGCTCATAAACTTCCACACTCGCCTCCTCCGCCAGCCCCGGGACGGGGCAGCCCCGCGCCCCATCCCCGCATCCCCCCCGCCGTGACCTTGAGCCCCGCATCCCTCTGCCCCCGCTGCTCCGTGCCCCGGACGAAACGGGAGGCGGTGGCACTTTGTTTGTACCTTGGGTTTATTTTCCTTGTGATGTTGGGTTCAGCCTGGAATAGAGTCTGTGTTGTCGGAACGGTGGCAGGGCTGCTCCGCACAATGGGCTTGCTGTTTATTTTGGTTATGTGACTTTCCCTCTCGGTATAAATGATTTCTTTGATGGGTCTGAGGATGCGTTTGTTCCTGCCTGGTTTTGGCCCTTTTCAAAGCTGGGGCTGTTTGGGTTCTCTATTGGATGGGAGAAGGTGGGGGGTTCTGGGGTGTGTTACAGCCTAAAGGAGGAAAAACCCCCAAACAATCGGAACCAAACTTGTGGCCAAAACACTGAAAATGGTCAGTTACCAAGAATTACCAATTTATGTCCAGCAGGGCTTTGATGCGGGACAGGAGCCTCCAGCTGTGTGTCTTAGGGCACGTTTTGACTTACTTTGAGTGAGCACTGATGTGTCTCTTTCCCTCCATAAATAAAGGCACTTACTACAGACACTCAGGTGCTGGTTGTGGTCAGGCTCAGTAGTGTCACAACTCTTGGCTTTTCAGAGGAGTGAAACTAAGAAAAACAAACCTGAGAATTGTCTTTATCATTGTATGGGTAGAATTCTCTGTTTGCTGGAGTACAGATAGCCAGAAAACGAGGTGAACGCAATACAGTGTATACATCAGACATTTTAGATACGGGGAGAAGAGGTGGTTGTATCTGTATCTGGAAACCTTGATGAAAACCAGGTTCCTTTCCGTGCTCAGATGTGCATCTCCGAGGCCCGTCGTGGCCTCGTGTGGGACTGAAACTTCCCTTTTCATTCTGTGTACTTTGCTCCAACTTCAGGCTGGGGTCGGAGACATTTGATACCATGTGGGGTGACACGCAGAGTTTCCCTTCTTGCTCGGAACTTCTCTTGTGCTGATCTGAAAATGGCTTAATTTTTGTTCCTTTATTACCAAAGGCACCGTCTCCTGCAGCATCTTGAGTTTCTGGGTTGGCTTTTCTGTCGGGTTGGAATTCTGCTCTCCAAGAGAGCAAATCTCTCTGCTGGGGCCATCAAACCATCCAGTGGTGACTGGTAGTGAGTGTTCCAGTATCCTCAGGGAAGATTTCAGCTCCTTGGCAATATGGTCACATATTCCTGCAATACATTTTGGACAAATGTCATAGTTGTAAGTACGAAGTACTTCTGAGGTGCTTTGTGTATCCTGAAAAGTCTCAATTTAGATAAAATGTGTGCTAAAATACTGGTTGAACTTTTCAAGCAGGTGTTTTCCTACAGTTCACTTCTGTCAGTGTTCTGGTACAAATTTGGAAAAGAAGCTTATTTTGTCTTGGAAAACGAATTTCATTTGATTCCACGAGCTGCTGATATGTTGTGAATTAATAATATCTGATTAAATAGCCCCATAAACTGGAATTATTAATGAATAGTTGTTCTGAGAATTAGTTGAACTTGATGAGGTACAAACAGTGCATATAAAAAGCGAACCAACAATTCCCCCATCCCAAAAACCAAATGACTTTCCCCCCAACTCTTTTTGTGCCAAGGATTATTGGACTCAAACTGACAATTCCTTTTTTTTTTTTTTTTTCCTGCTGGAAAAAGAACTTATCTAATGAAAAAAGCTTCCACGTGTCATCTGGGCTGCCCACGAGAAACGGTTGATTAATAATAATACTTCAGCCCTAAATTACAGCCTCCTTGGGCTGTGTACTCCTAAATTCCATGGGTTGGGAGAATTTAAAAGCTTTGTGTCTTCTCTTTGTCTTGCACAGCGATGAGCAGAGCGGGTCCTTCCCACCCAACTTCTGAGAAACTCTGGGAGAGCAGGAGCAGAGGGGGACTCACCTGACAGTAACCCCACAGAGAACATCTCCTGGTGCTGGCTGGGAGAAGAGGATGTGGGAAGAGCCTGGGGTTCCTCCACTCGGGAATCCTTGGGGTCGTAAACCTGAGTTTGGGCATGAGAAGCAGGATGGTGCCTTTAATTCCTGCTGCTCCTCGGGAGTTCTGAGGGATGCCATAAGGAGGGTTTGGTTGCTTTGCTCCTCAAAAAAAAAGGCAAAGTAATTTCTGGCGTGAAAGTTGTTTGAGTGGAATGTTTCCTGTAGAAAAGTGAGCGTAGTCACTTACACCAGGTGGGCTCTGGGGAGTAACCCTGATGGAACTTTACTCACAGCTTGTCCCGGGGGAGGTGGTGCTGAGTGGGAGCCCAGTGAAGACAAGGATGCTCCACATTTTTGGGGACTGAGAGAGAGAGGACTTTGTGTTTTTTTCCGGATGACCTTTCTAGCTGGGAAACACGGAGCAGGATCAAGAGATCAGGATGGCTGTGTGGGATGAGGAATCCGTGGTTTGCTGTGGGAATAACTCGTAAGAAACCAGGCCAGGGATTCTAGTTTTCAATTTTTCCAGCTCTCCCATGGATTTGTTTCCACCCCCTTCCCTTCAGAGCATGTGGCAGCCCTTAATAATACACTGTTTTTCCCAGTGTCTTGGGATTTAAAGGAAATTGCTTGAGTGAAAGGATTTCCCTGCCTTTAATAGATGGGCATTTCTTGTGGCACGTGCTTGGGCTACAACAAAGTGTCTCCTGTAATGGGAGCAGCCTTTGGATCACATTAAACATTGACATCTTGGATAACCTCCCCATAGGTGCCCTGACATCTCTGGGCCTCTGTTTTAAGTTCAGTGAAAGCAGTTTAAAAATCATGTTAATTAAAAAAAAAAAAAAAAGCAAGCTTTTGGGCCTGTTGCCATACAATAGCTCTTTTTTGTTGACTTAGATTTCAACTTTAGTAGCAAGTGAGGCATGAAAAATGTTGTTGGAAATATGGTTTTTAAACTAAATTGGCACCAAATGGCTCTGTGCTGCCAATGAGCTGTGATGTCTTGGAATGGGAAATTGGGACCTGGCTCCTGTTGGCTCGTGCAGGGTTTTTCCTTGCTTTGCATTGTAAAGTCAGGAGCCCTCGAGTTGTGTGCTGTGCACTGGAGCTTTCCAACAAACAGGAGTGTGGTGCATCTTCTTTTCTCTGAATGAGTGATTTTAGGGCTTGGCTGTTTTAGAAAAAGCAGGAATATTGTGCTAGTTTGATTTTTTTTTTTTTGTTGTTGTTGTTAAGGTCTTGTTAATTCTAGTGTGGACACTGGAGGTTTTGCTGCTTTGTCTTTTTAAACTCTCTGAAATAAATTAAGAGTTGCCTGATTCTCTTAAAAATCTCTTGTTTCCTGCAGTATCATCTCCTTGATGCCCAATTTTGAGGTTTCCAGTGTTTTCAGGCAGGATGTGTGTAGGATACAGGACAATAAACCTCAATCCTGACTCTCAGCTGGAGCTTTTATTTTTTCCTGCCCTTATCACCCCCGGTTTACTGGGAAACCTGGGACAAACCACCTGATTGTTGTGGTGAAATGGGGTTAGCAAGGCTTGCCTACTGCCTTTTATGAAGTTTAATTGAATTGCTCTGTGAATCCTTATTTATTTTCTGGGTTAGGGAAGGGTTTCTACCTTTGGTGTCTCTCTTGTAATCATGTTGTTGGTTGCAAGACGGAAATGTGTTTTCTGGAAGGTTTTATGGTTGACTTTCAGGCCTTTCTTTTTTTTTTTTTGACTAGATTGCTTAGCAGTTTCCTAAAACTGTCCAGTTTAATTCCTTTTACCTGCTGCAACTTCTGTTTCCTGTTTCTGAAAACAGGAAAACTTCCTGTTTTCCTTCAACAAGCTGGCACAGCTTCTTCCCTGTTCTTAAATAATATTAGAAACTGGGGTTGGGGGAGGCATGAGAATCAAATGTGCTGTTATAAAGCCGTGTCTTGCTGTTCTCATCAGCTTCCTGTGTTCATAATACTTTGGGTTTTTTGTGTTGACTTATTTGAGAACTCTGGTCAATGAGTACTGTGTTACAGAAGTGAGACCCTGTTCCATGAAGGCTGTATTAAAAAAACCCGACAGCTTTCCTTCAGAGAGAAAATAATGTCTAAAATTAGGCTAAATAGTGCAGCTGTTGGTTTTATCTGTTACCTCATACACGACTTTTCCACCATTTTTCTCTCCCTACTCTTTTCAAAGGAACACCACCAGTCAGAAATCTTGTTTTTTACCCTCTTGCATCTGTGCTCTCAGTAATTAAAATATTAGAGGAGAAAGATGCCCTTTCCAGTTTTTACTCGGCGTATTTGAAATTCTTTGTCGAGTCAGTTTGGTTTCTTTTTTTGAATTGCAACTACTGTGTGATGGATTGCTCTGGGGAAAAGCTCATCAGCGTGCCATTGCCCAATTCCTGCCAGGAATGTTGGAAACTCTCAAGGAGCAGAGACAGCAAAGCAAAAACTGAAGGCATTAAAGTGGTGGAGGGAGGATGGAAAAGATAAACTTGTCAGTATTTAGCATTGCACTTATGGCCACTGGCTTTTTCTTCTGGAAGAGTCCTTAAACCATCAGCAGGGATGGAAAATAATATTTCCCCTTTTGTTCTGGTGGAAAAGAAAGGAAGGATGCCTCTTTGCTGGGAAAATAAGTTCTTGAGGAGTCCTGCAGAAGTTTTGTATCATGTGCTGATTTGAGAAAGTTCAGGCTTTAATTTATCCGGGGGTTATGAATGTGCAGTGGGAAAACTGTGCTGGATGTCTGTTAGCCAGAGCCATAAATCTCCAGCTGGAAGTGAATGACAGGTGGGATTGGAGGAAAAAAGCTGTTTTCTTTGGCACACTGGACCAGAACTGCTGTGTCTGGGTCCCTCCTGCCTGCTCTGGGGTGACACCAGAGGAGCTGCTGCCTTTTTTTTTTTTTTTTCCCTTCAGTGGCTGGAAAACAGGGAAGTTCCTCAGTTGAAGAGAGGCTGGGTGTGCTTTCTGGGAGCTCGGGAGGACCGTGCTGTGTTCCTGAACCGATTCCAGTAAAATTCCAATCCTAAATTTAAAGTCATCTCTGCCGCTTGCGGTTCTTCGGGCTGAGGCTCTGCAGGAACTGGGTTTCAGGCAGCCTTTTGTTTCTCCCTGGTGCTCAGAGGAGGAATGTGGGCTCTGAAGTTCTCACAGTGACTTTTCCTCAGTGGGAGCAGCTGAGATGCTCCTGTGGGAATGTGCCAAGGTGAGGCACCAGGGCCGGGACAGGGTGGAGAGTGGGATATGGGTCTTCTGAGGCTCATCCTGTGATTTGAGACCAGTTTTCCTCCCTGGTTTTAGCTGAATAAACCCTTTTAATGTAGTTTTGTGCTTAAAGCAGCGCTCAGGCCTGGAACAGGAGGAGCTGCTTCTCTCAGGACTCAGCTCCTGCACATATTTTACCAGTTCCACATCTTAATCAGATGATAATGTATATTAACATATGGATGAGGGAGGGGTTCCCAGTTCTTACTCCTCCATGCACCTGCACTCCCAGTGTTGTAACTCAGCAGTTCAGTCCTGCAGCTTGAGCATTTTTGATTTTTTTTTTTTTTTTTTCCCCAAGAGCATTTCCAGGTTTGCCACAGTGACTTTCTGGAGTATTTCTGAGTTTAAGTGACAGCTCAGTAAGTATTCACACGACGTGGGCATGAGCTTTCTGTAGTTACATGTAAAGGATGCTGCATAATAACAGGTAAACTTCATAAAAGCTGCTTCAGAATTTCTCAGCAAATATTTTTTTTGCTTTACGTGCTCAGAGTAAAATGATAACTGTAGCTGGAATCTATTTTCTAATCGTGTTCTTTTTTATTTTTTCTGGGAGAAAAAAGGGGCAAAAGTGGGTAGGAGCAAATAAGGAAGGGCCTTAGTTCATTCTGTAGGTGTGGTAAAGAAATTTCTTTATGAGAGGGTGAGAGAGTGGAGATTTAGAGTGTGTGTGTTAATTCCTATGAAATTCCCGTGAAAAATCAGTTTGTGTAAATAACTCTGTAAAAGCTGCTGCTCCATTACAGTTATTGGCATTTCATGCAATAACCAGCATGTCATTATTTCCTAAAGTCAGCTCTAGTAATTGGAACTCTTTCAAGGACAAATTCAATTGCTATTAACTTTTAATTTTGTTTTTCTCCCCCCCTTTTTTTTTTTTTTAACTTGAGTAACTTCCTCTTTCACCTGGATAATTAGCCTTAAACCCAAATTGGTTCAAGAAGCTCCAGTACAGACCTGGGGAGTAGTTTTTGGAGAATCTGTGTCGACCTGATGCAGTCGACTTCTCCTCTGTGTGGAGCAGAAGCTGCTGCTTGCCCTGTGTTTTGTAGGTGCACTTGGCTCTGTGGTGAACCAGAGGGGACCAAAGATGACTTTATTTTGGTGGGATGTGATGGTGACAGCCTGGATGTGGCTGGGAGGAGAGAGGGTTTTGGTGGTCACCAGTGTCAGACCGTGGCCCAAGGTAGCAGTGACTTTCCATCCTGGGAGATTCTGTGACTCTTCTCTCAGAGAGAAACTTTTGAAGTTTGGAGGACTCTGGAATTTCCCCTGGGGGAGGATGAATGGGTTAAACAAGTACTTTCCCCCCCCTCCAAGCACTGGTGAAATTTCATTCAGGTCTGACTGAGAGAAACCCTGAAAGTCACCCTTTCCCTTCTGATGTCAGCACGTTCTGGCACCCTGCCTGTGAATAACCAGCAAGAATGTTTGAGAAGCTGGGTCCAGGCCACAGCTCCAGCTGCACCTCCAGACATGATGGGGGTCCTGCTCTGCTCTGCCCCAGCTGGGACTGAGCTTTGGGAAACGCTCAGGCCGGGCCACAACACGGGTGGAATGTGGGCAGTGGGTTTGTACCCTCTCACCATCAGTGCCCACAGCAGTGGTTTGGGCAGCACAAGGCACGGGAGAGGGAGGGTACCTGCTCTGAAAATGCCCGTTCTGGTTTGGGTTTCAGCACTGAATTAGATCTTTTTGGTGCAGTGTGGTCTGTGCTGCCTGGCAGATCTTGCTGTTGGTTCCTTGCCGGTGTTGTGTTTGTTGGTGATGATGTTTTCCTTGTTGAACAGAGGTCTGGATGTGAATTGGAAAGGTCATCAAGCCCCCTGTCCTGCTGCAGGACAGGATCAGCTACACCTGAGCACAGGCCAGGTGATGGATCTGCCTCCATGTCTCAGTGCTTTGCTGGATATGAGGGAAATATTCCAACTCAAATCATCTTAATTGCGTGTCTCTTGTTGTCCTTGGCTCTCTAGGTATGGAGAGCAGAGGCAAAAGTGTGGAGTAACCTGCTTTCAAACATGTGGCTTTCTGCCTGGCCCCTGTTTCCATGAGATAAACTCACTAGTTAGGTTGCAAAATGTCTCCTGTGCTTCCAGGTTACTGTGCTAGGTGGGAATTGCGTTGGAGGGATTGGACTGTCCTGCTTTGCCACCTGAACTCCACCAGGGTCCCGGGGCTGACCGGGCTCGCTCTGGTCTCTGTGTGGGCTCCTTCCTGTTGGCTTGTTTGGAGTTTTGTACTTCATAACAGTCTGATGATGGATTTAAAGTCCAAATGACTGTAGGACTATGCACCCTGTGCGAGTTTAGGAGGAGAGTCTGGTATTCATTAACTCTGTGTAAATAATTAAACCAGTGCCAGGCTGGAGGTGGTCTCCCCTCAGCCGCGTTCCTGGTGGAAGGGTTTGAACAAAAGTTCTTATCTCTGTGCAGAAGATCCTTTGAAACAGTGGAAGTGCTGGAATTAGTTACAACTTGGGGGTTTTCTTTCTTCAAATTGAGTATCTCTGACTCTGGAGCTTGCATGGCTAATCAAGGAAAAGACGTCCCATTCAAGGCCAGTTTACCAAGTGTGATCACGTGTTCCAGAAACTGCCCTTTTTTTTTTTTTTTTTTTAATGTCCTGTGGCTGCACGTGTTGTGTCGGTGTTCTGAGAAGTCCTGGAGTCCTGCCCCTTGGACTGTGTGGGTGGGTGGGTTTATTTTTTTATTATAAAACCCCCCAAACTCCTTCACTTACTGTTCTGTGGGTCATTTGTGGTGATTGCAGTGCTTTGGATCCCCTGGGAAGGACTCAGGGCAGCTGCTGCGTACAGCAGAGTTGAACATTAATTTTCTTCTTTAAATTATATGTGGACAACTGAACAGTGTTGTGATAGGAAGCATTTAAGTATCAAAGTATCTCCTAGTCTTTCAGGCTATCGTGATAGACCAGCAAGGCTTGTATGAGCAGTTCTCCACGTCTCTGGAGCCTTTCCTGTGGGTGGGCACATGGGAAACCTTCAGAGAGGTGCTCAAAGCCATAGCTCAGAATCCAGGTTAATGCTCTCCCTGCTGGATCAGACTTTCTCTCTGGGCATGTGCACCCAGAACAGTTTTCACAGGATCACAGGTTGGAAGGGCCCTCTGGAGATCACCCAGTCCAACCCCCTGCCAAGGCAGGGTCACCCAGAGCAGGTGACACAGGGAGGTGTTCAGGTGGGTTTGGAATGTCTGCAGAGAGGGAGACTCCACACCCTCCCTGGGCAGCTGTTCAGAGCTCTGACACCCTCCATGGAAAGAAGTTCTGCCTCATGCTGAGATGGAACTTTAATGTTTTAGTTTACGGCCACTGCTCCTTGTCTGGTCTTTGGGCACCACTGAACAGCCTGGCACCATCCTCTTGACAGTTTTCTTTGGCTTAAGGAAAAAGCATCTCCCTGGGAAATGTGGTTTCTAGCAGCCTGTGGGGAGAATGTGTCTCCCCTGGAATAGGACACATGAATGGGGAAGGGACTTTTCAGGGGGCTGGTCCTGGGTGAATGTTTGTGGTAGAATTGGCATAAAGCCCCCCTCTTGTTCAGCCCTTGCTCTGGAAGAGAAGCAAAACACCTGGCTGTCTGCTGTCTGCTCCTGGGTGTGCAGAAGACACCGACAGAGTGATCCTATCCCAAATTATCCTGTCTGCCTGTACTTGAAAGATCCTTCTAAGCCCCTTCCCCGTCCTTCCCGCTCGGTTCACGGGGCACGACGGCGTTGCAGAAGCTGGTTTCCGCGTTAATTGTGATTGATTACCTTGCAATCTAGGACAAGATTTCCTTTGAAAAGCTATATGCTGATTTGGTGTCAGGAATTAAAATCAGATGAAGTGATTAGTGTTCTGTGAGACATCCCAGAGCAATCCAGTGCTCCTCAGCTTTCAGCTGTGTTTCGGCCCTTAACCCTTCCATCCCTTCTCCTCCTAGGAGCTCGATGCTAAATCTGCTCGTGTGAATAACTCAGTAGGTGTGTTGTACCAGGAGACCAAGGTATAATTTGCTGCTGAGCTTCAGAGTGTAGCTTTACTGGCTTTAATGATGAATGCAGAGCGTGTTGGAAGTGCACTGTGTCAAGGCCACAGAGATGCTCGTGCGGATTGGGGAGCAGGAATTAAGGTGAGCTTTAAATCTGATCACTCTGTAAATGGCAATAAACTGTTCAGAGTTGTCACTGCTGTCAAGGTACAGTCATGTCTCATCTTCCTTTTCTCATATGAGTTGTCTTATGGTTTCTCGTTATACCTGTTCCTAAAACCAGCGAAGACTTTGCAGCGTTGGCTGTTCCTCCTCCCCCCATGGCATTGGCACAGTTGGGAATTCTTGTATCTTCTCCCCAGCTGCCAGCACACGCTCCTTGTAACTCGCTCAGCAACTCCCCACGTTGTTCGTTTTGCCTGGAAAGAAAGCTGGGTTTTTCTGGATGCAGGTGAAATTAAAGCCCGAGGACTGAAGCAAATGTGGGGCAGCAGAACCAGGCTTCAAAAATCACTATAACCAAGCCCTGGTGGGCTTTTTTTTTTTTTTTTTTTTTTTTTAACTATTAGTATTTTTAAATAACAATGACCTTGTGTCGCTTGGGATCCGTGTTGGACTTGCCAAGAGTAAGGAACCTGAATCATGACAGCATTGGCTCAGTGAAGGCTCCAGGAGAGTCTTCCCTGCTGTCTGGGAGCTTGGCTGCAGCTCCAAGTTTCTTGCCTACGTTTTTTCCATCTCCCCCAACCTCCTCTTCCCAACAGAAGCACGACAGCAGCTCTGCTTGCTGGATGCAAATAGATCTTTTGGGTATAAATACTGGAGATTGGTTGTGGTTTGCTATAAAGTTACCAAGCTCATCCCTGGTAAATGCAGATGGTAACTTGTCGTTGCTGCTATTTTAAATATTTTTGGTTCCGTGGAACTGAAGTGGAGACTTGGAGGTTGGATTTTAAGGCTAAAATAAGAGAAGGCTCAATAAAACCCGCAAAAATAGCACCCAAATTTGTCAGCTGCTGTAATGACAAGGGAAATGAAGTAACTTTTCTGTTTTCTATTAGCAAAACAAAGCTTTGTTACCTTGTTTTGTGTTGGATATAAAACACAGAGGGGTAAGAAGGGATGGGAGGGGGTTTGGGATTTACCAAGTTGCTTCCTAATGAGGTGACACTGGGGCTGGTGCAGTACATGCACCTCCTGCCCTGTGGCCCGGGGGTGTGTGAGATACTCTTGAGGTAATCAGTGGCTGTTCATCCCAACTTCCTGGCTGGAATGAGGCTGTGCCTTTGGCCACTTAGAGCTGCCTGACCCACAGAACCCCATCCCAAAGCAGAGGTGGTGTCCAGCACGGAGCTGTGAGTTTGAATTCTGGGAGATGAGCATGGTGAGCACAGGGTTTGTGTTCACTTAAACTCTGGGATTGCCTGTCTCTCCCACAGCTTCATCCCAAACCTCAGACTTCTTGTATTGTTTTGGTCTTCCATAACACACGCTTTTAAATAAATTCAGTTATTCTGCAGGAGCAGAGACGTGGCTTGGAGCAGCTACAGGCCCCGACACGCAGCTCCTGTTGAAGCAGCAGCTGCTGTGGAGAAGATGGAACTCTGCAAACTGGGATGAGGCACTTCTGACAGCTGTACCTCTCTCTCACACAGTGCTGTGTGTGCAAGGAGAGTTGGGACCATGGAGCCCTGACCTGATCCTGAGAGGCTCCTTGGTTAAGCTCACACCAACCCAGCGTGGGAAGAGGTCATGGGAGTTTGTCTGTCCAGTCGAGTCTGTTCAGCCTCCGTTTATTCTGGTGTAAAATGAGACAGATTTGCAAAGTGATGAGATATTCAAATGCAGTTGGAGCTTTCAGACAGACACAAGTGGGTAGAAACCTGTGCTGCTGCATTTTATGGATGAAGAGCTAGAAAGAATTTTTTTCGAAAGCTGGGAGGCCGTGCTGGAGGTGTCTTATCAACTCTGGAGTGTGCACCAGCACCCATCAGATTTATGTGCAGGAAGGGTTTTTAATGAATTGATAAAACCAGCTTTATTCTAGCAAGTAAACTCTAGTGAACCTCTTGCACGGGTTCTTCCTTCAGACCTAAAGTTTTGGAAAATATCCACTGTGTTCAGTAGCAAAAGATGTTTGGCCATAAGATCAGCACTGCTTGTTTTAAAAGAAATGGGGGGTTCTGGGGAATTAGCTGGGCAATTGAAGTTTGCCGCAGGTTATATTTATGGGGTTTCTGAAGCCCTTTCAGGTTTTCAGTAGTGCTTAGAACAAATATTTTGTGACTCTCTGGTGATCTGGAACAGCCGCTCTTGTACTGATCTGACTGACATCACTTAAGAAGGGGTAACACTCAATATAATTCTGCTCTTCCATCCTAGCCCTTCCTCCTCTTGCTTTTTTTATGGCTTGCTCTTGGCCCAGTCCCATTTCTGTGGTACAACATGAGCCTGCTTTGCTCCTTGCCGTGTGGAAGTCGGCCTGGAACGAAAACGCTGTAATGAGACACTTGAACGTCTTTTTGTTGACTTGTCTCCAGTTCATTAGAGCAGACGTAGGAGGTTGGCTAAACTTAAAGCCTGATTTAATATTCAGGAAGGAAGTTTCTTTCCATCTTAAAAGGAACAGCACCTCATTACAACTGTCACATGGTCCTTGGGATCATCTCCCATGGAGCTGAGGAGCAGTTTTCTTTACATCTTGGTGTTGCTCAGATTTTGGGAGGAGTCAACAATGACACTTGGGGAAAGTTGGTTGAATAATGTGCTTCTAAAGTGAGTTGAAGTCTGAGAGTGAGGGGTAGCTTGTTACCTAATTATTTGGATAGAAGGAAATTATGTTTTCATCCTAAAATGAAATTATTGGAGAAATTATATCGGAATTGTACTACAGAGATCACACAGTCTGAATACCAAACTGCATCATCTGACCCCAGCCGGCTGGGAAAAGCCTGAAAATTTCACTGGTCTGCAGATACTGTAAAAGAATTGCAATTCTTTGTTAATTTTGGCCATAGTTAAGTCAGTAAATGGTGTTTATCAGGGTCTCCTGCCATGGTAAAAGAACCATGTAAATGGTTCTCAGCTCCTGCTCCCACATCAGGGTCTGATAAAGAAGGAACTGATGGCCCAGCCAGGTTGCCCAGGCTGGGCTGTCAGACAGGGACAGTGTCTTCCAGCCATGCCCTGGGCAGGCTCAGGCTTTGGGCTGTTCCCTAACCCAGAGCCCCTGCAAAGGCCTTACATTGTGGTATTTTGGAACAACATGGGTGTTCAGTCATGGAATCAGAGAATGGGTCAGGTTTCAAGGGACCACAGTGGGTCATCTGGTGCCACCTCCCCGCTCAAGCAGGGTCATCCCAGAGCAGGTGGCACAGGACTGTGTCCAGACAGCTCTGGAATATCTCCAGTCAGGGAGACTCCACACCCTCTCGGTGCAGCCTGTTCAGTGCTTGGTCACTGCACAGGAAAGAACTTCTTCCTCATGTTCAGGTGGAACTTCCTGGGATCATTTTCTGCCCAGAGCAGATGGGCAGAATGATGGGCATCATTTTTGTTGCCTCTTGTCCCGTTGCTGGGCACCCCTGAGCAGAGCCTGGTCCATCCTCTGCCCCCTCCTTTCAGGTACTTACAGACATGTCATATCATTGTGATGCTGGCAAGAGAAAGATGGAGGGAAAGGGAATGAATCCTCTGGTTGTTGCCTAATTTTCAGGAGGTGGGGGATCCCTTGTGCTGTTTCCACAGGGATGTGCCCCAGGCCTGCAGATTGGAGAGGTGTCCATGAGGAGCTGTTGTGTTGCTTTTGCATCCCAGGAGGAGGAGGAGGGTGCTGTGAGAGGACAAGGTTTGCATAAACACAGAGCAGAGTTTCCCCCTCTCCCAGGTCAGCCCATCTCAGTGTTTACAGCATAAATCTTGCTTCATGTCCTTTTGCACGACAGCTTTTCACAAGTCCAGAAAAATGTCCTGTTCTGCCTCTGAGTAGATCCTGAAGATAGCAGAAAACCAGTTGTGTGTCATCTTTAGATATGATAGTGGTTGAAATATTATATCAAGGGTCCTGAGAGATGCCTGAATAATGTGGTGTGATAACCAACGTGGCCACGTGTCAGAGAAATCAACTGACTGAGGAAAGGAAGTGAAATCCAGAGCCTTGGTAAGCTGGATTTGTAGAATTTGTTAAGGCTTGTTTAAAGTCAGGCTGGGAAGGAAAGATGAAATCAGTGAATGCACTTGGTTTAAAACACAGGTAGGCTTGGCACCTTCCCACCCTCTGGTTTTTAATAAAATAAAAAGTAAGATAACTCTGCTTGTACTTGGACACAAACACTGGGCTCCTGTGGGGTTATTTCCAGTGAGGGTTTGAGGGGGTGACTCTCATTTCACTTCCCCACCACATCACCTTCTTCTGATCAGCTTCTTTCAGGGATGAAATGTTCCATAATGATACATCCTGTAAGCAAAACTCTGGCCAGTTTTAATCAATTACAAGAATATTAGTAAGAGCTGTGCTTGGGAAAGTCCTCCGAGATGCGTGGACTGGGCTCTTGCTGAGAAATGTTAATGGGTAATTACTGGATTGTGTTTAGCAGGGAGATGCAGGTCACAGGATGGCTGCTGGGAGAAACTCATCCTTCTTCCACTGGTACAACTTAGCATCTGGATTTACAGCAGATTTACACTCCCCAAAGTGGTGTAATAAATGATCGAGGAAAGGATGGACATTGAACAGGGCAGTTTTTAAGTTTGCAGGAGCTCCAGATAGAAGCAGGTGCCTGAGGTAATTTAGAAAACGTCCTGTTTTCCTTCTGTGTTGGTGTCATGAGCTTATTCTGAGGGCTGGGTGTTAGGAGGAGTTTAGAGGAATAGAAAGTGTCTTTGGTCAAACTCTGACCTACTGGAAAAAGTCAGAAGAAAAACCAGGCTCCTTCCAGTTGCAGAACTGAAACTGTCGAGCAGAGGTCAGTTATTTTGGCAACCAGTACTTCAATCTGCATTGGCCATTGGTAATGAGATGACAGTGATACATCACCTGCTGGTTATGCATCCAAATCTGAGTTAGATTCTGGCAGTCGTAGGGGGAGTTGTATTTTTCTGTAGCTCACATTAAAAGTGTATTTGTCCTGCAAGTTTCTGAGGGACGAGCATTTGTAACGCTGTACTGTGTTCCAGAAGTCAGGTTTTGGTACTCCCAAGCTTATGGGTGTGAGTCAGAGCATCCTGTCCTGCTTCCTGAATGGAGTGCTGTTCCCAAAGTGATGGTGCTGTCCCGGAGAGAAGGCAAGGAGGGTCACTGGTGGGTGCTGAGCAGGGCCAGCATGGGCTCAATGTGCTGTCCTGCTGGTGCTGAGGGACTGAGGGAAGTTCTCAAGTTAAAAAAGGGAGGGGGGGGAAAAGCAAAACAGGAACTGTGCGTTCCTGTGATGTTCTCAGGAAAACATACTTGTTGTTTAAACTGTCCTGGTGAGATGGTGGATACACCTCGCTGTAGTGTTTACCACGGGGTTTTCTAGGTGTTTTCTTTTGGGAGCATCTTTATCTACTACAGGAGGGATCTTTATTTTCACTTTAACCTCCCCTCAGCCTCTTGTGTCTCTCTTGAAAAGCAGACCACCGTGGGAAGAGGGGCAATGGAGCGTGACCCGGCACACTGGCCCTTCAGAAGGCTATAAAAGGCAGCGAGTTCAGGCTGGGGTGTTGACCTTAGCACAGCCAGTTGCACCTTAAATAGATCAGATGAAAGTGCCCCTCACTGGAAGATGAACCATGTTTGCTCCCGAATGGGGACGGTTGTTAGTTTGTGCTCGTTTCTCTGCTTATGGAGGAGTTGGAGTCACCTGTGCGTGGAGTTTCGGAAGAGACAGATGGGTGTGAAAGTGTCTGAACTGCAAACATGAGCGTGACCAGCTCAAAGTAGGGTTTGCTGAAGCCTCCTGTGTTGCTCATTGGGTGTTGTTGTGTCCCACCTCTCTGTTAGTTGTGCTTTCGGCGATGTTGTGGCATTGCCCTGGTGGTGTGTTGGCAGAAGGGAGTAACTGCTGGTGCCAGCTGGTGGAATTGCCACGGCCTGGTTGATTTTGGTGGATCTCCAAGGCTTTGTGCCAGCTTTGGGCAATACCTCCCCTGTGTTTCATGCTTGTTCACGAGACCTGTGCTTTATGAGCAGGTGCCGTCGCACTCAATGTCACTGTGGAGTACATGGAAAATGGGGTTTGTCTTGCTCAGTGCACTGGTACCTTGATGCTGCGGGCAGTGTAACTCTCACAGTGCCTCCTGGGCATAAAAATATGGCAGAGGTTTAGTTTAGGGGGAGAGTTTAGAGGTGGGAGATCAAATCTCCTGTCCCTGGAAGCAGTGTGGATGTGGTGCTTGAGGTTGAGACCTCCAAGACCTGACCCAGCACTGGTGGGTCATGGCAACCTGAGCTCTTGGTAACTCCAGAGGATGCAGAACATACTAGAAATGGCAAAGGTCAGTGCAGCCTCTTGTCTTTGATTAGGCATAGTTTTTAGAGACACTAATGCTGGGTTGATAAAGCTTCTTGGCAGCCTTGTGATCAAGACAAAATATTCTTTCCTGAGTGATTCTCTGTTTCTCTTGACTCTCCTGTGGAGGTTCCCCTTCCTGCCTTGGCAAGGTTGGTGTTTTTCAATGGGGTGGAAGACACTGGAAAACTTGATTTTGAACCCAGGTCTGTTCCTGAGCCATTGTAGGTGTTCCCAGCCTGTTATGGTGCTGCTGCTGTCGCTGCTTTTCTGCTTCATCCAGGTCATTGCTTTTGGTAGGAACAGCATAGGACGGTTGGGGGGGCAGGGGTAGTTTTAGTCCTTTACCTGCTTTCAGTGATTAAATCCAATATGACCACAATCCCAGCTGACAAATTCTTGGGGAAAACAACTCCCCTGTCCCAGCGTTGTCCATCACTAATGCAGTTTTTGTAGCCAACACAGCAGTGTGCTTTGTAGCTCCACTGGCTGCCGAGACCACTCGTCCTTGCCTTTGGGTAACGAGGGGTTGGAGACACGAGTTGAGAGCCCGTTCTTCTACAAGACCCAGTTTCTTCACTGCAGTAAGATCCCGTGTGGATCCAGCCTGGGGGAGGTGAGCAGTTGGTTCCCTGAGCCTGCGGGACGGGGTGAACCGGGACTGGCGCCGCTCAGCGTCTTCTCAGCTCTGCAACTTCCAGCCCCCCGGGGTCCGGTGGTCCCTGTTCTCCAGCCATACTGACAGTGGGCAGGGAGCAGCTGCTGCCTCTCACTGGATTCCCCGGGCCTGGCCTGGCTCATCTTTGTACCGGTAGCCAAACAATAGTTGGTGCTGGCGGGGCCATGTGGCGCGTCACGTGCGGGGCTGTTGCTGCCGGGGTCCTTCCCATCTGTTCCCGGCTCTTTCTGGGTTATCCGGCGCGGGTCCAAGTCCTCGCAGGCAGCCAGCTCCATGGCCAGAGATTACGAGCACTAACCTTCCTGGCAGGAGTTGGTGTGGCTTTGCTTTTTATGCAGATTAGCCATGTGCTTCTCACTTCAAGGCGTTCCACAGGAAAAGACGTTTCCTGTGTTTGGTTCTGGGTGGGCGGCTCCGGCTCCAGTGCCGGCCGGGGCTGAGCCGGGCTTGGGAGAGAGGGATTACGGCGCGTGGCCCCCCCTTCCCCTTCCACCTCCACTGCTACGTCACCACAACACAACCACACGCGCGCTCATACTGTTGGTGTCATTCATTCAGTGCCAAGATTGCTTTAAAAAATTCCCTTGGCCCCAGTTCAAACAGGAGTACAGCTGGGATGTGTTAGATTTTAGGCAGTCTGCCCTCAATTTGAGATGAGTTATAAATAGCAGTGCCGACTTCCTTAACTACCACTCTCCGAGGTAAAATGCAGGTTAATGACTGTGGGAATCAATTAGGGCTTCTCTCGGTTAAACAGCCAGGAATGCTCTTTATTTTTTTTTTATCACAAAAAACGGACAACGGAGCTGGTCGGGAAAAGGTTTAAGAGCCAAGGTGAGGGCTTTGGGCTTTTCTCTTATTTTTTTGGCATTCTTATTTTTTTCAGGGGGCAGACGAGGAAACCAGTTGTGGCCAGCGCTCCACATTTGCCAATAGTTGAATGATGCTGATTTGAAACTGGAGAGTTCAGTAAATGACTCTCCTTCCTTTTCTTCCTCTGGCCTAATAAAATAGAAATACGTAATAAGGTAACTGGGAAGGTCAGAATTCCATTTTTCTGTACAGCTGTGGAGGGTTTGGCTCTTGCTTCCGAAGCGGGATTTACCTCTTCCCTTTACTCATTTTCCTGCTGGGACCAATAGCAAGTCCCCTCCAATTTAACCAAACTACTCGTTCAAGAGGCCAAATTTCTCTTCTACCAGACAAAATCTCAAAAGAACTATTGTGGAATCCTCTTGTCTGCTTAAAGCTTTTCTTTTCTTTTTTGTTTTTTGAGGAAAACACTGGTGTTGTTTGGAAGAAGAGCTGATTTCCCTGTGCTGCTTCATTTTAGGGGTCTGACACCCTTCACATCACACGTAGTGATTTGAAGAGCTTTTGAACTCGGCAATTTAAACTCACTCTGGGCTTGCTGTTACAAACTCTTTAGCCTAGAAATATCTAAAATTTTCCCAAAAGCTCAGCAGTTTCCCTGGAGCACCAGCGTTCGGTCGCTCTCATTACACACAGAACCACCCAGCTCTCCTCTGGGAAGTTTGACTGGTGGCAGGACAATGTTTTGCCAGGTTTTGGTACTTGACAGTGTTACACAACAGCAGAGATAGCGGGATTGAGGGAGAATAGAAGCAATTTCTATGAATGCAGGGAGGTGTAAGCAGGGGGTCTGGACTTCAGTGATCAAGGAGCAACACTTTTCTCTCAATTATGTCTCTCTGTGGCAGGGCCTTTGCTTTTGAAGTGTAATCACAGTAATCTACTCCTGTGGTTTCCTATTGAAAGGATTTCCCACGTATCAGTCCAGAGAAGAATTTCCAGCCTTTTGCAGTCGGAGTTTGGTATTTCCTTATTAATCCTGAAGTGTTCTTGCAGGCATCGCTTCCTCTCGGCCCAGCTCGTGTGACACAGGCATACAAAGGGGCTGTGCAGCACCTCTGCTCCTCCCAGCACCTTCACAGGAGCTCTTGGATCAATCCCCACATCCCTGCGTTTCAACCTTTTTCTTTTCATGAGGCGCACGTAGTTAAACTGCCTAAAAGGACTGAGGAAGCAGATTCAAGGAGGCTTCCTGATGGTTGGCTCTTTGAGCCAGAGCAACAATACCAAGTGGAGAGCAGTTAAAGCCCCGTCAGCAAGACGGAGATGTGGGATATTTTGAATTAGTGGGATATTTTGAGGGAGGAAACAACACGTTGCAGCGTTTGAGATGCAGCCTCGGGGAGCACGAATTAGCCTGTTGGCTTGCAGGAGCGTGTGTATGAAATAGTTCCTTCATTAGAGATTAATTGGCGTTTACATTTCTTCTGTTGATAGAATTTTATCTTTAAGGCTGCAATTTAGATACTCTTCGTGTTTGTTTTTAGCATCTTCTCTGTGCTGGGGCCTGGTGGAAGGGTGGCAGTTTGAGGCACTGTTGTGTCCTCCTACACTGAGCAATCAAGGTGGTGACTTGGTCACATCCTGGAAATATCTTTGGGGTTTGTGTTTTGGGTTTTTTTTCTTCCCTCTCTTTTTTTTTTTTTTTTTAATGGCTGCATAAAGTTTCAAACGTTTCTTGGGAGTTTTTTAGCATTCGTCATGCTTCCTGTAGGAGTCATGAAAAAGTGAATCCTCACCTTGTTTCTCTCTTCCCTGAAGAGATGGTTACTGTTGTGGGTGACCACAGGCAAGAAAATCAGTGCAGAGGTGTGGCAGCATGTGGTCTGAGTGTATTTAAAAAAAAAAAAATTAAAAACCAAAATCCCTCAAAAGGAATGTATTTGAGAAGCTACCTGCAGAGGTGAGTTATAACCAGGAGGAAACAAGTAACAAACAGAAAAGATGCTGAAATATTTAATCAGTAACCCCAAAGTTGCACTTTATCAGGTGGAAGGAAGGATGTGTGTGTTTGGGGGTGGTGAGAGAGAGGTTGAAGTCAAAAGCAGGGGACTGGGAAACCTCCTGGTGGCCCTGTTTTTACATACCAAAGAAGATAATGTGGGGAGGGAGAAGATGTCAGTAATGTAAGGTGATACCCACAAGGCAGGACTGGGGAAGCATTAGCAACAATTGCTGGGAAGATGTAAACACAATTTGCATCCTTTTGGGTGTATGGGGGCTCCACATGGGTGCTCCATTCAGGATTGAGCCCTGTAGCTCTGAGGATTCCAACCAGAGCCATCAAAGAGCTCTTTTTTCTGCCCCCATGAATGGAAGCTCCTTTTCAGAGCCAGGCACAGAACCCTGTGTGGGCTCTGGGTGTGGAGTCCAGGGATCTGGGGCTTCCTTGGAGAAGGAGCCTGGAGTCCTGCAGCCTGTGTTACTCCTCAGCAGCAGCAGCATCTGTGGTAACTTGAACACAAAACACGAAATACAACTTCTTCAGAACTGTTTTAGTACCAGTGTGGAGGAGAATGGGAACATGAGCACAGCTGAGCATGGAAGGGCATCCAAAATCCACCTCTGTAGGGAGAATCACACCAGTGCCATGCACAGGGTCGTTTGGGAGCAGGTTCCCCAGGATGACAGATGCTGTGTTTGCAGGGATGTTTGCTTTACCACCCCTGACAGAGCTCAAGGAGCATCTGGACAAGGCTCACAGGCACATGGTGTGACTCTTGGGAGTGTCCTGTGCAGGGAGTTGGACTCCATGATCCTTGTGGGTCCCTTCCAGCTCAGCATATCCTATGATTCTGTGGGTGTCTGAAGCTGGGCTGGAGTAGAGGACTTGGACCTGGTTCTTAACTGATTTGTGCCATGTTGGTATGGGGAACCTGCTTTCCACTGAGCAGGCAGCCCCCCTTTTCCCAATAACGGGGTGCTTTTCCTGCCATCCCCATTAAATCCCTCACATGGCCCAGCTGCTGTTGCCCCACCAGAGCACCATTAACTCCCTGTGGTGCCCCTCTGGCTCGGTGTTGCTGTGGGCTCGGGGCTGAGCCTCTGCTGGCAGCCAAACTCAGCAGACAGCTGGTCAAACAAATGTTCACAGGGTCTGTGTGCTGGGGCTTCAAGCTGTGCTGGCTCTTGGGGTAGGATTTTCTGAAGTGTAGCATACTGCAAGAACTTTTTTTTTCCCTGGGAGGGTGGATTCAGCAAACATAAGTGAAATCCTGTTCTGGTCTCCGGGATTCTTCAGATTTTCCAGCCAGAGCTGGCTGTGTGTGATATTTGCTTGTGCAGACCTGTAGTGCCACTCCTCAAGCACCTGAGCTCAGCTAGAGAGGGTGGATCTGTACAAATACCACCCCAGGGCTTGTGGCAGGAAGGGATGGTGTAATAGAGAGTCCATTGTCATGGTGATCTGGTGGAAAACATCTAATTGGTATTAGTTAGGTCACCAGGAGATCAGGGAAGGATTCCCATTCAGTCCAAGTGGTGGAGGTTAAGGACTGTGCTGGGATTCATTTAGAGGTCACCATGCCAAAACAGCCCTTCCTTTAGTGTGGGAACAGCACTGCCAAGGTAAAAAAAAACCCCTCTGTTTTGAGGTTTATAGTCTTGAGGTTTATGGTGCTTTCAGGAAATCTGATTGACTATTCCCACGTCTTGGCTCCAGGCAGGGGTAGCACAGATTAGGAAGTCCAAGGAAAGTTGCATTTATTCACTTGTCTTGTCTCAGCTCTAAAGCTCAGGGAGCTGACTTTCAAGGCTGACAAAGTGTTTTTTGCATGCATCCGAATAAATTCCATTCAGAACTCTTTATTCTACAAAAGGCAGCAGACACAAAGCACATGTAAAAAAAAAAAAAGGGCAAAAATAAAACTGCTGTGGATGTCACTAGCACTGATCAGCGTTACTGCATCAGTGTGGATTAATTGAAATGCATAAGTGTAAATTAACAGCCTGTAGTGTTTTGGGAGACCTTGTTATACGTGAAAAAAGCAGTGTTTCTTGTGAATATTTAAATTTCCAGCCCAAATTTACCTCGTTGTGGAATATCTGGACATTAAACTACTACCTGCTATGGGGAAAAGCCGCTTACACTGATAATTCATCTTTCTTAATGATCCTTCTTCCCTGTCCTGCCACGGGAGATATGTCAGCATTAAATGACTTCTCATTGGGTTTGTTCTTGGCGAAACATCTGTGGGTTTGAAAGGACAGCAGGAATCCTGCTGTAATCCCAACTGTAATGTTGGAGTTTAGCAGCTGGGAAGGGGGAGACGAGCAGCTTCTTCCCTGCGCCGACCTGTTGGAGTTTTCTTCTGGGGGTTTTTGGGAAGTCGGGAGCAATTCCTGTGGTATTGGATGTACATCACGTGTCACAACTTGCCTTGCAGCCCTCGAGCCCGATGGATCAGATGGGGAAGATGAGGCCACAGCCCTACGGAGGGAACAACCCCTACACACAACAGCAGGGACCTCAGGGGGGGCCACAGCAAGGACATGGCTACCCAGGGCAGCCCTATGGGCCACAGACTCCCCAGAGATATCCCATGGGAATGCAAAGCAGGACGCAAAGTACGATGGGCAGCATCTCATATGCACAGCAGGTAGAGCACCTGGTCTTCTGTGGTCTCTGTTACAGCAGGGGAAAGAACAACAAAATGCTGTGTCTTCTGAAGGGATCACGTTCTGCCGGGTTGGAACCGGTTATTGAGGCAAAATGGCATTTCCTAAGGCTGCATTTTGCCCCACACCTGGATCCAGGTGTGATCGACACCCGAGGACCTGTGGAATCCTCGTCTCCAAGGGAAGCAGCAGCAGAGCAGTGAATCCAACAAGGGAAAAATAAATAGCGAGGGGGAGGGAGATCCTCTTTCCGCTGTGCTGTGTTAAAGACACAGCTGTTCTTTGCAGAAGAAATGACTTCAGGTCAGTTTTGGCTCATTACATGATCCGAGTGGCGCCTGCTGGACTGTTTGCAGGATTCAAGAGACAATTTTTTTATTTTTTTTTTTTTTTTGTATTGGAGCAAGCAGTTTTTCCTTTCAGTTTTGAAGGGTGGTCAGATGGAGATCCCTAAAGGCTTAGCTATTAAAATTTTGTGACTGCCAAGAATAATGTCACACACAAGTGACTTTTGCTGTTGTCTGGGAAATACGTAGGTGTTGGCATTTCCAGTGCATTCCCAGTTAACTGCTCTGCACAGGTTTCTGAATTTTTACTTCTTGAGGATAATCTGTCTGTTTGTGTGTGTGTGTGTGTGAAATACCTATGTAACTGGCATAACTCCATCCTCTTCCTCTGCAGATGCCTCCCTACGGGCAGCAGGGCCCCAGCGCGTATGGGCAGCAAAGCCAGACTCCATATTACAACCAGCAAAGCCCTCACCCCCAGCAGCAGCAGCCTCCATACTCCCAGCAGCCTCCATCCCAGACCCCTCACTCTCAGCCTTCTTATCAGCAGCAGCAACAGCCTCAGTCTCAAGCTCCACAGCTCCAGACATCGCAGCCGGCGTATTCCCAGCAGCAATCCCAGCCGCCCCATCAGCAGTCCCCGACTCCATACCCCCAGCAGCAATCCACAGCCCAGCAGCACCCCCAGAGCCAGCCCCCCTACTCCCAGCAGCAGTCACAGTCGCCGTACCAGCAGCAGCAAACCCAGCAATCAGCTTCCTCAGCCCTGTCCCAGCAGTCCTCGTCGTACCCCCAGTCCCAGCCGCCGCAGCCGCAGTCTGCGTATTCCCAGCAACGCTTCCCCCCTCCTCAGGTAGGTCATCTCCTGCCTTTTTTTTTTTAATCTTCTGCAAGTGTTTTGTTGTTTGTTTGTTTTTTTTTTTAAAGTTGGGCAAATCCTTTTGGTTCGTGCATTAAAATTGGTTGAACGCGTCAACAAGTTGGGTGGGAGGATATGATCAGAGCCGGGCTGACTTCTCTTGTGTCTCAGATGTGGTGGTAACAGGCCATGCTAATACTGCAGTTTTAAAGACTCTTGCTAAGAAAAATGCTGCTGGTTGGCAGTTCAGGAAGAATTTGTTCATGGAAAGGGTTGTCAGGCATTGGAACTGCTCAGGGAGGTGGTGGAGTCCCCACTCCTGGAGGTGTTCAGGGAACAACTCAGTGCTCTGGTCTGGTTGACAAGGTGGTGATTGGTCAGAGGTGAGACTCAATGACCTTGGAGGTCTTTTCCAACCTCGGTGCTTCTGTGAATAGCAGTGTAAAGGATTCCACAATGGAATGGTTTCCACCTGCAGTTCTCCAGGTGGTCCCACAGCTACTTGTTTTAGCACAATGGCAGAGCACAGTTTGCAGAGCGACACGTAGGTGGTGATGGAAGAGTTTGCTCTTAAATGTAAAACTTGGCTTTAGGGAGGAGAAACAAAGCTGGCTGGGACCTTTCAGCAAACACTGCGACGCATCCAAGGCAGCTGTTGAAAAGTGGAAGGTTTTAATTGACTTGCCTTGTGTGTGTAATGAGGTACTTGGTGAGATGTTAGAAGGTGAAGAAGTGAAACGAGCAGATCCCAGGACAGCCTCTGATCTCCAGGATCTGTTATAAGGGAAAGCTCAAGAATACTGTTCTGTCACATTTTAGACTTTACTCCCAACTCAGTAGTAGTTGGGCAGTGTTTGTGTGCAAATCTTTGCTATCTTGCCTCCTGTTTTGATCAAATGTCACCAAGGGAATACGAATCTTCCACAGTGTGAGAACATACTGCAGTGATTCCAACAGAGGCTTTATTGCATTCCCATTTGTGGTGTTTTTGTGGTGTTTCTTGATGTTTCAGGAGTTATCTCAAGACTCATTTGGGTCCCAGGCATCATCTGCTCCTTCAATGGCTTCCAGTAAAGGGCAAGAAGACATGAACTTGAATCTTCAGTCCAGACCTTCCAGCCTGCCGGTGAGTGGAGGGAACGGGGTGAGGGCAATCAGAAGCACAGCAGGATAAATTAGCACTGGTAGTATTCCACATGGAAATGGGAATGATGGAGGCTGCCTGTGCTTTTTACTAAGTCATTAGCTTCTGGCTTCCCACTGGAGATTGAATGTAATTTACAAAAGTAATGGATTTGAGAGGGAAGTTTAACCCTGAGTACTCTGCTCGGCAGGTTCTACCTAAAACATTTCATTTTTTGGGCTCTCTGTTTGCAGTGGCTGAAGTACCTGACCTCTGTCAGAGTAGGCCCTGACTTTCAGGGGAAATTGTCTCATTTTTATTTTATTTTTTCTGTTCCTTAGCCCACTGTGGCACTGGTGGTTGGCAGCCTGGAGCACCATTCCCTTTCTGTCTTGTTGGATCCTTATACTGCTGATTTAAGCTTCTTTGGTCCAATCTGACTGAACAGTTGGTGAAAAAGACAAGTTTATTAGTACCTGGAGTGAGGAAGATCAGTCCCATGTAGCTCCTTCCTTGACAGATGGAGAATTATATTTCCTTTTGCATCCTAAATCTGCTTGCTGGATGTGCAGTGACCAGTTGGGGATGAGATTAGTGCCCAGCGTTCAGCACTTTTTGGACCAGAGTAGTTTAACTTTGGGTTAAAACATCAAGAAAATGGAGAAGTATTAAAAGTTTAGATTAGTTTGCACAACTTGGTCTGTGCCTTTGACTTGGAGGAAGAGTTTGGAGCTGCTGAGTTCCGATTTTACTGGTTGCATGAATTCTACCCAGTGGGAAGTGAGTGAGCTTTTATTTTTTTATTTAGCCACTGGCTAAATCAGTGTTTGGAGCTGCAGTTGGATTGGTCAGAGGAGTGAGCTGTGTGTATAACCAAGTTATTTTTGCTCCCAGCAATGAGAACAGCTTTGTTGTGAGCCCCTTGAAATAATTCCTTTGGATTGTGGGTACGAATTGTCACCCAAAATACAGAGTGATTCTAGTTCTGACCACCTAATGGGAGTAGTTGTGGGTTGTTGCCGTTTTCTTCCCTCTTTTTTTTTTTTTTTTTTGCCTTTTGGACCCTGATTACAAAGATTTAATTTGTTCTGAGGCCTGGGGGGAAAAAAAATCTTTTTAAATAGCATGTTTCTTTCCACTCTGCCTCTCCACAAGTTCTTCCATGTGACCCATCTTCTGGCGAGGAACGTAGGAAAAGTGAAGTGAAGTAATTGAAGAAATTGCTGTAGCTTGGAACGGTGGGAAGTCCTGTTCAGTGGCATTGTTGATGGAGCCTTCCTGAACCCTACTGATCCCCCTGCCTTGGATTATAGGAATTTGTAGCTCTGCTTCGCAGAAGTGGCTCCTGCTCAGCACCAAGTGGGAGTTTGTTTTATACCTTGTGGTTAAATATATTTGGCCCTTTTCAAGTTGTCCCTTCTCCCTAGCAGTGTAAGAAAAGGAATTCATCTCTGCTTCAAGAGTGGAGGAACCCAGAAATGAGGGAATATGTGGTTTTCCTGGCCTTATCACCAAATAATTTGCATTTGAGAAATCCAACAGTCTTTAGCTTACTGGTGTATTTTTGGGCCTTTTCTTTCTTGGTAGGTAAAACTCAAAACAAGGAGGCTCCCTGCAGAAAAATCACTCTTATTCTTGTACTTGTTCCACAATTCCTTGTCACCTTGTTTGGATCTTGTAGGACAAGAGCAGCCACCAACTGAGAAAGGCCTCAGACAGGGATGCTGTGGGGTGGTTAAAAGGGATGCTGGAAGCCAACTCCTTGTTTTCAGTGATCAATCTCCTGCACAAAGTTTGGCCTGGGGATGCTCAGGAACACAAGAGCTCCACGGAAGTGCACCATCAATTTCTTTTTATCTTCCTGATATTGCTCAGTCTGTCTGGTTTAGAAGGTTTTATCCTGCTCAGGAGGATTCCTAGATCCCTCTTTTGCCATCATGGATGACTTACAGAAGCAGAGTTAGTTTGTGGGCTTTTATTTTTTTGGTTTTTTCCTAGTTCTGAGCCCTTTTCCAAGCCTCGGTGGGCACTGTGGAATTGCTCACTGGGAATCTTGGAATCAGGGCAAATCATGCCATGCATCATCTTTAATTAAACATATATCAACCCCCAGCAGGAAAAGGGAGGTTCCTGCTTTTTGGGTCCTTGGAAAGTATTAAATTTATGTACCCAATGCCTTTGTGAGGCTCTGGCCTTTACATGTTGATATTGTAGATCAGTGTTCACTTTGGAATTCTAAGCAATAAAGGGGGAATATTTCTTTGGCTGATCCATCACCCTTTCAGGAGGTGGTGATCTCCTGGCAGGGACATTGTCAAGTTGATTGTTCTGGGTGGGGGCTTTGAAATCCCTTCCCAGTAATGATTTTTGTACCACTAACTAAACTTCCTTCTGAGCTCATATGAGCTCTCTGATGGCTTTTAAAGAGGAATAACATCCCTGTGAGTGTCCTGGCTGTTCTTCCTTCCTGTAGCAGGCAAGGTGAGGAATTTCTATGTAAAATTCACTGCTTCCCAAGGGAGCCTCTGCCAGGATTGCAGCCAAACTAAACTTAGATTGCAATTGCACAGGAGAAGTGAAGTGCAGTCTTTTGTGTCTGGGTGTAACAGAGGAATAGTCATCCTTAGGATAAAACCGTTTCTCCCAGGAGATTCCCAAGTCTCTTCTCCTTAGCAGAAAAATTCCTCCTGGCGAGTTCGTATCCAGTTTCTCCGGTGTCTTCACCGTTTGAAGTTTGGGTTCTGAGGCTGAAAGAGTCAAACATTTCCAGCTATTAGCTGCCTTCAGCCACGGAAGGTGCTGGCAGCAAGTCTGGGAGAAGCAAATTAGGTGCTGGAACATCCGTTTGGTTTTGGATTGCGGGTCGGTTCTGCTGCAAACTTCTTTGGAGTTTTAGGATTGTTGGGAGGGATTTTGTGATTTTTCCACTGTGAAATGTGCCCCAGTCTCTGTCTGATGGCTTTGAAGGAGTTGGGGGCAAGTCCCTGATGGCTTTGAGGTGGATGAGGGATGGAGGCAGTGGTACCCACCACGCTGTTCATTCCTTCCCAGCCACAGGTCGGTGTCTGTGGTGTTTGAGCTTCCAGGTTGGCCCCCAAAGCCATTTTTGAAGCAAATCTGTGTGCACTGGCTTATATTTGCTTTTCACTGGAGCTTCTGGGATTTCTTCAGTGAAGTTTTCCTACGTGTGGAGCCCAAAACTGGTGTGAGAGGTATTGTTTCAGCATTTCAGTAGGAAAGGTTTTGCTTGGGGTGGGACATACAGCCAAACCAGGAGGGCAGATACTGGCGTGGTTTTGGAGGTCCTGACTCTGCAAAGTTATGTTTGAATTTTTGTGGCAGCAAACTAGGACAGCTTGGGCTAAAGTTTCAGAATTCCCTGCCCAGAATGTCCTCAGTTTGGTCAGTGTACTGGATATCCCGAGGGAGAAACCCCATCTGTGTTCTGGGCAGTTTATATTCATCTTGTTGTAGAGCAGGAATACTTTCAACTTCAGTATTTTGCTTTTTTGCACTATTGAAAAACTGTTTGGTTTATTAGTGGTGTTTCACTTTGGTTCGTGTCTGACTTTAAATCTGGAAAGTGTCTTGTCAGTGGCAGAAACGATTATAACCGACTGAAAACATTCCTGATCCATGCTTAACTTCCAAACTTGCCTTTTGGTCTTGGGTCTTTGCAGCGTGGATTTAACAAAACTAGGATTTGTGGGGAGGGGAGAGGAATGAGGCTGCAGAGTTTTGGCAGAGCCTGTCTGTGAATATCCCCAGCAATTGTGGGGTGGTTTTGGTTTGATTATCTCTTCCTTTCTAAGTCAAGTAGTTACTGAATTTGGACCCTGGAGGTTGTCACGGAAGCACAATTTGAATTTTCCATTCTTAACAACTGGTCATTTCAGCTTGTGCTCTGGGAGTGCTTGAAGTGGAATAAAGTTGAGCTCTGTCAGCTGCGTCCCCTGACCTGGAAATAATCAATGCAACAGGCTGAAATGCAGCAAAAAACTGTCTCAGAGCTGCTGTGGAGGGAGGGAGGAGCAGCCTGTTCTTTGAGCTTAAAATGAATAATTTTGACAATTTTTTCAGGAGAAAGGGAGAAAGAACCTTTTATAGTTGAATCTGCTGGTCACTTCAAGCCTTCTATTTTTTTTTTCCCCTCTCCTTTTTTCTCTTTCCATATGGGACTTCCTGCTTCTGTTTGGTTTGTATTTGGCCTTTTGAGCTTGTCTTATTGCTTGCCTTAGGAGAGGGATTAGCCGTGTGTGCATTTCAAAGCAGGGCAGTGCTGTGGGGCCTGGGCAGCACAGTGGATATGCAGATAAACCCACCAGCACCCCGAGGCTTCCCCCAGGAGCACAAGACCTGAAACTGGTGGTAGATATCCCTGCATTGCAGTCTATGCTGATCTGAACAGCTTTTATCCCAAGTTACGGTGATGGGGTAGTTAAAAATGTGGTTTTCCCTGGTCAGTGATCCTCTGCCCAAGATTTTTTTGAGTGTGTGACTGTGGCCACCATTGTGTGGTTTCTTGAGGAGGCTGTGCCTCTTTTTTCCCCCCCAATTTTTTACATTTCTCTAATAGTGGAGAGCACAGGGTGCTGCTCCAGAGCCACCCTGACCTTCCACCCTGACCACTCCAGTTCCACGCCTGCGACCCACTCCGGGGTTGCTTTGCTGTGTGTCCATGTGGCAGTTTTCTCCTCTCCCACCCCTTCCTCTGGGTCTGAAGGGTGTTCAGGGGGGGAACTCCCCACCCCACACTGCACTGCCTGGAGCCTGTCACCTTCTCCAGCAGCGAGCATCCCCCCGGAGCTGTGCCGGAGCCGCTGATGCAGGAGCTGCGCTATGCTCGATGCCGGGCTCGTTTCCTGTTTCTATTCTGGTCGTCAGCAGCTCAGCTCTGCTTCCTGCCTGCACGCCTCGCACAGATTCCCCGAGCCCCCAGCCCTTCCTTTGCTTCCCAGCGATTCCCACCCAGCTGGAAGCAGAGCCGGTGATCCCCGGAGCGGGCGGGAACAGTGTTCTGCACTGTTCCCTCGGTGCAGAACAGGCTCCTGTTCTTTTACCCTTGTTCCAGGCCCTGCCACAGTGATTAGGCAGGTCAGTGCTGCAGCAGGAAATTGCTGTAGGATGACCAGTCCTGCTCTTGGATCCCGAACAATGGTCCGTGCTCCGTCACACGCGTCCCCTGCGCCGCCGCAGCCGGAGGATCCCGAGCTGCTCCTGCGCCGTGGCCGGAGCTCAGACCTCACAGGGTGACCCTCTGCTTCTGCTCTCCTCCTTGTGGGGCTGGGAAATCATTTTTTCACTTCCTTTTTGTTGCTGACTCGGTGTCATTGGAGACCCTTTAAAAGGCGCGGAAGCCGCTTGTCAGTCTGATGTTGGGCTTATGATCCTCATCGTCTTCCCTTTCCATCAAAACTTAACCCTGCCAGAGGTCTCACCCCGTGCTGGGGAGGGAGAGTCTGTGTTGGTGTGACCTCCATCTGCTGCGTGGAGCGGTTGCAGGGGTAATAAAGGTGTTTAACACAGTGTTTAAGCACTGCCACTGTAGAGCTTTTGCTCTACAGGAATCATTTCCCTCTTAATATCCTTCTGGCATGCAGGATTGATTTGTCTTGGAGACGAGTGGGATCATAAATGTCACGGAGAAAACTCTTTCCACGTGGTGCCCAAATGTGGGGCATGGCAGGGACCCAAGGCTTCAGCTGCCCTGTGCCCTTCCCGCAGCCAGGATGGGCTTGGATGGGTCATGCCAGGATTCCAAACCAGTCCTGGTATTGGAGGAGGAGTTTTATGGTTGGTTTTTATTACAGTTTTGAGTCAGGTCTTACACAGGAAAACAGAAACCTTTATTTAAAGGGGGGAAAAAAAAAAAAAGGTTTAATTTCCTGAAATGACAAAAAGTGACATCTCTAGGAATTGACTGTTTTGGCATTCTGACCCTGAAGGGGGAGCACCAGGCAGACGTCAGACCCATGGGCCAGGTTTCCATGGATATTTTACCTCTTCCTGTACACACTCCCTGCTCAGAGCCAGAGTGAGAGGGGAATTTCCTTGATTCTTTCCAGTCGTGTCTCTGGTGTCTCCATCCCACACGGATCAGCAGTACCTGGGCGTGGGGATGGCATTACAGAAAGGTTCTTGATGGGAAGTGGTTTTCTCAGCCGTGTTGCTCCATCACTGCCTCCCCACAGGTGTGACAGGCTTTGGGAAGGAGCTGCCAGCTTCCAGCTCTCTCTTAGAATCATAGAATGGTTTGGGTTGGAAGGGACCTTAAAGCTCATCTTGTTCCACCCATGGGCAGAGACGCCTTCCAGTGAAAGAACCACCAGGATTCATCAGGCTTGCAAATACCTGAGACCTAAGAAATCTTGTTCTCTCCTAAAACCTTCCTTCCTTCCGCTTTTTCAGAAATTAGTTGCATCACTGCTAATTGTCTCAGAGGCAGATGAGAATACTAAAAGCTGATTTATCTTAAAATCCAAAGTATTGGATGAACAGGGGCCTTTTTAATTTTGTAATCATTTCAGCCTCCTGCCTTTGCTGCACCTCTTTGCCCACCCTGGCTCGGGTGGTTGGCTTTGGTGGCACAGTCACATGCTGGGATGACTAAATGCTTTGGAGTCCAAATGTGTGGAACACATCAGAGGATGTGTTCCTCTGGAAAGAGCCTTCCAGAGAAGCACTTCTGGGGAATGGGAATATCCTCATGGCTGGCAACGAGAGGGTTGCTTCCTGCCTCTTCCGTGATTCCGTGTTTTATGCAATCTGGGGTTTGTCTTCAGACTGAAGGAGGAGACTTAAAAACCTCTGGAAGGAAAACAAAAGCTCTTTGAATAAATGGGTTGTGGTTTTGTCAGCTGAGGCCTGTACTAGTTTCCCTCCTGCACTTGCCTTCCCAAGACCAACCTTTCCAAACAATGGGATTGACTTGTAGGTTCCTTAATCCCCACACCATCCAGAAAACCAGTAAGAGCATCCTCTGGTCCTGCTGCCATGTTGCTGCTTGTTGTGCCTGGAATCCTCCTGCTTTGTTCCTGCAGCTTGTTTTGGGGTCAGTGTTGCTGTGGGAGCTGGAGGTTTTATCCTTTCCCTTCTGGATGGATGGGACAACCTCTGGGATAGCTGAAGTGACGCTGCTCTGCCAAGCAAAATTCAGCATTTACCTGCTGCCTTGGATATTTGATGTTGTATCAACGTGTGGATAAAGCTGGGAGTGCTTTTAGCAGCTGAGCAGCCTCCAAAGGGTTAAATGGAAACTCTTCTGTCCATTTTTGCTGTTGCATCTCCCAGGCTCCTGCGGAAGAGCTCAGCACCCAGCGCTCTCCGGGTGGGAATGCTGGCCTTCCACATGGCAGGCTTTCCCTTCAGCGACATCTTGTTCTGTGGATGAATCACGTTACTCCTTCTCTACTTTGTGCTGCAACTACAGCTCTGAATCTCCGCTCTCCGAAGACCGAGAAGATATTTTTTCAGTCTGCTCAGTGCTCGGAGAGGGTGGAAAACCCTCTTGCCTTCCTTCTTTTTTTTTTTTTTAAATATGTTTTATTTTATTTTATTTTATTTGGAGGGAGAAGAGAAGGAGGGGTGGCACAGGGTAGGAGCAGGAGATGTGATTAAAGCTCCTGCCGAGTAGATCTGTGGGAGTGGAGTATCGACCTCTGAAAAATCAATGGCTGCTGCGGTAGCAGCGCCGGCTGTTCCGCAAGGCTCCCGTTGCAGGAATGTAGTAAAGCCAGCAGCACTTCCCTCTGTCCTCCTCCCTGCTTTATTTTGTACCTGCTCTCTGCCAGCAGACCAGACTCACCTAGATTCACTGAGCTGGATTAGAAACAGCAGCTTATTTTTGCAGTCAGAGTGAAATTCCTCGTGTGCCACCGAGCCCCTCCTCCCGACAGCCTCCTCTCCGAATGCTCCTTTCCCTGCAGTGCAGCTCGAGCCTGCAGCTTCTCCCAGTTTGTCTAAAGCCAGCCTGGAAGAATGAGCTTTTCAGCTTCTTTTTTTGAGCAGGGAAACTGCACGAATCTCTCCTGGCGTGTTCTAGTCCCCATCTTAGGTTTGTAATTGTCAGCGCTGGTGCCTGAGAGGAGCTGAAACTCCTCGGAAGGGAAGGGAATATGGACCCTGTAGCACAGGCTGAAGCCTTGCTAGTGTTGCCTCCCTAATATTTGTTTTAGTGGGCAGGTGTTTTCCCTTGAAGTTGTAAAGTCTAGCACTTATTTCCTCTCCCCAAGGACTGCGTGGATGAGTAAGTGGCACATAAGGACTCAAAGGTCCTTGTGGCACCCTCAGTTTTGTACCAGGATCTTGATTTTTTTTCTTTTTTCTCTTGCAGAACCTGAGAACTGTCTGGTTTCTTGTTGCCCCACGTCACCCTTGCTCACATTAGAGGTTGAGCTTCCAGGGATGTATCCAAGGGGCCAAACCCAGTGATTTCACTGCATAAATAAATCCCTTTGTTCCTTCTGATTGCTGATCTTGTCCCGTTTTGAAGTGGGATGTAAGAGAAGAGGCAAGGCCATGAATTTACAGAGTTCCATAAAACATGGAAGTGTAGTGGGCAGCTTGTGCTGGCGTGGCAGTGAGCTTCCTTCTGGGAATTCCCTGGTTTTTATGCCAGGACAAAGTCGTCCTTCCCTGTTAAATTTAAAACCAAGCTTTTTGGCTTGTCACAGAGTAAGGGGTAAGAGCCACGTGGCAGTGGAGGAAACTCTGCACGGTCAGGGGTCACCAGCTCATGTTTCTGGGCTTTGGTTATATTTGATTAGTCTTTAGTCATCTTGGGCAGCTTGGGAATGTGGATGGACATGTTTCCCACACGTGTATGAGCACAAAATCAGTAACAGGTAAACTGACAGCTTTAAAAATATGTGATTTTGGGTTCTACCCCACTCTTCTCAAAGTATGGCAGGGGACAGAGCACGGGGGAACAGTGTTGCCAGAAAGTTCTCAGTGTGGTGAGGGAAAGACATTGGAAAGACATCCTGGTCTGTCACATCTGTGGAAACCTCAGGTTGGCTTTGCCAGGTGTCCTCTTGGATGTGCTGTGGGTGTGTGGTGTGAGTGGAGCATGGGGAGGTCTCCAGTGCTGGGAGACAGCGCTTTGTGGAGCGTGAGGTGCAGGATTCAGTTACCTGTGCTGCTGAGCAGGAACGAGTCTATCCATGTCCCCAAAATAGCAGGGAGATCCTGCCAGTCAGCTGTGTAATTGTTGTGATAGAAAGAACTGAGATATTTTGGGTGTGGAAATAAAGGGGGAAGGAAGGGACAAGATTGTGATTTTTTAGGTATTGGTAGTTCTTGAGTCAGTGGGAAAGCAACTGCAGAGAGAAAGAACTTGTAATAGAAAGTGGGCATTTCAATTAGAAGAATAAAGAGGCTTTTTCCCTTTCAGAAAGAATGGGGGAATACATTTATCCATTGTTCTCTGGTCTTGCTTGTGAGCATCTTTATGGAAATAACTGGCCTTACAGAATTTATAAGCTGCACCACATGCTCATCTCCAGACCATAATTTCCTTGAGTGCTGTCTGGTGATCTGATAGTGCTGGATCATTCCACCCTGCCTGAGCTCCTTCCCTCTTCCCCCACACTTCCCACGTGCACTGAGGCCGGGGAATGGGCAGGGGAGGCTATTCCATTTGCTTTCTGGTCAGTCTTCCTGCTCTTCCAGATAAGTGGGATGGGCCGGCGAGCGGAGGAGCCTTGAATCTCTCTTCTCCTCTGGGATTTTATTACCTTGATCTTAAGTATTTCTCGTTGTTTCATCTTTTTGTTTGTTTAACAAACAAGCTCCTATCAGAGAGTGGGGTGGTGGTTCCTCTTGTCAGATAAAAGAACCCCCGGCTGTTTCCAGCAGGAACCAGCCCGGCTCCCTCGTGTCGGCCGTGCCAGGGATAGATGAACTCCCCTGCCCCCTTCCTCTGGGTACCAGATTGTGCGATTCCAGGCATGGGTTTGTTGTGGTGTGAAAAGGGAGGTGTTGCTGCCGAGCCCTTGTTTGTCAGCAGCACTGACAGCCCCGTGCTGGCACCGGCCAGGCTCGGGCATCCAGTCGCAGCTGGAACGGTTATCGTTCCAGGGTCCCCGTGGGCTTCCGCTATCGGGTCACATCCCAAAATAACACTGGGCAGTATTTCAAGCGAAGAAACTCAGGCTTTTGGGGCTGCAGCCAGCCTGGAGTGTGAGATTCTGTGTGAAATAGTTGGAATCCCTCCAGCGTTTTTGATCTGCATGGCAGATGAGCAATAAAATGCATAAAAAACACATTGGAAACACGTGAGGAAATTCTCCAGACCCTGACGTTTCCTCCGAGTTGGCAGAGTTACTGCTGCCGAGCCTCACCTCCTGTCTCAGCTCTGTTGGCTGTGCTGGGGGAGGAGGGAAGGGGAGAGCCCTTCTCCTGCTGCTGCTGTGTCTTTCCAGGTCTCCTCCTGATGCTCCGTGGGAGGCAAATAAAACCTCCCAGGCCCTCTCCTCTTGGGCTTCATCCAGAACCCACGGCGGCAGCAGCAGGTCTCCATTATTTCCATGAGGTTTGGGTTTTTTTAAGGCTTCTCTGCCTTTAAAACAGGCTGTAGAGAGTTGGAGAGATTTTGTTTTCCCCTGGTTTTGGGGATATCAGAGCTGGGGGGGTATCCTTTAGGTTTAGTTAAAACCTTGATGCTTGGTGTCCTGAGATAACTTGATAGGAGGAAACCAGCTCCTCGCTGATGAGCTGCTTGCACTCAGACATTCCAGTCCCTGTTTGCTCCTTCCCCTTGCAGGAGTTTCCCTTCTGAGAAACTCAGTCCTGAATAACACACTCAGAAAATGCTGCTCTGCTGGCAGAGCCCTTCTTTGCTGGAAAATGACTTTATTGTTGGAATTCACAAAACTTAACAGATTTTTTAGAGGTGAAAGTCACTTTATGAGTTACTTGATTTTTATGGTTGTGTTTCATCTCCTGTCTTAACAGCCATGAAAGGGGGATGTGTAATTTACTTCTAACTCATTTAAACTAATAATCTGAGAATCTGATCCACAGCTAAAGGTCTGCTGTTCCTCTATGGGGTCCCTGATGGTATGTCAGCAATGCAGAGGGGCCCTCACTCTCACAAAACCCACCCAGTATTCACCTGCTTAATTAAAACTGGATGTTTTTCAATGATTTAGGCTTTGATGCATAGAATGGTCAAAGACATCAGCTTTAAAGATCATTATCTAGTTATTTAGGAGTTAATTTTCAAAGAGTTTTTAATGTTACTTCATTTTATGTCTTGCAGATATTTTCATGTCTGGCATTACCAAGTCTTGCCCTCTTAGTCTGCCCAGTTCATATATGAATATTGCTCATACCATGGAGCAGACAGTGACCTCCACACATCCTGAGGTCCTTCCATCCAAAGCCTTCTCTCTTGCCTCTTGGAAAAGCACTTACACTCCTGATAAAGGAAGGAAACTCACATTTCACTTTGCACACTCGCTCTGTGTCTGTCCTTTCATGCCAGTATTTGTCTCAGGTGTACATTTATGTGGGTTTTTTTTTCCTTTGAGCCTAAAAATCCCTCACCTCCACAGCTCTGGGCTCTGCCCCTCTGCTCCCAAGATTTAGCTGCTCTGAAATTCCACACCACATCAGCTCGTGGTGGTGGGGATTTTAAAGCTGCAAATGGGTCTGGCCTCCAGCTTCATTTCAGTGATGAGGAAAACAGTCTTTGGATGCATTTGGTGATTCAGACTAAAACTACCTTAATGCATTTAAGGGACATACCAGTATTTTCACCCAGTTTTATGCTGGGCTGACTTGTTTCTGGACATTCTGATCCCTTAGTTGACTCTGAGGGGAATCTCATTGTGTGTCTTGTACTGGTGGCTGCAGTTCAGTGCAGTGGATCTCAGGGAGAGGAATGTTTTGTGTCTTGATTGTTTGTGTTGGTTGATGCTTTTTAATGCAAAATGTTGGAAATAATGTCTCTTTACTCCCACTTCAGATGGTTTCTGCAGTAGGAATGTGGGACTTATCAAAGTTGTCCAGGGAAAACTGCCCAAATAGCTGCATGAAGCAGCAGTACTTTTGATGCTACAGTAGGAAAGTAGTGAAAATTGCAAGAGATCTCAGACACTATTTTTAGGCTTTTTCTGCAGTTTTTTAGCTTTCATTGAGATAAAACAAAGCTTTTTTTTTTTTTCCTCAGGAAGATAATACTTGAGCAGTAAGCAAATATACCTCTGAGACTGTGGTGCAGGAAATGAGCTCTCCAACAGAAACAGTGATGGAAGGGGAGGGGGGACACACATGAACTAAGTCATCCCACCGAGTGACTGGGGGTTTCAGCTCCAGTGTAGCATTTTTTAGAAGCATTTTGATTAAATTCCACTAAAGTAGAGGAGATTTCCCCGCTGCAGCAGCTGAGTGTGGTGCTGATGCCCAGCTCTCCCCTCTGTCCTGAATGTCACTGTCCCACAGGTGTGGTGAGGTGGTTGGGTATCTCCCAGGTTGGTTTTTATTCTTCTGTAACTCCACTCCACTTTCACTCCGTAACATCCTCTTCCTGGGATGTGGTGACGTGTTGTTCACCAGCTTGGGATGACAGGGATGTGCTGTGAGAGCCTTTCCACAGATCACCTGGCAGACTGGTGTTAGGAGTGATAGCTCTGCTTCTGAAGGCTGATAAGCTGCAGTATCTTGTGTCCCAGGTCCTCCTGCACTGCTGGAGCTGGGAAGACGTCACCTGAACTGCTGCTGAACCAGGAATTGTCCAGTCAGTGTAAATGAGACCGGGGTGTCCAAGTGATTTATCAGTTGGCTCAGCCTTTCTGTGTGAGGTTTTAAATGACTTGGGTTCTGTTGGTGCTGCTCAGCTGAATTCTCTGCAGGGGGAGATGATCTGAGATACCTTCAGGGCTCAGCCCAGGATCTTTCTGATCCAGTGTTGATTACTCTGGAAGACTTAGGAGGGACAGGTGAAGTCCTGGTAAGCTTTGGTCTCCCACTTCTTCACCTGCCAGTGATCCTTTGAACCTCTGGCAGAGATTTTATCTAATCACTGGAATAGTTACAACTTCCCAGCTTTCTGTTCAAATACGCCACCACTTCCTCTGGCTCAGGCTGTTCCTGACTCATTCACTGCAGGCCAAGCCTGAACAGCTGATGCACCTTGTTATCAACCAGACAGTACAACTGGGCATGTTGGATCTGCACATCATCTTCTTGGAATTATCCCCGTTCTCACACTTGCCAGCTGAATTTTGATGCTGTCACTTTGCTGCTGTGGCAATTGGAGGTTTCAGCTCTCTCAGGCTTTTTGTGCTTTGCTTCTGCCAAGGTGGATACATGCAGGAGGAAGGGTGTTTTCTAGCCTTGCCTTCAAGAAAAACTGAACTTTAGAGGTTGATGCAGTAACTGCTAATTTTTGCTGTCTTTGAAGAAAGGGAAGCGGGAACCCTGAAGAGTATTTTATGGTTTTCTTTTAAATCTCTGTTTAGTTTGTTTTTATCCATCTCAAGTGAGTAGTTTCCCAGCTCATAGGAGGTTTATGAATTAATTATGGTGAGGCAGGAGTTTTCTGTCTTTCAGAGGCTGAGCCACGTTTCTCTTCCAAGCCGCGATCACATGGACTGTCTCCTGTGTTTGCAGTTTTACGTGTACTGTTGATGCATTCTTTAATTTCCCACCTCTAAACTGAATTTAAAATAAAGCAAGTAGGAAAATTAGCCAATTGTTTGGACCATCAGCAAAGCAACCCAGGAACTCCCGGGTTCAGACAGGCAGCAGGATAAGACACGTCTGGCAGTTACCTCAGTCTGCAGCAGCCTCTGGTGCTGACAGTAACAAGAACTGAGTTCATTGATTTCTGTTTGTAACATGCCTAAGGGAGAAACGCTCTTCCTTAGTGGGATGTGAGAGAACAGTCCCATGTCTTTGTATTCTAGCCTGATGTGTTTCTCTGTGCCTTGCAGGACCTGTCTGGTTCCATAGATGATCTGCCCATGGGTACCGAAGGAGCCCTGAGCCCTGGCGTAAGCACATCAGGGATTTCCAGCAGTCAGGGAGAGCAGAGTAACCCAGCTCAGTCTCCTTTCTCGCCACATACCTCTCCTCACCTGCCAGGCATCAGAGGACCCTCCCCATCCCCAGTTGGATCTCCAGCCAGTGTTGCTCAGTCCCGCTCTGGGCCACTCTCACCTGCTGCAGTACCAGGTAACGCTGCCTGGCACTTGAATTACAGTGCCCAGTGGGGAGGAACTGCCCAGTGTCAGCACTGTGTGGTTACTGAGGCCCACTGAGCTCATTTATTTTCCTTGGGATGTCTGTAGCTCCTCAAGGATGGGTGGGATGGCTGGGAAACCACCGGTGTCATTTCGCTGGGTTAACGCGACCGATCTCGCTTTTGTTTCCCCTCACTGTGACCCAACATCCCTTTCTCCTGGAGTTGTTAGGGGTTCTGGGATTTAGCTCTAGTGCTTGTTGGGTTTGTGGTGTGCAGTTTGTGATGAGCACTCTCCTGTTTGTGGCACAGGCAATCAGATGCCACCCCGACCGCCCAGCGGCCAGTCGGACACCATCCTGCATCCTTCCATGAACCAGTCCAGCATCGCCCAGGATCGAGGTGTGTGACACAACCTAACAGCTGTAACTGTACAGCCAGATGTGTAACTAAAAACCACCTGGCCTGGTGACATGAATTCTGTGCTGAGAGAGCATTTAAAAGCTGCCCCAGGTTTATAACCTCTGGGTGTTGAGGCAACTTGCAGTAAATTATTGTTGTTGCTGGTTGTTTGGCCTCTAAATGTTCCATCCAAGCTGGTGTTTTGGCTTGGAAGATGTTTTCTCTGGCTTTTCAACATGTTTTTCTGTGCATGTTCTTGCCCAACGTCCAGTGACTTTTAAGTTTCAAAACAAGGAGTGCTTGCAACAATATTGTGGGGCTTTTCCCTCTAAGAGAATAAGATTTCTTTAGGGGGAAAATGCCTGTAAAAAATTTCAGCTCTCCTGGCTGAAGGTGCACAGTTGTCACCAGGAGAAAACAAACAAGCAAACAGAAGCCACCACCAAGAAGCCCCCAGGATTTGCAGAGCCTCACTGGCTTCTGCTGTGACACTGAGGGTTATTTCTGGCCAAAACAGGATCTGTTACCTGCTCAGATAACACTGACTCCTTAATGCAAGCACTGAAACCTGTCCAGGCTGTTGCTGGAAGGATTTTGTTAGTCCTGGGTGTTGCTTTCCTTAGAAACATGTATGTCCAGTGGCACCTGTGGGTGCTTTGCACTAATAATTTGCTCCATCCCCCTGTGTGCAGGTTACATGCAGAGGAACCCTCAGATGCCCCAGTACAGCTCCCCCCAGCCCGGCTCAGCCTTATCCCCCCGGCAGTCCTCCGGGGGCCAGATGCACGCCGGGATGGGGCCGTACCAGCAGAACTCCATGGGAAGCTACGGACCCCAGGGGGGGCAGTACGGACCTCAAGGTGGGAACTGAGCTCAGCAAAGGCCTCTCTCTATCCTAACATCTTGTCTTTGAAGTCCCAAGTTGTTTAAGTCCATCCCTGGAAGTGTTCAAGTCCAGGCTGGATGGAGCCCCAAGCAACCTGGTCTAGTGGAAGGTCTCCCTGCCCGTGGCAGAGAGGTGGAACTTACTGATCTTTAAGGTCCCTTCCAACGCAAACCATTCCATGATTCTGTGATAAATGTTTTGATGTGTCTCCTCTTAGTGTGTGGGTGATGGAAACCAGCACGCTCCTCATGAGCTGGGAGGAGCTGTGCTTTGTTCCTGCTGAGGTTGATGGAATATGTTGCTTTCAGGAATAGTTTTATTTCTAAATGTAGGGTCCTTCCTCCTTGTTTAAAAACTTGCAGGTTGTGCATCCTGTGTAATAGTGACAAAGGACGAGTTCTCTTTGGAGAGGAAGAAAATGGAGTGTTGCCTGTTTTGGAAAGGGTTAATTGAGGGTTTTTGCATCCTGTCCTGGACCATTTGGCTCACTGTGCTGGGTTGAGGTTTGGGAGAGTTTCAGGCAGCTTCTGAATCGATGTTGTTGCTTGGCTATGTCAAAACACATTTTATGTGGCTTATATCCAAGTACTTTGACTTCGTGTTGAGGTGTGAACACTCCCCCTCATCTCTGTTAGTGATCTTTAAATATTTGCTGATAGAAGATTTTTATGGTGATTCATAAACTTAACTAGTTGAGTGATGTTGCCTTCCCCTCCTTTTTTTATCTCCTCAGGAGGTTATCCCAGGCAGCCAAACTACAATGCCATGTCCAATGCCAACTACCCCAGCCCGGGCATGGGAGGAAGCATGAACCCCATGGGAGCAGGGAGCCAGATGCACGGGCAGACTGGTGTGCCCCCCTACAGCGGGATCCCCCCGGGCAGGATGAGCCATGCAGCCATGGGGAACAGGCCCTACGGACCCAACATGGCAAATATGCCCCCCCAGGTGGGCACAGGGATGTGCCCCCCGCCCGCCGGGATGAACCGCAAAGCACAAGAGGCAGCTGCTGCTGCCATGCACGCTGCTGCCAACTCCATCCAGAACAGGTGAGGAGGGAGATTCCCCCCGTGAAAGTCCATCCCCTGTGTCAGATCTGGCTTTTGAGGGTGTGTGTGGAACAACCCAAATTTGGGGTAATGCTGGAATGAGCTCCAGTGAAGGTTTGTCCTTCCTGGAGACGTTTTGATCAGGCTCAAGTGTTGAAAAGGGAGAGCATAAAACTTGGACAAGCAGCATGTTGGAATGCCCAGAGAAGCTGTGGCTGCCCCATCCCTGGCAGTGTCCAAGGCCAGGTTGGACAGGGCTTGGAGCAACCTGGGTTAGTGGAAGGTGTCCCTGCCCAGGGCAGGGAGTTGTAACTAAATGATCTTTAAGGTCTTTTCCACCCCAAACCATCCCATGATTTTATACATCATTTATGGCATGCTCGGGGGATTTTTAATGATCGTAGCTGAAATTATTTAACTCTGAGATCTCTTCAGCTGTTTTGGCTTTTTTAAATCCTGATCTCCTCTGTTCCACGAGGAGATGCTGTGTGTGTGGTGCAGCCCCTAAATCCAGCAGCCACCCAGCTGTCTGATCCAAGGCATTGCTTGTCCAGTGTAGGGAACTTCTTCCTTTTAGGGCCTTGATGAGCAGCTGTGGGAAAGGAGCTGGAATTCAGCTCTGAACTTTGTACTGTTTTCTGTGGTGTGGTTTTTTGTTTTTTTTTTTTTTAATTTATTACCCATTTCAGAGTAGGTGTGTGTGGCCTTCCCAATGCCATGAGAGCCATGAATGTGCTTCTAAATTGGGTTCCCCCGAAGCTGGTGGATATATTTGTTGTCTGACTGGGCGTTGTGCTCTTTATCCTGCCCCAGAGGCTGCTTTTAGCAAAGCTGCTTCCTTAGAGGGCAAGATCTTAATGCTTAATATGTGGACTAAGTGTCTGTTTCTTCCTTGCCTTCTCTAGGCCTCCTGGTTATCCCAACATGAATCAAGGGGGCATGATGGGCACTGGACCTCCTTATGGACAGGGAATTAACAGTATGGCTGGCATGATAAACCCCCAGGGCCCACCCTACCCCATGGGTGGGAATATGGCCAACAACTCTGCAGGTAAGCCAGGGCTTTAGGATTTCGTTGATTCCATTGCACTGGGTTGAAAATCAGTATTAAAGATTTCCTTTTAACTCCCCAGGGATGGCAGCAAGCCCTGAAATGATGGGGCTTGGGGATGTCAAATTAACACCTGCAACTAAAATGAACAACAAGGCAGATGGGACGCCAAAAGCAGAATCCAAGTCAAAGGTAAAATGTTTTGGGTTTTGTTTTTAATGTCTCCCATCCTCTCCAGCGTCCAGGGAAATAAAACCCCACTGCATGTTCACTTGGGTTGAGCAGTGCATCTATCTAGTAAGTGTGAGAAATGAAGGGAAGCGTTTCCCAGTCCTTTGGGAGTCATTGATTTCACCTGTAAAACAATTCAGTATTAGAAATTATCACCTGCCACAGTGAAACTGCCAAAAGCAGCATAAACAAACCCGGGTTTGTTGCTGGTGTGGGCTGGGAGCTCTCACCCCTCAGCTGGGACGTGGCACACTGCAGTGTTAGTTGTTTCACAAACAAACCTCTTACTAATCCTGTATTAAAGCCAGAAGAGGGATGCAAACAAGTTCTTCAGGGAGTGTTTTTCTTTGCATTGCTGCTACCAGTTTCAAAAGAACCACCAAAAAAGCAGTTTCTGAGCCTGTCTCCTCCTTTGCTACTTGAGGGAAAATAAATGCTCTGCAGGTTTGATCCCTGTGCCAGCAGCAGCCTGCAGGAAGATCCAGGAGATCTCTCACTTCTGCTCCTGTATTCTGGAATCTGCCTTTCTTTCAACAAGGACTTGAATGCTCTTGGGCTGGGAGATGCCAGAAGCCACAAATCAGGGCTGTTCTGTCCTGGTCTGTGCTTTTGGATGCCTTTACTGATTAATCCTTGCCTGATGTTGATCTGAAACGAGTGTAAGCCTAACATAAATCTGTTCCCAACACAACAGCAGCACTTTGAGCTCTTACCTGCCTGCTTTTTGAAACCATCTCGGGTGTGAAAGAGGTGCTCTTGCGCTGCTCAGCCCTGATATCTCTTTCCTTCTCCTAGAAGTCCAGTTCCTCTACTACAACCAATGAGAAGATCACCAAACTCTACGAGCTGGGTGGGGAGCCCGAGAGGAAGCTGTGGGTGGATCGTTACCTGGCCTTCACCGAGGAGAAGGCCATGGGAATGACCAACCTCCCAGCAGTGGGCAGGAAACCCTTGGACCTTTACCGGCTCTACATCTCCGTGAAGGAGATTGGAGGATTGACTCAGGTGAGTGTCCACAGCCAGGGGACTGCTGCCCTTCAGAGGTAGTTTGTAGCCAGAGGTAAGCCATGAATTCCCATTTAGCCATGTTTGTTTCCCTAAATAAAACCCAGCATCCTCTAAGTGAGCTTAGCTCTCCCATTGTCTGGTTGAGAACAATCTGTGGTGAGACTCATTTCAACCCCTTTTTTTTTTCCCCTTTGTCCAGTGCAAAGATTGGTGACACTGTCTTTGCATCTGGCTGTCAGCTGACCTCGTGACCAGTTTGATTTGCAATCTGTCCCTGTTAGAAAGGTTTTCTGTAGGTGATGAAGATGAGTTTGGCCCCCGTTGCTTCCCTTGTGTGAACTGGGAAGTGTCGATTTCTCCCCAGAAAATTTCTTGGGAGGAGAAGTAGCTGGGATTTTGATCTCAGAGCCTCCTGTTTGGTTGTGCAGGTCAACAAGAACAAGAAATGGCGCGAGTTGGCCACAAATCTCAACGTGGGCACGTCCAGCAGTGCAGCCAGTTCCTTGAAGAAGCAGTACATCCAGTGTCTCTATGCCTTCGAGTGCAAGATTGAGCGAGGAGAAGACCCCCCTCCTGATATCTTTGCAGCTGCTGATTCAAAGAAGTCTCAGACTAAGATACAGCCTCCATCTCCAGGTGAGTTCAGACACTGGTTTAAGGTGTGCAGTGGATGTGTGAACTGGAGGATCTCTGGCACTGTGCACCCCACCCCATGTGCTGTGGGTCCAAACTTCCACAAAGCCCCCAGATGTTCTCTGGTTGTGTAGAATAAATACTTTGGTAATGTGGGAGTGAATGAAATTGAGAGTAAGTTGAGGCTCTCAGAATAGTTCAGGTTTTATGTGTCCAACCTCTGTACTGAAGTTTTAAGAAAAGGAAAACCTAAAAACATTTACACACACCTCTCTTGTTTTTTGCTACATCTCTACCTGAGGAGAATCTGGTGGAGAGAGAGGTCTGGAGTTTTCCCTGCAAGGTGACCCCTGCATATTCCAACAGCAGCCCTTGTGTGACTGCTCAGCTTTGGGGACTTGCTGGAAAAGTTGGGCTGGTTTTGACCATGCCAGTGGTACCTTCTGGGAGAAGAAGCTGGATATGGGTGTGAACTCACCTTCCTCAGGAATTCCTTCTTTCTGCCTTCAGCAGGAGTCGGGGAGGACCTTCTGAGGCTTTGTGCACAGAGAGCACTGTAGGCCTTCTACAAGTTGGATGCTTTAGGAATCAAGCCCTTTAAAATGAACAACTTCTGTTGTTTCAGGTTCGATGGGGTTCTCCAGTTTCTGCATATTTAAGCATAATGTTCAATTCAGATTTTGTTAAACCAAAAAAAAAAAAGGAAGACATCCAGGCCAGCCTTGCATGTTGTACTCTTTGGTCTTTGGAAAGTCTGATCCTTTCTGTCTCATTTGCATTGAGTTCATTGCTTGAATTGCTGCTGAACTTGCCAACCCTTCTTTAAGCTTGAGTTTTCCAGTTTGCCTTATAACTAAAAACCTTCAGATGCCTTTTCTGGTCAGGAGCCTGCTCATGTAGGTGAAATAAAAACTTGGTGTGCTTTGAAGTTCCTATAATGTTTGAAAAAAAAATACCCTTTTGGTTCTGACACTTGGCACCATCTTTGTCTGGCTCCTGAGGAGTGGAATAATGAACCTGTTTGGATTGTACTGCAGTTGTCCCAGTGCTGCTAAACCCTTGATTGGCTTGTCCCAATATTCTGTTGGCCACTACCTTTCTCTCTCCTTTCAGAATGTTGCTTTTTTAAAGAACTAAATCATGTCTTGTCACTGGCCAGGAAACCTGTCCCAGTGGAGCTTCATCCTTGGTGTGTTCTGCAAGATAAAGCAACTTCTGTGCCATCAGACTGAACTTCTGTCCAAAGTGGTTTCTGAGTTCTGCCTGAACTACACCACAAACCCATCCCTACTTTCTTTCCAAAAGCTCTTTCTTACCCCCCTGAGGCAGCAGAACAAAGATGTTAAGAGCATTTGGAGTTTGTTTGGAGAGAGCTGAGAGTTTTAGGAAGCCACTTAAGACTTGGTGTAGCTCTAGGTGTGTGTCAGGGTGGATTAGGTGGTGCATCAGTTTTTATTTTGTTTTAGCTAATGTGATGGCATGTGAAGGTCCTGGCTCTGCCTTCTGGGCTGAGCTTCAGCACATCAGCAGAAGGAATTTGCAGGGCTGGTGTCCCAAACTGTGCACGTTTGATTCCTGCCATGAGAGGACTCAGCTGTATTTCCGATTTAAACTGTTCTCTCCAGCTGTCTTGCTCCAGACTCCTACAACTGGGAATATGCAGAGGCAGCACTGAAGCTTGGCTGGCCACTCTGATCCTTTAAGTTGAATCACTCAGTGTGTCCATGCTCCTCTTTCACTTTCCTTTTCTTCCTCTCTCTTGCTCCCCTGGATCAGCAGGAACTGGGGTGTAGGGCACAACACAAATTACTCAACCCCAGCTCCAGGCTGAAGAGCCTTGGAATACTGAGTCCCAGTGGACACTGCATTTCCAGGGCCCAGTGTCCTCCAGACTCACACACACAGTCCTGTCTCCAAGAAATCACCTGGATAGAGAATAACTTCCCTGTTTATAAACCCAGTGGACAACAGCGGGACATTTTGAAGGCCCATCAGAAAGGCTGAAAGGCTCTGTTGTCCCACACAGACGTGGTTTGCTCTCCCTGCAGACTTTACAACCTGTTGGCATTGGCTTCCTCTTCATTTCTGCCAAATTAACTCCTGCAGAACTTTGGGAATGAGTTATCCATTAACCACTTTCTGAGGCTGCAGGGGTGCCGGAGCTCTTCCCGGGCAGTGTCCCTCCCACCCCTCAAACCCCAGAAGTGTTCACAGAGACCGGTGGCCGGGAGGGATTGAGAATTGCCTCACGGGCACTCGGGTTTCCTGAAAACCTTCCAGGGTTCCTGCTCGCAGACACAGCCTGTCCCTGGAGGGGGAGGAGGCACCACCAGTCCTCGCTGGGTTTTAATTCCCAGAGCGTGGAACTGGCCCCGCTCCAACTGTGTGTAAACTTGTGAGTGGGAGGGACGGCGGGAGGTGGGGACAAACACCAAATGGCAGCGACGCAGGGAATGTCTCGGGGCCTCTTCCTGCCGGTGCCAGCAGCACAAACGGAGCCGGGAGTGAATTCCCGGGGGAAGCGAGTGGAGCGAAGGAGGGCCCATGAATGAAACTCCCCGCTGAGCTCCCGCTGCCCTTCCTTCTCTCCGAGACCTCCCCGTGCTGGGAGGGAGTCACAGAGTTGAGGACAGGGTGCCAGGAAGGTGGGGTGTAAACAAACATGCCCTGGACGTGACCTCGGAGGATTTTAATGAATAGCTGAAATGACTCATCAACCAGCAGGGCTGGAGCTGAGGGATATCGGGTGCTGGGGACGGTAACTAATGGAAACATTAATTAAGAGTTCAGCTCCTGCCAGCTGCGAGGAGCGGCTGAACCTGAGCTGACACTGTCACAGCGATCCAGGGCCAGCGGAGCTCCTCGAGCTCACGGCACAGCTGGATTACACACAGCCTGGGATGTTTGATGAAAGCTCACTGGAGCGTAGAGCAGGGAGGCAGGGACCTTGCAGGGAACTTGCTGGACGGGTTTTGTCGTTCAGTGAAAAGATCCGGCATCTCCGGCATTCCCTGTTCCAGGAATCCTTGGGAGTGGCGCGTGAATTAACCCCTCTGGAAGGGCAGAGCAGCCTTGTTCAGAGATACTTGGTGGCTTCAGCTGATGTCCTGGGGTTTCCATCTCTAGGAAGGTTCCTGAGGCTTCCAGGAGAGGGGCTCAAACTCACCACCCTCCCAGGTGGAAAGGGTGTGAGGGTGACGTGTCAGGGGTTCCTTGCCAGGAAGCACCATATTCCTGCCACATGGTGCACTCCAGAGCATCAACCTCCGGTGGGATAGCTTGGGAGGCACCACACAGTGCCATGGTGGTGGCACCACGTGTAAAAGGGAGTGTGGTTAAGAATGAGGCACAGGGCAGCAGTCACAGCACCAGGCCTGACAGAGCTCAAGGAGTGTTTGGATGAAACTCTCAGGCACATGGTGTGACTCCCGGGGGTGGTCCTGTGCAGTGCTGAGGGTTGGACTCGATGATCCGTCCAACTCAGCATATTCTGAGATTCTGTGAGAAGGAACGTGTTCTCTGTATGTGGTTCTTCCAGGAAGCCTGTCCCAGCCTGTCCTTGAAACATTGAGCTCCTTGTACTTTTTTGGCCACATTTCACCTGTCTCTTCCTTCAAGGGCTCTCTGTTCTTGGGGCTGATGTTCTGGGAGGTCCTGGGTTGCATCCCCAGGGGCTAAAGCTGCTCACACCACATTTCTCCTCTTGCAGCGGGTTCAGGCTCCATGCAGGGTCCTCAGACACCTCAGTCCACCAGCAGCTCCATGGCAGAAGGAGGAGACTTGAAGCCACCAACTCCAGCGTCGACGCCACACAGCCAGATGCCCCCTTTGCCAGGCATCAGGTAGGGAACCATCGCTCCCTCCTCCGCTGTTGGGTGGGAGCTGTGAACATGGGGTCACCTCTGGCCATCACTGCAAGGGGCTGGGGATTTGACTGCCTGTTTTGGTGGGACTCCATTGCTCTGCTCCCTCATTTGTGGCTCGCAGGAGCATTGTGTGTCAATATTCATTAATTTGGAGGTGGGGTCAGAGGACACTGTTGAAGAAAGGCAGTTCATGAAAGGAGCAGGACTGTGGTCCTTCTAGGGGATAGCAACACCTGAGAGGCAGCACGTGAGGAAAACTATCCTGAGGAGCACCGTGGACCTCTGTAACCTGGTGTTTGTGGGGTTTTTTTTCTTGAACCAGGAGTAACTCCGTGGGCCTTCAGGATGCCTTTGCTGATGGCAGTGATCCTACGTTCCAGAAACGGAACTCCATGACTCCAAATCCAGGGTACCAGCCCAGCATGAATACCTCTGACATGATGGGTCGCATGTCTTACGAGCCAAATAAAGATCCTTACAGTGGTATGAGGAAAGGTGAGCAAGTCCTTGTGTTTTCTCCACTTTCTCCTTGAGTACTAATCCCTGCTAGCTGGCTGCACCCTGGAATGTGCTGTAGGAAACCTTCTGCTTGCCCCTTCTTCCCCAGAGAACGGGGTTTAACTTTCTGAGGCAGTGGTGGCCACACTAATTGTTTCTTCTCTCGGTATTCCAGCTCCAGGAAGCGATCCCTTCATGTCCTCAGGGCAGGGCCCCAACAGTGGTATGGGTGACCCTTACAACCGTGCTGCAGGCCCAGGGATGGGTAACATGGCCATGGGACAGCGGCAGCACTATTCCTACGGAGGTCCTTACGACAGAGTGAGGTGGGTACTGGAACCTGGAGGCATCCTGAGGTGCCTCGTGGGTGATCAGCCCTTGCTCTTCACTGCTGTGACTTTGGTGATCATTGGAGGAGCCAAGGGGGGAATCTAAGGGTTTATATGGGGTTTTTCTCTCTTGTTTCCATGTAGGACGGAGCCCGGCATGGGACCTGAGGGCAACTTGGGAACGGGAACTCCGCAGCCAAACATCATGCCTTCCACCCCGGAGTCGGGGATGTACTCTCCCAGCCGCTACCCACAGCAGCAGCAGCAGCAGCAAAGGTCTGTGGGGGGTGTTGCCCTTCCCAGTGAGAGAGCTCTGAGGCTCTGACAGCGACAATTAATGCATCTGTTTCTTCTGCAGACATGATTCCTATGGCAATCAATTCTCCACTCAAGGCACATCCTCGGGCAGCCCCTTCCCAAGCCAGCAAACCACCATGTATCAGCAGCAGCAGCAGGTAAGGGATCCCAAGGTTTCTGGTTTGTTCAACTGAGAGACATAAGAGGTTTTTATCTGTGAACGTTGTGAAGAAAGGAGGTGAAAACCCGCTGGTTGCTTTATGAATATGTAGAATTAAATACCTTATCAGAGAATCACACAGTGGTTTGGGTTGGAAGGGACCTTAAAGCTCATCTCATTCCAACCCCCTGCCATGGGCAGGGACACCTTCCACCAGACCAGGTTGCTCCAAGCCCCATCCAGCCTGGCCTTATACAGGAGGCTGTATAAATTGCAAACAATTTAAAGTTTTAATTAGCATTCCCAGTGTCGTGTTAGCAAGACAGTGTTCTGAGAATGGAGGTTGTTTGCACACCCTGGTCAGGCAGCAGGAGATGAGAAAGCTTTGCTGGGCACCTCTGCCCCTCTGGAACTTTCTGAATACAGTCCTGTTTCTCTAACACCTTTGGTCCAAGTGATGAGTTTATTTGGAGTAGCTCCTGGATCGTTCTGGGGAGCTGCTTCAGGTGGATCATTCTGCACAACCCAGAGGATTTTTTTTGTCTATCCCTTTCTGAGCCTGCAGCCAGAGGCTTCAGACTCCGTTGCCCAGCTGTCTCCTCCTCACTGTTCCCAAACCCATCAGGTTTGTTTCAGGACAGTTTGAATGAACATATATCCCTTCCCATAATCCTTACATATGACTTGCTCTTTGTATCCGTGCCAGGACCCATAATGTTTTCCTGATAATTTTAAGTCCTCTGCTTTAGGAGAGTATAGAGAGGGCACTCAGTGAGCTGTGCTAAGAATAATTCCAACTGCTCTGCCGTTTGGCTCTGCAACCAGAGCCACGGGGCTCGGAGCCAAGAGTTCGAGTTACTCTGGAACTTGTCATCTTTGAAGCCCTAGAGCTCCATCTGAAGCCAGTCATGACCGTGGAGTGTCTGAATCGCCTCTACAGCAGCTCCAGCACAGACCTTGGAGGCGAGAGAGATCCTGGATTTTAATTTTGTCTCCACCGTTGACTGTTTTCTCCATTTGCACTTAAAAGAATGAGGGGGGAGAATCATTCTTGCTCCTTTCAGCAGTGTGTTTTGAAATCCACAGGAAAGGAAGAAGCAGGAAGTAGAACAGTTTTTAATACATTTTGTTTGATGCTTCAGCAGAAACCTGGGAAATATAAAAGAATTAGGGTCTGATTAAATTCCTGGATGTGGAAGGAAGCAAGTACTGGTGCCTGGTTTGGTTTGTGGTGAATTCATTGTAGAGCTGAGTCTTTCCTGCAGGAAAGTCCTTTCTGCGGGCAGACTCCTGCCCCCAAGGCATCCTTGTAGAATCCACAAGGAAACTACCCAGCCAGCCACAAGGAATTGGCCTTGGCTTGTGGAAGGGAATGACTGATCCAGCTTCATGTTGGATATGGCCAGCAATGAGACAAAGCCTCTCCCAGGCTATGCCACAGGCCAGATCCTCTGGCTCTGAGGACTCTCCCCAGTGAGGTTTGGGTTCTTTGTTTCACAGAATACCAATAAACCAACAGAGGTTGGAAAAGACCTCCGAGATCATCGAGTCCAACCTGTGCCCGATCCCCACCTTGTCACCCAGCCCAGAGCACCGAGTGCCACGTCCTTGGACATCTCCAGGGATGGGGACTCCACCAGCTCCCTGGGCAGCCCCTGCAATGCCTGACAACCCTTTTAGTGAAACAGTCCTTCCTGAATTTCCAATCTCACGTTGTCAATGCCTTTCTCCTCCCCGCAGAACTACAAGCGGCCGATGGACGGGAGCTACGGCCTCCCCGCCAAGCGCCACGAAGGGGAGATGTACAACGTCCCCTACAGCGCCGGGCAGGGCCAGACCCAGCAGCAGCTGCCTCCAGCACAGCCCCAGCAGCCCAGCCAGCAGCCTCCTGCACAGCCATCCCCCCAGCAGGACCTGTATAACCAGTATGGGAGCACCTACCCCGCTGCCGACCGCCGAGCCGCCGGAGGGCCGCAGAACCAGTTCCCCTTCCAATTCGGCAGAGACAGGGTCTCGGCTCCCCCGGGCTCCAATGCTCAGCAGAACATGCCTCCTCAGATGATGGGTGGTCCCATCCAGTCCGCTCCGGAGGGTCCCCAGCAAGGGGCCATGTGGCAGGGGCGCAATGAGATGGGGTACAGCTTCCCCAACCGGCCGAGCACGGGCTCCGCGCCCCAGGGCCCCGCGTATCACGGAGTGACTCGAACAGATGAAATTCTGCATTCAGACCAGAGGGTCAACCACGAGGGACCATGGCCTTCCCACGGGAACAGGCAACCTCCTTATGGTCCCTCTGCCCCCGTGCCCCCAATGACCAGGCCCCCCCAGTCTAACTACCAGACCCCCCCCAGCATGCAGAATCACATTCCTCAGGTATCCAGCCCAGCACCTCTGCCCAGACCTCTGGAGAATCGCACTTCTCCGAGTAAATCTCCATTCCTGCACTCGGGGATGAAGATGCAGAAGGCAGGACCACCTGTTCCTGCCTCACACGTAACACCAGCAGCTGTCCAGCCTCCCATGATCCGACGAGACATCACCTTCCCGCCGGGATCAGTAGAAGCCACGCAACCTGTGTTGAAGCAGAGGAGGCGGCTAACAGCAAAAGATATCGGTGAGGAAACCCCTGCTTTCCTGCCTTGACCCTTTGGTGCAGTCCTGCCAGGCAGAAGGGCTCTGCTGGCTTTGAAAAAGCTGTATTTTTGCACGTTAATCGTATTTTCAGCCCTCATTTTGGCATTGCCTGCGGGCAGATTGCTGGTACACACAGTCTGTGCATCATCTTAATCAGGCTCTGCTCTTCACGGGTCCAAAAAGCAGTATCAAGTATCTCCTTTTTGTTTTTAAACTCCAGGAGCTAAAGTATCATGTGTTTATGTTACAGGAACTCCTGAAGCCTGGAGAGTGATGATGTCTCTGAAGTCTGGGCTGCTGGCTGAAAGTACGTGGGCCTTAGATACCATAAACATCCTGCTCTATGATGACAACAGCATAATGACCTTCAACCTCAGCCAGGTGGGTGCAGATGCTCTTTGGGGCAGGTCTTTGAAGTGCAAATTCTGTAGGGGTTTCTGTCAGTGAGCTGGCAACAATCAGCTCGTGCAGACTCCCGGGCGTCCCTGTACCTGGGGGAGCGTTCCAGGTGGGAAGAGAACATGGGGTCTGGGCAGCTGTGAGCTTGGTCACTCGCTGGCCCGTGTGATTTATGTGTGTGTTGGTGTGAAATCTCCTCAGCAGTCCTGGAAAGGCCCTCCCTGTGACTTAACCAGGAGGGAGATACAACCCAGGAGCACGTGGATGTGTGCAGGGGGACAGCTTGGATACTCACAGTCAGTATCTGCTTTTGTCCTTTCTCTCAAAGGACAAAAAACTCTGTTTTGCACCGTTTATTGCCAGCATGAAAAAAACCCATTAATTAACAGCGCTGCTTAAACTCTCAGCCCTGCTTGTGTTGACCTGAGCTGTTTTCTGATCACTGTTTCTTCCTCCCCTCCTGTTTTTCTCCCCCCTTGTAGCTGCCAGGCTTGCTGGAGCTCTTAGTGGAGTATTTCCGGCGCTGCCTGATCGAGATCTTTGGAATCCTGAAGGAATACGAGGTAGGGGACCCAGGGCAAAGAACACTATTAGATCCCGAAAGGTTCTGCAAATCTTCAGCTTCTTCTCCTGAGGAAGGGGAGGAGGACGACGAGCCACGGAGCCTGAACTGTGAGGAGGAGGAAGAGGACGAGGAAGAGGAGGAGGCCGCGTTCGCGAGCAAGGACAAAGCACCTCTGGAGAGCAGTGAGGAAAAACTAGTCAGTAAATTTGAC